>NC_083579.1:24541970-25141970 GCF_027579695.1 Neoarius graeffei | reverse complement strand
AAGACTGGAGTCAATGATCACCATGAGGTCTTTTACTGCTGCACGTGAAGAAGCAGAAAGGCCAGCCAGAGTTACTATGTAATCAGAAAACCTGTTTCTAGCTGCATGTGGTCCTAGTACGAGTACTTCTGTCTTGTCAGAGTTAAGTGGAAGGAAGTTAATAAGCATCCAGCGTCTAATGTTCGTTACACATTCCTCAATTTTATTAAGCTGGTGTCTCTCATCTGGCTTTGCAGAAACAGACACGTTTGTGTCATCAGCATAACAGTGGAAGCTAATACCATGCTTACAAGTAATCTTACCCAGAGGTAGCATGTATAAACAAAAAAGCAGTAGGTGTAAGTAAGAACCTTGTGGAACACCAAACTTTACCTGAGTATGCTGTAACAGTTTCCCTGATGTGGGTGGAGTACAGAAGTATGGCAGGCAGGAGATAATGTTTACACACACATTTATTTAAGCTTTTCAGCTTCACTTACTCACTCTAGAACACACGCACGCATACACACACACACACATACACAGTTGTGTTCTGGTCCCGGGGGCTCTCTTCTCTGCTCTCCCCCTCCTTTTATGCTTCACCATCACTGCAACAAACACACACACATTAATTGACAAAAGATGTAATGACTTGACCACTCACCTTCCCCGACCCTGCCCTCCATTCACAAACTGATGCTTGGCCACTCCCCCGCTGCCACATACCCCCACTGCCTGACTCAGGCCGGGGAGCTGTCCGGCCTGCAGCGGACTCCCCCCCCCCCCCCAACAGGACAGGAAGTCCGCCACCACCATCTGCACCCCCGGCCTGTGGACCACTTCGAATTTAAATGGCTGGAAGGCGAAATACAAATGGATGAGCCACACATTTGCATCCTTCATGCAGTGGAGCCACTGGAGGGGCGCGTGGTCTGAACAGAGGGTGAAAGTGCACCCCAGCAGGTAGTATCAGAGGGTGAGGACTGCCCATTTGATGGCCAGACACTACTTTTCACTGGTGCTGTACTTACTTTCACGCATCGAGAGCTTGCACGGGACGTTCCTTGCCCTTCACTTTCTGGGATAAAACAGCCCCCAGCCCTCTGTTTGATGCGTCCATCTATAAAATAAATGGGAGAGAGAAGTCAGGGGTGTGTAAAAGTGACCCCCCACACAGTGCAGTTTTTACTCTAGTGAAAGCCTGTTGGCACTGCTCTATCCACTGGACCGGATCTGGTGCTCCCTTTTTAGGGATACCAGTTAGTGGGCTGGTGACGTCTGCATAATTAGGTACGAACCTACAATAGTAGCCAGCCAGCCCCAGGAACTGTCTCATCCCCTTTTTGGTCTTGGTCTTTGGGTAGGCCGCAATCGCTGCAGTCTTGTTAATTTGGGGACACACCTGCTCATGACCCAAGTGGAAACCCAGATACCGTACTTCCACCCGCCCAATCTGCACACTTTTTTGGGTTAGCTGTGAGACCCGGGCTGCTCCAGTCACTATGAGACTCCTCGATTATTCCCATTTTGAGCATGGCCTGGAGTTCATCCTGAACCACCTTTTTTGTGTGTTTGGACAAGCGGTAGGGGCGGCTCAATGTGGTGTTCTATGAGGTGGGTGCAGCCAAGAAGGGGTGAAAACACGTCAGAAAATTCCTTCTGCAACTTGGCCACCTCTGTGAGTTGGGCCGGTGAGAAGTGGTCTCCACAAGGGACCAGAGTGGCTTGAGATGTTACTTTTTTTTTTATTTTTTTTACCTCTGGCCCCAGCCTTCTCTGAAACTACCAACACCACAGGGACCCCCTCGTTCCAATGTTTAAACAGATTGAGGTGGTATATTTGTAATGCCCCACCCCATCTGTTCACCTCACCTCATAGTAGATGTCCCCGACTTGCCGTGTGACCTCGAAGGGCCCTTGCCACTTGGAGATTAATTTGGAGCTCAATGTGGGCAATAATACGAGTTACTTGTCTCCCGGTGTGAATGCTCTAAGGCGTGTGCCCCTGTCATACAGCCAGACTTGATGTTCTTGTGCCTGCCATAAATTCTTCTGGGTTAAGTGCATGAGGGTGTGGAGTTTTGCACGCAAGTTGAGAACATACTGAATTTCATTCTTGCTAGGTGAAGGTCCCTCCTCCCAATTTTCTCATAGCACGTCCAAAATGCCATGCAGCTTATGCTTATATAATAACTCAAACTGTGAAAAATTTGTGGAGGTTTGTGGGACCTCTCATACTGCAAATAACAGGGGCCTGAGCCATTTATCCCAATCATGTGCATCCTCACTTACAAATTTCTGAATTAAGTTTTTGAGTGTCTGATTAAACTGTTCCACTAAGCCATCTGTTTGTCGGTGATAGACACTGGTGTGGATAGACTTAATTCCCAATAACCCATACAGTTCGCACAGTGTGTGTGACATGAATGTAGTGCCTTGGTCTGTCAGGATTTATTTTGGAATCCTGACCCGGGAGATAATATGGAAGAGCACTTCCACAATACTGCATGCTGAGATATTGCGGAGAGGCACTGCTTCCGGATATCGCATTGCATAGTCCACCAGAACTAAAATAAAGCGATAGTCCCGTGCTGACCAATCTAATGACCCGACGAGATCCATACCAATTCTCTCAAAAGGGGTCTCGATTAGAGGGAGAGGGCACAGAGGCGCTTTTGGAGTGGCTGCGGGATTTACTAATTGGCATTCGCGGCACACCGCGCACCACCAACAGATGTCCCAGTGAAACCCTGGCCAATAATACTGGCCATTATTCAGGCTAGTGTTTTATCCTGCCCTAAGTGTCCAGCCATGGGATTAAAGTGTGCTGCATGGAATACGAATTCCCTATGGCTCTTTGGGTTTAACAACTGGGTTATCTGTTCAGCAGTTTGAGTGTCCTGTGTCACTCGGTACAACCTATCCTTAATAATAGTGAAATATGGGAAGGCTGGTGTCATGCTTGGCTGGAGAGTTTGACCATCGATTATTCTCACTTGGTCAAACACTTGATGCAGAGTCTTGTCTCATGATTGCTCTAATGGGAAATCCTCGAGGGAATCCCTGAGAGAGGGAGGAGGGGCAAGCTGCTCCTCACTTCTCGTATCGCCGTGACGTGGTGCTGACATTGATGGCTCTGTGACAGCTTCCCCAGTCAATGCCACACCGGGATCTTCCTGTGATGTACTAATGCAGGACCCACCTCTTACTATGTGTTCCATCAGTTCTTTGAACCCTGGGCAATCAGTCCCCAAAATTAGCAAGTGGGTGAGACGAGGATTAACCACCGCCTTTATTCTATGCTTTTCTCCCTGAAATAGAATGTGGATGGACACTAATGGGTAGTTGTGAACATCCCCATGCACACACACAATCTTCACCACTTGTGCTCTCCCCAAGGCTTCACCTTGCACCAGGCTTTGGTGGATTGAGGTCTGATTACAGCCGGAATCCACCTACACATGATATGTATCCCCTTGCATACTTACTGGTGTATGATACACTCCGGCCCGATCGGGGGCAGTCTCTGGCACATTGGGGAGCTGGACCAATGCTCCCACCTCCATCGCGGAGCAGTGACTCTGAAGATGTCCCGGCTCCCAGCAGCGTTAGCACACTGGTCCAGGCTTCCCCTCTGCACTGGTGTTATGGGCATCACTCACCTGAGGGGGAGAAGAGACAGACACGGAAGGGAAAAATGGGAGAACACCATGGGTGCGTTGGGCCAGCTGGGGGGGAGCTGGCCTACGCCTACGCAGTGGGGCAACAGGGCGGGGAAGGGAAGAAGAAAGGATGGGGAAGAAGAGAGAAAAAGAGAAGTGGCAACATGTCCTTCTGCCATCTGAACCACCACCAGGTGGTTCTCCGCCAGTTTGATGGCTTGTTCCAGCAAAGCCAGGCAATGACACTGGACCCACTCCACCATTCCTCCCGGAAGTCACGCAATGAACTGCTTCAGTATCGCTAGGTCAATGATTCCATCACCGTCACAGTCATCCACCCTCAGCCACCACCGGCAGGCGTCCCGGGAGCTGTTGGCCGAATGCGAACAGCCTGTCAACCTCCTCCAAATTCAGCATCCGGAAGCACTGACGCTGTTGTTCCAGGGAGCAGCCGACATGCTGCAGGATGGCTTGCTTCAAGCTGGCATATATGAGTCAGCTGTTGGCGGGGAGCTGCTGCACAGCAAGCTGCGCCTTACCTGTCAACAGCAGAAGTAGGCGCACTGTTCAACCGGCCATCCCCACGCTTTCGAAGCTTGCTCAAAAAGTGCTAGGAAGGCTTCTGGATCATCATGCGGGCCCATATTTGTAAGGGTGAGGTGGGGAGGATCTGCTGCAGTGGCGGTCGAGGACCTCGCCAACACAAGCAGGTGCTGGAACGCCTGCTGATCTTCCTGCTGGGCCAGCACCAAGGCTTTGAAGCATTGTTCCTGCTCCTTCCAGAGGGTAGTCAGTGCTGGTTCTGCTGGTAGCAAGGGCATGGATGAGGTCCTTGAACGGCAAGGATTCCATGGGGCTGGCTCCCTAAGGTACTCCTGAGTTTCAGCACCACTGTAACAGTTTCCCTGATGTGGGTGGAGTACAGAAGTATGGCAGGCAGGAGGTAATGTTTACACACACATTTATTTAAGCTTTTCAGTTTCACTTGCTCACTCTAGGACACACGCACGTACACACACACAGTTGTGTTCTGGTCTCGGGGGCTCTCTTCTCTGCTCCTTTTATGCGCCATCATCACTGCAACAAACACACATTAATTGACAACAGATGTAACGACTTGGCCACTCACCTTCCCTGACCTCGCCCTCCATTCACAAACTGATGCTTGGCCATGCCCCCGCTGCCACATATGCATAGAGAAGTCACCTTTTACATAAAAAAACTGATAACAATTAGTTAAATCAGACCTGAGCCAGAAGAGGGCCCTTAACTCCCACAACATTTGCTGGTCTATCAAGGAGAAGGGAATGATTAATGGTGTCAAAGTCTGCACTATGATCAAGCAATAGAGGCTTTGCACCATCACGTGACCCCATAGCAATGGTAACTATGCCACCATGACAGGGGGCACGCTTGTAATTTTTCATTCAGCCAAGTTAATTGTCATTGATCAGTATGGGAAGGTTTTGCTGTGTTTTTGGATGTTCAAATAATTTTGAATGAAACAAAGACATCCGATTTTTTAATTTACCAAAATGTGATTCATCATCTGGGAGAAAAACCTAAAGAGATTTTGAAACGTAGAAGGGAAAGAAGAAAATTTTTTTTGGCAGGACTCGGTGTTGAACTGAGAGGTCAAAAACCCTATGGTATGCTCACTTCATTTCCATGAAGGTAAGAATTAAAAAAAATTATTTCACAACTGCAGTGCGGTGCTCATTCTTATACAGTGAAGTGAACATGAGCAACACAATGGCTCAGCACAGTCTAACCTTCATCAAGACTTAAAAAGTGCATGTACATTTGGGCATCCTTCGGAGCACTTTGTGCACGTGCTTGGGACCCAGTCATTATGGGAAACACTGGATGCTGATTTGAACACAATCAGCATGCACACAAACACAGCATGGACACAAACCATTCTCAGACTTTGGGAAACAGAGGAATGGGAAGCAGGCTTCAGAACAGGTGAATTCTTTTATTTTAACACACTTTTCAATGACCATTCACAAAACAGACACATGCGACGGGGTGTCACAGCTCTCTCTCTCTCATTCCTGACTGACTGAAAGACACACAGGGACACAGGTTAATAGACAGCCAGTAATTTGACACAGGTGCACCTCATCACATGTCGCCTGCTGGTTCAACCTGCCTCCTCACCATTCACGGCTGATGCTTGACCACGCCCCTGCTGCCACATACCCCCACCACTCGACTCAGGCCAGGGAGCTGTCCAGCCTGCAGCTGACTCCATCCAGCAGGAGAGGTAATCTGCCACCACCATCTGTGCCCCTGGTCTGTGGACCACCTCAAATTTAAAGGGCCAGATACCAGAAGTGATCCACGTGTTGGCATCCTTCATGCGGTGGAGCCACTGGAGTGGGGCATGGTCAGAACAGAGGGTGAATGGGTGTCCTAGCAGTTAGTAGTGGAGAGTGAGGACTGTCCACTTGATGGCCAGACACTTCTTCTCTATTGTGCTGTACTTTTGACTCTTACATGGAGAGCTTGTGGCTGATGTACAGCACTAGACTCTCCTCCCCATCCACCACCTGGGACAAAACGGCCCCAGCCCTCTGTCCAATGCATCAGTTTGTAAAACAAAAGGGAGAGAAAAGTCAGGAGAATGCAACAGCAGGCCCCCCCACAAAACTACCTTTACCTGAGTAAAAGCCTGTTCGCATGGCTCCGTCCACTGGACTGGATCTGGTACCCCCTTTTTAGTGAGGTCAGTCAGCAGGCTGGTGACATCCAAAAAGTTAAGCACAAACTGTTTATAATAGCCAGCCAGCCCCAGGAAGTGCCTCACCCCTTTTTGGTCTTGAGTTGCAGGTAGGCTGCAATCATTGCAGTTTTATCAATCTGGGGATGTACTTGCCCATGACCCAAGTGGAAGCCCAGATCCACCCATCTAACTCCACACTTCTTTGGGTTTGCTGTGAGCCCCAGCAACCTCAGAACTACCCTCAGATGTTGTAGGTGCCACTCCCAATCATTACTATAAATGATTATATCATCTAAGTACCGTATTTTCCGCACTATAAGGCGCACCTAAAAGCCCTCAATTTTCTCAAAAGCCGACAGTGTGCCTTATAATCCGATGCGCCTTATATATGGATCAATATTGGTTAATCACGGCTACCATAGTCAGGGGGCGTCACCGTAGTAACAACGGTAAGAACGCGGTAACGGTCCCACACCATTTGTGTGTGTCAGAGATTTTATTTGAGGATATATATATACAGACTGACTTTGTGTTAGCCTGGGAAATCCCATGCTGCTTTGCACAATCGTTCCGATCTGAAAAGACAGCATGGAAACTATGGTCTAAAGGCTCGCCTGAGTTAGGGAGCCAATCAGAGAGTGGGGAGGGGTGGAAAGACGGTGACGCGTACTACTCGACAAACGGAAGCTTGTAGTTTATTTGGGACTGTTTACGGATCACATTTAACATGGCGGCGAGCGATACGAACCAAACTAACCAAACCAGCTTCTCTCATATTTGTCTTGCACAAACGGCAGTAATCGTTCGGTGCCATTGTTTCCTATTTTTGTTTTGCCTTCTCTTTCTCTTTCCTTCTCTTCTTCGCCTCTTCGTCTTCTTCGTCGCTCTAACTATGTCACCGGGTACAACTGCCATGATTGGCCATGGGCTACATATACGCCAAATGATAGACATTCGCAACGTCCAATAAACGGCCGTTGACAATCGTAAACCACACCTCCCCTATGAGAAATTCAGTAGGCGGATTCCAGACAATATTTGGTGTTAACCAGACTAACTTAGTGTGTGTTTAAAGACCCCAAAATGGCTCCTTTGAAGAGACAAGCTTACGACGCAGAGTTCAAACTCAAGGCTATCAGTCATGCAGTAGAACATGGGAATAGAGCAGCAGCGAGAGAATTCAGCATTAACGAATCAATGGTACGGAAGTGGAGGAAGCAACAAGATGATCTGCGCCAAGTAAAGAAGACCAAACAGAGTTTCAGAGGGAACAAAGCGAGATGGCCACAGTTAGAGGACAAACTCGAACAGTGGGTTGCTGAACAGAGACAAGCAAGTAGAAGCGTCTCTACAGTCACTATTCGAATGAAGGCAACAGTGTTAGCACACGAACTTAACATCAATGAATTCAGAGGCGGTCCTTCTTGGTGCTTTCGGTTTATGAAAAGACGTAATCTCTCCATCCGCACATGAACTAGTGTTTCGCAGCAACTGCCAAAAGACTATCAAGAAAAGCTGGCCACTTTCTGGGCATACTGCAAAAACAAGATCGCTGAAAAGAAGATCCGGCCAGAGCACATCATCAACATGGACGAGGTTCCACTCACCTTTGATATTCCTGTGAACCGCACTGTGGATAAAACGGGGACACATACGGTGAATGTACGCACCACAGAAAATGAGAAGTCAGCCTTCACTGTAGTTCTCGCCTGCCAGGCAAATGGCCAGAAACTTCCACCCATGGTCATTTTTAAGAGGAAGACCTTGCCAAAAGAAAACTTTCCAGCCAGCGTCGTCATCAAAGCTAACCCGAAGAGATGGATGGATGAAGAAAAGATGAGTGAGTGGCTGAGAGAAATTTACGTCGAGACCGGGTGGCTTTTTTCACACAGCTCCATCCCTATTGATCTACGACTCCATGCGCTCCCATATCACCAATGGTGTCAAAAAACAAGTGGAGCGCACTAATTCGGTGCTTGCCGTCATTCCGGGTGGATTGACAAAAGAACTCCAGCCGCTAGATATTGGTGTCAACAGGGCATTCAAAGCTAGACTTCGAGCTGCGTGGGAGCAGTGGATGACAGAAGGCGAACACACGTTCACCAAGATGGGGAGACAGCGCCGAGCGACATACGCCACTATCTGCCAGTGGATCGTAAATGCCTGGGCTGATATATCAGTCTCAACTGTGGTCCGAGCTTTCAGGAAGGCAGGAATTGTCACTGAACTTCCAGACAACAGCAGCGACACCGACGACTTTGACGAGACGGAGCCGGGCATGTTGGATGTCGTATTCGCCCAACTGTTCAATTCAGACACTGAAGAAGAAGAATTCGAGGGATTCGTGGATGAGGAATGAACTGATAAAGTGAGCTTTACGTGTTTCTTTTGTGTTCACAACTGAACAAGGCTGGTCATATTGTGAATATGAACGTTAACATTTCAACAACGTTGAGTTATTGATTTATTGTTGTATTGTTATTGCTTTGCACTATTTCGAGAGTTACTATATTGTGATTGCACTAACCGTGACTAGATTTACCGTAACGGTATCAGTTTCTTTTACATGTTTACTGAATCGAGGAAAAGTTCCCCTCCACTACGTGATAAAAAAAAGTTGCACTACTTGTTATACCATGCTGTTGTTAAGAGAGAATCTGTTTCGCGAATATACTACATCACTGACATTACCTCGGGGAAAACAATAAAACTGTTTATTCATTTTGGGAGTTAACGGAGTTGTCAGAATGCTGGTCTGTATTATATTAATAAAGTTTGACTGCTAACTTATCTGACTGTTTTGTTGACATTCCCTTTAGCGCAGCTCCATCTAGTGGATGCATAACGCAACCCTAGCCACTACTGTAGGTTCTATTCTATGCGCCTTATAATGCGGTGCGCTCTATATATGAAAATAGTTTTAAAATAGGCCATTCATTGAAGGTGCACCTTATAATCCGATGCGCCTTATAGTGCGGAACATACGGTAGGCTACCGCATATGCATTGTGGGGACGGAGAATTCGGTCCATGAGATGCTGAAATGTTGCTGGAGCCCCAACCAACCCAAAAGGAAGAGTGACAAATTGGTGTAAGCCAAAGGGAGTGGAAAAGGCCATTTTCTCACAGGAAAATGGTGTGAAGGGGATCTGCCAATATCCCTTTGTCAAATCCAGTGTCGAGTAAAAGTGAGCCGCACCAAACCAATTGAGCAATTCATCAATGGGGGGGATCAGATATGTGTCAAATTTAGACACTGCATTGACTTTTCTGTAGTCCACACAGAACTGGACCAACCTGTCTGTCTTGGGAACCAAGACCACCGGGCTGCTCCAGTTGCTGTGTAACTCCTTAATTACTCCCATTTTAACCATAGCCTGAAGTTCATCCCGAACCACATTTTTCTTGTGTTCAGGGAACCGATATGGGTGGCTGCGCACCACCACCCCTGTGGGAGTCTCAATGTGATGTTCTGTGAGGTTAGTGCGACCAGGGAGGAACGAGAACACATCGGAGAATTCCTCTTGCAACCTGTGCTCTCTGGGACAGTGAGAGGTGGTCTCCACAGGGGACTGGAGTGAATTGGGCTGCACTTTTTGGACTTACCTCCGGTCCCAGCTCTGCCCTCTCCAGAACTACCATCACCAGAGCCACAGGAATCTCCTCTCTCCACGGTTTGAGGAGATTGAGGTGGTAAATTTGACATGCGTCACCCCTATCTGGCCGTTTGACCTCATATTCAACCTCCCCAATTTGCCATGCAACCTCAAAGGGCCCTTGCCATTTGGCAAGCAGTATGAAACTTGAGGTGGGCAGTAAGATGAGGACTTTATGGAGTTTTGCTCTCAGGTCAAGAACATACTGAATTTCATTTTTACTTTGAGATGGGCCCTCCTCCCAATTTTCTTTAATGATGTCTAAGACACCATGGGGCTTATGCCCATACAGCAATTCAAAAAGGGAAAACCCAGTAAGGCTTGTGGGACCTTGCACACTGCAAACAACAGAAGGTCAAGCCACCTGTCCCAATTTTTAGCATCCCTGTGAATGAACTTACGAATCATGTTCTTAAGTGTTTGGTTAAATTGTTCAAGCAGCCTGTCCATTTGCAGATGATAAACACTAGTACTAATCAATTTAATCCCCAATAAATCATATAATTCGCACAGTGTGCGTGACATAAACGCAGTGCCTTGATCAGTCAGGATTTCTTTTGGAATCCCGACTCGGGAGATAATGCGGAAGCGCACCTCCACAACACTGCGTGCTGAGATATTGTGGAGAGACACTGTTTCCGGATATCACATTGCATAATCCACAATGACTAATATAAAGCGATACCTACATGTAGGTCGAGCTAATGGCCTGATCAAATCCATGCCAATCCTTTCAAAGGGGATCTCCATCAGTGGCAATGTGTGCAATGACGCTTTTGATGTGGCTGCTGGATTTACCAGCTGGCATTTGCAACATGCCGCACACCACCTGCAGATATTGGCATGAATCCCTGGCCAATAGAAATGGGCCATGAGATGATTCAGTGTTTTATCCTGCCCCCAAATGCCCAGCCATAGGATTATGGTGAGCCACATGGAATAGAAGTTCCCAGCGGCTCTTTAGGACCAACTCTTTGGGTGTTATCTTTTCTTTAGTTTGAGTGTCCTGTGTCACTTGATAAAGCCTATCCTTAATAATATAAAAGTATGGGAAGGAGAGCACAACATTAGGCTGGAGGATTTGGCCATCAATTACTTTCACTTGGTCAAAGGTGTGTCTCAGAGACTCATCACATGCCTGCTCCAATGGGAAGTCCCCTAAGGGATTCCCTAGAGAGGGAGGAGGGCTCTCCCCACTCTCTGTGTCATCATGACGTGGAGCTGCTGCGGGCAGGCCTGAGACCGCCTCCCCAGCCAACGTTGTGGTGGGATCTCCCTGTGACATGCTACTGCAGGACTCACCCACTACTATTTGTTTCATTAATGTTTTAAACTCCAGCCAATCATTCCCAGGATCAGTGGGTGAGTGAGACTCGGACTAATCGTGGTCTCTATGCTATATTTTTCTCCCTGGAAGTGGATAGTGACGGGCATCAGCGGATATTTGTGTATCATATCAGCACTGATGTGCAGGCTATCAAAAATCCACTGAATTAAAAAGAAAAAAAGACAACATGCACAGTAGGCTATCCACCTCCAGTTGAATGATATAAGAGTGAAAATAAAGTAATCCCCATATTTATATGCCTTAATCAAGCTTGGATAAAAGCAAATGGCAAGCAATGGCCCACTCAGCTGCTCCTGTCTGATCAACGTCTTTAGTGCACCTCTGTTTCTGTTGAATTAACCATCTTGCATGGCATAAACTAGCTCCTTATTTCACACTCAGTTCTGGCCAACTTGACTTGTATTCCCTGTCTAGGCTTAGCCTATAGTCTAAACTAGTCTCATTGGATGTTAAAGATAGGCCAGCTTACATACAGTGGGCCTACACAATAAAATATTTAATGAATTAATGATTATTTTATAATAATTTAATTTAATGAGAACAGTCATGGGGCGGCACGGTGGTGTAGTGGTTAGCGCTGTCGCCTCACAGCAAGAAGGTCCGGGTTCGAGCCCCATGGCCGGCGAGGGCCTTTCTGTGCGGAGTTTGCATGTTCTCCCCATGTCCGCGTGGATTTCCTCCGGGTGCTCTACCCACAGTCCAAAGACATGCAGGTTAGGTTAACTGGTGACTCTAAATTGACTGTAGGTGTGAGTGTGAATGGTTGTCTGTGTCTATGTGTCAGCCCTGTGATGACCTGGTGACTTGTCCAGGGTGTACCCCGCCTTTCGTCCGTAGTCAGCTGGGATAGGCTCCAGCTTGCCTGCGACCCTGTAGAACAGGATAAAGCGGCTAGAGATAATGAAATGAGATGAGAACCGTCATAGGCTACTGTAGGCCTCCTGTACATTGCCATGTCAGATAATCGGCCAATGCATTTATTTGGTGGTAGGCTAACCCCATTCCCAACGTCATCTAGCAATCTTGGAAGATATGATATTAATTTAACTTCAGGGTTTCATCATGTTAATTTTGTTTTTGAACTCCTTGAAGGGTGAGGCAGGAGAGGCTGAGGAGGAAAATGAGCATCAAGCAAGTTCAAGTCAGAGAGAGGAAGTGAATCCAGATTCAGAGGAGGTCGAGCAAATAGATCTAGAGACAGAAGAAACTGAAACAGAGACAGAAGGTGAGCAAGGAGGCCAAGAGGAAGAAAAGGATCAAGAAGCTGCAGCATCTTCTTTTAGTGATTTAGGTGATAAAGACACAGGGCCCAGACAGGTAAAGCTGAATAGCTATCCACAAGACATCTTTGGTACACAGAAGAGGGCATTTCACCACAGCTGGTTTGCTAAGTACACATGGTTAGAGTATTCAGTCAACCTGAATGCTGCTTTCTGCTTCCCATGCAGTGTTTGGCAAAAACATCAAGCATGATGCTTTGGTCAGTTGTGGTTGCAGAAATTGGAAAAAAGCTTTGTCTGGGGGCGTCGTGGCTCAGGTGGTTAAGGCGCCATACCATGAATGCGGGCGACCCGGGTTCGATTCCGGCTCGAGGTCATTTCCCGATCCCTTCCTGTCTCTCTCTCTCCCGCTCATTTCCTGTCTCTACACTGTCCTATCCAATAAAGGTGCAAAAAGCCCAAAAAAATATCTTTAAAAAAAAAAAAAAAAAAAAAAAAAAAAAGCTTTGTCTGTCTTTAATAAGCATGACATGACACAGTCCCATAAGGACAGCTGTGGCAGCGGGGGCGTGGTCAAGTGTCGGTCAGTGACCGGAGGGCAGAGTCAGGGAAGGTAAGTGGCAGAATCACTACACCTGATGTCAATTAACTTGTTTGTGTGTCTTCCCAGTGACCACGCCCGATATAAGGAGAGAGAAAGAGCAGAGGAAGAGGGCTCTCTCCCCAACCAGATGGCTGATGTGTGTTTCGTGTGTCTGAGTGTCTGGGAGAGTGAAAAATGCTGAAAAGTGTTAATAAAGAGTTTTTGGAAACTCAGTTCTGGCCTGTCATACTTCTGTGCTCCACCCACCCGTGCAAAGTTCTACAACAGTGTTGTTGCATGGAAAGGATATCAGGCAACTAGCCAACAGGGAGATGTTGTACAGATGATGGTGTCTGCAAATGCACATGAGATAGCAGAGAGAAGGGACTATCTGAAGTGAATTGTTGCAGTTACCTCAATGTTAGGGGCTCAGGGACTACCCTTCCATGGTAATGATGAAAGTGAAGCGAGCACAAACAGAGGCAACTTTCTTGCTTGCATTGGGATTTTGATGAAGTTTGATCCATTCCTGCAAAATTACAATCCTCCATCAAATGCTACGTACATCTCACCAGTATCTCAGAATGAGATGATTGAGTGTTGTGCTCAGGAAGTGACCAGTGTCATAGTGTCTGAGATTAAACATTCCAAACTTTAGATAGGACAGAAACGTGGTGCCCTCCCATTTCCCGCTTCCGTGTCTGTCTCTCCCCCCCCCCCCCCCCCCCTCAGGTGAGTGAGGCGCTCCCCAGAGCGCTGGTGCAGAGAGAAAGCCCGGGCCGGTTTGCTGGTGCTGCGGGGAGCCGGGGCACCTCCAGCATCAGTGCTCGGTAATGGAGGTGGGCGCGGTGGTCCGGATCCCCGACGCGCCAGGAACCGCCCTCAATCGGGCCGGAGCATATCGCATACCGGTGAGTGTCCAAGGGGATACGTATCAGGCTTTGGTGGACTCTGGCTGTAATCAGACCTCAGTCCACCAAAGCCTGGTGCAAGGCGAGGCATTGGGGGGAGCAATAATTGGTGAAGGTGTTGTGTGTGCACGGAGATGTTCACAACTACCCTTTAGTGTCGGTCCACATTCTATTTCAAGGGGAGAAATCTAGTGTAAAGGCAGCGGTTAATCCTTGCCTTAACCACTTGATAATTTTGGGGACTGATTGGCCGGAATTTCAGGAATTAATGACTCATTTAGTAAAGAGTGGGTCCTGCCATAGTTCAGCAGGGGGAGGTCCCAGAGTGGCATTGGCAGGAGCAGCTGTCACAGAGCCGTCTACGTCATCGTCGCGTCAGAGTGAGGAGCAGCAGGCTCCTCCTCCCTCTCTCGGGGAATCCCTTATGGATTTCCTGTTAGAGCAGTCGCGAGACGAGACTCTGCGGCATGCGTTTGACCAAGTGACAGTAATCGATGGTCAAACGCTCCAGCCAAACGCCACCCCATCCTTCCCCTATTTCTCCATTATGAGAGATAGATTATACCGAGTGACGCAGGACACTCAGACTAAGGAGATGGTCTCACAACTTTTGATCCCAAAGAGCCGCCGGGAATTGGTATTCCAGGTGGATCACTTTAATCCCATGGCTGGACACTTGGGGCAGGATAAGACACTAGCCCGAATAATGGCCCGGTTCTATTGGCCAGGGATTTGCGGCGATGTCCGTAGGTGGTGTACGGCATGCCGCGAATGCCAGTTAGTAAATCCAGTGGCCATTCCAAAAGCGCCTTTGTGCCCTCTACCTAATTATTCGGACGTCACCAGCCCACTGACTGATCTCACTAAAAAGGGGGCACCAGATCCGGTCCAGTGGACGGAGCAATGCCAGGGGGCTTTCTCTGAGGTGAAGGCTGCACTGTGTGGGGGGCCACTGTTTCACTCCCCTGACTTTTCTCTCCCCTTTATGTTGCAGATGGACGCATCGGACAGAGGGCTGGGGGCTGTTTTGTCCCAGGAGGTGGAGGGGGAGGATCGCCCCGTGCTGTATATCAGCAGGAAGCTGTCAGTGCGTGAGGGGCGCTACAGCACAATCGAGAAGGAGTGCCTAGCCATCAAGTGGGTGGTCCTCGCCCTTCGCTACTACCTGCTGGGACGCCCTTTCACCCTCTGTTCGGACCACGTGCCCCTCCAGTGGCTCCACCGCATGAAGGATGCCAACGCGTGGATCACCCGTTGGTATCTGGCACTCCAGCCCTTTAACTTCAAGGTGATCCACAGGCTGGGGTCGCAGATGGTTGTGGCAGACTTCCTCTCCCGTCAAGGGGGGGGGGGGGGGTCGGCTGCAGGCCGGACAGCTGCCCAGCCTGAGTTGGGCGGTGGGGGTATGTGGCAGTGGGGGTGTGGTCAAGCGTTGGTCAGTGACTGGAGGGCGGAGTCAGGGAAGGTGAGTGGCAGAATCACTACACCTGATGTCAATGAACCTGTTTGTGTGTCTTCCCAGTGACCATGCCCGATATAAGGAGAGAAAGAGCAGAGGAAGAGGGCTGTCTCCCCAACCAGACAGCTGATGTGTGTGTGCATGTGTCTGAGTGTCTGGGAGAGTGAAAAACGCTGAAAAGTGTTAATAAAGAGTTTTTGGAAACTCAGTTCTGGCCTGCCGTACTTCTGTGCTCCACCCACCCGTGCAAAGTTCTACAACGGTGTTGTTGCATGGAAAGGATATCAGGCAACTAGCCAACAGGGAGATGTTGTACAGATGATGGTGTCTGCAAATGCACATGAGATAGCAGAGAAAAGGGACTATCTGAAGCGAATTGTTGCAGTTACCTCAATGTTAGGGGCTCAGGGACTACCCTTCCGTGGTAATGATGAAAGTGAAGCGAGCACAAACAGAGGCAACTTTCTTGCTTGCATTGGGATTTTGATGAAGTTTGATCCATTCCTGCAAAATTACAATCCTCCATCAAACACTACGTACATCTCACCAGTATCTCAGAATGAGATGATTGCGTGTTGTGCTCAGGAAGTGACCAGCGTCATAGTGTCTGAGATTAAACATTCCAAACTTTAGATAGGACAGAAATGGTGAGCAAATTTTCTTTCTAAACTTCACTATCAGTTTAAGCTCATTTATTTGTTTGATATCTGCTCTGAAAACTAAGTGTCCCCCAAAGGGTTAAGGTATACTGTATTCTCATTTGGCAGAATAAATGTTTGAGAAACATTCATATGTCTGTATTGTCAGATTTCACTAGGATTTTGAACTAGGCTAGTTGTGACTAAACTAATTAAATAAAGCACCACACCATTATGTTGTCTCCTGTTCAGTGCATCAGACTGAAATAAATAGCTTTATTTGGAATATAACCTAATTAATTTTTACCAAATGCATTGATGGAGATATTTGCAAACATCTTTCTTCATAAACATAGCCCCAGCCTCTAATGAACTGATTTAGACTTATTTTGTTAATATAAAGAAGATATCCTGAAGACTTAGGAGAGAAATAGCAGGGTAGAAAAAGAAAGTGATCCAGATAACAGATTCTGATAAATGTTCTTCAAATAATGAATAATTGATGAAGCCTATGTAGGAGCAATAAAAATAATTTCGGCACACGCGCGCATTACTGAACACACTCCTGGGGCTAAGCCCCCCTATCTCTCAATCCTAGTGACGTCCATGTGAACAGGGTGATGAAGCTGACAACTGAGTGGATGTCATGCTTGCTGTATCCACAGTGAAATCTGAAAGGTGAGTATCGTCCACCACTGGGTTTAAAGCTACTTCCCAGTGGATCCTCAAAGTAGCCTTGTCTTTTGAAAGCTCTGTGATGTCATGTAAAGTACAAAGTTCATTGTTGAAGTCACGGTCTTTATACTGGATAACAAAACTTCCCATTATCTGCAGTTTTTCACAGAG
This sequence comes from Neoarius graeffei, assembly GCF_027579695.1. Taxonomy (NCBI): domain Eukaryota; kingdom Metazoa; phylum Chordata; class Actinopteri; order Siluriformes; family Ariidae; genus Neoarius; species Neoarius graeffei. The sequence goes on along the minus strand of NC_083579.1, from coordinate 25,124,941 downwards.
AACTGCAGAGAGTTCCTCAACTGACGATGGTGTGGGTATTGATAGCTTCCTGATTGTCAGGTGAGAGAATGACTCGAAGTAACATTGTTTCCTGGGAAAGAAAATTGAGAAGAAATTCAATTTTAGCAAAGTAAAAATCTCTTAGCAGACACCATAATCTTTCTACCTACATTGTATGATGCCAGAGGGTAGAAATCAATGAGATCTTGTCGGTTGACAATGGCTACATTGCAGTAAGTACTTCCAACAATTTCATATGTTCTAAAATGTTCAAAGTACCATGAAGACAGCTGTTCCACTATGAATGAGACCTCTGTACCAACAACCAGAATACTGTGAATTCAACCAAACTCTGGAAAGCCATCACTAAGTCCAACTGGTAGAATCATTCCTTTACAATGCAAAGTCCCAAGCAATGTTGCACTTGATGCCAGGGACAAGGAACTCAAATTTGAATATTTGTTCTCAACAGCTGTCCGCAGCCGTGGATCAACAGCCGACATTTTGACCACTTTCAATTTTTCAACATGCAATGGTGCTTTGAAGAAACTTTGAGAGTCCAAAGCAAAAGCAATCATTGATTGATGCCTACTTGCCAACATTTTGAGGGGATTTTTGAAATTGCGGGTGTCGTGCACCACCTTCTTGAATAAGCTATGCTTTGCCTCATACCGCATTGTCCACAGATCAGCCAAAGGCCCAAAACAGCAGATCAAGTTTGGATAATGCTCAAGTTAATGATGTTTAGGTAGAAACCTCTCATTGGGAAAAACATCAGTGAACAACTGGCGATGATCAGAAATTTTACTCTCTAGATAACAGAGAGATTCTTCTGATAGCTTTGAACTAACCACTAATTCCACAATGTCTTTTAAGTCCATTAAAAGTTACCATGCTTTTTCATCCTCAGGCACCATACCACCTACCATGAGAGGGAGCAGTCTAATTAAGGCCCAATTTTCATGTGCATTTCCTCCAACTGTTTTTTTCAAGTGAAAGTTCTTTGGAATTTTTTGAGGGCGATTCACTTTATCTGAATATGAGTACTGAAATGATTGGATAATGTTATTGAGCTGCTCAAAGGTAAAATACTTGGCACCAATCAATTTCTGCAGACACAGGGCCAATTCCCTAGGTATTACCCCTTCAAACAGATCGTGTAAAAAATCTGGAAGAAAACCAGTAATGACATGAAAGAAGGATAGGTGTTTCTGAAGAACACATTCACCTTTCACACCATGCACATCTGTTACAAACTCATTGCTCTTGAACTCAGCAATGCATTGATCATGTTGCTCAGGACTTCTGAGTGGAAAGAGTCCCTGCCTAACTTCTGTGGTCTGAATGTCTTTCAAAGATGCTAAGCAAAATCTGCAGAATTTTTCAACACGAAAACTTTCTTGAAAACCTCCAAGTCCATGCACGCCAAGATTGTCTGCAGACACACACGGGCGCAGACAGAGGGTGGGACGGGTGGGATTCGTCCCACCCAGATTTAAATTCACCTCGTTCGGTCCCCCCCACTTATAGCATACATGTCAACCTATACGGAATGTCCGTATTTTATACGGATTTGATTCAATAAACGTAGTATACGGGCGTATAAATAAAGTTATACGGATTCTTTAAAAAACTTCAATATTTATTTAGAGCTATAATCAATTCCCACGATGATAAAAGAGCGCATAACATTTACTGTACACCACAGACAGCCAGTAAAGAGTCTTATGAAATCGCGCGTTATCTTGTGGTAGCGAGACTTCATTCCACTTTTGATCATGCGCACACCGCATTGCGAGAATCCCGCCAACCGTGAAGTTATAGACATATAAACATAGACGCCGCCTTCTGCGTAGAATCATATGTCATCCTCGCCGCCATATTGGATGTGGCAAAGTGGAGATTCTTCAGCCGTCTCTGGTATAGCGTCTAGACAGTAGCCGAGAATAAAGATGCCTCATTCATGTGCTGCGTTTAACTGTACCAACAGGTTTACCGTCCAAACGAGATCACATGGGATTACCTTTCACAGGTGAGACTGGAAAAATACTTTTCATTGTATTTGGTCATTATAACGTAATTTTATGAACAGATTTTCCTGACTAATACGCTGATAACACTTTGTGTTTTTGTCAAACATTGGAGCTTTGTATTCATTCTGAAGGTATATTGTTATTAACATTGAATAAAAAGTAACTGGGATATATCATTGTTAATTATCATTCAAATTTTAGGTAAATTATTTTAATTTGCATCTTATATGGATTTTATAAGGGAAATAAGGATTTTGGAGGTTGGTTATACAGATTTGATTGACGAAAGGTTGACATGTATGTTATAGGGAGGAAAAAACTTCTATGCTGTCTTTCTTTGCATAAGGCAAACCTCACGGAAAAATCAAAAGACTCATTACCATTCGGTTTATTGAGGTGCACAGCAGTACATACATAGTTGCAACAACTCACATAAAACAAAACAAAGACTGATATTCAGTTGGTTGAGCTGCGCAGACTGCACAGGTTGCAAGCTCGAGCTTGGTTGCTATGGTTACCCACAACAAGTTTGACAGGCATATCAGGGACAGCTCCTAGTTCAGGACCCCAACATGGCATGATGAAGGGTGCCAAACCAAAAAGGCAGAAAATTATTGCATCGTTTTTTCAAAAAACAACGACTGTAAGTAAACTGTGCCTTACTTTATCATATCACCTTGCAATTTTTTGATAACGGTTGCAGGGATGAAGGAGTGATTTTTTTTTGTCTTAGCTGAGTAATGTCGCCGCCCTGAGGGCATCAGAGTATATTCCTCGCACAACACATGTTGGGGGTGGGGTTGGGGTTGGCTTGCTGGCAGCTTTGTCCCCCCCCCAGTTCAAAAAACGTATCTGCGCCCCTGCAGACACATTAAGCATAGTTCCCCTGACATTCTCACCTATCTGTTCAACATACAAGCCTTCATTCTCTAGGCTCCTCAAGTCACGTAAAAGTGGTTCAAAAAATGATTCATAACCATACACTCTCACTTCAGAACTTTTCCCAAGCAGTGCCAATTGGATAGAGTGGAGACTCGATTTGTACTGTGATTCCCAATTCAAAATGACCCAATAGACTGCTGTAATTTTATGCTTCTTTTTAGAAGTTCCCAATGGATTGGCAATTTCAAAATCATCAATATAAAACCCAAGTGAAAGTCTGAAATCTTGACCATTAACAAGCTTGTTAACTTTGAAATACTGACCATCAAAAGGTGAGGTGTAGAATCCTGGTGTACCCTCCTTTATGGGAAACATCTTCTCAAGAACGTCAGGTCGCTCCAACAAAGACTTCAAAGTCTTCAAAAGAGGAACATAAACAAATGTGTGATTTTGTACCCTATTGAACACATATTCAACGGGTTCAATTATGCCAAAATTGTTATGCCTCCACCACCTTAAGATGCAGGAGGCATTATGTTTTCGGGTTGTCTGTCCGTCCATCCGTGCGTGCGTGCGTGCGTCCGTCCCAAAACCTTGTGTCCGTCCGTGCGTGCATCCGTCCCGAAACTTTGTGAACACGATATCTCAAAGGCTAATGAAAGGAATTTCACCAAACTTTCACCATTTGTGCACTTTGGGACAACCATGAACTGATTATATTTTGAGATCAAAAGGTCTAAGGTCAAGGTCACTGTGAGGTCAAATGTCTGTCTGAAAACCTTGTGAACACAATATCTCCAAGGCAAATGAAAGGAATTTCACCAGACCTTCACCATTTGTGCATTTGGGGACAAAGATAAACTGATTAGATTTTGATATCAAAAGGTCTAAGGTCAAGGTCACTGTGAGGTCAAATGTCTGTCCAAAAACCTTGTGAACACAATATCTCCAAGGCAAATGAAAGGAATTTCAACAAACTTTCACCATTTGTGCATTTGGGGACAAAGATGAACTGATTAGATTTTGAGATCAAAAGGTCTAAGGTCAAGGTCACTGTGAACACAATATCTCCAAGGCTAATACAGGTAATTTCACCAGGTCAAGATTACTGTGAGGTCAAATGTCCATCCCCAAATCACAACTTAATAAGGCGTGTAGTCCACCGGGCGGAGGCATCCCCATCGACACCGTTGGCGTCGAGTTTTATCTAGTTTTCATTAAAGTAGATGTTTTGCTTATGATTAGTTGAAAGGGGACCTTTGTCAGTGGTGGCACTCAGAAACGGGTTTGTTTTTTGTAATGCGTCAGTAATGTCAGCAACAATAGACTCATTGACATTGCAGTTGTGTTTAAGCAGGATATTCTTAATTGCATGCAGTTAGCAATTGACAGAATGTCATTTACATTATCAATAATCTGCTGAGAGGCACTTTGGGACACATGCAACTGTGACTGCATACACAAGAATAAGGCAGCAAGTTTGTGTTCAAGTACTGGCTCACCTTCCTCAAGATCCAAATCTGAAATATGAGAATCTGCCTGAATCAGCTTGATTTGATAGACTTTGTGAAACTGAGACTGTGTCAAACTTATTGTCTGTACTGCCTACCGTACAAACAGATGTGCAGAGGTCATTCAATGTTTATTTTCTGTGTTTCTTGGACTTGTGAGCTCTGAAAGTTGTGCTGTTGTTGCTGCTAAAATCACAGTTGGAGAATGAACAATGAACTTGCTCATGGTTTTGCAAATGTCTTCCTAAATGTTTCAGAAATTGATTAAGTGAGCAAATATCTGAGAATTCACATAATTCACACTGAAAACTGGCATGGTCAGTGCATACAGAGCTAGGCCTATCTATTTTAGGATGCGCTCTCCATAAATGGGTTTTTAAGGCCCCTGTTGTTGTAAAAACACAAACACAGTCTGGATGAATGCAGGGAAAAGAACCTTTACCTGCTTGCCAGTGATGAAGCCTGTAGTGCATAAGCAGGATGTCTTGCTGCAGATGTGAAAATTTACAATAGCGGCACTGCATTTAGTTTTAAGCCTGAAAAAAATACCTGAAATACAAACAAAGACAAATGTATCAATAACTCATAATTCTATAAACAGAACAACCATACTATACAAACAAAGACAAATGTATCAATAACTCATAATTCTATAAACAGAACAACCATACTAAACTATGCTTAAGTATTTTTAGGGCATTCTTAAACCTAACAATGGCGCATTCGCCATCATGCCTCTTCTAGGCTAAGTATAGCTGGGTACCAGGCTAACAGGGGGTTTGGTGAGGCAAATTGATTATGTACAAATATGTTAAACAGCTTACAACTCCAGTAGCAGCTATTAGTTTTCGTGTTAGCACAACTGGTTATTTTTTAATCAGACTGAAATGTTATTGCACTCTTGCAAAAGCAGACTTTGTGCAGAGTACTAGCTGCTAACATGAAGGCACACGTGCTTTGAATGCCAGCTAAAACTAGCCTATCTGATCAGTCACTCTGTGATAGCAAAGCGCTAATGTTAGTTGTCAATACTAGCTGGCTGTAGCAGAGTGAATTATCAGACACATCATAAGCCAGAATGCAAATGGAATTTGAAAATATTGACCATTAAAAATACTAAACGGGAACATGCCATGCAAGGTAGTGATATGTAACCGTTAGGGTCAACGTTAACCACATGCCAGTTGGAAAGGAATGCTAACCTTTATGAGTTAAAAATGTGATTTGCCAGCACTGTTAATTGCTGCAGGTACTGACAATATAACTATTTCAAACTTTGTTGATAGACAATAGATATATTCTTAACGTAAATTTGTTGATTACCTCGCAGCACAAAGACAGAGAGCTAACTTTGAGGCACTCACCACTTCAAACAACGTCGTGACTCATGAGGGAAATTCCAGAAGCCTTGTAGAACTCCTTTGCGCATGCTCGGACGATTGTCACTGGTCCCCCTTGCTCGGCCAACATAATATTTTTTGTGCAATGCTAAAAGTTCCGTGAACACAATTTTACATTTTCTCTTGATGAACATTTTGTAGTACAGGAATGAAAATCATGCAATCATTGGCCAAACATATTTTTCTTTTATGACACAACCATTATGTTGAGCCAACATATATTTCCTCATTTGTACAACTCTTTGCATCAATCATTTTTTACAGTGCAGGTGGAATGACTTAGCCACTTACCTTCCCCAACCCCGCCCTCCATTCACAGACTGCTGCTCGGCCATGCCCCGGCTGCCACTCACAGTTTAAGAAACATTATATAAAATTCAAGGGTGGCACAGTGGTGTAGTGGTTAGCACTGTTGCCTCACAGCAAGAAGGTCCTGGGTTCAAGCCCAGCAGCTGGTGAGGGCCTTTCTGTGTGGGGTTTGCATGTTCTCCCTGTGTCTGTGTGGATTTCCTCCGGGTGCTCCGGTTTCCCCCACAGTCCAAAGACATGCAGGTTAGGTTAATTGGTGGCTCTAAATTTACCGTAGGTATGAATGTGAGCCACCAATTAACCTAACCTGCATGTCTTTGGACTAAATTGACCATAGGTATGGTTGTTTGTCTCTGTGTCAGCCCTGCGATAACCTGGTGATTTATCTAGGGTGCACCCTGCCTCTTGCCCATAGTCAGCTGGGATAGGCTCCAGCTTGCCTGCAACCCTATACAACAGGATAAGTGGCTACAGATAATGGATGAATATAAAATTGAAAAAAAAAACATTTAACTGAATTTGCTATTTATACATGTGAGATTTTACATTTAAAATTCAAGTCCAAGCTAAAATGTAAATTAATTAAAAGTCCAAAGCTTTAGGTATGTATGATATTACAGGCTAATGATATCTGTGTGTGTGTGTGTGTGTGTGTGTGTGTGTGTGTGTGTACAAATGTCAATGAAACCTATTCAGTGTTTATTTGATAATTAGTCTTATCATGCATAACATGCAGCATCTTACAAAATGCCAAACAGGAATGAGTTCTCAGATAATGAAACAGTTCTGGAGATCTGCTCTGTCTCACTGCAAAATGACACAGCTAAACAGAAGATATGTTCCCTCAGTGAGGAGACTGGAATCAGTGATATAATTCCACTGAGACCTCTTACACAGATTACTCGTTCCTCCCTATCAGCTTTGGAGAATACATTTTCCAGCTGCTTGAAATCTTCACTGTGTCCTGTGTGAGCAGTTGGATGGAAATCCGTTTGCAGGGCTAAAAGTGCATAACATTTTGTTTGGGGTTCTGATACAGTCCCCCCCCCCAAAATAAATAAATAAATAAATAAATAAATAAGACATCAGTTAATCAGTATTTGAAAATCATTTTTAAGTCTTTACAAAATTTACTTTAAATTAAAAATAAGTTGACTTAAAAAAATTCAGCTTTATATAAAAACCATCGACTTTTAAAAACCGAAGTTAACTTTATTTAAAAAGACTCAACATTAAATAAAAAAAGCCTAGTCAACTATAAAAAGTCAACTATAAATGAAATGAGACAATTTAAAAAAGCTTATAAAATAAGTCTTGTTCAAAAAAGGAAGTAAATTTCAAAGAAGACAAAGACAATTTTAAGTAAAGAATAATCAACTGTAATAGTCAACTTGAAATAAAAGAAGCAAAATTTAAAAAGTTAACCTTAAAGTCTGCTTTTAATAAAAGTCATTATTCAATAAAATGAGTTGACACATTTAGCTGATCTTTTTTTAAAGCTGCACTTGACCTCTCTCTCTCGTATATAATGACTCTTTTTATTTAAAGTTGACTCTTTTTTCTTTTCTCTTCCCTCCAGTATCTGAGCTGACTAGACCTAATTTTACACACACGCGTGCATATATGGACATGAGTGTTTTGTTGGGAAATACGCCACTCGTATTTTTCATACGAGCTACATCCGGAACATGGAGAACCAAAACACTGACATAAATGTCTATATGTCACTTGTGAGGAAATTGATGAATTGTTTTGATAAATTTGGGTACTTTTTTGTTTGTGAATGTGTTTAATATAAAGAACATTACATAGTGGCACAAATATATTAAGTTTATCTTCTCATGTTGAAAAGCTGGCATTTTTCATACAAAATACATTGTGGATCTGAGTGACATATTTCCCGATATTGCACTCCAATGAAGTCACTCCCAGTGTTTTCCTGCTGACTAGATGCGTGTTGTCAAAATAGTGAACCGGTTCAAAATGAAAATTATTTTAATTAACTTGTTTTTTTTTGTTTTGTTGGATGTGTCCATGTAATATAAAGAGCATTACATAGTGGCACAAATTATATATATATATATATATATATATATATATATATATATATATATATATATATATATATATATATGTGTGTGTGTGTGTGTGTGTATATATATACATACACATATATATATATATATATATATATATATATATATATACCGTACACACACACACGTGTGTGTGTGTATATATATATACAGACACACACGATACAGACCTCCCAGCTGATACACATATACACATATACACACACACATACATACATACATATATATATATTAAAAAAAAAATCTCCTTCTCACCCCCGGCGGGGGGGTGGTATCCATGTCATCCTCAAGCTTGGGTCCTCTACCAGAGGCCTGGGAGTTTGAGGGTTCTGCGCAGTATCTTCAATGTTCCTAGGACTGCGCTCTTCTGGACTGAGGCTTCAGATGTTGTTCCTGGGATTTGCTGGAGCCACTCTCCCAGTTTGGTGGTTACTGCCCCAAGTGCCCCCACTACCACGGGGACCACGCAACCCTTGACCTTCCACATCCGTTCCAGCTGCTCTTTCAACCCTTGATACTTCTCAAGTTTCTCATGTTCCTTCTTCCTGATGTTGGTGTCAGCTGGGATCGCCACATCTATCACCACCACCCTCTTCTGCTCTTTGTCCACCACCACTATGTCCGGTTGGTTAGCCAGGATCTGTTTGTCAGTCTGGAAGCTGAAGTCCCACAGAACCTTGGCCCTGTTGTTCTCAGCCACCTTCTGTGGTATGGCCCATTGGGACTTGGGTACTTCTATTCCATACTGGTTGCAGATGTTCCTGTATACTATCCCAGCCACTTGGTTGTGCCTCTCCATGTACGCTGATCCAGCTAGCATCTTACACCCTGCTACTATGTGCTGGACTGTTTCAGGGGCTTCTTTACACAGTCTGCATCTTGGGTCTGATCTACTCTGGTAGATCCTGGCCTCTATGGCTCTTGTGCTTATGGCCTGTTCTTGTGCTGCCATGATTAGTGCCTCTGTGCTGTCTGTCAGTCCTGCATTATCCAGCCACTGGTAGGATTTCTTGATATCAGCCACTTCCTCTATCTGACGGTGGTACATGCCATGTAGGGGTTTGTCTCTCCAGGTTGTCTGTTCCTCCTCCTCCTCTGCACTCTCATCAGGGTTCTGCTGCCTGAGACATTCACTTAGCAGTTCATCCTTTGGGGCCATCTTTCTGATGTATTCTTGGATTTTCGATGTTTCATCCTGGACCGTGGTCTTGATGCTCACTAGCCCTTGGCCTCCCTCTTTCCGCTTAGTGTATAGTCTCAGGGTGCTGGACTTGGGGTGGAACCCTCCATGCATGGTGAGGAGCTTTCTAGTCTTGATATCTGTGGCTTCTATCTCCTCCTTTGGCCAGTTTATGATACCAGCGGGGTATCTGATGACTGGTAGTGCGTACATGTTGATGGCTCGGACCTTGTTCTTACCATTCAGCTGACTTTTCAGGACCTGCCTTACTCTCTGGAGGTATTTGGCTGTGGTTGACTTCCTTGTGGCCTCTTCATGGTTTCCATTAGCCTGTGGGATGCCAAGGTACATGTAGCTGTCTTGGATATCACCTATGTTGCCCTCTGGTAGGTCAATCCCCTCAGTCCGGATCATCTTGCCTCTCTTTGAGACCATCCGGCCACACTTGTCCAATCCGAATGACATCCCTATGTCATCGCTGTAGATCCAGGTGGTGTGGATCAGCGAGTCTATTTCTTGCTCGTTCCTGGCATACAGCTTGATGTCATCCATGTAGAGCAGGTGGCTGATTGTTGCCCCACTACGGAATCGGTACCCGTAGCCGCTCTTCGTGATGATCCGACTGAGGGGGTTCAGGCCTATGCAGAACAGCAGTGGTGATAGCGCATCTCCTTGGTATATGCCGCACTTGATGTTGACTTGGGCAATGGGTTTTGAGTTGGCCTCTAGGGTTGTCTTCCACATTTCCATTGAGTTCTGGATGAAGGTCCTTAGGTTCCTGTTGATCTTATACAGTTCCAGACATTCCAGTATCCATGTGTGTGGCATTGAGTCGTAGGCTTTCTTGTAGTCAATCCAGGCAGTGCACAGGTTGGTCTGTCTCTTCTTACAGTCTCGGGCAACTGTTCTATCAACCAGTAGCTGGTGCTTGGCTCCTCTGGTGTTACTGCCAATTCCTTTCTGTGCCTCGCTCATGTATTGAGCCACATGCTTACTCATTTTTGCCGCAATGATGCCTGACAGGGCCTTCCATGTTGTGCAGAGACAGGTAATTGGCCGGTAGTTGGATGGGATGGGTCCCTTCTGGGGGTCCTTCATGATTAGGACTGTCCTGCCTTGGGTTAGCCATTCTGGGTGGGTTCCATCCCTCAGCAGCTGGTTCATCTGTGCTGCTAGGCGTTCATGGAGTGCTGTTAGCTTCTTCAACCAGTACGTATGGATCATATCGGGGCCTGGTGCTGTCCAGCTCTTCATCTTTGACACTCTTTCTTGGACATCTGCCATTGAGATGGTTACTGGTTCTTGTTCTGGGAGGTTGCTGTGGTCAGCTCTTAGGTCCACTAACCATTGGGCATCGGTGTTGTGTGATGCCTTTCTTTCCCATATGTCTTTCCAGTATTTTTCCACCTCAGCTCTTGGTGGGTCTGACCGGTTGTTGTTCCCCTGCCACTGAGAGTACACCTTGGCTGGTTCAGTGGAGAACAGCTTGTTTATTCTCCTGGCCTCTCCCTCCTTGGTGTATCTCTTCAACCAGAGAAGGAAGATTGTGACCCAACTGGATCCCCGACGAATCCAGAGCTGTTAGTCGCTGTTTGGCAGTTTCGACTCTGGTATGGAGAGTGAGTTGTACTTCCTGGGTGCCCCTTTATTCACCATGTTCCCTTTCTGTAGTTCAGCTAGCTGGCTAACTTCTCTCCATGCTGCCTTTATCTTGGCCTCTAATCGTCTCTTCCATGGTGGATACTGTTTGTTATGTCCCGAGCCCACCTTGTGTCCAAGCATCTGTACTGTCTTCCTGGCTCCCCCTTGCCGTAGCATCGTTGTTGTATTTCATTAATCTCTAGTTGTGATAGTAGATTTCGATTACGGATGTTGGAACACTGGGCTAATAGCTGTTTCTTTGTTAGCCTTGATTGTGGGTTTCGAAGTATCCAATGGCATGTATCCCCTCTCTCTGGGATTGCTTGTATAGTAGCATTCCAGCAAATCTGTATTTTCTGTCCTCGTCCATCGATGTCTTGTTCCAGTAGCCCATTTCTCAACTGACCCGGGCGACGTCTGAGCCGGTATGACTCTATCAGTTATGTCTTCACTCATTCCTGAGGTAGGCTGATATATCATGAGGGGTTTTTGCCTAAGGACCCTTACTGGATGATGTTTTGCCCCGACCGGGATTCGAACCCCGATCCCCTGCGTCGTAGTCAGTGAGCGTTACCACTGTACTATCTGAACTATCTGTAGCTGAGATATATATATATATATATATATACACACACACTACTGTTCAAAAGTTTGGGGTCACTTTGAAATTTCCTTATTTTTGAAAGAAAAGCACTGCTCTTTTCAATGAAGATCACTTTAAACTAATCAGAAATACACTCTATACATTGCTAATGTGGTAAATGACTATTCCAGCTGCAAATGTCTGTTTTTTTGGTGCAAAATCTACAGTGGTGCTTGAAAGTTTGTGAACCCTTTAGAATTTTCTATATTTCTGCATAAATATGACCTAAAACATCATCAGATTTTCACACAAGTCCTAAAAGTAGATAAAGAGAACCCAGTTAAACAAATGAGACAAAAATATTATACTTGGTCATTTATTTATTGAGGAAAATGATCCAATATTACATATCTGTGAGTGGCAAAAGTATGTGAACCTTTGCTTTCAGTATCTGGTGTGACCCCCTTGTGCAGCAATAACTGCAACTAAATGTTTGCGGTAACTGTTGATCAGTCCTGCACACTGGCTTGGAGGAATTTTAGCCCGTTCCTCCATACAGAACAGCTTCAACTCTGGGATGTTGGTGGGTTTCCTCACATAAACTGCTCGCTTCAGGTCCTTCCACAACATTTCAATTGGATTAAGGTCAGGACTTTGACTTGGCCATTCCAAAACATTAACTTTATTCTTCTTTAACCATTCTTTGGTAGAACGACTTGTGTGCTTAGGGTCATTGTCTTGCTGCATGACCCACCTTCTCTTGAGATTCAGTTCATGGACAGATGTCCTGACATTTTCCTTTAGAATTCGCTGGTATAATTCAGAATTCATTGTTCCATCAATGATGGCAAGCCGTCCTGGCCCAGATGCAGCAAAACAGGCCCAAACCATGATACTACCACCACCATGTTTCACAGATGGGATAGGATTCTTATGCTGGAATGCAGTGTTTTACTTTCTCCAAACATAACGCTTCTCATTTAAACCAAAAAGTTCTATTTTGTTCTCATCCATCCACAAAACATTTTTCCAATAGCCTTCTGGCTTGTCAACGCGATCTTTAGCAAACTGCAGACGAGCAGCAATGTTCTTTTTGGAGAACTGTGGCTTTCTCCTTGCAGCCCTGCCATGCACACCATTGTTGTTCAGTGTTCTCCTGATGGTGGACTCATGAACATTAACATTAGCCAATGTGAGAGAGGCCTTCAGGTGCTTAGAAGTTATCCTGGGGTCTTTTGTGACCTTGCTGACTATTACACGCCTTGCTCTTGGAGTGATCTTTGTTGGTTGACCACTCCTGGGGAGGGTAACAATGGTCTTGAATTTCCTCCATTTGTACACAATCTGTCTGACTGTGGATTGGTGGAGTCCAAACTCTTTAGAGATGGTTTTGGAACCTTTTCCAGCCTGATGAGCATCAACAACGCTTTTTCTGAGGTCCTCAGAAATCTCCTTTGTTCGTGCCATAATACACTTCCACAAACATGTGTTGTGAAGATCAGACTTTGATAGATCCCTGTTCTTGAAATAAAACAGGGTGCCCACTCACACCTGATTGTCATCTCATTGATTGAAAACACCTGACTTTAATTTCACCTTCAAATTAACTGCTAATCCTAGAGGTTCACATACTTTTGCCACTCACAGATATGTAATATTGGATCATTTTCCTCAATAAATAAATAAATGACCAAGTATAATATTTTTGTCTCATTTGTTTACCTAGGTTCTCTTTATCTACTTTTAGGACTTGTGTGAAAATCTGATGATGTTTTAGGTCATATTTATGCAGAAATATAGAAAATTCTAAAGGGTTCACAAACTTTCAAGCACCACTGTACATAGGTGTATAGAGGCCCATTTCCAGCAACTATCACTCCAGTGTTCTAATGGTACAATGTGTTTGCTCATTGCCTCAGAAGGCTAATGGATGATTAGAAAACCCTTGTACAATCATGTTAGCACAGCTGAAAACAGTTTAGCTCTTTAGAGAAGCTATAAAACTGACCTTCCTTTGAGCAGATTGAGTTTCTGGAGCATCACATTTGTGGAGTCGATTAAATGCTCAAAATGGCCAGAAAAATGTCTTGACTATATTTTCTATTCATTTTACAACTTATGGTGGTAAATAAAAGTGTGACTTTTCATGGAAAACACTAAATTGTCTGGGTGACCCCAAACTTTTGAATGGTAGTGTGTGTGTGTATATATATATATATATATATATATATATATATATATATATATATATATATATATATAATGTATATGTGTGAATATATGTATGTATGTATTTACCAGCTGGGAGGTCCATATCGTGAAATAACATGACTGAGGTCTTGAAAGTACTGACTGAGGCCCTCTGGGCAGAGGTCAGTATTCAAGGCAGAGGTCATGGTATTTCACTATGCGGACCAACCTTAAGCTGGTAAATAATAATATTAAATTTTTTCTTTACCAAATTCTAACAGAAAACGAGAGCGCCCGAAAGGGAAAACCGAGCCAAGCTGCCATTTTGAATCCTCATTCATGGCTGTAATGCAAATTGCTTCCTCCTCGGTATATGAGTGCACGTCCATGGCAGGAAAAAACCTACATTTTGCTGCCTATGTAGTCCCCTGTTTATACAAAATTGAGTCATTCAGGATTCAGCCATGTTTTTGCTCGGCATTAGCAAGTTACAGGTTTTTAGCATTCTCCTGAAATGTTTTCTTTTATTTTGTCTTCCTCAGGGTAATAAAACTCGCTTTCGCTGTGAACACTGTCGTTATCACTATCCATGATGTAAAATTAATGCTATTTTGAATCCTCATGCACGGCTGTAATACAAATTGCTTCCTCCTCGGTACACAAGTGCACTTCCATGGCAGGAAAAAATTACATTTTGCCACCTATGTAGTCCCCTATTAATACAAATAGGAGTCATTCAGGATTCAGCCATGTTTTTGCTCAGTGTTAGCAGCAGTTACAGGTTTTTAGCTTTCTCCTTAAATGTTTTCTTTTCTTTTATTTCTTCTTCCTCAGGGTAGTAAAACTTGCTTTCGCTGTGAAGACTGTAGTTATTGCTATCCATGATGTAAAATCAATGCTATTCTCCTGAGAAATGCGAAAATAAATGTTGACAAAAATTGCTATTATGTTTGTTGTTGTTGTGAACGAGCGAGTCGCCAGAGGTCCATAATTGGCTTGCCAGCCAATCAGAGTGCAGGATTTGATGGAACCCGGACCGCGAAAAAAATAAATGAAGTTTATCTTCTCGTGCTGAAAATATTTTCACTCATTCACTTGGCTCACACATGAATATGTTCATCACTCGAAGATAAACTTCATATCTTTGCACAACTGTGTAACATTCTCTCTCTCTCTCTCTCTCTCTCTCTCTCTCTCTCTCTCTCTCTCATAAGATAAGACTTTATTGTCATTGTAGTTATACAATGAAACTTAGTTTGGTAGTACTCAGATAAAACAGCAGCAGTAAAAAAGAATATAAATAAAATACAAGATAAAGTAAGTGGGGGAATTGCAGTGTAGGCAGATATTACGTTCCTATTTGGAAAGTGATCAAGTCAGTAAAATAAAGTGCAGCGTGAGCAGATATTGCACAGATTGTAATACTTGTATTTACAGTCCTGTATATAAAGTGATCAGTGTGTTAGCAATAATTTAGGGGTGTGTGTGGGGGGGGGAGTAATGGAGGTTACAGCTCTGGGGAAGAAGCTGTTCCTCAGTCTACTTGTACGTGTTCTGATGGTCCTGTATCTTTTGCCACCACTACCATGTCTGGTTGGTTAGCCATTACCAGTTTGTCCATCTGTATCTGGAAGTCCCACAGGATCTTAGCTTGGTCATTCTCAACCACCTTCGGAGGTGTGTCCCACATTGACCTTGGGACATCCAGTCCATACTTGGCACAGATGTTTCTGTACACTAGGCCAGCCACTTGGTTATGGCATTCCATGTACGCGCTTCCTGTTAGCATCTTATACCATGCTGTTATGTGCTGGATTGTCTCAGGGGCATCTTTGTACAGTCTGCACTTGGGGTCCTGCCTCATGTGGTAGACCCCATCCTCTATCGATCTTGTGCTTAGGGTCTGTTCCTGTGCAGCTATGATTAGTGCCTCTGTGCCATCTTTTAGTCCAGCTTTATCCAGCCACTGGTAGGATTGTTCAATATCAGCCATTTCTTCTATCTGTCAGTGGTACATCCCGTGCAGTGGTTTGTCTTTCTATGATGGTTCCTCTTGCACTTCCTTCTTGGGTTTCTGCTCCCTGAGGTATCCATTAAGCACTTCATCATTTGGGGCCCTCTTCCTGATGTATTTGTAGAGCTTTGTTGTTTCATCCTGGATAGTGGCTCAGATGCTCACTAGTCCTCAGCCTTCTTCATTCCTCTTAGTGTACAGCCTCAGGGTGCTGGACTTGGGGTGAAATCCTCCATGCATTGTCAGGAGTTTTCTTGTCCTGATGTCAGTGGCCTCTATCTCCTCTTTTGGCCAGCTTATTATGCCAGCAGGGTATGTGATGACTGACAGGGTGTAGGTGTTAATGGCCTGGACCTTGTTCTTCCCATTCAGTTGACTTCTCAGGATTTGTCTTACCCTCTGTAGGTATTTGGCTGTTGCTGCTTTCCTAGTGGCCTCTTCATGGTTGCCATCTGCCTGTGGGATTCGAAGGTACTTGTAGCTGTCTTTCATATCTCTTATTATGTCATCTGGTAGCACCACCCCCTCAGTTCTGATTGCCTTCCCTCTCCTTGTTACTATCCAGGCATACTTATCTAGTCTGAATGACATTCCAGTGTCATTGCTGTAGATCCTGGTGGTGTGGATCAGTGAGTTGATGTCTCACTCAGACCTATCATACAGCTTGAGGTAATCCATGTAGAGAAGGTGGCTGATGCTTGCTCCATTTTGTAGTCTGTATCCATAGCCACTCTTGATGATGATCTGGCTGAGGGGGTTCAGTCCTATGCAGAACAGCAACGGGGACAGGGTGTCTCCTTGGTATATGCCACACTTGAAGGTGACCTGTGTTATTGGCTTGAAGTTGGCCTCTAGGGTTGTTTTCCACAGTCTCACTGAGTTCTTGATGAAGGTTCTTAGAGTCCTGTTGATGTTGTACAGTTTCAAACATTCCAGGATCCATGTGTGGGGCATCGAATCATATGATTTCTTATAGTCATTCCAGCTGGTGCACAGATTGGTATGTCTGGTTGTGCAGTCTCAAGCTACTGCACTGTCTACTAGCAGCTGGTGTTTTGCTCCTCTGATGTTCCTACCAATTCCTTTCTGGGCCTTGCTCATGTTTTGAGTCATATTCACTATGATGCCTGACAGGAGCTTCTGTGTTGTGCAGAAGCAGGTTATCTGGTGATAGTTGGATAGGACTGCCCCCTTCTGTGGGCCCTTCAGGATCAGGGCTGTCTGACCCTCAGTCAGCCATTCTGGGTGAGTCCCATCCACTAGCAGCTGGTTTATCTGTGCTGTGAAGAGTTCATGTAGTGAGGTTAGCTTCTTTATCCAGTAGGCATGAACCATACCTGGGCCTGGTGCTGTCCAGTTCTTCATTTTTGAGACTCTTACTTGAATGTCTGCCACAGCGATGGTAACTGGGTCTTGTTCAGGGAGATTGCTGTGTTTGGCTCTCAGGTCCATTAGCCACTGAGCATTGTCATTATGTGATTTTTTTTCCTTCTCCCATAACCCTTTCCAGTCACCAGCCTTGGTGGATCTGGAACCATGTTGTTATTAACCTGCCACTGGGAGTACACCTTTGATGGTTACTGTGGGTGGTAAAAGAGAGCAACTGGACTTGCTTGAAGATTCTTGGACCACAGAAGCAGTCAAATCTGTTAGAAAACGACTCCTTCAAGACAGCACCTTACTGGATAGAATGAACCTCACCATGGACCAGATTTGCACCCTGCTTGACATCTGCCTGACTACCACTTATTTCCAGTTTAATGAAAGTTTCTACAGACAGAAGCATGGATGCACCATGGGCTCACCGGTGTCCCCTATTGTGGCCAATCTTTACATGGAGGAAGTGGAACATAAAGCTTTGACCACTTTTTCAGGAGTTGCTCCCAGCCACTGGTTCAAATATGTGGATGACACCTGGGTTAAAATCAAAACCCATGAAGTGGAAGCCTTTTCTAAGCACATCAATACAGTGGATATCAACATCAATTTCACTCGGGAGGATGTCAGTGGGAATAATCTAGCCTTCTTGGATTGTGATGTATACATTAGACAAGACAGAAGCCTTAGCATCGAGGTCTACCGGAAACCCGCACACACAGACCAGAACCTACTCTTTGACTCTCACCACCCACTGGAACACAAATTGGGGGTCATTAGGACCTTGCAACACAGGGCTCAGAACATCCCTACAACGGTAGAGGGAAAAGAGAAGGAGCAGAATCACATCAAGAAAGCACTTCAGAACTGTGGGTATCCCAACTGGTCTTTCTTCAAGAGCAGAAAAAGGAACATAACGGACAAGGAGGATAACAGGAACAAATGCAAGAACATTGTCATTCCCTACATTTCTGGTCTATCTGAGAAACTCAGGAGGATCTTCTACAAACACAACATTCCGGTACATTTCAGACCCAGTAACACCCTGAAGCAGAAACTGGTCTACCCTAAGGACAGAATAGCCAGACACAAACAGGACAACGTAGTGTATGCAATTCAGTGCAGTGAGGAATGCACAGACTCATATATTGGGGAAATAAAACAACCGCTTCACAGGCGCATGGCTCAACACAGGAGAGCCAGTTCCTCAAGCCAGGACTCTGCTGTCTACCTTCATCTTAACAACAAAGGACACTCATTTCAGGATTGCAATGTACACATTTTAGCCAGAGAGCATCGTTGGTATGAGCGAGGAGTTAAAGAAGTCATTTTTGTCAACCTGGAACGGCCATCACTGAACAGAGGTGGGGGTCTAAGACATCATTTATCAGCCACCTACAATGCAGTCCTTGGCACACTTCCCAGACAACTGAATGTACACAAAAACCCAGCTGTTTTCAGTGACTCACAGGAGGACAGAGAGAATCAGCATTCCACTGATCACCTTAACGGGCAATTCATTGATCACCCTAACGACTCTCGAGGACGTTCACATTCAGCCCCCAGTGACCCTCACCAACAGGATGACTCAACGACACCTTAGATGAGCTTTTCATCTATGAGAGGATAAATACCTGATACTCCCTATTAGTCAGACATAACTGAAGAAGCCTTTCGGATGAGAGGTGAAACGTCTTCAAGAATCTTCAAGTAAGTCCACTTGCTCTCTTTTACCACCCACAGTTACTATGACCTGGATGACTGAGAATCTTCACAGACACCTTTGATGGTTGAGTGGAGAACATCCGCGCTTTTCTCCTGGCTTCAGCTTTGCTTGTGTACCTCCTTAGACGGGTAGCCAATGCTGTGAGTTTTTGTTTGGCAGTCTGTAAGGTCTCAGGTATGGACAGCTTGCTGTATTTTTAAGGTAGCCCTTTCCTTGTCACACCTTTCTGGAGTTCTGATAGCTAGCTGATTTCTCTCTGGGTCACCTTGATCTTAGCCTCTAACCTTTTCTTCCATGGCGGATATTGCACCTTATGGTTAGTGTCCATCTTATATCCAAGCATTGCCAGGATCGCTGTTGCTATGATGTATATCAGCTTGTTGGTCTCAGCAATGGGCATAGTAGGGATCGTTCAAACTGATGCATTCACATCTTCCAGGAGGCTTTCAGAAGGTCCCTCACCCAGTCTTGATATCCACCCATTTTATATATATATATATATATATTAGTGCTGTCAAGCGATTAAAATATTTAATTGCGATTAATGTCGCGACTGTCATAGTTAACTCGCGATTAATCACAATTTAATCGCACATTTTTGTCACATGAAAAACCATTGTAATTCTCTTGTCAGCATAAAAAAGTGAATGGGCTTGCTCACCGTTCGAACTACGGGGGTACTCGGGGGATCCGAGATCCCCTGAAACAGACATGAGATCCCTTGAAAACATGATTTGGGAAATGTTGGGGGGTCTCTAAAATATTGGCAAAATGATGTTTATTGACATAGCAATTGTGTGTAACGGGAAGCATTTGCATATCCGAAGTGAGTGCGCGATGGAGATCCGCACTCTGAGACAAGCGCAAGCACCCCAAGGGAAAAAAAGGGACCCCCCAAAAATATCGGCATAGTTCAAACACTGGTTGTACCAATGTTTTTTTTTTATTGCAGAGCATAACACGTCTTGTCACAGCCACTGCAAAGTGGGGCTGGAGCCGCCAATGGGAAAACGAAACCTAAGCCGAGCACCGTGGCTCTTCAGGGGAGGGCAGAGGACTCTGGCTGTGTGGGGCATGGCATCATGTCACAGAGCGTTAATCTCGTGATAAAAAAATTATCGTCATTAAAATTGAGTCAAGTTAACGCATTAATAATGTGACATTTTTGACAGCACTAATATATATATATATATATATATATATATATATATATATATATATATATATATATATAATGTTGAAAAGTAACATTTTAAACAATATCTCAATGAACACAAACAATTTCCAAAATGTTGAAAGATAAAGTTTAATATAACATCTGTTTAACTTATTACATGAAAGTAAGGTTAATAATATAAACTTAGATTGCACATTTTTCAGTTTTACTCAAATTAGGGTGGTGCAAAAATTTGTACACCCCACAACAAAAACTACTACATCTAGTACTCTGTATGGCCGCCATGATTTTTAATAACAGCACCAAGTCTTCTAGGCATGGAATGAACAAGTTGGCGACATTTTGCAACATCAATCTTTTTCCATTCTTCAAAAATGACCTCTTGTAGTGACTGGATGCTGGATGGAGAGTGATGCTCAACTTGTCTCTTCTGTTAGGACTGGGGACTGTCTTGGCCTCTAGAGGCTGCTGTTATTTCTTTATCTTGTCATGTTTGTTTTGGCCTCTAGAGGCCGCCACTGTTTCTGTGTTTTGTGTTTGTTTCATGTGCCTTTTACCCCACCTGTTCTTCATTTTCTGCCCCGCCTAGTTTCCTAATTAACCTGTGTATATATATACTTCCTCAGTTTAGCCCCTTGTCACGGAGTCTTTGTGCTGCTTATGGCTAGTAACCTCTGTTTCGTGTACCTTGCTTATGTCCTTGTGTTTTTTGGTATTTTGCTTTCTTTTTGGACTTTGTACCTTTTGGATCTTCTGAGCGTTTGCATTTTTGCCTTTTCTTTTCTGATTTTTGGACTTTGAACTTTTGGATGCTTTTTTCCCTTATATCTTCTGAGCGTTTGGATTTTACTTTTGTTAATTTTTGCTTTGGATTTTGGATCTTCTGAGCATTGTAAATAAACTGTTTTTGAACTCTACTTTCGCCTCACTCCTCTGCACTTGAGTCATTCCCCTGGTGGCCTAGTGGGGGTTTGCTGGATTACTACACCAGTGACCCGGGTATGATTCCCAGCAAAACCCTAACAGAAAGACTCCGTCATGACCGACTCAGCAGAGGCTGCTTCAACTGTCTACCTGGCCAACCTTCAGGGAATTATGGCAGCTTTAACACGCTTCATAGCGACCATGGACACTCATGGACGGACACTCATGGATGAACACTCGCAAGCCAACGTGAGGCCCTTGCTCACCACGAGGTACTGCTTCAGCAAATTGGGAAAGCCCTGGCACAGCTGACTCCTACACCCGCATCTCCCCCTCCTGATCTTGCTCCTGCTCCACCATCTGCTCCCACTCCAGTGCCTCCAGCCACGCTGCCTCTGTCACCTCGCGAACCCTGCCTTCCTGCACCACAGAGGTATGGCGGCAAGCACGGTGAGTGCCGGGAGTTCCTTACCCAGTGCCAACTCACCTTTGTGCTCCAGCCTTCCACCTACACTACGGATCGCCGCAAGATTGCATATGTGATAACCTTGTTAACTGATAAGGCATGAGCTTGGGCAACAGCCGTCTGGCAAAGACAGGGACCCGAGTGTTCTGACTTCAAGCTGTTTATGGAGGAGATGCTTCGGGTCTTCGATCAGGCAGACATCAGTAAAGATGCAGCCAGGAAGCTCATGTCCGTCCGACAGGAGGGAAGCGTTGCAGACTACACCATCTCGTTCCGGACGCTTGCCGCAGTCAGTGGGTGGAATGAGATGGCCCTGGTTTCAGCCTTCCACCATGGTCTGTCTGACCCCATCAAAGACGGTCTGGCCTCTATCGGATGCCCAAGTGACCTCGAAACACTGACTTCACATGCCATTCGTCTTGACAACAGGATTAGAGAGCGCCGCCAAGTCCTGAGCCTCCCCGGCCTCACTGCCTCAACATGGAGCCCGTCTACCTCCTCCAGTGACTGTCCGGAGCCCATGCAAGTGGGCCGTATTCGTCTCTCCGCATCTGAGAGGGAGTGCAGAAGGACGGACAAGTGCTGCATCTACTGTGGCAAGCCTGGCCATTTCCGAGCATCATGTCCCGAGCTCTCGGGAAAAGGACCGCCCCGTCCAGCCGAGGGAGGGTTGTGACGGGGCCTACCCTCTCTCCCGAACTCCCTGGCCAAGGAGTCTACATTCCGGTCTCCATCTCCTGGGGTGAGTCCATCCACTCTTGCCAGGCCTTGTTAGACTCCGAGGCGGAGGGAAACTTTATGGATATCCACTTCGCCCGAAGAATCAATGTCCCTACTGCACCTCTTGAAGTCCCGCTGTCTGTGTCTGCCCTCGATGGCCAAGCTTTAGGTGACGGAAGAGTCACCCAAGTTACTTCTCCAGTCTTTCTTCAGTCTCAAGGTCACAAAGAAGAAATTTCCCTGCACCTTATTCATTCGCCAGAGTTCCCAGTTATTCTAGGCCTTCCTTGGCTTACCCGCCACAACCCGCGCATAGACTGGGTAACAAGCCAGGTTGTGGAATGGGGTCCTGCATGCCATGCCCCTTGTCTGCTCTCTAGCTCTCCTGTGTCTCCTGCCGAGCCTCCTGATCTCACCGAGTTATCTCAAGTTCCCACAGAGTACTGGGATTTGAAAGAAGTGTTCAGCAAGAGTAGGGCCGCCGTTCTTCCTCTGCACCGTGCCTACGACTGTGCCATCGATTTGCTCCCTGGGACTACCCCTCCTCGGGGCAGACTGTTCTCCCTCTCTCAGCCAGAACGCAAGGCCATGGAGGAATACATCAAGGACA
Source organism: Neoarius graeffei (assembly GCF_027579695.1). Taxonomy (NCBI): domain Eukaryota; kingdom Metazoa; phylum Chordata; class Actinopteri; order Siluriformes; family Ariidae; genus Neoarius; species Neoarius graeffei. Next base: position 25,102,102 of record NC_083579.1, on the reverse strand, counting down.
CCCTGGTCTCTGGGTTCATTCGACCCTCCACCTCACCTGCTGGAGCCGGCTTCTTCTTTGTCGGCAAGAAGGATGGGGGGGCTCCGACCATGTATTGACTACAGGGGACTGAACAAGATCACTGTGCGCAACCGCTATCCCCTTCCGCTGATGTCCACAGCATTCGACCTGCTCCAAGGCGCCACCGTCTTCACCAAGTTGGACTTACGGAACGCATAACACCTCATCCGTATCCGACAGGGAGACGAGTGGAAGACTGCCTTTAACACCCTGTCAGGGCACTACGAGTACCAAGTGATGCCCTTCGGACTCACCAATGCACCAGCTGTTTTTCAGGCCCTTATCAACGACGTCTTGAGGGACATGATCAATCAGTACGTTTTTGTCTACCTCGACGACATCCTAATCTTTTCCAAGACTGTGCAGGAGCACCGCCACCATGTCCACCAGGTTCTCCAGAAGCTGCTACAGAACAATCTGTTTGCTAAGGCCCAGAAATGCGAGTTTCATGTTCCCGAGGTCTCCTTTCTGGGTTTTATTGTATGGACAGGCCAACTCCAGATGGATCCAGCCAAGACCTTGGCTGTCCAGGACTGGCCCACCCCCAAATCCATCAAAGAGGTTCAGCGGTTCTTAGGGTTTGCTAACTTCTACCACAAATTTGTCAGGAACTTCAGTTCTGTAGCAGCACCCATATCGGACCTCACCAAAAGGACAGGTGGATCGTATGTCTGGTCTCCTCAGGCGGAAAAGGCGTTCCAAGACCTCAAGCACCGCTTCTGCACGGCACCCATTCTGGTCCTCCCGGACCCTTCGCAACCCTTCATTGTCGAGGTGGACGCCTCGGACAGCAGCATCGGCGCAGTCCTCTCTCAATGCTCGGAAGGAAGGTTGCACCCCTGCGCATACTTCCCCCACCGCCTGAGTCCTGCGGAGTCCTGGTATGACGTGGGGGATCGAGAACTGCTAGCAGTTAAACTGGCCCTTGAGGAGTGGAGGCACTGGCTGGAGGGAGCGCAACATCCATTTCTGGTCTGGACGGACCACAAGAACCTGGAGTACCTCCAGCAAGCCAAGAGACTCAATCCATGACAGGCTAGGTGGGCCTTGTTTTTCAGTCGGTTCGATTTCACCCTATCATACTGCCCCGGCTCTAAGAACACCAAACCTGATGCACTTTCCAGGCTGTTCGCTCCCACCAACAGGGAGAGTGAAGTTGGGCCTATTATCCCTGTGTCCCGGATTGTGGCCCCTGTCTGCTGGGGTGTTGAGGAGGCTGTCCGACGAGCCCAGCGCCAGGACCCCGGTCCTGGGACAGGGCCACCGGGCCTCTTGTATGTCCCACGTCAAGCCCGGGCCAAGGTCCTCCAGTGGGGTCACTCGTCCCTTCTCACTGCCCACCCGGGAGCTCGGAGGACCCTGGACTTCTTGAAAAGACACTTCTGGTGGCCAAGCATGGAGAAGGAAGTAAGGTCATTCGTCCTGTCTTGTGATGTGTGCACCAGAAGCAAGAACCCACGACAGCATCCCCAGGGCCTCCTGCATCCTCTGCCCATTCCCCGGCGTCCCTGGTCCCATGTGGCGGTCGACTTCATCACGGGCCTTCCAGACTCTCAAGGTAACACAGTCATTTTAGTCATAGTCGACAGATTCTCCAAGGCCTGCCGCTTTATACCGCTGTGCAAGCTCCCTTCTGCCCTTGAAACAGCCCAACTAATATTTACGCACGTCTTCCGAGTCTTTGGTCTCCCACAGGACATCGTCTCAGACTGGGGGCCCCAGTTCTCCTCCCGAGTGTGGCGGGGGTTCTGCAAGCTCATCAGGGCCACCGCCAGCCTCTCCTCTGGGTTCCACCCCCAGTCCAATGGCCAGACGGAGAGGCTCAACCAGGACCTGGAAACCACCCTGCGAGGCCTGGTGATGGATAACCAGACATCATGGAGCACCTGGCTGCCATGGGCGGAGTACGCCCACAACACTCTGCAGTCGTCGGCCACCAGGTTGTCGCCGTTCCAGTGCCAATTCGGGTTCCAGCCACCTTTGTTCCCAGAACAGGAGGAGGACGCTGGGGTGCCCTCGGTCAACCAGTACGTGAGACGGTGTCGCAAGACCTGGAACAAGGTCAGGAGGACCCTCATCCAGACTTCCAGGGCCAACCAGACTCAGGCCAACAGCCATAGAAGGCCTGCCCACATTTTCTGCCCTGGGCAGCGGGGTTGGCTGTCCGCCAAGGACCTTCCGCTGTGGGTGGAGAACCGCAAGCTTGCTCCTCGCTACTTTGGCCCCTTCAAGGTTGTGTGCAGGGTGAACCCTGTCGCCTACCGGCTTCAGTTGCCCCGGACTCTTAGGATCAACCCCACATTCCATGTATCCCTGTTGCGGCCTGTACTGTCGTTCTCATATGCCCCTGCCCCAGGAATCCCCCGCCCCCCCGCATCCTCCAGGGTCAGACCATGTTCACTGTGCGCCGCCTGCTCGACTCCCGCCGGGTCCGTGGCGGGCTTCAATATCTAGTGGACTGGGAGGGCTATGGCCCTGAGGAGCGCTGTTGGGTCCCCGCTCGGGATGTATTAGACAAAGAACTTTGTCGGGACTTCCATTCGGCCAATCCGGATCGCCCTGGGAACATCAGGAGACGCTCCTTGGGGGGGGGGGGGGGGTCCTGTTAGGACTGGGGACTGTCTTGACCTCTAGAGGCCACTGTTATTTCTTTATCTTGTCATGTTTGTTTTGGCCTCTAGAGGCCACCACTGTTTCTGTGTTTTGTGTTTGTTTTCATGTGCCTTTTACCCCACCTGTTCTTCATTTTCTGCCCTGCCTAGTTTCCTAATTAACCTGTGTGTATATATACTTCCTCAGTTTAGCCCCTTGTCATGGAGTCTTTGTGCTGCTTATGGCTAGTAACCTCCGTCTCGTGTACCTTGCTTATGTCCTTGTGTTTTTTGCTATTTTGCTTTCTTTTTGGACTTTGTACCTTTTGGATCTTCTGAGCGTTTGCATTTTTGCCTTTTCTGATTTTTGGACTTTGAACTTTTGGATGTTTTTTTCCCTTATATCTTCTGAGCATTTGGATTTTACTTTTGTTAATTTTTGCTTTGGATTTTGGATCTTCTGAGCATTGTAAATAAACTGTTTTTGAACTCTACTTTCGCCTCACTCCTCTGCACTTGAGTCATTCCCCTGGTGGCCTAGTGGGGGTTTGCTGGATTACTACACCAGCGACCCGGGTTTGATTCCCAGCAAAACCCTAACATCTTCAGAATTCCCCATAGGTGTTCGATTGGGTTCAGATCAGGAGACATACTTGGCCACTGAATCACTTTCACCCTGCTCTTCTTCAGAAATCCAACAGTGGCCTTAGATGTGTGTTTAGGATCATTGTCATGTTGGAAAAGTGCACAAGGGCACAGAATGATGGTAGCAGCTTCTCTTTCAGTATAGAGCAATACGTCTGTGAATTCATGATGCCATCAAGGAAATACAGCTCCCCAACACCAGCAGCACTCATGCAGCCCCACATAAGGACACTGTCACTACCATGTTTCACTGTAGGCACCATGCATTTTTCTTTGTATTCCTCACCTTTGCAATGCCATACAGTTTTGAAGCCATCAGTTCCAAAAACATTTATCTTGGTCTCATCACTTCAGAGTATAGAGTCCCAGTAGTCTTCCTCTTTGTCAGCATGGGCCCTGGGAAACTCTAGGTGGGCTTTTTTGTGCCTGGGTTTTAGGAAAGGCTTCTTTCGTAGACGGCATCCATGCATGCCATTCCTCTGCAGTGTATGCCATATTGTATCACGGGAAATAGTCACCCCAGTTTGGCTTTCTACTTCTTTAGATAACTGCAGTGAACCTGCATGCCGATTTTCTTCAACCCTTCTCATCAGAAGACACTCCTGTCGAGGTGTTAACTTCCGCGGATGACCTGGATGTCTCTGTGAGATGGTTGCAGTTCCATCTTTCTTAGATTTTTGTACCACTTTTGCTACAATATTCTGACTGATAAGTAAAGCTTTGCTGATCTTCTTGTAGCCTTCACTTTTGTGGTGTAAAGAAATTATTTTCTTTGGGGAATTCTGAAGAGACAAGTTGAGCATCACTCTCCATCCAGCATCCAGTCACTAAAAGAGGTCATTGTTGAAGAATGGAAAAAGATTGATGTTGCAAAATGTCGCCAACTTGTTCATTCCATGCCTAGAAGACTTGGTGCTGTCATTAAAAATCATGGAGGCCATACAAAGTACGACATGTAGTAGTTTTTGTTGTGGGGTGTACAAATTTTTGCACCACCCTAATTTGAGTAAAACTGAAAAATGTGTAATCTAGGTTTATATTATTAACCTTACTTTCACATTATAAGTTAAACAGATGTTATATTAAACTGTCTTTTCAACATTATGGAAATTGTGTACATTGAGATATTGTTTAAAATGTTACTTTTCAACGGGGGTGTACTCATTTATGCTGAGCACTGTATATATGTATGCCACTTCACAGAGTTAAAGATTATACGTTGAGATCATAAGAGTTGCATTATCTCTCTGATCACTTTTATCCTTGATGTTAGACCAGAGGTGGGCAAACTACGGCCTGCGGGCCACATCCGGCCCGTTGGCGTTTTTAATTCGGCCTGCGGAAGACAATCATATAAACACGATTGAGCAGATCTATAAACTATAAGCGTCAATGTTATCATGTAGACAGGTGTTCTAGAGATCCGTCTTTCCAGTCAGTCGTATTCACGCGAGATTACATTTGCAGAGTGGTGCAGCGCGTGCCATGGAAGTTATTCTGGCGCCCGTGCCACTGATGATCTCGAGAACACAGGATAAAACTTTACAATGAGTGGTCCTAAGAAAAGAAAAGTGGACAGTGAGTGCAGGGTGTTCAATAAAGAATGGACAACTAAATATTTTTTGCTGAAGTCCGATCAAAGGCTGTATGCCTTATTTGCAAAGAAACCGTTGCAGTTTTAAAGGAATATAACATCAAACGGCACTTTTCCTCCAAGCATGCTAATTATGCTAACAACCAGTCAGCGCAAGAACGGACGAATACAGCTCAGCAGTTGCTGAGTGAATGTGAGTATTAACACTTTCTCTTTTTAAAACTATGTTGGAGCTGTAATAAGATGGTAGTCACATGTTTACAGACATAATAATATAAAAAGTCTAACTCTTAGTAATTTTGGTTGTCGTGGGTGGCTGCTGTAGTGCTGGTGTTTGTTTTTTAGTACCGTGTGCTTTTGGGTGTCTGCTCCGCCCCTCATTTATGTCCCTGTCTGCTATTATAGGTGTATTATGAGCAGCTGACCTTGCTTCTGCTTATATCTGTTCCTGGACTTTTGCCTGTGGAGGTTATTCTGATCTATGAGTGGCCTTTTGGAATATGAAAACCTGTTTGGAACCTGTGTTTTGATTTTTTAAGGACTAGAAATATTTCAGTGAGTGACTTTGAACCTGAAAACCAGTTTGGAGTTTTTTGCTTTCTTGAGCCGTTTTGTTTGATTTTGTGGGCTGGATGGATCCGGTGCCAAACCACTGAACTGCAAACATGTTGGCATGGTGTGGTACCCAAACTGTTGAACTGCAAACATTTTGGAATGGTGTGGTACCTCTCCTACTAATGGTGGTTGGTTGTACTGGCAGGCTGGAAGTGGATGGTTAAAAAAAAAAACACTCAGGTGTAAATCTACGAGTTCAGTGAAATGTACAAAAATGATATGTACTGATATGTAATTTAGTTCAATTTAATTATATGCAATTTAGTTGTATGTATAAAATGATACAAATATACAAATACACTGGCATCCTACTCATCCTGGCAGCTCAAAGATGTAATTTAAGAATTAAGTGTGCTACTTTTCTTACTGTCACCTGTGTGTGTGTGTGTGTGTGTGTGTGTGTGTGTGTGTGTGTGTGTGTGTGTGTGTGTGTGTGTGTATTACTTTTCTGGATGGATCCAGTGCCAATCTATTGAACTGCAAGCAGTTTTCTGCTCTGCCTTTGTTGACTGAGAACTAAAATAAATGTCAATCTGATCTGCATTTGGGTCTCTGTCAGTGAAGGCCTTACAATAACACTAAAGCTTTTCCGGTTTATGTTCGATATGTATGAATTTGGTGTTGGCCTGGCCCGCCTGGCAAATTTCAAAAATCAATGTGGCCCCGAGCCAAAAAGTTTGCCCACCCCTGTGTTAGACCCTTCCAAAATAATGTTTATCAGTGTCAACAAACTAGTAGGTATAGCATCATGTTGACAGTCAGCAGTGAAGCGTCAGGTGCGAGGTAGGCGGATGTAAGTACAGAAGTATAAGTTTAATAATAAAGTGCAAACAAACACAAAGGCAAACAGTCCAAATCAGCAGGCTAAATCCAAAATGTAAAACATGGTTTTGCCTGCTGATTTGGATTATTTTCCTGTGTGTTTTTATCACTGTAAATAAACATCACTTCTGCACATACGTCTGCCTACCTCATACCTGACAGAATACTTTTGCCAAGAAATGGATGTAGCAGAAGTATTAAAGTTTGCCTTTCCCCACATCTACTGGGTTCCCTTATCTCAGCCCCTCACCTTGTATATCAGACCGAGTTCTGACTGGAGTCCCCCAGCACCCTAATAATGGAATATATCATCCTAGGGGATTCAGTTTACAGTGCAATCTGTTCTTTGAGGACCTCAAGGAGCCCAAGCCTCCAGAACCTCTCTGGGTAAGCTTCATGCTAACTTTTATAGCAGGACAAGCTCACCGATGGGTGGAGTACCTTATCTGAGTAGAGCACCTGTGCCTATGGAGCTCACAGACTTTCTTACACTGCAAAAAAATGATATCTTAGCAAGTGAAAATATCTTGAAAATAGTTGAAACGATCTAGCATTTCTTATTAGAAGAAAACAAGACACCAATTTTGAGATTATTAAACCTACAGTGGTGCTTGAAAGTTTGTGAACCCTTTAGAATTTTCTATATTTCTGCATAAATATGACCTAAAACATCATCAGATTTTCACACAAGTCCTAAAAGTAGATAAAGAGAACCCAGTTAAACAAATGAGACAAAAATATTGTACTTGGTCATTTATTTATTGAAGAAAATGATCCAATATTACATATCTGTGAGTGGCAAAAGTATGTGAACCTCTAGGCTTAGCAGTTAATTTCAAGGTGAAATTAGAGTCAGGAGTTTTCAATTAATGGGATGACAATCAGGTGTAAGTGGGCACCCTGTTTTATTTAAAGAACAGGGATCTATCAAAGTCTGATCTTCACAACACACGTTTGCGGTAGTGTATCATGGCATGAACGAAGGAGATTTCTGAGGACCTCAGAAAAAGCGTTGTTGATGCTCATCAGGCTGTAAAAGGTTACAAAACCATCTCTAAAGAGTTTAGACTCCACCAATCCACAGTCAGACAGATTGTGTACAAATGGAGGAAATTCAAGACCATTGTTACCCTCCCCAGGAGTGGTCGACCAACAAAGATCACTCCATGAGCAAGGTGTGTAATAGTCGGTGAGGTCACAAAGGACCCCAGGGTAACTTCTAAGCAACTGAAGGCCTCTCTCACATTGGCTAATGTTAATGTTCATGAGTCCACCATCAGGAGAACACTGAACAACAATGGTGTGCATGGCAGGGTTGCAAGGAGAAAGCCACTGCTCTCCAAAAAGAACATTGCTGCTCGTCTGCAGTTTGCTAAAGATCATGTGGACAAGCCAGAAGGCTATTGGAAAAATGTTTTGTGGATGGATGAGACCAAAATAGAACTTTTTGGTTTAAATGAGAAGCATTATGTTTGGAGAAAGGAAAACATTGCATTCCAACATAAGAACCTTATCCCATCTGTGAAACATGGTGGTGGTAGTATCATGGTTTGGGCCTGTTTTGCTGCATCTGGGCCAGGATGGCTTGCCATCATTGATGGAACAATGAATTCTGAATTATACCAGCGAATTCTAAAGGAAAATGTCAGGACATCTGTCCATGAACTGAATGTCAAGAGAAGGTGGGTCATGCAGCAAGACAACAACCCTAAGCACACAAGTCATTCTACCAAAGAATGGTTAAAGAAGAATCAAGTTAATGTTTTGGAATGGCCAAGTCAAAGTCCTGACCTTAATCCAATCGAAATGTTGTGGAAGGAGCTGAAACGAGCAGTTCATGTGAGGAAACCCACCAACATCCCAGAGTTGAAGCTGTTCTGTACGGAGGAATGGGCTAAAATTCCTCCAAGCCGGTGTGCAGGACTGATCAACAGTTACCGGAAACATTTAGTTGCAGTTATTGCTGCACAAGGGGGTCACACCAGATACTGAAAGCAAAGGTTCACATACTTTTGCCACTCACAGATATGTAATATTGGATCATTTTCCTCAATAAATAAATGACCAAGTATAATATTTTTGTCTCATTTGTTTAACTGGGTTCTCTTTATCTAATTTTAGGACTTGTGTGAAAATCTGATGATGTTTTAGGTCATATTTATGCAGAAATATAGAAAATTCTAAAGGGTTCACAAACTTTCAAGCACCACTGTAGTTCTTGATTGCAACCAACTTATTCTAAGATGTCTTACCAAGTGTAATTATCTTACTGCACTGGCAGATTATTTCACTTGATTATAGTCTAAATGTTCTCAAATGTATTATGTTTTTCCTTACAGTATATTAGGATGGTTAGTTTTTGCAGTGTAGCCATGCTCCAGTTCATCTTTGAATCTTTAGAAAAGGAGGAATCCCATGAAGTTTCTTTTTTTTTGGGGGGGGGCAATCATGGATATGGCCAACACAGTGGCAGTAGAGGAGACCATTGCTCCAGAGCTCCCTCCAGTGGCTGATGCAGAGACAGCAGAGGAGGTTGTTGTTCCAGAGCCCCTCACATACCCCTTTTCCACCAAATCAGTTCCAGGGCTGGTCCTGGGCCAGTGCTGGTGCTGGTTCACAACTCGTTCAACTTGCGAGCCAGCTGAGAACCAGTTTGCTTTTCCATGCTCGCGGTGCTAAGAGAAGCCACGTCATTACGTCGCTGTATACATCATTACATTGCTGTATACGTCAGTTACGTCGCTACGTTTGCTTAAACCTTGGCATGAATATTGAAGCAAAAACAATGCGGAAGCAGCAGCAGCAACAACAACAACAATAATAATAATAATGGATGACTTCGTGTTTGTACAGCTGCTGCTTCTTGGCGTTTAAAAATGGCGATCTTTCGCGGTCTTGTTATTGTTGTTGGTCTTAACAACTCCACCCCCCTGCTGACATAAGCGGTTCTTTCCTCTGGCCCAGCAGAGAGTTGGTGCTAGCCTGGAACCGGTTTTTATGGCCCCAGAGCCAGTTCTTTGTCAGTGGAAACAGAAAACCCGGTTCCAAACTAAGCACTGGCCCCGAGCCAGCCCTGGAACTGCTTTGGTGGAAAAGGGGCATTAGAGGCTGTCTTTCCAGAGCTGGTTTCTCAGCCAGTACCAGCACCTGAATTAATGCCTGAACCAGAGTTTGCATCAGAACCCATGCCTGAACCAGAGCCAGCTCCAGTGCCAATGTCAGAGCCAGTGCCAGCTCCAGCATCAGAGCCAGCTCCAGTGCCAATGTCAGAGCCAGTGCCAGCTCCAGCATCAGAGCCAGAATCTGAGTCAGTGCCAGAGCCAGCTCCAGTGCCAATGTCAGAGCCAGTGCCAGCTTCAGCATCAGAGCCAGAATCTGAGTCAGCGCCAGAGCCAGCTCCAGTGCCAATGTCAGAGCCAGTGCCAGCTCCAGCGTGAAAGCCAGAATCTGAGTCAGTACCAGAGTCAGCTCCAGTGCCAGTGTCAGAGTCTGAGCCAGTGCCAGTGCCAGAGCCAGCCCCAGCCCCAGCGTCTGTTCCAGTACCAGAGCCAATGCCAGCATCTGTTCCAGTGCCAGAGCCAATGCCAGCATCAGAGCCAGCCCCAGCTCCTGAACTAGTGCCAGAGTCAGAGTCATCTCCAGTGCCAGACCCAGCACCAGCATCAGAGCTAGAGTCAGTGTCTGCTCCAGAACCAATGCCAACACCAGAGTCGGAGTCAGAGTCAATGCCAGTGTCTGCTCCAGAGCCAGTGCCAGCACCAGAGTCAGGGTCAGTGCCAGTGTCTGTTCCAGAACCAGTGCCAGAGTCTGCACCAGTGTCTGCTCCAGAACCAGTGCCAGCTCCAGAGTCTGAGCCTATGCCAGAACCTGAGCTTGTTCCAGAACCTGTGTTAGAAGCTGATGGAGTGACTTCTGCCTCAGCTGGCTATGAAGGTGGTGACATCCTGTTGCTGCCTGGCCATGAAGACGTCATCATCATCATCCCACCACCTGGCCAGAACCATAGCAATGCATTGACACAGCTCGAGCCCATGCCTGAATCCAGTTCAGAGTCCAAGTCAAGTCTAGAGGTCAAACTAGTGGCCAGTCCTGAATCCAAGTCAAGTCCAGAGGTCAAACTAGTGTCCAGTCCTAAATCCAAGTCAAATCCATGGCCCAAGTCAAGTCCTGAGCCCAAGTCAAGTCCTGAGCCCAAGTCATCCCCAGAGTTCGAGTCCAGTCCAAAGCCAAAATCATCTCCTGAGCTCAAGCACACTACCAGCCCTGAGTCCAAACCAGATCCAGAGCTCAAGCCTGAGTCATCTCTTAAGCTTGAGCCAGAGTCCAGTCCAGAGCTCAAGCCATCTCCAGAGCTCGAGTCTAGCCCAGAGCTCGAGTCCACTTTCAGTCCTGGATTCAAGCCAAGTTGAGGACCCAAGTCGAGTCCAAAGTCTGAGCATGATTCTTACTCAGAGCCCAAGTCCAGTCCATAGCCAGAATTATTTCCAGAGCTCAAGCCCGAGCTATCTCCAGAGCCTGAGACCAGTGCAAGTCAGGAGTCCAAGTTTTGTCCTGAGCCTGAACCCGAGCCCCCACCAGAGCCAAGAAGGATGGATTTTTGCTCCTGGAGTGAGCTCTTTTGGGGGGGTTCTGTCAGTCTTGCACCCCAGGCTGTGCATGAGTCGATTGGCCTCAAGCATGCACGCTGTTAATGACGCTCACCTGAACATAATTAAGGAGTTATATGTGTACCTATATAAGGACTGTTCAGACGCATTATTGGTGTGAAGTATTACATTACATCAGTATGCATTACCGAGCCTTACTTCCCATGTTTGATTTCCTGGTTCCTGTTTCCTGTTCCACTTTCCCATTTTCCCTCTGCCTCTGATATCCTGTTTGCACCTCACCTAACCTTTTACTTGTTTTGCGATTTGGATTTTGCCTAGCGATTTGGACTTTTTGTCTGTGTGTTTTCATCACTGTAAATAAACATCACTTCTGTACATACGTCCACCTACCTCGTACCTGACACAAGTAAACTATTTTATGCTTCAAATTAAATACCACCATATTTATCCTTATTCTTAAATGAGGGATTTTTGGGGCCATGTTAAATGATATACAGAAGACACCAAAATTGTAGTTGTCCTCTGTGGCAGCGGGGGCGTGGTCGAGCGCCGGTCTGTGACAGGAGGGCGGAGTCAGGGAAGGTAAGTGGCAGAATCACTACACCTGACGGCAATTAACCTGTGTTTGTGTGTGTCTCCCCAGTGACCGCGCCCTATTTAAGGAGGGAGAGTGGGAGCGGAGGAGAGCTTCCCCGGACGAGAACACTCGAGTGTGTGTGTGTGTGTGTGTGTGTGTGTCTCGAACGTTTAATTGTCAGACTGAAAAGTACAGCAATAAATCTGATATTTAACCCTGATCTCTGTCCTGCCGTCCTCTGTGCTCCATTCCCCCCCCCCCCCCCCCTTTGGAACGTTTACAGTGGTGCTGAAACCCGGGAGCGTGGAGCACCAACCAAGCAGCCCCATGGAATCCTTCCCGTTCACCGACCTGGTCCACGCCCTCGCCACGGCCCAGCAAAGCCAGCACCAGGCGCTCGTCACACTCCGGAAGGAACAAGAGCGGCGCTGGTGCTGGCCCAGCAGGAAGACCGCGAGGCGTTCCGGCACCTCCTCACGTCGGCGGGGTCCACCAGCGCTCCAGCTGCGGGCCCGTCTCCCCTCACCGTCACCAAGATGGGCCCGCAGGACGACCCCGAGGCATTCATCACGCTGTTTGAACAGGTCGCAGAAGCCTCGGGGTGGCCGATGGAGCAGCGCGCGGCGCGCCTTCTCCCCCTCCTAACGGGAGAGGCACAGCTGGCCGTGCTACAGCTCCCCGCCGATCGCCGGCTGGCCTACGCGGACCTCCGCCGGGCCGTCCTCCAGCGCGTGGGGTGCACACCAGAGCAACAGTGCCAGCGCCAGCGCTTCCGCGCTCTGCGATTGGAGGAAGTCGGCCGGCCGTTCGCGTTCGGCCAGCAGCTCCGGGACGCCTGCTGGTGGTGGTTGAGGGCCAACGACCGCGACGCTGAGGGGATCATTGACCAGGTGGTGCTGGAACAATTCATCACCCGCTTACCAGCAGGAACCGCGGAGTGGGTCCAGTGCCACCGCCCGGCATCACTGGATCAAGCAGTGGAGCTGGCGGAGGATCATCTGGCGGCTGTTCCGGCGGCAGGACAGGAGACGACGTCGACCCTTCTCTCTTCTCTCTCTCTCTCTCTCTCCCCCTCCTTCTGTGTCCCGTCCTCGCCCCATTCCCCCACCGCGGAGATGGGGGCCGGCTCCACCCCAGCCGGCCCACCACACCCACGGTGCCCTCCCGTTTCTCCCTTCTGTGTCTGTCTCTCCCCCCCCTCAGGTGAGTGAGCCCCAGAACACCGGTGCAGAGGGAAAGCCCGGGCCGGTTTGCTGGCGCTGCAGGGAGCCGGGCCACCTTCAACAGCAGTGCACGGCAATGGAAGTGGGTGCGGTGGTCCGGATCCCCGATGCACCAGAGGCTGCCCTCGATCGGGCCGGAGCGTATTGCATACCAGTGAGTATCCAAGGGGCTACATATCAGGTGTTGGTGGATTCTGGTTGTAATCAGACCTCAATCCGCCAAAGCCTGGTGCAAAATGAGGCTGGGGCACAGGGGGTGAAGGTGTTGTGTGTGCACGGGGATATTCACAGCTACCCTTTGGTGTCAGTCCACATTTTTTTCAGACAGCAAAAATTTATAGTGAAGGCGGCGGTTAATCCTCGCCTTACCCACTCTTTAATTTTGGGGACGGATTGGCCGGGATTCTGGGGGTTAATGACACGCCTACTAAAGAGTGGGTCCTGCCGTTTGACAGGGGGAGGTCCCGGTGTCACTTTGGCGGGAGCAGCTGTCGCAGGGCTGTCTACATCATCTCCGCGTCAGAGTGAGGAGCCACCAGCTTCTTCTCTCTCTATTGGGGAATCCCTCGCGGATTTCCCATTAGAACAATCGCGAGACGAGACTCTGCGACATGCGTTTGACCAAGTGAGAGTAATCGATGGTCAAACGCTCCAGCCGAACGCCACCCCGTCATTCCCCTACTTCGCGATTATGAAGGATAGATTATACCGAGTGACGCAGGACACTCAAACTAAATAGAGAGTCACGCAGCTGTTGATTCCAAAGAGCCGCCGGGAATTGGTATTCCAGGCGGCTCACTTTAATCCCATGGCTGGACACTTAGGGCAAGATAAGACACTAGCCCGAATAATGGCCCGATTCTATTGGCCGGGGATTCACGGTGATGTTTGTAGGTGGTGTACGGCATGCCTCAAATGCCAGTTAGTAAATCCAGCGGCCATTCCAAAAGTGCCTTTGCGCCCCCTTCCTTTGATCGAGACCCCGTTTGAAAGAGTTGGGATGGATCTCATCGGGCCATTAGATCGGTCAGCATGAGGGTACCGCTTTATATTAGTTCTGTGTGGACTATAGAAAAGTCAACGTGGTGTCTAAATTCGATGCGTACCCGATGCCTTGTATTGATGAGTTGCTCGATCGACTTGGCACTGCTCGCTTTTATTCGACGCTGGATTTGACGAAGGGATATTGGGGATCTCCCTTGACTCCACTATCCCGAGAGAAAACGGCCTTTTCCACACCGTTTGGTTTACACCAATTCGTCACCCTTCCATTTGGGCTGTTTGGGGCGCCCGCTACGTTTCAGCGGCTGATGGACAGAGTCCTCCGCCCGCACGCCACTTACGCGGCCGCATATCTGGATGATATTATAATCTATAGTAATGACTGGCAGAGACACCTGGAACATCTGAGGGCCGTCCTTAGGTCGCTGAGACGGGCGGGGCTCACAGCCAACCCAAAGAAGTGTGCGATTGGGCGGGTGGAAGTACGGTATCTGGGCTTCCACTTGGGCAACGGGCAGGTGTGTCCCCAAATTAATAAGACCACAGCAATTGCGGCCTGCCCGAGGCCCAAGACCAAAAAGGGGGTGAGACAGTTCCTGGGGCTGGCTGGCTATTACCGTAGGTTTATACCTAATTATTCGGACGTCACCAGCTCGCTGACTGACCTCACTAAAAAGGGGGCACCAGATCCAGTCCAGTGGACGGAGCAATGCCAGCAGGCTTTTTCTGAAGTGAAGGCTGCACTGTGTGGGGGGCCACTTTTACACTCCCCTGACTTTTCTCTCCCCTTTGTGTTGCAGACAGACGCGTCGGACAGGGGGCTGGGGGCTGTTTTGTCCCAGGAGGTGGAGGGGGAGGACCGCCCCGTCCTGTACATTAGCAGGAAGCTGTCAGTGCGTGAGGGGCGCTACAGCACGATTGAAAAAGAGTGTCTAGCGATTAAGTGGGCGGTCCTCGCTCTCCCTTACTACCTGCTGGGGCACCCTTTCACCCTCTGTTCGGACCACGCGCCCCTCCAGTGGCTCCACCGCATGAAAGATGCCAACACGCGGATCACCCGTTGGTATCTGTCACTCCAACCCTTCAATTTCAAGGTGGTCCACAGGCCGGGGGCGCAGATGGTCGTGGCGGACTTCCTCTCCCATCAAGGGGGGGGGGGGGGGGGGGAGTCGGCTGCAAGCCGGACGGCCGCCCGGCCTGAGTCGGGTGGTGGGGGTATGTGGCAGCGGGGGCGTGGTCGAGCGCCGGTCTGTGACAGGAGGGCGGAGTCAGGGAAGGTAAGTGGCAGAATCACTACACCTGACGGCAATTAACCTGTGTTTGTGTGTGTCTCCCCAGTGACCGCGCCCTATTTAAGGAGGGAGAGTGGGAGCGGAGGAGAGCTTCCCCGGATGAGAACACTCGAGTGTGTGTGTGTGTCTCGAACGTTTAATTGTCAGACTGAAAAGTACGGCAATAAAGCTGATATTTAACCCTGATCTCTGTCCTGCCATCCTCTGTGCTCCACCCCCACGTACGGAATGTTTACATCCTCAAATGGGGGAAAAAAAACCCAAACAAGCCCAGCAAGTACTACATTTGACAGGTAGACAGATCATCTATTTAAATATCTTACAGTATGTTGTTATTATTATTATTATTGTTGTTGTTATTATTATTATGAGAGGGCGGAACAGTGGTGTAGTGGGTAGCGCTGTCGCCTCACAGCAAGAAGATCCGGGTTTGAGCCCTGTGGCCGGTGAGGGCCTTTCTGTGCGGAGTTTGCATATTGTCCGCGTGGGTTTCCTCCGGGTGCTCCGGTTTCCCCCACAGTCCAAAGACATGCAGGTTAGGTTAACTGGTGACTCCAAATTGACCATAGGTGTGAATGGTTGTCTGTGTCTATGTGTCAGCCCTGTGATGACCTGGTGACTTGTCCAGGGTGTACCCCGCCTTTCACCTGTAGTCAGCTGGGATAGGCTCCAGCTTGCCTGTGACCCTGTAGAACAGGATAAAGCTGCTAGAGGTAATGAGATGAGATGAGGTTTTTATGAGAGGTTTTCTGGTCCTTTTTATTATGTTTTTATTACATTCAGAATTTGCCTGAGTGACCCACAGCAGCTGTGGTATATTCACCTCTGGGAAAGAAATGACAGAGACACAGGAAACTGGTAAGTTTTAATCCACTTAGAGCAGCAGTGCTGTCTGACAAACAAAACAGTCAAACAGGAAGCCTGAGAAGTGGCTGTGGTTTTCTATCTGTTGATGTCCAATGAGACTATTTGAAGGATATTTTAAGGGTGTTTTTCCTATTCTCTGCTTAAACTAAAATGTTGTTTTTCTAAACTGGTAAATTAATTGAGTTTTCATAGTCGAAAATTGTGATCTTGGGTCACACTTATTGTGTCTCCAGCCACATATTCTTTTTCATCTTAAGAACAAATTCCAGATTCTGCAGTGGGGAATCCCTTTATAGCATAAATATAAAAAAAGTCTATATTTTTCTGGTAAAATTGTGGGTATTTATGATCTAAAAATGCAACTACGATAAATTATGTTAGATAAATTATGTATGTTGTTTTTCCACCTTTAATGTGACAATTCAAGTGAAAAACAAATAGAACTAGAAGGGCACTCGGTAGAGTGCATACCTCTGCCAAGCCACATATTCAGATTTGCATCAAAATCTCATCTAAGGAAATACACTATAGGTAGAAACAATTTTGGTCATTAAAAAAAAGATTTTTGGATAAACTGCATCTATAACACATATTCTTTTAAACTGTGGTTGAAAATAATTAAAATTTGCAGAAAAAAAGTTTATTGCAGCATTTTTGTCCACTCACGACCCTGCATTATTTGTACCTTGAAGGATTTAAGCTCCGCCCACTTGACACAATCACATCCTGTCATGTATTCTATAACAAAAAATCTCATTTGCTGGTATATGTCAAGTTATGTTTCATTTATAAATCAGATGCAGTAGAATGGAAGCACATTCAACGACACTGTATTCTCAAAAGAAGTTTTATTTCTGGAATCAAAACCAAAATATTTCATTAACTGCATTTATGAAATTTTACTTGCTCATTCTTATACCTATTCAGAATCTTATTACAGAGGAAGTTCCCCAAAATGTTGATTCTAGACAGATTAACATTAAATTTTATACTGAAAATTGACACTTTTTCCTTCAAAACAGTGGACAGTGATATGGATATATTTTCTTAATTAAACAATAAATAAATTATTTCCCAACATTTAATTTCTGTAAAAGTCTTTCCCTTGAGAACATCTTGATCGTGAAATAATTCAAACAACACCAGGCAAACCAAAAGCAGCTTGTTGGTTTTATTACTTGTGCAAATGTACAACCCCGATTCCAAAAAAGTTGGGACAAAGTACAAATTGTAAATAAAAATGGAATGCAATGATGTGGAAGTTTCAAAATTCCATATTTTATTCAGAATAGAACACAGATGACATATCAAATGTTTAAACTGAGAAAATGTATCATTTAAAGAGAAAAATTAGGTGATTTTAAATTTCATGACAACAACACATCTCAAAAAAGTTGGGACAAGGCCATGTTTACCACTGTGAGACATCCCCTTTTCTCTTTACAACAGTCTGTAAACGTCTGGGGACTGAGGAGACAAGTTGCTCAAGTTTAGGGATAGGAATGTTAACCCATTCTTGTCTAATGTAGGATTCTAGTTGCTCAACTGTCTTAGGTCTTTTTTGTCGTATCTTCCGTTTTATGATGCGCCAAATGTTTTCTATGGGTGAAAGATCTGGACTGCAGGCTGGCCAGTTCAGTACCCGGACCCTTCTACGCAGCCATGATGCTGTAATTGATGCAGTATGTGGTTTGGCATTGTCATGTTGGAAAATGCAAGGTCTTCCCTGAAAGAGACGTCGTCTGGATGGGAGCATATGTTGCTCTAGAACCTGGATATACCTTTCAGCATTGATGGTGTCTTTCCAGATGTGTAAGCTGCCCATGCCACACTCACTAATGCAACCCCATACCATCAGAGATGCAGGCTTCTGAACTGAGTGCTGATAACAACTTGGGTCGTCCTCCTCTTTAGTCCGAATGACACGGCGTCCCTGATTGCCATAAAGAACTTCAAATTTTGATTCGTCTGACCACAGAACAGTTTTCCACTTTGCCACAGTCCATTTTAAATGATCCTTGGCCCAGAGAAGACGTCTGCGCTTCTGGATCATGTTTAGATACGGCTTCTTCTTTGAACTATAGAGTTTTAGCTGGCAACGGCGGATGGCACGGTGAATTGTGTTCACAGATAATGTTCTCTGGAAATATTCCTGAGCCCATTTTGTGATTTCCAATACAGAAGCATGCCTGTATGTGATGCAGTGCCGTCTAAGGGCCCGAAGATCACGGGCACCCAGTATGGTTTTCCGGCCTTGACCCTTACGCACAGAGATTCTTCCAGATTCTCTGAATCTTTTGATGATATTATGCACTGTAGATGATGATATGTTCAAACTCTTTGCAATTTTACACTGTTGAACTCCTTTCTGATATTGTTCCACTATTTTTTGGTGCAGAATTAGGGGGATTGGTGATCCTCTTCCCATCTTTACTTCTGAGAGCCGCTGCCACTCCAAGATGCTCTTTTTATACCCAGTCATGTTAATGACCTATTGCCAATTGACCTAAAGAGTTGCAATTTGGTCCTCCAGCTGTTCCTTTTTTGCACCTTTAACTTTTCCAGCCTCTTATTGCCCCTGTCCCAACTTTTTTGAGATGTGTTGCTGTCATGAAATTTCAAATGAGCCAATATTTGGCATGAAATTTCAAAATGTCTCACTTTCGACATTTGATATGTTGTCTATGTTCTATTGTGAATACAATATCAGTTTTTGAGATTTGTAAATTATTGCATTCCGTTTTTATTTACAATTTGTACTTTGTCCCAACTTTTTTGGAATCGGGGTTGTAGTTTGTAGTCATATTTGATAAGATGACCCTCATTTGCATACATAAGTGTCTTTTTTTGGAAGAAGTTCCAGTACAAAAAACTTTAATAAGAATAAGAGTGGCAAAGCTTCACACTGATATCTATTTTTTAAAATTATTCTACTAATTTGTGAATAATTTCTTAATTGCAAATGAAGCATCCCCACAATCCCCCCATATATCACTGTTCTCCCCAGGATTAAAATAAAGCCCTAACTTTTACGTGGCCCATAGAGTGGAGAGTATGTAGGAGTGCAGGGGAGAGTATGAGAGGAGGGTTTTGAAAAAAGGGAGCCCATTTGGTGGCATCCAACGACTTTTAAGAGCATTTCATGGTGGTACTGACACTGTCATTTTTTACTGTTAACATGGTTGCTACAATAAGTAGTCTGTGATGCTGTGGTTTGCAGCATGGGGTTAACATGAGCAATAAATAAAGTCATCATCTGACCACAATGTATAATATAATAATGCTGTTTTATTACCTGAACCACTGCCAGAACACCACTAACCAAAAGTGTAAAGGAGTTCTGTTGCAGTTTGGAAAAAAATAATAATACCCCCTGGAGACTGCATTTACTGCACAAATGCCCTTTATACTTCAGCCTACTTAATACTTCAAACACCAAAAGCACCTTAGAATAAACAACATGTTTGAGTTATAATACTGCTACTAGTACATGTAATTATTGTATTAATTAATAATGTAATTACGGTACCATCCACTATTAGATAAAATTTAAATAAAATCTTACAATATTGTTTGAAAGTCTAGAGCAAGATATTTTGTTATTTTACAAATAAACACTTCAGATATTGTTTTAACAATAATAAGCATCACTGTATAAATGATAGAGTGCAGATAGCTGTGTAACAAGATGTCCCTGGGGTTGTTGAGACATGGAGGGACGGAATACCATCTAGCCCACAGTTCAGGTTGGAGTCCTATGAGAGTAAATGCTTTGGCTTTCGCAACATTCTGTTCTCAAAAGCTGATGCCGTGAAAAAGTCATTACACAAAGAAGATTTTCTTACTTTTGTAGTTTTTTTAACTGGTCTTCCATGTTGAGGATCTTCAGGAAAAAAGGAGGTATATTCCAACATGTAGCTAATGCTAGGCCACAAACCTGCACCGTCACTCCAGTCATTTTGAGGAATTTTGTACAGATCAGAACTGCTAATAAACTTGAATTTCTGCGTATATCTCTACTTTGCTTCTTTCTGACTAAGATTATCCAAGTCATCTGGTAGTAAAGCTTTTTTGGCTGTAGTTTTCTTCGGGCAACAGATGCCGGACATCTTCGCTTGGCTTCAGTATGTGAACAGTATGTAAACAAAGTTCGCTTGTCCCCCAGATCTAGGGTAGCAACAGTTGTTAAGGTAAATGTGACATCAGTGCAAGGGTGCTCACCCACACACTGAAGCATCATGGTACCAGTGCAGCAGTAAAGTGATTGAGGGTGTTTGTTATAATTGAGGATTTCCCAGGGGTATTTCCGATCTGTCTGAGTGCATCATGGCAGCAAACTGGCCCAAAACACTGATATTCCTTCAAAATATGCCCCAAACATCACAAGGTAGAAATCTGATGTGATTTTTCAGTGACTGGTGGAGCAAAAAAATAGCATGTTGGCATGAAATTAAAGCGTGTTGGCCCCAACACACAAAAGCACTCTGGGGAGAACACTATAAAAATAGGCCTCTCGCCCTGCTGCTGTTATTCACGTATAATCCTTACTGTATACCTACTTTTGCAGCCCCCTGTATATTATATCTCCATCCATCCATTATCTGCAGCCGCTTATCCTGCACAGGGTTGCAGGCAAGCTGGAGCCTATCCCAGCTGATTATGGGCGAGAGGCGGGGTACACCCTAGACAAGTCGCCAGGTCATCGCAGGGCTGACACATAGAGACAAACAACCATTCACACTCACATTTACACCTACGGTCAATTTAGAGTCACCAATTAACCTAACCTGCATGTCTTTGGACTGTGGGGGAAACCCACACAGACATGGGGAGAACATGCAAACTCCACACAGAAAGGCCCCCATCAGCCACTGGGCTCGAACCCAGAACCTTCTTGCTGTGAGGCGACAGTGCTAATCACTACACCACCGTGCTGCACTCCATGTAAATATGAGTTCAATTATACAAATATGGTATTTCAATGCACTGTACACTTGTATACTTATACATGGATGTATGTATTGACAATAAAGCTCTTGAACCTTGTACCTTGAAATACTTCAGAAATGCAAATCACAAATGATGAACTCTCTGCACAGGCTTTACCATCGGATTTGCCTGTAGCTCAGTGGCACAGCCAGGATTTTTTACATGGGGTGGCCAAAGATCCATGCTGTGACTACATGGGGGGGGGGTCCTCCCCCGGGAAATTTTGAATTAGCTAGATTTGATTTCCTGTATTCTGATGTATCTGCTGGCATATCTGGTGCCTAACTCATGAACAAAACCCATGTGAGCCAAGAGGTCAGAAATTAATGTATTAATTTATTTATGTAACATAAAGCATCTGCAAAACAAAGAAACCATCCAACTTGTTTACTCTAGTTAAGCATCAGGATTTTAATGATCACTACTAAAATGCAAAAGTAAAAACTAAAAGATCACCTGTCCCAGGCACCTGGGAAATAGAAAGGATATTAGTCAGGCTTGAATAAAGAGTGCTTTGCTCAGGAAAAGGAAAATACTTGTATACTTAACTCATACATACAACATATGTAAACACTTACAACATGTTGTCATATTGTCCATTGTAAGTACTGTACAAACTAAATGTGTTGAGTTACAAAATGTGTTTGTGTGCGCGTGTGTGTGAGTGAAAGTGTTACACTGATGAAACACGACATACTGTAGATGAGGTGTAGTGCATGAGTGGTGTGTGTGTGTGTGTGTGTGAGAGAGAGTGGGAAAGTATGTGCACTGCATGTAGATATAGATGAGCTGTAGTATACGAATTGTGTGTGTGTGTGTGTGTGTGTGTGTGAGAAGATATGTTACATGTAAATACAAAAATGAAGTGCATAAGTTGTGTGTGTGAGAGAGAGAGTGTATGTTCAGAGTGCATGAGTGGTGTGTGTGTTATATGTGAATATAGAAATGTCGTGCATGGGTGGTGTGTGGGTGAGTGTGTGTGTTCAGAGTGCATGAGTGGTGTGTGTGTTGAGAGTGCACAAGTGTTGTGTATACCAGTGAGTGTGTTACATGTAAATATAGAAATGTAGTGCATCATGCATGAGTGGTGTGTGTGTGTGTGTGTGTGTGTGTAAGAGAGGGTGTGTTGAGAGTGCATGAGTTGTATCTTATAGTGAGTGAATACATTTAAATGAGTGTTACATTTAAATATAAAAATTGTGTGCATGAGTTGTGTGTCTGTGTTGAGAGTGTACACTGTAAACAATTTTTCTGTAAAATAACAGTAAAGAGCTGGCAGCAGAAACGCCAGCAGTTTACCGTTATTTTAACGGTATTTATATGTAAAATGATTTCATGGTAGAAGGCCGTAAACCAGAAAAACAGTATGTTTCCGTATTTATATAGATTACGGTAAACAGCTGTCAGCAGAGGTGCCAGTAATATATCATAATTTCACAATGACATTAGAGTAATAGCCTGTAAACCAGAAATACAGTATACTGTATTTCTGGTTTACAGGTTATTACTCTAATGTTACTCTATTTCTGTATATTCCTGTATGACACTGTTAAATGACTTCAGTCTAATACAATAAAAAGAATAAATGCAGCATATTTCTGTGACTATTTGAAATTATGTTTAAGTTGTTTCTACAGACAAGCACAGTAGATAATACAATAACTACATTTAGCAGTTACCTAAAATGTCGGTCTTCATTGCAATCAGTACTGGGCAATGTTTTCTGGGCTAAGATATGCATTATTGTGTATATCGTGCCAAATAATCAATACAAACTTGGAGAGAATCACAATCAAATACATTTATTTTAAAGAGCAATATATTTTTCCAGTAAACAAGAGTACTGCTACTTTCAAAAATGACAAATAAAGAAGGAAGACACTGATTTCTGGCAAACAGAACAGTCGAATAGTGTCTTTAGACTACTGTATGACAAAAAGATTAAATTCTGTCTTTTTTTTTAAACATATTGAACATATGCAAAATTTGCAAAATTTGGACAGCAAACTTAAGAACCGTTGCAAATGTGCACTGGCATTTTGAAACTATTATAGTATAGCAGAACACTTCAATAATATGCATCAACAAAAACAGGAAAAGGTTGGCATCTCTGCAACAGGAAGGTTGACTTGGAGTTTCTATGAGGTAGGCTTGTGTTTTTACTTCTTGTGGAACCAGGAGAACATCACTTTGGTAGCTGCTGTTCCTCACTGCAGAATTATTCCAGTGTTACCAATGTCATAGCAACAACAACAATCATAATCACAATAATACATAAACTATAAAATTAGGAATGCACAATACACTCTAAACTAGTGCATATGAAGGTAATACCAGTTCTCTTGTGCATGTGGCAATGCCAGACTGTCAAAAGAAAGTGCAAGATTATAGAGCTCACCAATCTAAATGAAGTTCCATTCAAAGTCAGCAAGATTCTTCAGTAGCATGGCAACGTGTGTATTGACTGTAGCAGACTTCTTCTGGACAATCACACCTGTTCTCTTGGAGACAACCTTGCCTCTTTTGGCCTTTGTCCCTCTTTCTGGATTAATACCGATGAAGCGCCTGAAGTCAAAATAGTATAATATCAGAGTGGCATTGCAACAACATACTGTTTTGTGTACAGTACATTCAATTAAATGCATTGTTAAATAAATTGTTTTTTATATCTTTCTTCATTGCATAAATAGACTGGACTTGAATAACATATAAAAGTGACATTAAATGGATTTGAAATAAAGCTTTAAGTCCAGCAAACTACCCAGTCTGTGTGTGTGTGTGTGTGTGTGTGTGTGTGTGTGTGTGTGTGTGTGTGTGTTGAAATGTACAGTACTAACCATTGTATGCAAAACAATACAAACACATTACTTTAATTGTATATATCCACAATGATGTCAAGGAAAGACAGGATTTTTACCTCTGAATGAATTCCAGAGTTCAGGCTGCTTCATGTTGATACTGAAGGTTGAATATGTAGTAGATTGCAAACAGAGCAGCAAGTCCTGTTGCAAATGTTGGTGTGATGCCCTCAGAGATCACACGGCCCTCTAAGGTGATCATCCACCCTCTAACTGTGACTTGCTCTGTTGCACCTGAAACTTCAAGTCATAGTAAGATGGGAATACATGTTATCTTGTGTAAACATCAAACTCAAAATGAATGGCCAATATGATATATAATGTAGATAAGTAAATTAAATGCATACCAGGTGGTATCAGGCAAGGACTTGCAGGAAGACTGAGAGTGGTCTCAATGTCAGCTGCAGTGGCAGAAACCTGTAGAGACAAAATATGCTTACCATAATTAGATTTTTAAGAAGAAAAAAATGTGAACTTTTGTTTTTAAAACCTTGCACCTGCTTACCCATGATGCAATTTAAGAGATGTGTGAACATTGAGGTACTTTATCAGCTTACAAGCAGCTACCATTACGTCACAAAATAATTTATTCCACTGTTTTCACATAGGATTCCTCAAAACTAGTACACACATCTGTACACTTAAGACTGGTGGAGTCACCCTTTAAAACACAGGGTTAGAAAGACAAAATTAAAACATCTTACATCTGTAAGAAGGATCAGCCCAGTTAAGTCCTCTCCAAAGTGTGCCATGAGCAACTGAACAACACGAAGTGTCATCTCATTATTGACACCATTGGAGAGGATATCCTTGACATCTTTGTTAGTAGGTTTCTCCCTGAAGTATTCTATGATGGCTCTTCCACATTCCTCCATACCGAGTTCCAGGCTACGAAGCACATTGATGTCTGTGAGCAATTCAAAATGTGCATATATATACCTTGGCAGGAAAAGAAAAGGCCATTTGCTTTTCACATCTTCAGTGTCAGGTGGTGGAAGTATATTTATATGACGACGTTGTAGAGAGAAAGTGAGCTCCATTAGATGTTTCACTTTGGCTCTTTCTGCTCCACCTGCACCATCCTGTCTGTAAATCCCATCCAGTTTCTGGCGTTGCTGCTCTAAAGTCTCATCAGTTTCTTCTGGGGGTAGCTCTGGCTGAAATCTTGTGCACCCATACGTGTCAGTTGGACCTCTCTTGCCTGTAGAGGATCGGTCACGTGAGAAGCTTCTGTCACGGTTTATATTCTCAATGCGGTTTTTCACTTGGATCAAGAGGGATGCATAACCTCCGCTCAAAAGTGACCCACTTGGTGTAAGATCAGCAAAGGTCTTTGGGTACTGCCGGATGATATTTCGAACCACTATTAAGCACTGTGCACGAGTGGGGTTTGCTTCATATTTTGTCATTGAATCTGCAAGAACTCTAACCATCTGGCGTCGCTCCGGTGTTGTTGGTCTCGTGCCATTTGCAATGGCAGTACGAATTGCTGCTGGCATTTGTTCCCAAGGGACCTGAAATGTCTCTGGCCATGTTTTCATTATAGAGGTGGAAGGTCTGTTGCTTGAACATGGTGGAATGGTGGTAGAATTAGGCGATGAGCTAGAAATAGGCAGAGTGCATGGTGATGGTGACCCAGTCAGCGAGCAATCACTACTCAGTGATGATGAAGTTGGAATGATTTCAAAATCCAAAGCAACTGTCTCGCTTTCTAAAACACAAACAAACAAACAAACAAAAAAAGAATCACAGCATACATTAGCCAAAAGTCTATATAACTGTATATAGTATATACTGTATATATGACTATATAACTTATATCAGGTGCACTTGAAAAGTTTAAAGATGCATTATGTAGTTTCAGAAAAAAAAGAACTTAATAAACTGAATAACTGAATAAACAAAAGAATACAATAAGATAATGATAAATTGACCATATATTACCTAACTTGAATGCATCCAAGAGTT
Source organism: Neoarius graeffei (assembly GCF_027579695.1). Lineage (NCBI taxonomy): Eukaryota > Metazoa > Chordata > Actinopteri > Siluriformes > Ariidae > Neoarius > Neoarius graeffei. Next base: position 25,076,389 of record NC_083579.1, on the reverse strand, counting down.
CTCGGCGCCAGATAACAGGTAACAGATCAGCAATGTCTTCCTGTTGTACATATTTTAAGTCTTCTTTTGACTCCAAGCCAGAGCTCTGAAGTTTCGATATTATTTGCAACTGGGTTTCCTCTGATAGATTTGGCAAAGTCTTGCAGATGATCTCTTTGATTTCTTCACTCACGTTCGCCATCATTCAGAACTAGAAGGAAAGAATGGTGAGGAATTATCAGTGGTGTGCCATGGACAGTGTACTCAGGCAAGGGATAGTAATCTAGCAGATTATCCTGATTAATAAAACAGTAATTTCTCTGCATCAGTGTGAGGCTGTAAACACCCATATCAGGAATACACAGTGCTTTATACTTTTTAGCAATAAAATATACTGCTGAATCCTGAACGAGAATCAATTTGATTTTTCCAGTAACAAGCCCCTCATCATCATCAATCACAATGTGCATGTTCTTTCTATATTTTGTCCCCTTCACAGTCACTTCTTTGGTTATCAGAGTGTTTGTGGGCTCAAAATTGTGATGCGCAACAGCCTCTCTGATTGCATCATTGTAGTCATCTGAGAAAAACTGTGTGCCCTTCTCCACTGAAACATCTGGAGGGAAGAAGATACCAGCACTCAGAAAGGCCTGCAGAAGCTGATGTCTCTCTGCAAGAGTAGAACATGGATTCTTAAAGTTGCGCAATTTCCTTAAACACTGCTTAAAATATGTGTGTTTGCTCTCGAATCTTAAAGTCCATAGGCGAATCAGTGGCCCAAACTGGATAATGAGCTCAGGATAATGACCAACATAATGATGTTTGGGCTTCAGTGGGTTGTCAGGAAAGGTCTGCACTCAGCAATGCAAATATTCATCAATCAGAACTCTTAGGTAGGCTATCTGGCCATTTGAAATTGCAGGTGCACAACTGAGGTCCACAACTTCTCTAAGTTGCAAAACCAACTGCCATACTTTGTTGTCACCTGGATTCTTTACTTTGTCTCCGATTTAAACAGGCAACATTCTCAGCAAACACCAATTAAGCACTGCATGTCCCCCAAGTTTTCCACCCTCTGGGTTAACCTCACATGGTTTGTTATTAGCATCCCTACCTAGATACTTGAACTGATTTATTCGTCTATTCAACTCAAGATAGCTAAACATTTTATCCACCTTATCAAGATGGAAAATGTACAATGCCAGATCAGAGGATACAATACCTTCAAAAAGATCGTGGCCAATGCATGGAGGCAACCCTGGCTGACATACATGGAAGTATTTGAGCGTGTTAAACAAAGAGTTAAATTTAACACCTCCGCTACATGTAGACTGTCCTTCACTGCTCTGAACATGACCACTGTATGACTCTACTGTGCGTTTTGTGCCCTGGATAAGAGGATCTGCATGGAGTGCTTCTCTGCTGATATCACAATATCTGCAGAAGTGAGAACTCCTGCTGAAGTTCTCCACAAAGCCTCCTATGTTATGTGACCCCAAGTTGTCACCTGCAATGGCACACACAGTTCCCTTGTAGACCTTTCCATCAGACAGGGTAACACCATTGACTTCAAGATCTTTAAGGTCATTGACGAGGGTGCCCATAACCAAGTCTTGACCAAAATACTTAAAATCATGTTCTTTACAGAGAAGAACAAGTTGCATTTGATCAGTGCTGGATCTGTTGTGTGGCATTAAATCTGCAAGAGTTAGATACATTGCAAGTATCTTGTGCTTTTTCTTTCCAGATCCTAGTGGGTTTACCACTTCAAATGTATCCTGATACAGGATCAAGCCCAGTGATGAGCTCTCTGTCTGGAAGAACACATTCTCAGCCATATTTTTGCCATCCCACACATCCTTAAGAACATTCTTAGAACCAATACTGGAGTGCACTTGCTTATATTGTTCCTGCACTGATTCACAATGGAAGGGAGAATCAATTGTCTGTTTAATAGGAACATACTGGGCAAAACACTCTTTACCTGCCTCATTCTGACCTAGACAGATCTGAACTGGTTCAACGTAGTTGAAGCTGTTCTTGAAGACTGTTTTTCTTTTCTGATCAGTTTTCAGTGGCTGAGTGTTGCAGGTCCTAAAGAGATCCTCAGTTTTCATGACTTGAATCACATTGTTTGTGTCAGCTTCAGAAATCCCAAGTGTAATCAATTTCTCTTTTAGTTTGAAAAGCAAATGAGACTGGCTTATATCATGTATTTCCTGAAAATCTTCAATAATTGTCTGGATCACAAAGGATGGAAGCAAAAACTTTGCTTGCAATTTCAAGTAAAAAAGGGCAACATTTTTAAAGAACTGTGATTCATTAGCAATTTCTGGGTAAATCTCTAGTTCATCACCTGTATCACTGGGATTATCAATCTGCATATCAGAGTTATCTTGTTCCCTGTCATGGGAAACACCAGGATTCACAACAGACTCAGACAAATTTTCCTCAGCACCATTTTTATGTTTCCGACTCATGTGTGAGGTGAATGTTGACAAAACTGTAAAGCTCTTGCAACAGTGTCTATAAGGACAAGCAACTGTTTTCCCCTCTCTAATGTGTGTTTTCAAATGAGAGTAAAATGTTGTCAAAGTTTCACACCCTGCACTGCAGAAATCAACATGACATGATAGTTCAACACCATGCAAAGTTGGCCTAATTACACGTCTGCTGGCCCTGTGTCTGTAAGTGTGACACTTAAACGTTGAAAAGTTTTGAAACGTCTGACTGCAATCTGGCAAAACACACTTAAAAGTTAAATTATGTGTATTTTTATGAATTTTCATGTGCCTCACATATGACACTATTGTGGCACAGTTATGACAACAGATCTGACAAGGGAACATTTTGTTACTGCCTGATGGTTACTTCCTCGACATCAACATGCATTAGCCTTGAATATGTGGCTGCTTTTGGCACCATAACAGACTCTAAAACAGTTAGGAGACTTGGCTTTGTGAGCTATGCAGTGACAGATTTACGTAAATAAAATGCAGTCACAAAGTCCAAAGCTTTCCTTGCTATAACTGTAAAACAAAATAAAGCTAACAATGTTCCAATATGGATCCTAATCACCAGGCAAGACGTAGACCAATGCTGCATCTACTGATGGACATCCAAACCTATTGTTTTGGCTATTGAAATCTAAGTCTCACTGATAATACATGTTCCCTAGCAAGACAATAGCAAGACAATATAAGCATCATTGAAAACATAAGATTTAATTACCATTTAATTGTGTCGAAGAACACTTGATGATGTGTAGCACGTCATCTAACTTGTGTGTCCTCTTCTGGAAAATCCTCTGTCCAAATGATGGTTCCAGAAGTCCATCCAGGAGTTTACAGCAAATTATTTCTGTATTTTGTAAAAGAAAATTGACCAAAACCAGTAGCCTCAAGATGTTGTCAAACTCCTGACCATGCTCCAAATTCCCCAACACTCTTAATTCCACAACAGTTTCCAAAAAATACTGCAGTGTCCTGTAATTCAAAACAGCATCATACCGTTTTAAGGCCTCTGTCCAAATGTATAAGTTAAAATTCCCACAATGCATTTCTTAATTACGGTACTTAACTGTTTAACATGAAAACAGTATTTTACTTTTGAAAATTGTCTGTAAATTTACAGCAATTGCTTACAGTGTATGAATGTTACATGTAAATATAGAAATGTAGTGCACAAATTGTGTGTGAGAGTGAATACATTTATAGTGAGTGAATACATTTACATGAGTGTTACATTTAAATATAAAAATTTAGTGCATGAGTTTGTCTGTGTTGAGAGTGTATGAATGTTACATGTAAATATAGAAATGTAGTGCACAAATTGCGTGTGAGTGAGATAGACAGTGTGTTAAGAGAGTGCATAAGTGTTGTGTATGAGTGAGTGTGTTACATGTAAATATAGAAATGTGGTGTATGAGAGGGGTAGGGGTGTGTGTTGAGAGAATGCATGAGTGTTGTGTATGTATGAGTGTGACAATTATTAATCAATGTGTACTCCCACCAGTAACACACAACATCTCTATATTTTCATGTAACAGACAAACATTAACTTTAAAAGTTGTATTCTGCGGTTAGAGTGAGCAAAGTGATTCACAGACAGCTAACTTGCCGACGTAATTTTCTCTTTTGAGTCGTACAATCGAAAACCACCAACGTTTTGCTTTCTATCTATCTAGTATCTATCTATGTGTGCACACAGCACAAATCCCACTGTAGCCAGATATCTATAAAAACGCATATTTATCTATATGGTTGCATTTACATGTAAACGAAGGTTTCAGTCACTGAAAACGGATACTTTCAAAAACTCCGGGCAAAGTGGAGATTTCTGGAAACTCGGGAGATTTCTGGAAACTCTGAATTGTCTGAGGACAGAATTATAACTGTATGTCTACAAAGTGAGAAAACTTGAGAGTATAAGAGGTGAATAACTTACATCCCAAATTAATTGCACGTTCACGTAGTTCGTAAGTTGTTGTGTTGTCGGACTAGAGCATGACTATCTGATACCACCTGCTGCTTGAACGCGTGAAATATTTATGTGCTACGGTAATATGCATCCCCGCAGAAACTAAATTGGCAGAACAAAAATCCAGCGGGCGGAACTAACATTTCGTGGGACATATCGGTTTTATAAATTTTATTGTCCGGTCCTGGGGTGGCCAGGGCGGGGCCAAGGCGTGCCCTGGGGTGGCCACAGCCCCCGCGGCCACCCCTTAGCTCCGCCCCTGCTGTAGCTTATTCGACTCCTGCTACTGAGTAAATGGAGTTTAGGAGATTATAAAACCCAAACATGAAATTGTCTTATGTAACCTACTGCAGCTTTGCTACGTACAATTTAACGTCGATCCCAAGAGGAGCAGCTGTTACATCAGCAGCTCTGACCTCATCAGGGTCATAGCTCTCATGTTGAAGCAAAAGATTCATTGGGATTACACACACATTTTAATTCTTTTATTTGGATCTTACATTTTAATTTTTTTTTATTTGGATCTTATCACAGGGCAAAAAAAAAAAAATCAAAGATCCAAACATTAGCTAGAAGTATGTCATAGAAATGAACAGGTCAGATCAAACATGAGTGCCATGTGCAACTCATTAACAATTTATGGATAAACATGACACCTTCGTCTCCAGATGGACAAACTACCAACAATAGCAGAGATGGAGCAGTACTTTGCCAATCTTTTTGCATTTGGCTTACTTAGTCCACACAACTGTAGTCCTCTCACAAGTTTATGCACATGTCCAAGACTCCCAAATACAAGTACAATTACTTTGCATTGAAAACCCAAGTTTGTTATACTGTCAACAAGTGGCTGATACTTCAGCCATTTAGAGTTAAAACAAATATCCATATATAAATCAAAACAACATCCTATTTCAATAACAGTTACAGTTTTAAAATTCACATCTATGATGGTGATATCTGGAGTATTTGGAATATTGTGAAAAATGTTATTGTTTGCAATGTTGTTATTAAACCAGTTCATTTGAACCATAGAGTGTTTGTATATTTGTGTTGTCCTTTCTAATATATCTGTAATACATTGCGACACCAGGTCCACTAGTCTGTCATGCCTTGAAATGTAAAGGCCTTTGTAAAAGCAACATCCTTAGCTCCGCCCCTGCTGTAGCTTATTCAACTCCTGCTACTGAGTAAATGGAGTTTAGGAGATTATAAAACCCAAACATGAAATTGTCTTATGTAACCTACTGCAGCTTTGCTACGCACAATTTAACGTCGATCCCAAGAGGAGCAGCTGTTACATCAGCAGCTCTGACCTCATCAGGGTCATAGCTCTTGTGTTGAAGGAAAAGATTCATTGGGTTTACACACACACACACACACACACACACACACACACACACACACACACACACACACAACCATATCCACCTACCATCACTCAGTCCAATGAAACTGTGGAGAGATGCCAATCATCCAGGTTAAGAGTCATTTTAGTATGTGTGGTTTGTCTGCAGACACACTGGAGGTTAAAGGTCATTTGGTTATGGAAACTGCGTGTTGATTCATTTTACAAAAGCAGTGCAGTGTTGCTGCTGGCTGCTCACACAACAGCCAAGGAGAATGAAAAGCAGCAGAATTTTCAATCGAAATATCTCTTAAATTTGAATACTTATAACATTTTAACACACAAGTTCTATTATTTTGACTGAATATCTCATTATTTCAAGGTATTATGTTGCTACTTTTATTGACTATTTCATTATTTCAAGATACTAAATTGTTAATTTGACTTATAGTCTTGCTATTTTAACTTAATATCTCAATATTCCAGAATATTATGCTGTTAATTTTACTTAGTATCTCATTATTTCAAGGTATTATGTTTCTACTTTTACTTACCATCTCATTATTTCCAGATAGTATGTGGTATGTGGCTATTTTGACAGTATCTTGCGATTTCAAGATATGTTGTTACTTTGACTTAGTGTTATTTCGACTTAAGGTCACATTTTCCATATATAATATAATGACATAAATTTGACATTATCTCATTATCTTAATTTAATGACTAAACATTTCAAGATATTATTTAAACTTCTCATTATTCCAAAATTATTCAAGTTATCAAAATAACAAAATACTAAGTTAAAATAATGACATGCTATCTTGAAATAAGACAAACTATTAAGTCCAGAAACAAGATATTAACTTCATAAAATCTTGAAATAATTAGTTAAAAATAACTAATTTTAAAATACCATTTTGATAAAGTTAAAAAAAATACTATCTTGAAAATAATATTAAGTTAAAATAGCACCTTATCTTGGAAATAACAAGATATTAAGTTTGACATAATGGGAACCTTTAAATATCCAAAGAATATTTTTCCTGTTTATTTATTTTTTGTCTAAAAGTGTATGTTTCATAAGTACTTTGAGAGAAGACAAGAAATGACTGAATATTTTTCTGAACTGTGACAGACAGGAAAAGAGTGTAATGTACAGTGGTGCTTGAAAGTTTGTGAACCCTTTAGAATTTTCTATATTTCTGCATAAATATGACCTAAAACATCATCGGATTTTCACACAAGTCCTAAAAGTAGATAAAGAGAACCCAGTTAAACAAATGAGACAAAAATATTATACTTGGTAATTTATTTATTGAGGAAAATGATCCAATATTACATATCTGTGAGTGGCAAAAGTATGTGAACCTTTGCTTTCAGTATCTGATGTGATCCCCCTGTGCAGCAATAACTGCAACTAAACGTTTCCGGTAACTGTTGATCGGTCCTGCACACCGGCTTGGAGGAATTTTAGCCCATTCCTCTGTACAGAACAGCTTCAACTCTGGGATGTTGGTGGGTTTCCTCACATGAACTGCTCGCTTCAGGTCCTTCCACAACATTTCGATTGAATTAAGGTCAGGACTTTGACTTGGCCATTCCAAAACATTAACTTTATTCTTCTTTAACCATTCTTTGGTAGAACGACTTGTGTGCTTAGGGTCGTTCCCTTGCTGCAAGGCCCACCTTCTCTTGAGATTCAGTTCATGGACAGATGTCCTGACATTTTCCTTTAGAATTCGCTGGTATCATTCAGAATTCATTGTTCCATCAATGATGGCAAGCCATCCTGGCCCAGATGCAGCAAAACAGGCCCAAACCATGACACTACCACCACCATGTTTCACAGATGGGATAAGGTTCTTATGTTGGAATGCAGTGTTTTCCTTCCTCCAAACATAACGCTTCTCATTTAAACCAAAATTTCCATTTTGGTCTCATCCATCCACAAAACATTTTTCCAATAGAGATCTTGCAGTCACGTGACCGGAAAGTACACAACCGCCATCTTGTCGGTCAAAAACACTGCTGAATACTGCTGCACTCATGTACAGAATGGATCAATTTCAACCGACGGACTACACGGCTCCAGTGTTGCCAGATACTGCTGACGTTTTCCAGCCCAAAAAATGTTCAAAACCCGCCAAAATGCACTTGAAACCGCCCAACTTGGGCGGGAAACCACCCAATCTGGCAACACTGCACGGCTCATTTTTCTAATGAACAGATAACTAGATATATGTCTAAAATAAACGATCTACAGATTTGTGACCCTTATGGCTTTCCAGACGGAGTTTTCACGACCGGATTTTGAACTGCCAGCGGAATACCCGGACGTGTATGATTACCTCATCAACTTTCCCTCGCTGTTCAGTGGTGAAGCACTGCGTGCTTATAAATCTCTGGACAGTTTTCTTTACAGAAATTCAGGATTTGTCAGTGACTCAGATGTGGCATCTTGTAAACAAGAAAATGATCCTCACTGGATGGGTAAGTCACTTAAGTATTGAGTATAGCACTGACCAGCCGATTATAGAATAGAATAAGGTAATTCCAAATCGTCCATCTTGTTTACATGGATCTGGCGTTGGAGAGGTAGAGGCTTGGCAGTGGAGGTTTGAGTAGCTGTTTTCTGAGCTTAGTCAACAGGCCGGCTCTGCCTGTAGCCTCGCTTTTGCTTCGGCTCCCGGCGCCGCCTCCTTCGCTTTGCTTCCAATAACAATCCACGGAGACCCCGCTGGTCTCGCAATCTGGTCTCGTCCGGAATGTTTTTTTTTTTTTCTCGTCCGGAATGTTGTGCATGCGATGGAAATCGCTACAAACCGTCATTTTCTGCTGGAAACCAATGTCCAGTAAGTCCATACGGTTGTAGTGGATATTGAAGTCCGGTACAGACGAACAACACGCAAAAATACACACAAAAAACATAAAAACCGTGCACAGGTAGGGAGAGCTTGTAGCCGCAGCCGTTGTAGTAGAATTGTATATAGTAGGGTTTCCCAGAAGAAAAGGTATAAGTAAAAGCAGAAGTAGAACCAGAAGTAGAAGTAGAAGGCGGAATATGGCGTTTGACCAACAAGATGGCGTCTGTCACAATCTGGATAGGCTGTGACGTCACATACAAGATCTCTATAGCCTTCTGACTTGTCCACATGACCTTTAGCAAACTGCAGACGAGCAGCAATGTTCTTTTTGGAGAGCAGTGGCTTTCTCCTTGCAACCCTGCCATGCACACCACTGTTGTTCAGTGTTCTCCTGATGGTGGACTCATGAACATTAACATTAGCCAATGTGAGAGAGGCCTTCAGTTGCTTAGAAGTTACCCTGGGGTCCTTTGTGACCTCACTGACTATTACATGCCTTGCTCTTGGAGTGATCTGTGTTGGTCGACCACTCCTGGGAGGGTAACAATGGTCTTGAATTTCCTCCATTTGTACACATTCTGTCTGAATGTGGATTGGTGGAGTCCAAACTCTTTAGAGATGGTTTTGTAACCTTTTACAGCCTGATGAGCATCAACAATAATTTTTCTGAGGTCCTCAGAAATCTCCTTTGTTCGTGCCATGATACACTTCCACAAACATGTGTTGTGAAGATCAGACTTTGTTAGATCCATGTTCTTTAAATAAAACAGGGTGCCCACTCACACCTGATTGTCATCCCACTGATTGAAAACACCTGATTCTAATTTCACCTTCAAATTAACTGCTAATCCTAGAGGTTCACATACTTTTGCCACTCACAGATATGTAATATTGGATCATTTTCCTCAATAAATAAATTACCAAGTATAATATTTTTGTCTCATTTGTTTAACTGGGTTCTCTTTATTTACTTTTAGGACTTGTGTGAAAATCTGATGATGTTTTAGGTCATATTTATGCAGAAATATAGAAAATTCTAAAGGGTTCACAAACTTTCAAGCACCACTGTATGTTACATTATGTTATGTAATCTTTATTAATAGTATAAATAAATATTCATCAACTTAGCTGCATAATAAACAATGAGTATAAACAGTTCAACACTAATTTGTCTTAACACTTAAAAGCAGTTTCAAAATGGAACTACTATTATGAAAAAATTAACGTTGAGTTGTTGTAAAGCAAACATTTCAACATTCATTTCATGATGTTACAGAAAGGCAGAATTAGCACCTAACTGATGTAATTGTCCTACATTTAAGAAGTTCACACAAAACTAAATGCTGATCTGTGCCGAGTTTCCCAAAAGCATCATAGCACAAAGATCATCGTTAAATGGTAGAGTGAGCAGCACAATGAACACTCTCTCTCCTTGTTAAGATACTCTTAGCATGAAGAGGCTTTTGGGAAACCCACCCTTGATCGATTTTAATTCCCATTGTTAGGGGCGGAGCTACATGGGTGGCTGGGGGGGCACTAGCCTCCCCTGGAATCTGATTGGCTACCCCAGGTGCCCCCCCAGATGATTGACATGTTACGGCACCGCACGAGAAAAGCCAGTTGCATTGAAGTCTGTGACTGCTAGGTTCCTCCTGTACAGTAGATGGCGCAATGCAAGCTACCACAAGGCCTTGCAATCCAATTTACAATAGAAGACATGGGGAAGAAGAAAAAGAAGGAACCACTGAACAGAAAAGGCAGCTGCTCCTCAGCCAGATGGATTTTAAGACTGACCTATATTGGTGAGTACACGACTGCAGTTTATCCCAAAATAAGTTCACGAGTTCAATAAGATCAGTCAGTGGATCTTCTGGCCAATCGATTTTCGTTTTATAAATCAGAATGATTTGGCAATTCTTCTATTTGGCAATAGAAAAGGTGAAAACGCAGATGTAGTTAAAACTAGGTGTGTGATGTGAAGTGACCTTTAGCAGTATGAACAATGTTCAGAATTAAGTAAATCATGGCGTATTTTGAAGACTAGACCCTCTTTTGAAGGAAGTACAGGGAGTGTGTTTATTACCGTGGCACTCAACCTTCTTGTTGTAAGTGCAAAAAACACCCATTCTGCTAGGGAAAGAGTGTATGGAGCACTGTGCTACTGCTAGAAGCTAGATGCCTTCTGCACGTTCTTAATAAACAGTGGCATCTTTTGCATCATTCGTAGAGGCTAGCCGCGGATTACAGAGAGACAGTAGATATCTGTGTGATGATTTGGGTTCTTAGTTTATTGACTTTAAGTTGGACCTACTCGGCGTTGCTGGTATGGTAGCTTATGGTCATGCATTAAGGGGGTGTGGAGTTGGCGGACAGAAAAGATGTAGGCAGTGAGTGTAATTTTAACCCTTGTAATGTAATATCTATGTTGGACATGAAAATATTGCATTTTGTTTTCATAAGGGAAGTCATGCTAGGAGTAACAAAGACAGTTTTTTTCAGTTGAGATTTATTTATTTATTTATTTATTGTGGAAAGTTGATGGTTTGATGGACTACTGGCTGTGTGAACAACTGACTATATGTACCTGTGTGTGTGAGTAACTGTGTGACTGTGTAACTGACTCAGTGTGTCAGTAACTGAGTAACTGTGTGACTTGAGTTACTATGTGCATTTTAGTTCCAGTCAATTGTGTCAGGGTGTTGGTAAATGCACCGTATTCATTTTGTACATTAATAAACTACAAATTACACTCAAAATGACATCTTCTGTGTGCTTAATACGTAGCTACTTAAACATGATTGTAAATTGAAAGTATTGTTTATACAGTAGTGCTTGAAAGTTTGTGAACCCTTTAGAATTTTCTATATTTCTGCATAAATATGACCCAAAACATCATCAGATTTTCACACAAGTCCTAAAAGTAGATAAACAGAACCCAGTTAAACAAATGAGACAAAAATATTATACTTGGTCATTTATTTATTGAGGACAATGATCCAATATTACATTATCTGTGAGTGGCAAAAGTATGTGAACTTCTAGGATTAGCAGTTAATTTGAAGGTGAAATTAGAGTCAGGTGTTTTCAATCAATGGGGTGACAATCAGGTGTGAGTGGGCACCCTGTTTTATTTCAAGAACAGGGATCTATCAACGTCTGAGTTTCACAACACATGTTTGTGGAAGTATATCATGGCACGAACAAAGGAGATTTCTGAGGACCTCAGAAAAAGTGTTGTTGCTCATCAGGCTGGAAAAGGTTACAAAACCATTTCTAAAGAGTTTGGACTCCACCAATCCACATTCAGACAGATTGTGTACAAATGGAGGAAATTCAAGACCATTGTTACCCTCCCCAGGAGTGGTCAACCAACAAAGATCACTCCAAGAGCAAGGCGTGTAATAGTCGGCAAGGTTACAAAGGAACCCAGGGTAACTTCTAAGCAACTGAAGGCCTCTCTCACATTGGCTAATGTTAATGATCATGAGTCCACCATCAGGAGAACACTGAACAACAATGGTGTGCATGGCAGGGTTGCAAGGAGAAAACCACTGCTCTCCAAAAAGAACATTGCTGCTCATCTGCAGTTTGCTAAAGATCATGTGGACAAGCCAGAAGGCTATTGGAAAAATGTTTTGTGGATGGATGAGACCAAAATGGAACTTTTTGGGTTAAATGAGAAGCGTTATGTTTGGAGACAGGAAGACACTGTATTCCAGCATAAGAACCTTATCCCATCTGTGAAACATGGTGGTGGTAGTATCATGGTTTGGGCCTATTTTGCTGCATCTGGGCCAGGACGGCTTGCCATCATTGATGGAACAATGAATTCTGAATTATACCAGCGAATTCTAAACGAAAATGTCAGGACATCTGTCCATGAACTGAATCTCAAGAGAAGGTGGGTCATGCAGCAAGACAACGACCCTAAGCACACAAGTCATTCTACCAAAGAATGGTTAAAGAAGAATAAAGTGAATGTTTTGGAATGGCCAAGTCAAAGTCCTGACCTTAATCCAATGGAAATGTTGTGGAAGGACCTGAAGCGAGCAGTTCATGTGAGGAAACCCACCAACATCCCAGAGTTGAAGCTGTTCTGTATGGAGGAATGGGCTAAAATTCCTCCAAGCCGGTGTGCAGGACTGATCAACAGTTACCACAAACGTTTAGTTGCAGCTATTGCTGCACAAGGGGTCACACCAGATACTGAAAGCAAAGGTTCACATACTTTTGCCACTCACAGATATGTAATATTGGATCATTTTCCTCAATAAATAAATGACCAAGTATAATTTTTTTTGTCTCATTTGTTTAACTGGGTTCTCTTTATCTACTTTTAGGACTTGTGTGAACATTTGATGATGTTTTAGGTCATATTTATGCAGAAATATAGAAAATTCTAAAGGGTTCACAAACTTTCAAGCACCACTGTAAGTTTATTTATTTAAGAAGGATCAATGTGTATTAATTAACATGTAAATGCACTAGAAATAATCACTGACTAATTTTCTTTCATCTGTAGTTCCTGGAATTTTAATGTTGAAAGAAAGAAAGGTGTGTATGTATATATAACAAAAAGACAAAAATAATTAGAAGTCATGACATGGCCAAGAACACAAGACAAGAACAGGTGCAACACCATGTAAGAATAAATAATAATAATAATAATAATAATAATAACAATAATGCATAATTTAAACACATAAGAGAAAAAACAGATATACAGCACACAATCGCTAACATTAATCGTGAGTGCTTGTGCATATTTGTGTGTGTAGTAGTAGGAACCATTGACCCCCCTGAAATAGTCCTGGCCATCCCCTTGCCCCCCCAAGGAAAAAAGTCTAGCTCCGCCACTGCCCATTGTATTCTTTCTTTAACAATAATTTTACAGCTTTTTCTTTTTTGTTTCCAAGAAACAGTAACAAATGTCAGTGTACAGGAATGAATTTAAAAAATGAATCTCTTTTATATAACGCACACACATTTGTGCAAATAGTTCATAAGTGTATGCACTTTTTACATTTCAATGTTAAAAAAAGCTAAAAGAATGCAAATTTAAAAGAAAGCAGGAAACATCTTTTCAATCTTCAAGCAACAGTTCAGCCAAAAATGAAAGGAAATTTCCCTTACACCCAAATGTAACAACCAATCCATGTTTTGTGTCCAGATTTGCTTGTTTAGTTTTGCACTGGCGCTACAAGGCTTAAGTAGCAGATCAGAGGCCAATCCAATCGTTTTTGAGGATGGAGTTAAACATGGTGGAAAAACTTCACAGACACTGCTGTAAATCAAGCATCCTTCATCCAAAGTGGAAACATTAAGCCATAAGGAGGACTCTGTTATTGGACATGAGCTTCCAAAATAAACAATCTGCCAGGGCATTCACACAAATGCACTTTACATTATTATTATTATTATTATTATTATATATGGTTATTGCACTGATTTATGTCTATTCCTTGTTCACTGCAGCCTTGGAAAGAATTACAGATAGAAATGTAATTTGTAGACTGTGTATTTGTAGACACTAACATCACAGCTAAAAAAATAATGGTGTCCTCAATCATTTTATGCTTTAACTATGTAAAAGACGACCTGTCAGTTATTTTTTGTCAATACAATTACTGCTCGACGAGTAAAAATGACCAGTCATGCAACCTGCACTGATTGCTGGCACAATGATTTGGGTGACGATATCTCTCAATCTCTCTAAGTCTCTGCTGTTCTGTGTAATGGTTTACATTCAAATTACATTACTAATCCAAACTACACTGCCCAGCCAAAAAAAGTCAGACACTAATACTCTATTTCACTGTTAAACCTAGCCATGAGTTCTACTGTCATTTTTTTTTATTTTTTATTTTTTACAATTTGATTTCGCCAAGCATTTAAGTGATCTCTGATTATGGTCAGTCAAGATTTTGTTCTGACCACATTTCTTCTGTGAAGTTGACGGTTCATCACCATCCTTCCAGGTTTTAATAATGCACTGGACATTTCTTAACCCAATTCCAGTCATTTCAGTAAGCTCCTTAATTGTTTTCTTTGCTTGATGCCGGGCAATAATTTGACCCTTCTGAAACAATCACCTCTTTTTCATGCCCACGGGATGCGTCTTCCGACATGTTTGTTTAAGAAATGAGAAACTACTTACTGCATCAGTTGGGGTAAAAGAATTGCTGCCAGCTGAAATACAATAACTGCAGTAATTATCCAATCAAAGGCGCTTCAGTATTTGCTTATTTAAATCGAAATGATGACTTTCTTTTTCCCTGGGCAGTGTCTACTGTAAGTCTGTTGCTAGATGGCAAACTGGTAGTTATAAGCTTTCATTAACTTCAGACCACAAACATGTCTAATCTGACTGACTACATGAAAGGAAAGAAAGGATGCATTTCATTTTCTGCATTTAAATCTGTCTCTTCAGTGTTTCATCTCAACCTGTCCTTTATTCTTGCTGTTTAAAACAAAAATGTGATGTGATTTTGCTGCCAACTCAATCTACTGAAATCAGTCTCCATCCAGCCATCCATTGTCCATAACCACTTATCCTGTGCAGGGTTGCAGGCAAGCTGGAGCCTATCCCAGCTGACTATGGGCGAAAGGCGGGGTACACCCTGGACAAGTCGCCAGATCATCGCAGGGCTGACACATAGAGACAAACAACCATTCACACTCACATTCACACCTACGTAGGGGTGGGCGATATATCGAGATTATCGATATATCGATATGTTTTATGAACACGAAAAAGATTTTGGCATATCGTATATATCGAGATAATGCTCTAAATTAATATGATTTCGCCACTGTGCTTAATTTCCTTCACTGTGCTATGGTGCTGCCTGCCCCGCCTCCTTCTTGCGTTTGTACCCCCTCCCCTCGCGTGTAGGCGGCGTGTTAACTCATTCAACATGGCAGCGCCCACAGAAAGCCTGGAGGCGGCAGAACTCGTACCAAAAAAAAAAAAAAGGACAAATGGCTCCATTATATGGAGATATTTTGGTTTTAAACCGTCGGACGAACAACAGAAAGAGGTCTACTGCCGGGAATGCAAGAAATTGGTGGCAACCAAAGCGTCAAGCACCACGAACCTGTTCAACCATTTACAGGTACGCCACAAACTTTTGTACGAGGAGTGTGCCAGGATGCGGGTCGCGCCCAAACCCACCACCTCTACCAAGACTCCACAGCAGACAACACTCCACACTGCTTTACCCCGGGGTGTACCATACGAAAAAACGAGCGCAAGGTGGGCCAGCATAACGGAGTCGGTTGCATTTCACATAGCAAAGGACATGGCACCCATTGCCGTCGTTGAGCAAAATCTTCAAATGTAAAAATGTTACACAACAGGTACAGTTTTTGGTTATGTATTTGTTACTGACTACTACAAAAGAGTTAATGCAGTGAGATGAGTTTGAGTTGTTTTTAAGGAAAAGGAAGGCAATATGTATTATTTCTATGTCAAATTATTATTTATGAAATGAGGGTTTTTTGTTATCTTAAATGTTTAAGACGCACTTTATAAGAACTGCCTACCCTCAGGTTTTATGTTTGTAATTAAAACTAGACAGGGACACTCTAACGAGTGCAAACCCCGCCTTTTCCCTATTAAAATACATTGGGCGAAAATTTCGAAGTTCTGCCATGACCTTGACCTTTGACCTCCAAAATTTAATGGTTTCCTTCCTGGGTGATTGGCAACACGTACAAAATTTGGTCCAAATCGATCCATTGGTTCTTGAGATATCTTGCAGACACACAGACAGACAGACAGATACACACACACACACACAGACTGACGCAGGTGAAAATAATAACCCCTCCGACTACTGTCGGCGGGGTTAATAAGGCAATATACTACTTCCTTGGTTTGATAATTCATGTTAAAAATGGTGCACAAGCACTTTGTTACTAGTACCTGTCTACCTCTAGGCACTTGGCTGCCTACCTGTTTGCACTTCAATAAAAAAAAATAACACCTTGCTGAATTTGGTGTGTCTGTTTTTTGGGGGTTGTTTTTCCTGCATATATATCGAGATATATATCGTATATCGAGATTTTTTTTTTCTCCATATCGCCCAGCCCTACACCTACTGTCAATTTAGAGCCACCGATTAGCCTAACCTGCATGTCTTTGGACTGTGGGGGAAACCGGAGCACCCAGAGGAAACCCACGCAGACACAGGGAGAACATGCAAACTCCACACAGAAAGGCCCCCGTCGGCCCCTGGGCTAGAACCCAGAACCTTCTTGCTGTGAGGCAACAGTGCTAACCACTACACCACTGTGCCACCTGAAATCAGTTTTATATGGTCATTCAGTTGTAGGAGTCTCTAAAATTAAAAAAAAAAAAAAAAACAAGTATATATCATTCTTTTCTTCCCACTCACTGGGTCACTCACACTGAGTCACATTACAATCAACAACCTATCATCACACATCTAACCTTAATCTACTGTCAGTTATGAATTTAATAAACTGACAAATCTAAGTTATGATAATAAAAATCTAATGAATGGACACCACAGTTGTGGTTTTCTATTAATATTTGCCTTAAATATATATATAAAAAATTGTTAACACACAGAGAATTAAGATAGTTGTGAATCTAGATTATATGAATAATTTGGCTTTGTTTATTCTCAACGTGAAACTATGTAGTGTCATTCAGTGGTGTTGAGTGTGTGTCGTGTTTGGTACGCTCTGCCTGCTCCACCTCCTCTGGCTCAGAAGTTTCCGGTTTCTCTGCACTTTCAGTCGCAAGTCAAACACTTCTTCTATGGCCTTCTTGAAGCAATGGAAGTTGTAGTCAATAAGTCCTGAGAAAAGAGAAGAATTAAGAAAGGTTTATGTTATAGTCACACGAAATTTGTTTCAAACACCATGCATTTACAAAAAAAAAAAAAAAAACAGTAAATTTTTTTATATTTTACTGATTTATCCAGACACATTATATTACTTAAATGTCACTCCTCCATCTCATTGCTACTTCACTAGGTTCATTTTCTTTATTTTGAGAAAATTAGGTTCTTGTTCAGGTCTAACACACAAGACTTTCATCGGACTTCGGGACATTTCCTTACCATTTTTCCCCCCAAAGGTAAATGCACTTGACATTTTCTTTTTGGCTATACAAATTTAAGTTAAAGTTATCTTTTTTGTTGTTTTTTTTCTTTCCCTATGTTCTCTCTGTAACCTTGAGTGGTGGTTTAGAGGTCCAGCATCTGGGCTGAGAGTGGATATCTTTGGACTGTGGGGGAAACTGGAGCACCCGGAGGAAACCCATGCAGACACGGGGAGAATATGCAAACCCCACACAGAAAGGCCCCTGTCGGCCACTGGGCTCGAACCCAGAACCTTCATGCTGTGAGGTGACAGCGTGAACCACTACACCACCATGGTGTGTGTGATATATATCTCATCTCATTATCTCTAGCCGCTTTATCCTGTCCTACAGGGTCGCAGGCAAGCTGGAGCCTATCCCAGCTGACTACGGGCGAAAGGCGGGGTACACCCTGGACAAGTCGCCAGGTCATCACAGAGCTGACACATAGACACAGACAACCATTCACACTCACATTCACACCTACGGTCAATTTAGAGGTCACCAGTTAACCTTACCTGCATGTCTTTGGACTGTGGGGGAAACCGGAGCACCCGGAGGAAACCCACGCGGACACGGGGAGAACATGCAAACTCCGCACAGAAAGGCCCTCGCCGGCCACGGGGCTCGAACCCGGACCTTCTTGCTGTGAGGCGACAGCGCTAACCACTACACCGCCATGCCGCCTATATATATAAAAACCAAGACCAAACTAGCACACAAATCTGTCTAATACTGTTGGTGTTGCTGAAATTCACAATGACAATCGGTTGTTCGGCATTTGGATGGACAAATAATCAAGCAAAAAACCTCAGGAAGGTGGGAAGTCGGAGCTGGGAATGACATCACTCCCTGTTGCCCCATGAGGAAAACACTGGATTCTATGCAGAACCTATTAGAGTGAGCAGCATTTGGGAACCCTTACTTATTAGGAAACCTCAAGTGGGACTGCTTTTGATCAATTCTGACCAGCTATTATTTTTGTTTATAACAACTGATATGTTGTAACAAAAGGTAGTTTGCTCTATTTCCAAAATATAAATAAATTAGTAATTTAAACCACAGCAACCTTGACCAAATGAATCCATTCCCACGGGTGTATAGTATTTGCACTTCTTTAATGTTTAATTGTTTCCCTCAGTTCTTTTTTCAAATATCTTACATCTGTTTCTGGTCAGGTGGTAAAGTTCAGTCATGTAGCTCTTGCACCACTCTTGACTCTGTATTTTTTTTTCTTATGCTGTTTTTAGATACTTAAAATGAAACCAGAGATGAGGTTCTAAAAGAAGAAACACCTCTGTGGGTTTAGTGGTTTGTCATGCTGAATGTATGCATCAAACAACATATATTGCTGTGCCGGCTGGTAGTCTTTTAAATGGGGAAGCTCGGTTTTAGGTCTACATAATAAACTTTTTCAGTTATTTTTAATTAGTCAATTATTTGTCAATTTGTTATTATTTATATGTGAATTCTGCCTTGTTCTTCTCTGACTCTGCCAAGTAAACTTAAGTGTTCTTTGCTTTTCTCATGCCTTTTGTATGTCCTGCCAAAGTTGGCCAAATCTCTAAAACTCAGTTTTGACCAAATAATACATCCCTGAGATGGTCTCAAGAGACAAGGCCAACAGTACATCCTTTTGGTCAAAGCACTCCCAGTTAACCAGTTTACTTTGTCATACCAATACAGCCGAAATGAGCGATTGTGTCTCCCTGACTTTTGGGCATTGATCTGCCCTGTTGTTTAATTTTGAGCCTCTCCTCATAAGGAAGAGCATCAACTGTCTCCTCCAAAATCAGGTCAACAACATTAGCAACATTTGCCATTTTGCACAGCTAACAGCTAGCTAGCTGGCTGGCTAGATTTCCCCTCTATTGCCTGGCTTAAAATAAACAGCCTTTACTGAAATGAAACAAAAGCAAGTAACAAACTCATGAACTCTATCGTTACAATTTTATTTACAGGATATACAAATAGAAATAGAAACTGTACTGTATATTGGTAGGAAAAGAACATGAATGAGCAGCAGCGATTTCACTTGCCAACACACGATGTGGACTGAGCTTGAATTCCTCTGATGGGACATATAATTTTAAAATGCTGTCAGTCACATGACATTTAAAAGAGATTTGAGAGTTCCTCCAATCATTATACAGAAGCCTAGTGTCCAGTCCCACCTTACTGACTCTTCCAGTGAAGCCAGGCGTCCGGAAATTGTTTTAAAAGCATATTCTCCAATAAATGTCTAGCTTTCCTGCACTAAGATCAAAGCATATCCCGTCATGACATTAAACTACAGAGACAATGGGTTTTCAATGGGTCGTGCTTCCACAGGCTTCGATTGGGGGGGGGGGGGGGGGGATCACATCAGATTATGATGACCAGCAAGAAATAACTGCTGAATGAACTAGCCATAAAGCTGAGCACTTTCTAGTACAAAATATTGATTTGAATAAGATAATTAAGAAGTGTAAATGCATATTTAACAGACAAACTTTTTTCTGACATTTTACAGGAAGCTGGGCTTCCCTTGTAGTCTTAAGGCAGTTGCCTCTGATGTCCTATAAATTCATCACATGTAAAATAACACCAGGAAACAACAACTGCAGTTCCCGGTCCCTTTTTTGAGTTTAATGTATAGTATAATCTGTGTAAGATTAGTCAAAAATGTCTGCTGATTCAGTGTGGAAATAAGATGTTTTCTATTCAAGAGAAAAATTATATTTTGATGCCAAGAACCCTGGTGAGGTAAAATTTCATTTTTTTTTTTAAACTTCTTGGAAGTTCCAGCATGACACATCATTTCCTGCTTTCTGTCATCAGCGTCCACAGCGGTTTTTGTGTACGTGTGTGTGTGTGGGGGGGGGGGGGGGGTTAGCATAGAAAGTGATGGCAGTATAGCATGCTTATAGGCCTTCCTACTTCTTGTGAAGGGAAAATTTTAACCAGAAGCTGTAGTTATTAGTCAAACGGGTCTTGTGGTTCACCTCTTGTTCTGAAATTGCATAATGAAGCTTCTGGCCAGATCTGGTTGGTTCACGTGGGTTGGCTGTATTGCACAAGACATTGATAAATCATTCCTCTTTTTCCAGTTTTCACACATATGTACAATTAGAGTGAATGACAGCACAGAAGCAAAATGATCTGGTCGTCATCCCATGACCATCAAGCTTGAGTAGGAAGAAACCAGAGAACTCTGCTGTAATCCTCACAGAAAGTGTGCAGTTAGTTAACATTGCTCAAGCATGTTTTGGGTTGTTAAGGATTCTTAGCTTCATAAAAAGAGGTTAAAGAACCCAGCTTTAAAAAATAAATAAAGAAAGAAATACCCGGTGAAGCTCAGCAGGCTAAATAGCTGTGGTCTAAGTCAAACTACACAGTGTGTTTTGGATGGACTGTCTAAATGGCTCAGCTAACATAATAGCATTGCTATTGCATTAACAAATAAACAATTTTGCTACATTTTATAAATGAATGAAGAACCAGACTGTGCTTTTAGAGTGACTGGTGAAAAGGAGGTTGTTCCAGAAATCTTGACGGATGAATGTCTGAACTCATTCTTTGTGTGATAAGTGGGGCAACAGTCTTCAAGAAAAAAAACATGTCTTGAAATGAAGAAACACAGGAACAGTCAGATGAACTCCTGCTTACAACATGTAACATGGACTGCAAACTCAACAAATAAGGAAATAGTGAGAGTTTATTTCTAACTGTAGTCTTTATTTTTTGAGAGAGAGAGAGAGAGAGAGAGAGAGAGAGAGAGAACGAAAGTACTGTTTGAGGGCAGTGGTGGCTTAAAGGATCAAGCTGTCACTGTTGGGCCCTGAGCAAGACCCTTAACCCTCTCTGTTCTGAGGGTGCTGTATTATTGCTGACCCTGTTCCATCCATCTATTATCCGTAACTGCTTGTCCTGTCATGGGCAAGCTGGAGCCTATCCCAGCTGACTATAGGCAAGAGGCGGGGTACACCCTGGGCAAGTCGCCAGATCATCGCAGGGCTGACACAGAGACAAAATCATTCACACTCGCATTCACACCTACAGTCAATTTAGAGCCACCTGCCTGTCTTTGGACTGTGGGGGGAACCGGAGCACCTGGAGGAAACCCACACAGACACGGGGAGAACATGCAAAGTCCACACAGAAAGGCCCCAGTTGGCCACTGGGCTTAAACCCAGAACCTTCTTGCTGTGAGGCGACAGTGCTACAACACCATGCCGCCAGGGGCGTCACTAGACCCAAGACCATACTGGGGCACAAAAGGGGCACAGGAAATGTATGCGAGCGCGCGAAGCGCGCGAGCTAAAAATTTTGCACTATATTTATATTTATATTTTTTATATAATATATTACATTTTATGTAATATATATTATATTTTATGTAATATATATTTATATATTGATATTTATATTTAGAAACGGCCTGCTTAAAACTAGTCACTAGAGCTGTAAAACTCAAAATGATTACAAGGACACTGAATCCAGGTCAATCATTTAATAATAACAGTATGAATATTTGCAACATTTGTGATAATAGCAATGTAATACTTATACTGTTGGTAATATTGTAAAAGAACATATTAACATACAATACAACACCGCCGAGTTTTTAAACTCAACCAAGAGTACTTAATGGCCAACAGTATTCACACTTGATACCTTTTAAATCACCAAACATATCTTTGTAAGCACACGCATTTTCAGCATTGAACATCTCTAAACACAATCCAAAAGCCTCTAAAAGCACCACTGTGTGTGTGTGTTACAAAAATGACAGTGGAATTACTGTCTACTAACCTGTAAACAGTTGAAAAACACGGAGAGATGGTTTCCCCTGCTCTGAATTTCATTGCATCTGAGGGCTGCTGGAGTCTGCGGTCCCCATAGCAACCAAGATGTTACTCATGTCACGCGCACACTTTTTTCACATTGCTTAGTGTGCGCGAGGCCAGCCAAAACTACCAATGTAAAAGCATTGTAGATGGTCTTCTTCGCGCATCGGTTAGCCTACCCCACGTTATGAATTAATTAAATTGCAGCTATTCCCAAGTTTAAAATTCAGAGCGTTTCGTCACTGGATTTTTTTTACTGGGGCACTACAGATCTATACTGGGGCACGTGCCCCAGTAAAATACCCCTGGCGACGCCGATGCATGCCGCCTTGACCCTGTTCCAACTTCTGAAAATGCTAGAATATGTGCTGTAATATATGTAACAAAGGCTTCTGCTTTCTCTAATAGGCAAATGCAAAGAAGTGCTGTAGAGCCCTCAAAATAAAGAAATTCAATGTTTTTACATTTAAAAAAAAAAAAACCACACTAAAGAGCAGAAAACAGTAATAAATGAAAAACTCAATACTGTATTTGGTGTGACGACCCTTTGCATAACCCCTTCGGACATAATGTGTACAATTGTACACATGAAGTTACATAGAATTTTTTCCTTGTGTCTGAAGGGGTTAAAATAAAATCTCAGGTACAATGTGTTCAGGTTTATAAAGAAATGAGCTGTAGGTTTTACTGAACATCGTCCAGAAACAGCTGAGAGACCGTTCCTCTGGAGACTTTAACTTTCAGCCTTGCTTCTTATTTTTCCAGCAAAACCCAGCAGCCTTCATTAAGTCATTTATGATCTGAAAAGTGGTGTCTTGTGTACTATGCTGCTTTCTTTACCGATATTTAATTTTCCAGAAAACTCATGTTTGGAAATGTAAAACGTTTTAGTGCTAACTCAATAATGCAGAAATTATCAAATAAGCATCTATAAGAAAGTTGTACTAAATAAAATTAGGGTGACAAATCGGTAATCTTGTGTGACAGACTTTTCTTCATTTTGACACGATTCCACAGAAATTAGGAGAAGTTAGAATGAAACTGGATTGATGACGTTAGCCAGACACATTATTGCAGAATGTGACCAGTGAAACATGCTGACATGAGAAACGTCCCTGGGTTACAATAAAACTATGTAAATAAACACAGCTTAGTAGTGTGTGTGTGAGAAGTCAAGTTGAGTTTATTTGTATAGCACTTTAAACAGACATTGTCGCAAAGCAGTTTTACAGACTTTAAAGGAGATACGCAGAACCTTTATTTTTAAATACATTTCTGAGTGGAAAGCATCTCCATCCTTGACTCTTGTATGCTACATAATTGGGAATAAAAAAAAAAAAAAAAAAAAAATTATATATATATATATATATATATATATATATATATATATATATATATATATATATATATATATATATATATAAAAAGAATTAAAATTGACCACAAAGTTGACATTCGAGCTGCCCCGCTGAGCCAGCCAGCCCTCGGTGGGTGACATCACAGTGGGACCAAAGCCAGACTCGGCCGGCAAGAGTGGTTGCAATGGCCTCTTCGTTCGGATTTATTGGAGATTCTTTGGATTCCTAAGATAGTAATACATCTGACTGATAGTCCTGAAATTGGAGTGTGTACATGCTACTACTATACACATAGAACCGTATCAGTTTGAACCATCGGAAAGTGAATTCGATAGTAACACAAAATGTAAAAGACTAATTAAATAATCAGATGAACTGAGAATCACATTCTGAAGCAATAATAATCTTATACTGGTAACTTAAATACACAATACAAGTTAGATATATTAATCTAAATGCAGGTAAACAAGTGTTTTTTTTCTTATGTATCCAAATGAGAGTCGCATCTTACCCGTCTGTGTTCTCGCTTCTTGAAGGCAGATCTTGTGGCCGATTGTTTTGAAACAATCTGACTTTCAGTTCTTCGTTCATTCACTTCTTCCACATAAGGATAAGATATTACTGCTGAAGCAAGAATATCCAGTAGGGGAAAAAAAAAAAAAAAAAAAAAAAATATCCAGTGGAGAAACCTGATGACTGGGCCACTCATTCTCCATACTGAGTAGTCCACCATTATTGCTCGGCTCACACTCCGGGAGAACTGGTACAACTGAAGTTACTTTCCTTTTCTTGTAGTTTTCTTTTCCTTTAATTGTTGGTACTGCACCTTCTTTCACACTTATAGCCAACACTCCTCAACAGATCAGAGGTTTCGTATGAGTCCTTAGTAAAATGTGTAGAGCAGAGGAGAGACCACTTTGTGGGCGCCCAATCCGTGAATTTCTCACAAAACGCGTCCAAATCTTTGCAGTTTGAACGTTCTTGGGCCATGAAAAAAAAAAACATACATCCACCTTCTGTTGTGTTGCTGTACCCACCAGCAACACATCTATGTGGCATGGTGATAAATTAGCTCAAAATGGAGGATAGAAGTTGCAGTTAGCTCTGTGTTTTAGTATAGCGGAAATGGAGAGGAGACCGATAACCTTCCTGCTGTGACACAGATGTCAAGGTCATTCACTCAGACCGCTACCTATATGAATGACTAATTGTAAAAGTTACTATATTAGATTTATTGTTAATGCTTAAAACTATTCCTATGCCATTCTTGAGGTTGAGGGGGAGCAAGCCGGAGCGCGCGCCGGAACCTCGGACGTTGGCTCCGGCAGCTATTTACATAGGATCCAGTGTAAATAGCTGCCAGATCATAATTACAGTAAACTAGTAAATACAGTAAAGGAAAAACTTGAGACTGAAAGGTTTTAACAGTCACCCAAATGACTGAATGTAAACATTGCTACAGTAACATACTAGCTACTATGTTGTTGACATTAGCTAGTCAACAATAGCTACTACAGAAGAACAAAGAGGTTACAATGGGTTATTTTAACCTATTTGGTTACACACTCGCCGCCACAGAATGTTAACAGCAATGTAATGCCTTTTCTGGCTAATTTTATTCGTCTTACCTCCAACAAAGTGGTCACTACACAAGCATTGGTATGCTGAGGGCTGCCAATCTTTCCTGTTAATGGCCGCTATCCATCTGTTAGGGTTTTGCTGGGATTCGAACCTGGTTCGTTGGTGTGATAATCCAGCAAACCCCCACTAGGCCACCAGGGGGATGACTCAAATGCAGAGGCGTGAGGCGGAAGTAGAAAAAGAATCAAAAGGTTTATTTAAACTATATACACTATATACAGGGCAAAACAAAAGACAAAAAAAAACCAAAGAGTATAATCCAAAAGAAAAGCAAAGTGCAAAAATTCAAAAGCTAAGAAGATCAAAAAACACAGTACAAAGGAAACTGGAGATAAACATAACAGCACAAAGACTCCGTGACAAGAGGACTGAACTCAGGGGTATAAATAGACAAACTAATTAAGGACACAGGTGAAGATAATTAGGCAATTAACACAAACACAAGACACAGGAACAGTGGCGGCCTCTAGAGGCCAAAATAAACACGACATGAAAAGGAAATAACAGCGGCCTCTAGAGGCCAAAACAGTCCTAGTCCTAACAGGACCCCCCCCTCTAGGAGCGTCTCCTGACGTTCCCAGGGCGATCCGGATGGGCCGAATGGAAGTCCCGACATAGTTCTTTATCAAGGACATCCCGAGCAGGAACCCAGCAGCGCTCCTCAGGACCATAGCCCTCCCAGTCCACCAGATATTGCAACCCGCCGCGGACCCGGCGGGAGTCAAGCAGGCGATTCACAGTGAACACAGTCTGCCCCTGGAAGATGCGGGGGGGTGGGGGGTTCCTAGGGGCAGGGGCATACGTAGACGTCAGTACGGGCCGTAACAGGGAAACATGGAAAGTGGGGTTGATCCTCAGAGTCCGGGGCAACTGGAGCCGGTAGGAGACAGGGTTCACCCTGCGCACCACCTTGAAGGGGCCAATGTAGCGAGGAGCAAGCTTGCGGTTCTCCACCCGCAGTGGAAGGTCCTTAGTGGACAGCCAAACACGCTGCCCAGGGCGGAAAGCGTGTGCAGGTCTTCTATGGCGGTTGGCCTGAGTCTGGTTGGTTCTGGAGGTCTGTATGAGGGTCTTCCTGACCTTGCTCCAGGTCTTGCGACACCGTCTCACATATTGGTTGACCGAGGGCACCCCCGCGTCCTCCTCCTGGTCCGGGAACAGAGGTGGCTGGAACCCGAATTGGCACTGGAATGGCGACAGCTTGGTGGCCGATGACTGCAGGGTGTTGTGGGCGTACTCCGCCCATGGCAGCCAGGTGCTCCACGATGTCGGGTTATCCATAGCCAGGCCTCGCAGGCTGGTTTCCAGGTCCTGGTTGAGCCTCTCCGTCTGACCATTGGACTGTGGGTGAAACCCAGAGGAGAGGCTGGCAGTGGCTCCGATGACCTTGCAGAACCCGTGCCACACTCGGGAGGAGAACTGGGGCCCTCGGTCTGAGACGATGTCCTGTGGAAGACCAAAGACTCGGAAGACATGATTAAACAAAAGTTTCGCAGTTTCAAGAGCAGAGGGGAGTTTGCACAGTGGTATGAAGCGGCAGGCCTTGGAGAATCTGTCAACTAAGACCAAAATGACCGTGTTACCTTGTGACTCAGGGAGACCCGTGATAAAGTCGACTGCCACGTGGGACCAGGGACGCCGGGGAATGGTCAGAGGATGCAGGAGACCCTGGGGACGCTGTCGTGGGTTCTTGGTTCTGGTGCAAACCTCACAGGACAGGACAAATGACCTTACTTCCTTCTCCATGTTAGGCCACCAGAAGCGTCTTTTCAGGAAGTCCAGGGTCCTCCGAGCTCCCGGGTGGGCGGTGAGAGGGGAAGAGTGACCCCACTGGAGAACCTTGGCCCGGGCTTGATGTGGGACGTACAAGAGGCCTGGTGGCCCCGTCCCAGGACCGGGGTCCTGGCGTTGGGCTCGTCGGACAGCCTCCTCAATACCCCAGCGGACAGGGGCCACAATCCGGGACACAGGGATAATAGGCCCGACTTCATTCTCCCTGTTAGTGGCAGAGAACAGTCTGGACAGTGCGTCAGGTTTGGTGTTCTTGGAGCCGGGGCGGTATGAGAGGGTGAAGTCAAACCGACTGAAAAACAGGGCCCACCTAGCCTGTCGAGGGTTCAGTCTCTTGGCTTGCTGGAGGTACTCCAGGTTCTTGTGGTCAGTCCAAACCAGGAATGGATGTTGTGCTCCCTCCAGCCAGTGCCTCCACTCCTCAAGGGCCAGTTTGACCGCTAGCAGTTCTCGATCCCCCACATCGTACCGGGACTCAGCAGGACTCAGGCGGTGGGAGAAGTAAGCGCAGGGGTGCAGCTTTCCTTCCGAATGTTGAGAGAGCACCGCGCCGACACCACTGTCCGAGGCGTCCACCTCCACGATGAATGGTTGGGAGGTGTCCGGGAGAACCAGAATGGGTGCCGTGCAGAAGCGGTCCTTGAGGTCTTTGAACGCCTTTTCTGCCTGAGGAGACCAGCCATAAGATCCACCTGTCCCTTTGGTGAGGTCTGACATGGGTGCTGCCACAGAACTGAAGTTCCTGATGAACTTGCGGTAGAAGTTAGCGAATCCTAAGAACCGCTGAACCTCCTTAACAGACTTGGGAGTAGGCCAATCCCGGACGGCCAGGGGTCTTGGCAGGGTCCATTTGGAGTTGGCCTGTCCGTACAATAAATCCCAGAAAGGAGACCTCGGGAACATGAAATTCGCATTTCTGGGCCTTGGCGAACAGATTGTTCTGTAGCAGCCTCTGGAGAACCTGGCGGACATGGTGGCGGTGCTCCTGCACGGTCTTGGAAAAGATAAGGATGTCGTCGAGGTAGACAAAAACGTATAGGTTAATCATGTCCCTTAAGACGTCGTTGATTAGGGCCTGAAAAACAGTTGGTGCGTTGGTGAGTCCGAAGGGCATCACCTGGTATTCGTAGTGCCCAGACGGGGTGTTAAAGGCAGTCTTCCACTCGTCTCCCTGTCGGATACGGATGAGGTGGTATGCGTTCCGTAGGTCCAACTTGGTGAAGACGGTGGCGCCTTGGAGCAGGTCGAAAGCTGTGGACATCAGCGGAAGGGGATATCGGTTACGCACAGTGATCTTATTCAGGCCCCTGTAATCAATACATGGTCGGAGCCCCCCATCCTTTTTGCCGACAAAGAAGAAGCCGGCTCCAGCAGGTGAAGTGGAGGGTCGAATAAACCCAGAGACCAGGGCATCTTTGAGGTATTCCTCCATGGCCTTGCGTTCTGGCTGAGAGAGTGAAAACAGTCTGCCACGAGGAGGGGTAGTCCCAGGGAGCAAGTCGATGGCACAGTCGTAGGCCCGGTGCGGAGGAAGAACGGCGGCCCTGCTCTTGCTGAATACCTCCTTGAGATCCCAGTACTCTGTGGGAACTTGAGATAACTCGGTGAGATCAGGGGGCTCGGCAGGAGACACAGGAGAGCTAGAGAGCAGACAAGAGGCATGGCATGCAGGGCCCCATTCCACAACCTGGCTTGTTACCCAGTCTATGCGAGGGTTGTGGCGAGTAAGCCAAGGAAGGCCTAGAATAACTGGGAACTCAGGTGAAGGAATCAGGTGCAGGGATATTTCTTCCTTGTGACCTTGAGACTGGAGGAAAACTGGAGAAGTAACTTGGGTGACTCTTCCATCACCTAACGCTTGGCCATCGAGGGCAGACACAGACAGTGGGACTTCAAGAGGTGCAGTCGGAATATTGATGCTTTGGGCGAAGTGAATATCCATAAAGTTCCCAGCCGCCCCTGAGTCTATCAAAGCTTGACAAGAGTGGACAGACTCACCCCAGGAGATGGAGACCGGGATGTAGATTCCTTGGCCAGGGAGTCCGGGAGAGAGGGTAGGCCCCGTCACAACCCTCCCTCGGCTGGACGGGGCGGTCCTTTTCCCAAGAGTTCGGGACATGATGCTCGGAAGTGACCAGGCTTGCCACAGTAGATGCAGCACTTGTCCCTCCTTCTGCGCTCCCTCTCAGATGCGGAGAGGCGAGTACGACCCACTTGCATGGGTTCTGGACAGTCACTGAAGGAGGTAGACGGTCTCCAGGTAGAGATAGGGAGGCTGGGGGGGCTCAAGGCTTGGTGGCGTTCTCTCATCCTGTTGTCCAGACGAATAGCATGTGAGATGAGGGTTTCGAGGTCACTTGGGCATCCAATAGAGGCCAGACCGTCCTTGATGGGGTCAGACAGACCATGGTGGAAGGCTGACACCAGGGCAGTCTCGTTCCATCCACTTACTGCTGCGAGTGTTCGGAACGAGATGGCGTAATCTGCGACGCTTCCTCCTTGCCGGATGGACATGAGCTTTCGGGCTGCGTCGGTACTGATGTCTGCCTGATCGAAGACCCGAAGCATCTCTTCAGAAAACAGCTGGAAATCAAAGCACTCAGGTCCCTGTCTTTGCCAGATAGCAGTAGCCCAGGCTCGCGCCTTACCAGCTAATAAGGTGATCACAAAGGCAATCTTGCGGCGATCCGTAGTGTAGGTGGTAGGCTGAAGCTCAAAGGTGAGTTGACACTGGGTAAGGAACTCTCGGCACTCACTGTGCTTGCCGTCATACCTCTGTGGTGCAGGAAGGCTGGGTTCGCGAGGTGAAGAAGGCAGCATTGCAGGAGGCACTGGAGCAGGAGTGGGAGCTGGATCAGGAGCAGGAACTGGATCAGGAGCAGGAGATGCAGGCAGAGATGTCAGCTGTGCCAGGGTTTTCCCAATTTGCTGAAGCAGTTCCTCGTGGCGAGCGAGGGCCTCACGTTGGCTGGTGAGCGTACGTCCATGAGCGTCCATGGTCGCTCCGAAGCGTGTCAAAGCTGCCATAATTCCCTGAAGGTTGGCCGGGTAGACAGTTGAAGCAGCCTCTGCTGAGTCGGTCATGACGGAGTCTTTCTGTTAGGGTTTTGCTGGGATTCGAACCTGGTTCGTTGGTGTGATAATCCAGCAAACCCCCACTAGGCCACCAGGGGGATGACTCAAATGCAGAGGCGTGAGGCGGAAGTAGAAAAAGAATCAAAAGGTTTATTTAAACTATATACACTATATACAGGGCAAAACAAAAGACAAAAAAAAACCAAAGAGTATAATCCAAAAGAAAAGCAAAGTGCAAAAATTCAAAAGCTAAGAAGATCAAAAAACACAGTACAAAGGAAACTGGAGATAAACATAACAGCACAAAGACTCCGTGACAAGAGGACTGAACTCAGGGGTATAAATAGACAAACTAATTAAGGACACAGGTGAAGATAATTAGGCAATTAACACAAACACAAGACACAGGAACAGTGGCGGCCTCTAGAGGCCAAAATAAACACGACATGAAAAGGAAATAACAGCGGCCTCTAGAGGCCAAAACAGTCCTAGTCCTAACACCATCTTCTCCGTCGGGATCCGATAAAATGATAAACCTTGCCTTGTTTGTTGATGGTTACTACATCCAGGTGGACAACAATATAGTGGCATGATGGAAGTCTTGCTGAAAGTAAAAACTTTCTTTGCTGCCGTTCCTCAATGTTGGCTGTGGTAAACTACTGGTAGTACATGTCCAAAATGGCGGCCGCGTTTGTCGTGACGTCACGTGAAAAGGGTCTATAGGTCAAATTAAAGGTGGGAAAAGTTTTGAAATTATTTATTGTGGTCTTTTTTTTTTTACATCAGAAAAACCTATCATCTTAATGGGGGTGTGTACACTATATCCACCGTAAGTGCGACTTTCAACTATCCATGTGGTGCCATCCAACACTGGAGCAATGTGATGAGACTCCAGCCTGATGTAGGACATCAGAATTGATCAGGCGAGTCTGAGGAGCAGAAGAGGTCAGCATCTCTGGTGTCTCAGGCTTGACATGTAACTCGACAGAGAGAGACAGACAGAGGGAAGGCACGGGGGGACAGAGTGAAAAAACAGGATGTTAGGTACAGTGGGGCAAAAAAGTATTTAGTCAGCCACCAATTGTGCAAGTTCTCCCACTTAAAAAGATGAGAGAGGCCTGTAATTTTCATCATAGGTACACTTCAACTATGAGAGACAGAATGGGGGGAAAGAATCCAGGAAATCACATTGTAGGATTTTTAATGAATTAATTGGTAAATTCCTCGAAATTAAATACTTAAAATAAGTATTTGGTCACCTACAAACAAGCAAGATTTCTGGCTCTCATAGACCTGTAACTTTAAGAGGCTCCTCTGTCCTCCACTCGTTACCTGTATTAATGGCACCTGTTTGAACTCGTTATCAGTATAAAAAGACACCTGTCCACAACCTCAAACAGTCACACTCCAAACTCCACTATGGCCAAGACCAAAGAGCTGTCAAAGGACACCAGAAACAAAATTATAGACCTGCACCAGGCTGGGAAGACTGAATCTGCAATAGGTAAGCAGCTTGGTGTGAAGAAATCAACTGTGGGAGCAATTATTAGAAAATGGAAGACATACAAGACCACTGATAATCTCCCTCGATCTGGGGCTCCACGCAAGATCTCACCCCGTGGGGTCAAAATGATCACAAGAACGGTGAGCAAAAATCCCAGAACCACACAGGGGGGACCTAGTGAATGACCTGCAGAGAGCTGGGACCAAAGTAACAAAGGCTACCATCAGTAACACACTACGCCAACAGGGACTCAAATCCTGCAGTGCCAGACGTGTCCCCTGCTTAAGCCAGCACATGTTCAGGCCCGTCTGAAGTTTGCTAGAGAGCATTTGGATGATCCAGAAGAGGACTGAGAGAATGTCATATGGTCAGATGAAACCAAAATAGAACTTTTTGGTAAAAACTCAACTTGTCGTGTTTGGAGGAGAAAGAATGCTGAGTTGCAGCCAAAGAACACCATACCTACTGTGAAGCATGGGGGTGGAAACATCATGCTTTGGGGCTGTTTTTCTGCAAAGGGACCAGGACAACTGATCCGTGTAAAGGAAAGAATGAATGGGGCCATGTATCGTGAGATTTTGAGTGAAAACCTCCTTCCATCAGCAAGGGTACTGAAGATGAAACGTGGCTGGGTCTTTCAGCATGACAATGATCCCAAACACACTGCCCAGGCAACGAAGGAGTGGCTTCGTAAGAAGCATTTCAAGGTCCTGGAGTGGCCTAGCCAGTCTCCAGATCTCAACCCCATAGAAAATCTTTGGAGGGAGTTGAAAGTCCGTGTTGCCCAGTGACAGCCCCAAAACATCAGTGCTCTAGAGGAGATCTGCATGGAGGAATGGGCCAAAATACCAGCAAGTGTGTGAAAACCTTGTGAAGACTTACAGAAAACGTTTGACCTCTGTCATTGCCAACAAAGGGTATATAACAAAGTATTGAGATGAACTTTTGTTATTGACCAAATACTTATTTTCCACCATAATTTGCAAATAAATTCTTTAAAAGCCAGACAATGTGATTTTCTGGATTTTTTTTCTTCCTCATTTTGGTCTCTCATAGTTGAGGTATACCTATGATGAAAATTACAGGCCTCATCTTTTTAAGTGGGAGAACTTGCACAATTGGTGACTGACTAAATACTTTTTTGCCCCACTGTATGCCCAGCGTCACTAATGGTTAAGAACAGTGTACATTTTGTACTGAGTGTAAGTGGCGACTCTGACAAGATGAATGACAGCATAACTAAAAGGGAGAGCCAGAAAATAAGTCATGAGGGAGCCCTGGGACAAAGTAGCCAGCCACTTTAACAATCAACAAACCTGAACGAGTGAGTGTGTGTGTGTGTGTGTGTGTGTGTGTGTGGTGGGGGGGGGGGGGGGGGGGGGGGGGGGGGGGGGAAATGCATCCATACATCCCAGTTTACCAAAACACTATGCCTGGGGACCCTTCAGATCTACTCCTTTACCTCATTTAAAAAAAAAATAAATAAAAAAAAAAAATAAAAAAAAAACCACTTGACTGAAAAGTTTTCAGCCTAAACAAACACTGAGACTGTGTCCGAGTCCTGAACACTACTTGGAAGTCTGTTCCATAACTGTGGGGCTTTGTAAGAAAAGGCTCTGCCCTCTGATATAGCCTTCACCACATGAGGTACAGTACCAACAGATCGCCCGCACCTTTTAATCTAAGTAGGTGTGATGAGTTATAAAGGACCAGAAGTTCGCTCAGGTACTGTGACCATTCAGTGCTTTATAGGTCAATAGTAGTATTTTATAATTAATACGAAATTTAACTGGGAGCCAATTCAGTGTGAATAAGATAGGGGTGATGTGGTCATAGTTTCTAGTTCTAGTAAGGACTCTTGCTGTTGCATTTTGAAGTAATTGGAGCTTGTTTATGCATCTATTGGAACATCCATACAGTAAGGCATTACAATAAACCAACCTAGAGGTAACAGAAGCATGAACTAGTTTTTCTGCATCATATTTCTTATCTTAGCAACATTTATGAGATGAAAGAAAGCTATCTGGGTAATGTTACCAATATAAAGTCAAGTCAAGATTTACAGTGGTGCTTGAAAGTTTGTGAACCCTTTAGAATTTCCTACATTTCTGCATAAATATGACCTAAAACATCAGATTTTCACACAAGTCCTAAAAGTAGAAAAAGAGAACCCAGTTAAACAAATGAGACAAAAATATCATACTTGGTCATTTATTTATTGAGGAAAATTATCCAATATTACATATCTGTGAGTGGCAAAAGTATGTGAACCTTTGCTTTCAGTATCTGGTGTGACCCCCTTGTGCAGCAATAACTGCAACTAAACGTTTCCGGTAACTGTTGATCAGTCCTGCACACCGGTTTGGAGGAATTTTAGCCCATTCCTCTATACAGAACAGCTTCAACTCTGGGATGTTGGTGGGTTTCCTCACATGAACTGCTCGCTTCAGATCCTTCTACAACATTTCGATTGGATTAAGGTCAGGACTTTGACTTGGCCATTCCAAAACATTTAGCTTTATTCTTCTTTCACCATTCTTTGGTAGAACGACTTGTGTGCTTATGGTCATTGTCTTGCTGCATGAGCCACCTACTCTTGAGATTCAGTTCATGGACAGATGTCCTGACATTTTCCTTTAGAATTTGCTGGTATAATTCAGAATTCATTGTTCCATCAATGATGGCAAGCCGTCCTGGCCGAGATGCAGTAAAACAGCCCCAAACCATGATACTACCACCATGTTTCACAGATGAGAAGGTTCTTATGCTGGAATGCAGTGTTTTCCTTTCTCCAAACATAACGCTTCTCATTTAAACCAAAAAGTTCTATTTTGGTCTCATCCGTCCATAAAACATTTTTCCAATAGCCTTCTGGCTTGTCCACGTGATCTTTAGCAAACTGCAGATGAGCAGCAATGTTTTTTTTGGAGAGCAGTGGCTCTCTTTGCAACCCTGCCATGCACACCATTGTTGTGCAGTGTTCTCCTGATGGTGGACTCATGAACATTAGCCAATGTGAGAGAGGCCTTCAGTTGCTTAGAAGTTACCCTGGGGTCCTTTCTGACCTTGCCAACTATTACACGCCTTGCTCTTGGAGTAATCTTTGTTGGTCGACCACTCCTGGGGAGGGTTACAATGGTCTTGAATTTCCTCCATTTGTACAAAATCTGTCTGTGGATTGATGGAGTCCAAACTCTCTAGAGATGGTTTTGTAACCTTTTCCAGCCTGATGAGCATCAACAACGCTTTTCCTGAGGTCCTCAGAAACCTCCTTTGTTCATGCCATGATACACTTCCACAAACAAGTGTTGTGAAGATCAGACTTTGATAGATCCCTGTTCTTGAAATAAAACAGGGTGCCCACTCACACCTGATTGTCATCCCATTGGTTGAAAACACCTGACTAATTTCACCTTCAAATTAACTGCTAATCCTAGAGGTTCACATACTTTTGCCACTCACATATGTAATATTGGCTCATTTTCCTCAATAAATAAATGACCAAGTATAAAATTGTCTCATTTGTTTAACTGGGTTCTCTTTATCTACTTTCAGGACTTGTGAAAATCTGATGTTTTAGGTCATATTTATGCAGAAATATAGAAAATTCTGAAGGGTTCACAAACTTTCAAGCACCACTGTATATAGTGCTTTTAACAGTAGAAATTGTCACAAAGTAGCTTTCCATAAAATTAAAGACTTTAAACATGAGATAATTTTATCTCTAATCTATCCCTAATGAGCAAGCCTGTAGCGATGGTGGCAAAGAAAAACTCCCTCAGACGACATGAGGAAGAAACCTCG
Organism: Neoarius graeffei; assembly: GCF_027579695.1. Classification (NCBI taxonomy): domain Eukaryota; kingdom Metazoa; phylum Chordata; class Actinopteri; order Siluriformes; family Ariidae; genus Neoarius; species Neoarius graeffei. Next base: position 25,040,605 of record NC_083579.1, on the reverse strand, counting down.
AGAGGAACCAGACTCAAAAGGGAACCCATAATCATTTGGGTGATAACAGACAACATGATTATAAATAACTTGCTTCTATAACAGTGTCCTATAGTCAAAGTATAACTGTGAAACCAGGAAAATCATTATAGTTTTAACATGAAGTCTGTTTTGTTGAAGTTATAAACTGTTCATTGATGGAAACTTCTCATCTCATTATCTCTAGCCGCTTTATCCTTCTACAGGGTCGCAGGCAAGCTGGAGCCTATCCCAGCTGACTACGGGCGAAAGGCGGGGTACACCCTGGACAAGTCGCCAGGTCATCACAGGGCTGACATGATGGAAACTTGAGCGCAAAAATGTTCATGACAACTGCAGTCCTAAAGTTAGCAAGTCAACTGTAGTCCTCAGACATAAATGTATTACTGTAAGTGTCCAGCGCCATCTTCTAAGTGTAGCTTTTGACTGTCCATATGGGGCCGTCCTCCACAGGAGCAATGTGATGACACTCCAGCCAGACGTAGGGCATCAGGATGGATCAGGCAGGTCCGAGGAGCAGAAGAGGTCAGTATCACTGGCATCTCAGGATCGACATGTAACTCAGAGGGACAGACAGAGTTTCAAATGAAAGATGAGTCAATGATTACCTTGAGGTCTTTTACTGCTGCACATGAAGAAATAGAAAGGCCAGCCAGAGTTACTATGTAATCAGAAAACCTACTTCTAGCTGCATGTGGTCCTAGTACAAGTACTTCTGTCTTGTCAGAGTTAAGTGGAAGAAAGTTAATAAGCATCCAGGGTTTAATGTCCTTTACACATTCCTCAATTTTATTAAGCTGGTGTCTCTCATCTGGCTTCGCAGAAACATACAACTGTGGGTCATCAGCATAACAGTGGAAGCTAATACCATGCTTATGAATAATATCACCCCGAGGTAACATATGCAGCGGCGGAACTAGACTTTTTTCCTTGGGGGGGGCAAAGGGGTGGCCAGGACTATTTCGGGGGGGTCAATGGTTCCTACTACTACACACACACACACACACACACACGAGCACTCACAATGTTAGCGATTGTGTGCTGTATATCTGTTTTTTATCTTGTGTTTAAATTACGCATTGTTATTATTTATTCTTACATGGTGTTGCACCTGTTCTTGTCTTGTGTTCTTGGCCATGTCATGACTTCTAATTATTTGTCTTTTTGTTATATATACACATACACACCTTTCTTTCTTTCAACATTAAAATTCCAGGGACTACAGATGAAAGAAAACTAGTCAGTGATTATTTCTAGTGCATTTACATGTTAATTAATACACATTGATCCTTCTTAAATAAACTTAAACAATACTTTCAATTTACAATCATGTTTAAGTAGCTACATATTAAGCACAGAGATGATGTCATTGAGTGTAATTTGTAGTTTATTAATGTACAAAATGAATACGGTGCATTTACCAACACCCTGACACCACTGACTGGAACTAAAATGCACATAGTAACTCAAGTCACACAGTTACTCACACACACACACACAGGTACATATAGTCAGTTGTTCACACAGCCAGTAGTCCATCAAACCATCAACTTTCCACAAAAAATAAATAAATAAATCTCAACTGAAAAAAAACTGTCTTTGTTACTCCTAGCATGACTTCCCTTATGAAAACAAAATGCAATATTTTCATGTCCAACATAGATATTACATTACAAGGGTTAAAATTATACTCACTGCCTACATCTTTTCTGTCCGCCAACTCCACTCCCCCTTAATGCGTGACCATAAGCTACCATACCAGCAACGCCGAGTAGGTCCAACTTAGTCAATAAACTAAGAACCCAAATCATCACACAGATATCTGTCTCTCTGTAATCTGTGGCTAGCCTCTACAAATGACGCAAAAGATGCCACTGTTTATTAAGAACGTGCAGAAGGCATCTAGCTTCTAGCAGTAGCACAGTGCTCCGTACACTCTTTCCTTAGCAGAATGGGTGTTTTTTGCACTTACAACAAGGTTGAGTGCCACAGTAATAAACACACTCCCTGTACTTCCTTCAGAAGAGGGTCTAGTCTTCAAAATACGCCATGATTTACTTAATTCTGAACATTGTTCATACTGCTAAAGGTCACTTCACACTAGTTTTGACTACATCTGTGTTTTCACCTTTTCTATTGCCAAATAGAAGAATTGCCAAATCATTCTGATTTCTAAAACAAAAATCGATTGGCCAGAAGATCCACTGACTGATCTTATTGAACTCGTGAACTTATTTTGGGATAAACTGCGGTCATGTACTCACCAATATAGGTCAGTCTTAAAATCCATCTGGCTGAGGAGCAGCTGCCTTTTCTGTTCAATGGTTCCTTCTTCTTCCCCATGTCTTCTATTGTAAATTGGATTGCAACGCCTTGTGGTAGCTTGCATTGCGCCATCTACTGTACAGGAGGAACCTAGCAGTCACAGACTTCAATGCAACTGGCTTTTCTCATGTGGTGCCGTAACATGTCAATCATCTGGGGGGGGCACCTGGGGTAGCCAATCAGATTCCAGGGGAGGCTAGTGCCCCCCAGCCACCCCTGTAGCTCCGCCCCTACATATATGAAGAGAAAAAAAAAAAGCAGTGGGCCTAAGACAGAACCTTGTGGAACACCAAACTTGACCTCAGTATGTCTAGAAAAATCACCATTTACATCAACATAATGATAGCAATCAGTTAAATAAGACCTGAGCCAGGAGAGGGCCTTTCCCTTAACTCCCACAACATTTTCTAGTCCATCCAGGAGAATGGAATGATCAGTGGTGTCAAAGGCTGCACTAAGGTCAAGCAATACAAGCAGGGAGAAACAGCCCTGAACAGATGCCAACATTAGGTCATTTACTACTTTAACCAGTGCTGTCTGTGCTATGATGAGGTCTAAATCCTGACAGATACCTTTCATGGATGTTATTCCTCTGTAGATATGAGCATAACTGCTGTGCCACAGCTTTTTCTTGGATCTTAGAAATTAAAGTGTAGGTTGAATTGGGATTAATTAAATTATAAATTATGTAATAATTGATAATTAAATTAATCAATTTATAAATAAAGATCAGTCTCATAAAATCTTAAATTATTAATCTTAATACTCACCGTGAATGGTTACATTCAAGATTAATGGTAGCTCTGTATTAGATGGGAAACCCAGTTGTATACAAAAGCTAAATTCTGAAGGAAAAAGGAGTTCTAAATAGTTGACCTTGTGAATGAACAGGAACAAGTAAAATGCAATTCAATTTTATTAGCTTTTATTTGTCTACTACTCACTAATAATAATAATAATAATAATAAACTCAAAATACATTCAATGTCGGCAAAGGTAATAACAAGACAAAACAATGGAACAATTACACCTGGACTATAAATTTGAGGGAAAGAGAGAGAAAGAGATAGAAGGAAAAAGAAAAGAATCCCTTGTGTGTGTGTGTGAGGCTAGGGCAAGCCGATGCGTGTGTGTATCTGTGGGCAGATGCTAACGACTAGCCACTCTGGCAATGCTTAAACAAAATGGCGGTCAGTGCCTAGGTGTCGTATCACAGGTAACTCAATGAGGAAGGTATCAAAATGGCGTCGGAAAAATGGCGCCTGCAGGCCTAGTCGAGAACACAAGCCTACGAGCTAGCGTATCACCCTGAGGTAGCTAGCAATCAGTTGCTAAGGAGAATCTGACCACGTTACAGCTGGATCCAAACACTGTACTTAACAATTTCCAACAGACTATCTAGGCAAAGAACTCAACGCGAGAGAGAGAGAGAGAGAGAGAGAGAGAGAGAGAGAGAGAGTGTATATGTGTGTAATAGGTGTTGGATGGAGAGGACTAGGCCTTGTAGCTTAAAATAACAAACTTGTCGCTGCGCTGCTAATCAGATAGGGAAGCTAGCAATGGAGTTAAGGAAAGATATCATGCAAGATACCCTGTCTAACAAGTTCAAAGAAAAAAAAAAAAACAGAACCAAAACAAACAGTAAAAACAAACAAACACCTTCCGTGTCTGAGCGGGTATGCTAAATAGCTCAAAGCTTAAACATGACCCTAACAACCATCTGAATAAGCTACAAATTAAAAATTTGCCCAAGTGCCTACTCAATGCGATGGAAGTTCTTTCTCCGATGTCCGCGCTGAGGGTCGCAGTCCGAGGAGAGGAGGTTAGCGGCGCGTTGCGTCCAACCGCGGCTAACGAAGCAGGAAGATGGAGGCCTAGCTGGCCCACGGTGCTTCAGGAGAAACCTCCGGTGATGCGTCGACGAGAAAAAGCTGAGAGGAGCGAAGCTGTCCGCAAATGCCTCTTAGCGTGGAAAACTACTTAACTGTAGTTAAACTTTGCAAAGGTTTAGAATCAAAACCACTATATCGCTGAAACTTAGCGGGTCGTTCAAAAGTTCGGCCGAAACTAATTTGAACAGGCTGTTCTCAGACAATAGCGGTTAGTCTCAACACTGTAGGCGAGCGTGCCAACAGTCCGTCCGACCACTCCAGTAGCCAGAACACGAGAGGACGAATCGAGGCGCTCTCGATACAGTTAAAGCAGTTCCACCTTACGTCACATCCGGGTGGAGCACGCAAGGAATTGTGGGATCGTTATAGGGGGCGCTGGCGAGTTACCAACAAAAGCAAGGTTTGATATTGGCCTATAATTGGATAGCTGACAGGGGTCGAGGTCAGGTTTTTGATAACTGCTAGTTTAAAGGATTTGGGCACATAGATTCTCAGGGAAAAATTGATTATTTTTAGAAGAGGAAGAGAGAGAGAGAGAGAGAGAGAGAGAGAGAGAGAGAGTGTGTGAGTGCATGTGTGTCTGTGAAAATGGACTGTGGCTTTCAATCAGTATATAGGCTTTTGTCTACTAATTGCATTTCTTCTTGTAAGAAAGCAGGAGTTTTACTCCACTCCATTCCTTGCATAACAGCACTGATGGGCAGTATGCTTATATAAGCTATTGATGTGCTACTTGTATGAAATCATTTAAAATGTGGCTTTTTTCCCCCCTCAATCTACATGTAAATTGACTTGAATTTGTATCCATCTGTATACACTGTTACTACAAAACTATACTCACTATAAGGTCTTACCTCATGACCTCTTCGCTTCATGTCCTTGGAAACCACAACATTGGCAAATATTTAACCCATTCTTTCATTCATCTTCAGGGTCACAGTGGTTCCAGAGTCTATCCCAGGAATACTGGACACAAGTCAGGAATAAACCCTGGATTAATTTGCCCATCCATACCAGAGGTGGGAGGAAACCAGAGAACTTGACAGTAGTTTATTTATACATTTGTTCTAATATGCTATCATTTCTACACCAACAACTCATTCACAGGAACCTGTATGGCACATATAGTGTGTGTGTGTAAAAAATTGATATTGTGAAACTTCGAACAGATGATTTTGCACTTAAATAACAGGAAATACAGGTAACTTGCTTTGAGGTGTTGTTCTTTAAATCACTAAGAATGTTGGAGAAATGAACCACATCAAGATATATACTCACCGGCCACTTTAATAGGAACTTGTTCTTGATTCTAAGATTCCTGTTCTTGGCTGCAGGAGTGGAATCCAATGTGGTCTTCTGCTGTTGCATGCTGAGATGCTTTCCTGCTCAGCACGGTTGCAGAGTTGCTATGTCCTTCCTGGCAGCTCGAACCAATCTGGCCATTTTCCTCTGAGCCGACGTTTCCACCCACAGAACTGTCACTCACTCAGGTGTCAGCTCCAGAGATTTTTCCTTAGGGTGGCAAAGGAGGGGCATAGGTTCCAGGAGGGGGGCATAGGTTGTCGATGCAGCAGTTTATGCAAATCATAAAAATCATTTTTACTTACGCTCAAGAAAGACTCACAATCAAGTCATTTTGCAGGGGTGAAAGTAACTTATTTCTTGCCGGGACTATTATTTTGAGTCATAGTGCACGTGCCGAAAAATACACCTAATTATTTATTATTGTCTACTTATCAAGCATTCACTAGGACTTATCATTCAGTAGTACTAGTATAGTACTTTATCACACTATCACTTTCATCCACCTGTATCAGTTTTTGATTATAAATAAATTGCAAACATCATTTCAACAACACAATCGTTTTAATAACTTTTTAGCTGAACAGTTGAAAACTAACTTTTCATTTTGGACATTCTGTCTACTAAAACACTTTGGATACCAGCTGCGCACGTTGGCGCAAGATGGTTAAACAGTGGGCTCTGCGCACTATCTCGCACGTTGTCTGTCGAGTGAAACACGGAATTCACTTCAGACATACGGTAATTCAGAGACAGGTCAGAACGAGTTATATGCAATGTATATTGAGGAAAACGTGTTGCTTTTGGTAAATTGGTTAGCAGGTGTGTTATGCTGAAAGTGCATTTTTTTTTTCCAGAGACTGACTGACTTTTTTTTTTCCCCCCCCTTTCCGGTACAGCCAAATATTTTAGTGGTATGCCGGACTGGCCAGGACTTGCTTACTTTCACCCCCGTCATCTTGTCAAATATGTATTGAGCTATTGTACCATCAAGGAAAACAGATTCAACCATCTAAACCATCTTTTCTGAAAGTATATTCCCAAGCAATGAATGGAACTATTCTACCCTAGCAATGTACCAAAAAAATAGACAGATAGCGAACGGTTTAGATTGTGGATCTTTACTGAAGACTTCAAACTTATACAGATGTGTTCATCCTCGATTTCCGTAAAACTAAAATAAACAAATCAAGTACATCACTAAACTGAATTTCACACAGGCGAAAACGCGAGCTAGGCTGACCTGCTAGTAATGCTAACAGAACATCTCTCTGGGTGAAACCATTTCAAAATTCCGGGGGTGGGGTGGGAAATAACGTAAATAACGGTAGGTAGAGATGAGGGCTTAGTATCTCTAGATAGATAATTGAATTTCAAAAGTGTGTGTTTTAATAAATAATTCTTTTTAAAATAGGGGGGCAACTGGGGTGGCAAGACATTTTTACAGTGGCAACTGCCACCTTTTGCCACCCCTTAAAACCGCGCCTGCTCAGTGTTTTTTGTTTTTTGCACAATTCTGTGTAAACTAGAGACTGTTGTGTGTGAAAACCCCAGGAGATCAGCAATTTCTGAAACACTCAAATCAGTCTATCTGGCTCAAACCAACACCCATGCCACAGTGAAAGTCACACTTTGAGATCACAATTTTTCCCATTCTGATGTTTGAAGTGAACATTAACTGAAGCTCTTGATTTGTATCTGTATGATTTTATGCATTGTGCTGCGGTCAAGGGATTGGTTGATTAGGAAGCTGCATAAAACAGCAGGTGGATGGGTGTTCCTAATAAAGTGGCTGGTGAGTGTATTTTGATAGGAAAATAATCAACTTTGTGGTGGGCACAGTAAACTGCATCACACCACACCAAACAGATGTTAATTGTTTTCCTATAACAGCACGTTAGATTGTGATTTATTCCATACGTACTATAATAGGAGGCAAGAATTGGGACATCATTGGCTTTAAGTTACTATGAAAATGATTCTCAAGACGTTTCATACATCTTGAGTTAAGATTTTATGTGGATATTAAATCTCTATAAAAATGGAAGTGTAAATGCAAAAAAAAAAAAAAAAGATTTATGTTGGTTCATCACTCAAACCATTTGAGGATGTCGAAGACAAGTTGTACGAGTAAATAATTCCATCATAAATCATGCATGCTGACAAAACCCCTCCCAACATGCTACTTCATACCACTTCCTGGAGCAACTAAAAACTGATAACGGATTGTGGATAAAAACACAATACATCTTATCAGGATTATATTATAAGGTTTTAACCACATCCGTTTACACTTCTCATCTCATTATCTCTAGCTGCTTTATCCTGTTCTACAGGGTCGCAGGCAAGCTGGAGCCTATCCCAGCTGACTATGGGCGAAAGGCGGGGTACACCCTGGATAAGTCGCCAGGTTATCACAGGGCTGACACAGACAACCATTCACACCTACGGTCAATTTAGAGTCACCAGTTAACCTAACCTGCATGTCTTTGGACTGTGGGGGAAACCGGAGCACCCGGAGGAAATCCACGCAGACACGGGGAGAACATACAAACTCCGCACAGAAAGGCCCTCGCCGGCCACGGGGCTCGAACCTGGACCTTCTTGCTGTTAGGCGACAGCGCTAACCACTACACCACCGTGCCGCCCCCCATTTATACTTGGTACATTTTAATATACAAATGAGCACAATACATTCAAACACTGGCTTCCAGTGTTATTTTTAGTTCTTTTATGAATTTTAAGATTAAAATCCATCCTGACTTTGTGCAGTTTGTAATCTCAGTAATATTTTGAAAGACATTCATGAATCATGTGCAGCATCTATTAGGAAGGTTTTTGGTTGTCAAGTATAGTTTGGAGATACTGATTTATTTACACTTAACATGGCTAAAAATGCACCTTAAATAAGAACACTTTAGTTTTATGAATCATCGGTTGATGAAATCTGTTTCAAATTCATCTTTTACACTTTTTTGTAATGGGATTCATCCCTGTCTGGATATAATCCTGGTATTCAAGGCACAGGAAGTGTAAATGGTGCCCTAGTTGTCTCAAGAGTCTTGTATCCGGATTGCATCCTGATGAGATTTAATACATTTACAGTTAGAGTCAAGTGCGTCACCAGTTAACTGGATTGAAATTGATGTAATGCAAACAATACACAAATCAACTCGTAGAATTAGGAACCAATTTCCTGTGTTTTTCCTTTTATTCTTCTTTTCAATTGTTCTGTGTGAAAGATAGTTGATGCCTAAAAAAAAAAAAAATCTTGTTTTGAATTGCCTGAAAAGTGCCAACTATAGCAGTTATGGACTTGATTTGTATAATACAGCTTTCACAAGATACAGTCCAGATGACTGGTGTTTTGTCCTCATGTTCTGCTTGTTCAGCATTACACACACACACAAAAAAAAAAAAAGCGACTGGAAATGGTTATAAAAGTACACTATGGCCTTGGTGTTAAGTGTGCTTTATTTTACACACTTAAAAAAAAAAAACCTTCACTGCACTTTGACTTTCATAATACATTTATACTTGGAACAATTTTGCTTCAATCTACATGTAAATTTTGTAGAAACCACTATAACCAATGTACATTATTGATATAAAATGAGACTCAATATGGTGTCTTACCTTTATATATGACCTCTGCCAGCTCAATCTTGAGCTTTGATGGGATTGTATGGGTCTTTTATTTTTAAGAATTATAAATTAAGATCCTTTAGAATACATTACAGTACCTGTCAAAAGTTTGTACACCCCTACTCTACTCATTCATAGGTTTTTCTGTATTTGGACTGTTTGACATTGTAGGCTGGGAAGCCATGGCCTAATCGTTAACGAAATAGCTTTGGGACTAAAAGGTTGCTGGTTTGATTCCCTAGACCAGCAGGAATGGTTGAAGTGCCCTTGAGCAGGGCACCTGCTCCCCAGGCTGGGTTTGTTGTACATCTCTCTAGATAAGAATGTCTGTTAAATGCCATTAATTTAATGTAATGTAGAAGAATACTGAAGATATCAAAACTATGAAATAACTTCTGGAACATATACAGAATTATGTGGTAAACAAAGAGGTGTTAAAAACCCAAAATATTTGATACTTTGAAGAATCTAAGGGCCCGTTTACACGAGGACGCTGTCGGGTAAAAACGACTAAATATTTTATCGGAAGTGCCTTTCGTCTACACGGGGACGGCGTTTCCGAGGCTGAAAAATGGAAAAAATTGAAAACGCCTTCCAGAGTGGATAAGTTAAAAACAGCCCCCGTTGCATATCCGTCTAAACTACCCAATACGCGAAACTCTCCTCGGATCTGCTCACGTCAGGTACGTGTTTACGTCATACATATGTCATATACTGTACATGCCAGCCCGGGAAGTAAGAAAGTAAGTAAAAAAGTAAGAGCATGTCTGATTACATCGATCCAACAGACCTTCAAGCTGCTCTGGCAGCTTTAATAAACGTCCAGGAGTCCTTCAAACATCTATATCGAATCTGCACATTTACCGTTAATGAACAGAGGCGGGTATAGTATGCTCTTACTTTTTTTTTTTTTTTACTTACTTACCATAGCCAGAGTAGTCAAAGTTTTCGCGGTGCAGATCAGACAAGACGGAAGACGTTGCGCATGCGTGCAGACATAACGGAGGTCTTTCACAGCACCACCTAGCCGCCTGGCATGCACATCCAATTGAATTCCACACATTTATGCGTCACTGTATAGACGCAGATTTCCTCCTTGAAAAGGGTCGTGTAGACACGGAAAAAAGTGAGAATGAAAACGGAATTTTGCGTTTTTGTTTCAGACCGTCCCTGTGTAAAGCGGGCCTAAAGTAGCCACCGTTTACCTTGATGATGCTTTGCACACTATTGGCATTATCTTAACCAGCTTCATGTGAGAGTCACCTGGAATGCTTTTCAATGAACAGGTGTGCCTCATGAAAAGTTAATTAGTGGACTAGTTTCTTGCCTTCTTAATGCATTTGAGAATAGTAAATAATAAACATACAGTAAATAGCCCTATTCCACAACTGTAGTAATCCATATTGTGAAGAATTGCTCAACTAAGTAAAAAGAAACAACATTCATCATTACTTTAAGACATGAAGTGACTTTTAATGAATAAAAATAAAGAAAAACCATTGAACCTGTGTATTCACCTGCTTTTTGGAGAACTCAAAATGAAGATTTCATCTTCATCTGACGACTTGTCCAGGGTGTACCCCGCCTTTCGCCCATAGTCAGCTGGGATAGGCTCCAGCTTGCTTGCGACCCTGTAGGACAGGATAAAGCGGCTAGAGATAATGAGATGAGATCTTCACCTTCAGTATCCACTTGGCCAATCCATGTTTCAGAGGTTGGTGGAAACCTGAGGATCCAGGGCTGGAAACTTGTACACGAATGCATGGATAGAACCTGCAAAGCTCCACAAAAGACAGTAACCCTAGCTCAAAATCAAACCAGAGACCCTGGATTTATTTACTCCTAAGTAATTCATTAATCAGGACATGGTGTTGGGAAGAATAAACACAATCCCACTGATCAGGTTTGATTCATTTGTAAAGTTGTGCCTGATTAGCAATTGTAAACAAATCTTAAACATTTCCTTTTTTGAAGTGTTGGTTTGAGCTTTGAAGACAAACATGGAAACAGATGTACTGTACATCTGGATTAATTACTGTTGGGTCAATAATAAAACTTGTGTAACAATGATACAAGGTTCTGTTTTTAATAAGGATTAACAAAGGATGTACACAAGCCAGTATATTGATTTAGCAGGATGGTATGATCATTATATATTGAATCAACATGGAGCTGCGTAATGGAGTACAACCGAAATACCCAACTCAATTCCTGGAAAGTCCAGCACAGTTTAATGATTTCTTTACTTGAAGACACTGGCTTCAAATGATCAGATTTATTACGTGTCTTTAGCAAAGGAAATTGTTAAACTGTGCTGGAGTCTTGTCTTCCAGGCATCTCTGTATTTAACAATAAATAGGATAAAGATGTGAAATGCAAGTTGCATTTGTGCTCGACATGTTTTTTTAATCAAATTTAACTTGAGTTTAATTTAATTACCTGTTCTTTAATTGGCTTAATCCCATCAAGATATACAGTAAACATTTTGCCAGTGGCACCAATACAATAGAATACAAATGCAATCTAAAAATCCAAAATATTACTTTCAGTAGCAGTGGAACATTTAAAAATAAAATTAGTAACCAAAAAAAAAAATGTAGAGTTAAAGAAATTTAATGAAAAGCAAACGTGTAAACAAACCAATCAGGGGAACACAAGGCACAGGTCCAACACTGAGGAATCAACTAAAAACAGAACAAAATTGGACATAACCATAGGATTATGATCGAAGCACAAAAGCATATGGGGCTATGGGAACCGCATGGCATTCTCAGAGAGGGTGAGATTGTGACAAAGCACGAACATGAAATCAGTCTTGCTAAACTTAGTCTGAACTCAGAGAGGAAACCTTAAGTGCAGTGTTTATGGTGTATAACTACAGATACATTAAGTGTACACTGGCATTTTAAATGAAAACATACATCTAAGCAAAGTTGTTCAGGGTACATTGAGTGGCTTTTCCATGATGCACAGTATCCAACATAGCAACCCAGACACATTTACTTCTCTCAAGTTGGCAGCCATTTTTTCTACTCACTGGACATTTTATTCAATAGTTCTACTACTGTAGATCACAGATCCAGACTCCATTTCAGTTATTTATCCATCTTCAGTAAACACTTTCTCCTCTAGGGTCATAGCAGAGCCTATCCCAGGAACACTAGATGTGAGGTGGGAATATGTCCTGGGTAGTGAATCACAGGGTACCTTGCAAACACATTCACAAATATTAACACCTAGGGGTTATGAGAAGTCTTCAATTACTGTCGTATTTTTGTGAGGATGGAAGAAACTAGAGAACCCAGGGGAAGCCCACACAGATACAGGGAGAACATGCACAAGTCCACACCTGAGCTCAAGATTGAACCAGGAGCCTTGAAGCTATCACATGGCACCTCTACCCACTCTGCTGGTACGTATACAGTACTGTACAAAAGTCTTTGGCACATGTAAAGAAAAAATATTCTAGACCAAAAATGGCTTAAATAAGCAGCAGTAACCCATAATAAATGAAACAAGGTTAATATTTGGTATGAGACAAGCCTTTGCTTTAAAAAAAAAAAAGGCTCAGGTACAAGGAGTGCAGTTTTATAAGGAAATGAGTTATAGGTTTTACCAAGCATTTTGCAGAACCAGTTCATCTGGACTCTGTCACACTTGCTTCTTAATTTTGCAGCAAAACCCAGTAGCCTTCTATGAGAATACAGGCACTTACTGATGCATGCGCAGAGGAAGCAGATAAGCAGACGGTCAACAAAGCCAAAACATGTGTCTGAAATCGGTTTCAGTAAACTAGCGAGGGTCAGGCAATCGGCGAACAACTTGAGGTGGAAAAGACAAAGAGCAAAAATGGAGAGGAAATAGCAAAAGGTCAGGAAATGCTAGAGACAGTCAGAAAAGCTACAAGGCTCGGTATGTACTGAAATGGCAGGACAATACTTTGCACTGGAGTGGTATGAATGAGCGGCTTAAATAGCAGAAGTGGTGATTAAGGAAATGCGTGACAGCTGTAGTTCAGTAGGCTGGGGACAGAGGGTGCTGTGTGTCATGGGAGTTGTAGTCCTGAGTGTTTGTAGTCTGTTCCTTCACACTGGGATTACTGACAGAACACCCACCACCACCCGAGAAGCTACCTCCAGGAGCTACACTCTTTCTAGGACGACCTCTACCTCTGGGTGCTGGCTTGTTAGGATACTGGGCATGAAACTCTTGCTTCAAGAGTGGGTTGAGAATGTCCTTGGACTTAACCCAACTTTGTTCCTCAGGTCCATATCCTTCCCAATCTACCAAGTACTCGATTTGGCCTCCTCATCATCTTGAGTCAAGGATCTTGTTTACTTGGTAGATTGGGTCTCCCTCAAGGTTGAGTGCAGAGTGTTCCTGGTCTGGTGAGTTGTGGGCAATGGGCCCCTGGATAGCAGGTTTGAGGTGTGAAACATGGAATGTAGCAGATATTCGACAGTGAGGTGAGAGTTCAAAACGGTATGACACGTTGTTGATTCGGCGCAAGACCTTGAAGGGCCTGATGTCACATGGCTGGAGCTTCTTGCAGGTGTTTGTTTCTCTCAAGTTCCTTATGGCTACCCACAAACCTCTTCACCAGGGAGGAAGTCGGGAGTCTCACCTCTATGTTTATCTGCATACTCCTTGTACTTGATGCTGACTGCTTCCAGACGCTGGTGGACCTCCTCCCAGATGGTTTGAATTCATTGAAACCAGTCAGTCATCGATGGCCTGTACTTGGCTGGGTGCATCATCCCAGGGAAACAAGGGCGGCTGGTAGCGGAGTATGCACTGAAACGGTGTTAGCTGGGTGGCTGAGTGTTTGAGCGAGTTTTGTGCATACTCGGCCCAAGGTAGGAAGCGCGCCCAGTCCACCTGGCTGCGCATGCAATATATTCTCAGGAAGCAGCTAATCTCCTGGTTTGCTGTCTCCACTTGGCCGTTAGACTGGGGGTGGTAGCTGGACGTGAGACTTACTGATACTCCCAACCTTTCCATGAAACTTGCCCAGAATTGTGAGATGAATTGGGGACCCCGGTCACCGACTATGTATTTGGGGATGCCATAGTATTGGAAGACCTGTTGAAATAACAGCTCAGTGGTCTGAGAAGCTGTGAGGATGCTGAGTAAAGGGATGAGTTTCAGAGCTTTTGAGAATCAATCAATAGGTACCATTATGGTGGTATTCCATTGAGAAGGTGGGAGATCTGTGATAAAGTCAATCGCCAGATGTTACCAGGGTCTTTGCAGAATTGGTAGAGTGCATAACTTGCCAGCGGGGGTGGGGTGGGGGTGTTTCAGGACCTTTGTTTGGGCGCATTCGGAGCATGAGGCGATGAACTGATTGATTTCAGACAGCATGTTCTCCCACCAGTACCTGTTCCTTAGCATTTGGTGAGTTTCTCAGCTGTTGGGATGTCCCGTGGCGGGAGATAAGTGAGCCCAGGTGATGAGTTGACTTCGTAGGTGCTTGGGCACATAGAGAAGACCAGATGGGAGATGAATGGGGTGGGTTCATGGCTGAGACTTGCTTATTTCTTTGTCCAGTTCCCAGGTGATGGATTGCATGAAATAGTGCAATGGGATGAGAGCTAGCATCTTGTTGAGAAGGACCGAAAGTTCTGGATAATGCATCTGCCTTGGTGTTTTTAGAACCTGGATGGAAAGAAATTGAGAAATTGAACCAGGTGAAGAATAATGCCCACCTGGCCTGCCTGGGGTTTAGCCTCTTCGCCTTTCAGAGATCATCAAGGTTCTTGTGGTCCGTGAGGATGACAAAGGGGTGCATGGCTCCTCCTAACCAGTGCTGCCATTCTTCGAGGGCTAATTTAATAGCAAGAAACTCTGTTCCCCATATAATTCCTTTCTGCTGAAGTTAATTTTTAAAAAAAAAAAGGCTACGGGGTGTAGCTTCGGTTTCTCCCCAGAGCATTGGAACAGGATGGCCCCTACCCTGGTGTCGGATGCATCTACTTCCATGATGAAAGGCTTAGTGGGGTCAGGGTGTTGGAGTATGGGGGCTGAAGTGAATGCAAGCTTAAGTTGACTGAAGGCTTCCTTGGCTACAGAGTTCTACTGTAGGTGCTTGGGGCCCTTCAACAGTGTAGTTAGGGGATCTGCTAGACAGCTGAAACCTCGAATGAACCGGCATTAAAAGTTTGCGAAGCCTAGGAATCGTTGGAGCTCCTTTACAGACTTGGGTGTAGGTGAGGACGTGACAGCTGCTACCTTGGAGGAGTCCATGCACACTCTTGGCGTTGATATAGCCAAGGAAGGAAATCTTGTTTAGATGAAACTCACACTTCTCGGCCTTTACATAGAGGTCGTTCTCTAACAATCGCTTGAGAACAGTTCTGACATGTTCCTGGTGACTCTGGACATCTGAAGAGTAAATCAGGATATTGTTGATATAGGTGATTACATATTTGCCCAGCAGGTCCCATAGCACGTCGTTGATGAAGCACTGGAACAAGCTGGGTGCCGAAGAAAAGCCATATGGCATGACCCGGTACTTGAAGTGCCCCCCGGTCATGCTGAAGGCCATCTTCCATTCATCACCCCTCCTTATGCGGATCAAGTTAAGTCAACTATAGCGCTTTTGACAATAAACATTGTCGCAAAGCAGCTTTACAGAATTTGAACGACTTAAAACATGAGCTAATTTTATCCCTAATCTATCCCCAGTGAGCAAGCCTGTGGCGACGGTGGCAAGGAAAAACTCCCTCAGATGACATGAGGAAGAAACCTCGAGAGGAACCAGACTCAAAAGGGAACCCATCCTCATTTGGGCAACAACAGACAGCATGACTATAACATTAACAGTTTTAACATGAAGTCAGTTTCGTTGATGTTATAAACTCTTCATTGATGGAAACTTGAGTGCAAAAATGTTCATGACAACTGCACAGGGCTTTACATTAGCACCCGCCCAATGCGGATAAAATTCAGCTTTGGCGGGTAATAACTTTAATCCCACTAGCCACTTTGGTGGGTGGTTTATTCTGTGGTATGACAATATATTTTAATTGTAGTTTTCTCTGAAGGCATCTGATATAAACACACTGCAATGTAATATTACGCACCTACAACTCCCATGAGCACCTGCATAAACATTCTGACATGTTAGAATTGTTTAGAATGTTTCTTAACGTCTCAGATAAAAGCAATGATACGGTAACCTGCAGTTAATGAGCGAAGCAACAAAGTTGCTGACGACTGACAAGCGCATGATATGGCGGCATATCGCTGGAGTTTCAAACCCTGCTGCTCAGGGAAAAAGGGGCAGAGATGATCAGGGCCAGAGCAGCATTTTAAAAATCACCGAGGTCCGTGATGCGCAAAGCGCACGCTGAAAAATTTTCACCATATTTAAATGAGAGGGCTGAATTACACATCACACAAGAGATCTATTCCTGAAGTTACTTTTAATGGTGTTTGAACTGAATATCAGTTTTGAAAAAAAAAATCATCTATGTGGCAAGAGTAAGAATAATTTAAGCTTGTTTAATGGTTTGATCTGGCCCAAGCAATGAGGACAAAAGATACCCTAACCATGTAGCCTATGCAACTAAGATACATTAACAATCTGGCATCCGTTACACCTACACAAAAAAAAAAAAAAACCACAACGCACGCATGCACACACACACACACACACAACCATGTTTTAGGCAAAGTTGAACAGCTTGATGAAAGTGTGCTGATGGTGACCATGGAAACCCCGTGTCTCCTGCACTGCGTTCCTCTGCCGAGTCGCGCGCTCATTCGCTTTTGTGTTCTTGGTCTCAGAGCCGCACCAAACATACACAGAAGATAGAAATCAACATTTAACATAATTAACAATGCACTTTTTATGGAGACGTTTTAATGTTATTCTTTATTTTTTTATCCAGTTGTATATTTAGCGTACAAATGTATTTTCAGCTCTTAAAAATGACCGAGGTCCAGACCTCAGTGGCCTCATAGCTAGCTGCGGCCATGGAGATGAACAATACGCTAATAGGAAGATAAGACAGTTCAATGACTAATGGAAGTTTGGGTGAGATTGGCTAGTTCATAGCAAAACCAAAAAATACCCTGTACTGCGAAGACTGTAGAAAGTCTGGCAAAGACGGGCACCAGCAATTTTAAACTCGAAACTATAAAGGACCATGAAAAGTCAAATGCACACATCGGTACTATAACATCCAAACAGGCGAAGAGGGCTGGTTCACTACAGAACAGCATTGCTTTCAAGTCCCTGGCTGTCATGAAGTCAGCTGAGCTGGAGAGGATGGAACTGTTGTTTAGAAACGTTCACATGATTGGAAAGAAGTTGATCTCACCCCAGCTATCAACTTATGGCCTGCTGGAAGCTTCAGGCCACGAAGACCATTTTTCATGGACCATTCAGAGTCATCTGATGATGAATGTAATGAGGACATTTAATGTCTCCCTCTACACATGTTCTCACACACACTTAGAATACATAACACACATAATACTTGCATATCAAAACATCAAATGTTTTTCAATGATAAATGTTTTGAATTGGACTTTTAATATCAGTTCAGTTGTACTGAATGCTATTTTTCATATTATATGATATTTCATATTGTAAGGGGCTTGAATTTGAGCTCAATAAACAGAATACTCTGTTTATACTTTTTGTCTGAACTGGTTGCATGTTTTCATATAGGGAGCTACCTTAACAGCACTACTGAGTGCTACTGTAGAGATACATTATACACTGCCATTCATAATTAAATCTAGATCTTCTGAACTTTAACGTATCATGGTGAAGAAAAAAACTGCAATTTCCTGGCAACAAAATTGTGGCTAGTGAAAAGGTTGAATGGCTAGTGACTCAGGAAAACCACTAGCCACAGTGGCCGGTGAGCAAAAGAGTTAATGTAAAGCCCTGCAACTGCAGTCCTAAAGTTAGTAAGTCAACTGTAGTCCTCAGCTATAAAAGCATTATTGTAGGAGTCCAGAGTGTCCTCCAGGCGTGACTTTCAACTGTCCTCATGGGGCCGTCCTCCACAGGAGTGATGCGATGAGACTCCAACCAGACACAGGGCACCAGGATGGATCAAGCAGGTCCAAGGAGCAGAAAAGGTCAGCATCTCGATCCCAGGACCAACGTGTAACTCAGAGGGACAGATATGGGGGTGGAGGGGGGAAGAGAGAGAGAGAGAGAGGTTGTTAGGTATGCCCAATGTCACCTGAATAAGTAGGAACAGTATACATATTGCACTTACAAGCAGGGACTCCGGCAACTAACTATGACAGCATAACTAAAAGGGGAGAGCCAGAAGGTAACAGGCATGAGGGAGCCCCAGGACATAAAGCAGCCAGCCACTACACCGTCAACAAACTCAAATGAGCAAGCAAGTGGGAACTGACAGCATCCATGCATCCCAGTTTACCAAAACACTGTCTGAGGACCCTCCAGATCTACACCTTTACCTCATAAACACCATTAACAAAGGGCTTGACTAAACATACGGTATGTTTTCAGCCTAGACTTAAACACTGAGACTGTGTCTGATTCCCAAACACTACTTGGAAGGCTGTTCCATAACTGTGGGGCTTTGTAAGAAAAGGCTCTGCCCCCTGATGTAGCCTTCACTATACAAGGTACCAGCAGATAGCCTGCACCTTTTGATCCAAGTAGGCATGGCGGGTCATAGAGGAGCAGAAGTTCACTCAGGCACTGTGGTGCGAGACCATTTAGTGCTTTAAAGATCAATAGTAGTACTTTATAATCAATACGAAATTTGATTGGGAGCCAATGCAGTGTGGATAAGACAGGGGTGATGTGGTCATATTTTCTAGTTCTAGTAAGGACTCTTGCTGCTGCATTTTGAACTAACTGGAGCTTGTTTATGCACTTATTGGAACATCCAGACAGTAAGGCATTACAATAATCCAACCTGGAGGTAATGAAAGCATGAACTAGTTTTTCCGCGTCATGAAGTGACATTAAATTTCTCATCTTAGCAATATTTCTGAGATGAAAGATAGCTATCCAGGTAATGTTATCAATGTGAGTTTCGAATGAAAGACTGGGATCACTCCGAGGTCTTTTACTGCTGCACGTGAAGAAACAGAAAGGCCATCCAGAGTCATTGTGTAATCAGAAAACTTACTTCTAGCTGCATGTGGTCCTAGTACAAGTACTTGTCTTGTCAGAGTTAAGCAGACGGAAATTAATAAGCATCCAGTGTCTAATGTCCTTTACACATTCCTCAATTCTATTAAGCTGGTGTCTCTCATCAGGTTTTGCAGAAACATACAACTGTCATCAGCATAACAGTGGAAACTAATACAATGTTTACGAATAATAAATCACCCAGAGGTAACATATATAAAAGGAAAAAAAAAAAAAGCAGTGGACCCAAGACAGAACCTTGTGGAACACCAAACTTTACCTCAGTACGTCTAGAAACATCACCATTTATATATCAACATACTGATCGCAATCAGTTAAATAAGAGCTGAGCCAGGAGAGGGCTGTTCCCTTAACTCCCACAACATTTTCTAGTCTATCCAGAAGAATGGAATGATCAATCATATCAAATGCTGCACTAAGGTCAAGCAACACATGCAGCGAGACACAGCCCTGATCAGACGCCAACAGTAGGTCGTTTATTACTTTAACCAGAGCTGTCTCTGTGCTATGATTAGGTCTAAATCCTGACTGATACATTTCATGGATGTTATTCCTATGAGCATAACTGTTGTGCCACAGCTTTTTCAAGGATCTTGGAGATAAAGGGGAGGTTTGATATTGGCCGATAATTGGACAGCTGACAGGGATCAAGGTCAGTTTTTTTAATCAGGGGTTTGATAACTGCTAGTTTAAAGGATTTGGGTACATAGCCATAAGAGAAGAATTTATTATTTTTAGAAGTGGTTCAATTACTTCAGGTATTATCTGTTTGAACAGATGTGTAGGTAAGGGATATAGTACGCAAGTTGAGGCTTTTGATGCCGAGATTAATGAAAGTAATTCAGTTTCGTTTAGGGGAGTAAAACATTCTAACTGATGATCTGATACAGTTATATTGTTAACTACAGGGTCACTTACATTGTCTGACCTTAAATTAGTAGTTTGAATTTGTCGGATATTCTCAATTTTGTCATTAAAAAAAAAAAAATTCATGAAATTGTTGCTACTACAGGTATGCATGTGTCTATAGTGGACTTATTCCTGGTTAATTTTGCTACAGTATTAAATAGGAATCTAGGATTATTTTTTGTTACCTTCTATTAGGGAGGAGAGATATGTTGATCTAGCAGCACTAAGAGCTTTTCTATACTTCAGCTTTTCTATACTTTTTTGTTGAACTCGGGGAACAGACAGTCTCGATGTAGTGAACCCTGAGTGATGACTCTGTGCAGCTAACAGATGTAGCGGTAGACTACATTACCCATAAGTCTATGCATGGATGTAGGCATCAGTTACGTTCCGGTTTTCACTAGTAAAGAAGTGGATGTGAATTACTTCGGTGTCCAGTCTCATCATTATACATGGTGTCAGAAGGTGGCAAAGAACGCAAATCTCCGCGATATACTTTGCTAATGACTTTAGTCATGTGTGGACACGGCGAGAGTGTGCTTACCTGCTGAGAACAACGGTGAAGTTGGCATGCTCACGAAGGCGGGAGAGAGCCAGTGACGCTGCGCAAGCCGGTGAGAGGGTATCTGCACACACGCAAGGAGTGAAAAAAATAAAGTATCCAACAAAACGAAACAATGAAAAATGAAAAACATCATGGCAGTTTCAGTGCAAATAACAGCCCAAACCATTTGACTTTTCAAGTCCGTCTGACTGGCCGAGATGGATCTGAAGATTTGATAGATTCCATGTTGCAACCGGATTAAAAGACCAAGACCATCAGGTAAATGCACTCCTGTATGCAATGGGGGATGCAGCTGATGATATTTTGAGTATCTTGCCGATGACAGAAGCCAATAAAAAGAAACACGGCGCAGTTAAAATTGCAATGGAGCAACACTTTATAGGCAAACACAATGATTTTTGAAAGAGCATAGTTCAATATGAGATGTCAGCAAGAAAGGGAGAGTTCAGAAGCCTTCATTACTGAAGTGCAAATTAGCAGAACATTGTAATTTTGGCTTGCTAAAAGATGAACTCATAAGGGACCGAATTGTAGTCGGGATAAAGGACAGAAAATTATCCGAACAGCTGCAAATGGACTCTGAATTGACCCTTGCAAAGGCAATACAAAAAGTGAGACAGAGTGAGACTGTCAAGAAACAGACAATACTACACAGTGCAATGGGAGTTGACTCCAAAACAAATGTGGATGCCATTTAAAACAATGGGAAGAGGAAAAAAAATTTCCAATATACAGGGAAACAGAGAAACAAAGAACAAAAGTTTGATGTGCCAAGTGAAAAGGAATGCGGCCGATGTGGAAAAGGACAAAAACATGCATGGAAAGATTGCCCAGCCAAAGACGTGGAATGTCGAAAGTGTCACAAAAAAGGACATTTTGCGGTGGCCTGTCGCAACGGTCAAGCAGTGCACACAGTCAGTCACAGAAGTGCTGTCAGACAGTGATTTTCAGGACTATGCGTTTTTAGGTGAAGTGTCTACACAAACCACCAAGCCATGGATTGAAAAAGTCACTCTAAATGGAGACGCTGTCAATTTCAAGATAGACACAGGCGCGGATGTGACTTCAATATCAGAGAGCGTACAGTATTCAACCCAGAGCGAGATGGTAAGCTAGACAAGCCGCTGAAAAACACTAGTTGGTCCCGGACAGAATGCTGGACGTAAAAGGCTGCTTCAAGAGCAAAATGTGTGCAAAGGGCCGTTTCACAGATCAACATGTGTATGTTGTGGCAGGACTGACACAACCACTTTTGGGCCTGCCAGCTATACAGGCCATGGGGCTAGTGCACAGAGTCCATGAAGTGACGCAGACAGATACTGACTTTAAGGCACTTTACCATCAGTGTTTCAAGGGCTAGGCAAGCTAAAAGAACCATACCACATAGAGCTGGAACAAGGGGTGATACTCTTCGAGGTGTTGACAGTGCATAGGGTATCTCTACCTCTCAGAGACAAGGTGCGTGAAGAGCTGGAGAGAAATGGAAAGTATGGGTGTCATATCAAAAGTGACTGAGCCGATAGCCTGGTGTTCTGGGATGGTAGTTGTGCCAAAACCGATGAAAGACAAACTGAGAATCTGTGTTGATCTCACACCACTGAAGGCAGCGGTGAAGAGAGAGCGTCACATTTTGCCTGCTGTTGACCGAACACTGGCAATGATGTCAGAGGCCAAAGTTTTTACGAAGTTAGATGTGAGATCAGGATTTTGGCAAATCCCTTTAACTCCAGAATCATGACCCCTAACAACCTTCATCACTCCATTTGGGAGATATTTCTTCAGACTCCCGTTTCAGAATTGCATCCGCTCCGGGGCATTTCCAAAGAAGGATGTCACAAATGTTTGAGAGTTTTGAGGGCGTATTATGCTATGCGGATGATGTGTTAGTGTATGGACGAAACAGACAAGAACATGATCAAAGACTGCACCGTGTTCTGCAGAAGATGCAGGAAGAGGGACTAACACTTAATGAGAAGTGTGAGTTCACACAGGAGCACATCACGTTCATCGGGCACAGGGTGTCTTCTGAAGGAATTGAGCCAGATCCAAGCAAAGTGAAAGCTATCCTACAGATGCCTGAGCCTACATACGTGGAAGACGTGAGGTGCCTTATGGGCATGGCGAACTGTCAAAGTTTGTACCTCAGATGGCAACCAACACCATGCTACTAAAAGACCTACTGAGAGAGAAAAATGAGTGGGTCTGGGATGAACCGCAGCAAACTTCTTTTGAAAAGCTGAAAAGTGGACTGAGCTCACCAAAAGCATTTGCTCAGTACTCATATACAGCAGAGACAAAAGTGGCCGTGGATACATCACCATACGGAATAGGTGCAGTCCTCACACAGAAGCAAGTTGATAGGTTGCCAGGAATTGTCACATACATTTCAAGAGGTTTAACAGACACAGAAAAGCGCTATGCGCAAATTGAAAAGGAGGCGCTGGCGGTAACATGGGCGTACGAAAGACTAACATCTTACCTGCAAGGGCTGTACTTCACTCTTCAGACTGACCTTAAGCCCTTGGTCCCTCTGTTGAGCACCAGAGGTTAAGATGACCTCCCTCCTAGAGTTTTAAGATTTCAACTGAGACTCCTCAGGTATGATTATGACATTGTGCACAGGCAGCACGGTGGTGTAGTGGTTAGCATGGTTGCCTCACAGCAAGAAGGTTCTGGGTTCGAACCCAGCTACAGCTTGAAAAAGAGGTCCAGGTGTTTATGGATGCTGTTGTGTCCTCACTTCCTGCTACAGACACAAGGCTGGCAGAAATTAAGAAAGTACAACAAACTGATGAGACATGCAAAATGGTGGCACACTACTGTCAAACAGCATGGCCACAGATTGAGTTCAGGGATTGCACCCTACTGGCAAGTCAGAGCAGAGTTGTACATCACTGGAGACCTTCTGATGAAAGGTGAGAGAATTGTCATCCCTCAGACACTCAGAGGGGAAATAATGCACAAACTCCATGAAGGTCACCAAGGGATCTCCAAATGCCGTGTCAGAGCTCAAGCATCTGTATGGTGGCCAGGTATCTCTGCACAAATTCAAGAGACAGTAGACAGATGTGAAATGTGAGATGTGAACATAGACCCAAGTCCCTGACAGGCCCTGGCAAAAGGTTGGAATGGACCTGTTTGAGTGGGCAAACAAGACCTACCTGCTCATCATCGATTATTTCTCGCGATATATAGAGGTGGCTGAGCTCAGGGTCACATCATCTGAGGCCACTGTTCATGCTGTGAAGAAGGCTTTTGCACATCATGGATATCCAAAGACTGTGGTATCCGACAACAGGCCACAGTTCTCTTCAGAAACATTCAGAACATTTGCAAGGGAGAGCTGCTTCGCACACGTCACAGGCAGCCCTCGCTACATACAAGCTAATGGCGAGGGTGAACGTGCAGTGCAGACAGTCAAGTGTCTGTGGAGAAAAAAAAAAAAAAAAAAAAAGGACACTGACCAAACCGAGCACTTTTAGCATACAGGGCCACACCATTAGAACATGGATACTCACCTGCACAGTTACTAATGGGAAGAAACCTGCTCACATCCTTACCTCAGTCTTCAAGTCAGCTCACACCAAAATGGTCTGACTTAGAGGCTTTTCGCAGGAAGGAAGGTGTAAGCAAGCAACACACTACAATCTTTGCCACTGGTCCAGAACACTTCAAAAGCTCACCTCAGGACAGAATGTATGGATCACCACAGAGAAAGCTCCTGGGATTGTTCTAGGGACTGCGAACATGCCAAGGTCATACCTTGTAGAAACTGACAAGGGCATTCTAAGGAGAAACAGAATCCACCTGAGAGCCACTGGGAACTCCTCTGAAGCCACCACCAAGTCGGGCAGAGTTTCCAAGGCTCCTGAGAGACTTGACTTATAATGAAAAAAAAATGAAATGTGAAAGAATGTGGATGTTTCAGTTTACTACACTTCTTAATTGGTAAAGAAAAGAGTTTCAGAGAAATGTGTTGTGATAAAAAGGTTAGCATAAGAATGTTTAGAATTGGATGAGTTGATGTTAGAAAAGATGTTGCTTAGCTAAAAGGAGGAGGTGTAGCGGTACACTACATTATCCATAAGTCTATGCATAGATGTAGTTAAGTTCCGGTTTTCACTAGTAAAGTGGATGTGAATTACTTCGGCGTCCAGTCTCATCATTATACAGCAGACAGTCGGTTTAGCCTGTTCGTCTGCTCCCTGGCCTTGGCTCTGAATTGTCAAATTAACTAGGCCTGTTCTGAGACTATGACCTATGCTGCAGGAAATGAGAGCAGCACCTTCCCGAGTGGGATGGATACCATCCTGCCCTAACAGGCCAGCAGTGCCCTCAAAATTAGCCCAATTATCTATAAAGCCCACACTGTTTTCAGAGCACCACCTGGACAGCCAGCAGTTCAGCGACCATAACCTGCTGTAAGCTACATCGCCATGCCGCATTGGGATGGGGCCAGAGCATACTACAGCATCGGACATCGCCTTCGCTAATTTAAACACCTCTACAAAGTTACTCTTAGTAACCTCAGACTGACAAAGGTGTATATCATTAACTCCTGCATGGATAACTATCTTTGAGAACCTGTGCTTGCCTAGGACCCTAAGATTACCTGCTATGTCTGGCACCCTGGCTCCCAGTATACACCTGACTAAAGCTGCTGGTGCCCCTAAAGGCTGAGCTAATTTCACGTGCTGTATGATAGAGTCCCCTATAACCAGAGTTCTTTCAGGTTTCTCAGCGGGTGCATCACTAAGGAGAGCAAACCTGTTCGACACGTGACATGGAGAGAAGTGGTGCTCCAGTGGGCGAGCCTCAGCAGTAGCTTTGGCTCTACGCTTATGCCGCCGAGCCATCACCCATTCGCCCCGCTGTAAGGGCTCTAACGCCGGAGTTGGGGGATTACTAACTCCACCTAGTGCATCCAGACTTTCCTCTACAGAAATTACACTGTTCTTACGCTCACTGACCTCCTCTAAAGCCTGGACACGCGCTTCTAGTACTATAATCTTCTCCATCAGAGAGCTAACTAATCTGCACTTATCACAAATAAAGCTAATAGAGCTATCACTAGCAATGGAGGAAGAATGACTAAACATCCTGCACTCAGCACACTGAACAGGCTGAAGGTGTGCCATGATGAAAAGATTCACATACCTTAATCAAAGATCTGTTGATGCAGATCTGATGTGGATGGCCTCCGCTTGTGGTTTTCACGCAGGAAGAGAAAAAAAAAAGAAAGCTTCCAGTCTCTGCATTCTTCCGAAAAAAGAAAAAAAAACAGAAAAAAAAGAAAGTGAAAGTGGAAAGTACAAAAAGGAAAGCAACAGTACAATAAAAATGAAGATGATACTGGAAAATTATTTGTAGAAAAAATTTTAAAAGGATTAGTAATTAACACCAACACTCGCAGGAAAAAGGACTCGTCGCAAACAACTCGGGTTGTATGCACTTCGTAGATCGAGCTTTGAAAATATCTTAGTGGATTGAAGCTGTTCAAGAGCTGATGGAACCAGGGGAAGAAGATAAGGATACTTTACAGTGACCTGGTTTAAGCCTCTGTAGTCAATGCAAGGCCTCAGTCCACCTCCTCGTTTCTCAACAAAAAAGAAACAAGCTGATGCACATGACTTGGAAGGCCAGATGTATCCCTGTTTGAGAGCTTCCTGAATATATTCCTCCATGGCCGCCTGTTCCTTCTGGGACAAGGGATAAACACAACCATGTGGAGGAGACATACCTGGCATAAGTCAGTCAATCGAGCAATCGTACAGCCTGTGAGGAGGTAACCTGCAGGCCTTCCCCTTACTGAAGGCTTCTTTAAGGTCTAAGTAACAATCCAGAATATTGTCTATGGAGTCGGATTGGAGGCTCTCTATGGAGGTAGACGTTACTCTGATCTGAGGGAGAGAGAGGCAGTTCTGGAAGTATGTGGGTGACCACTGAAGAATTTCCTTGTTTTGCCATGAAATCAATGGATCATGTAGCTGCAACCAGGGATAGCCAAGGATGATGTCATGATCGATGGTGGTGGTTACATAGAGTGATATGAATTCTTTGTGTTAAGCCCCTATTTGAATCTGTACTGGTTGTGTGTGAGTGGTGACCAGTCCATTGCCTATGGGTCCTCCATCAATGATCTTGATACTAAGTGCACTATGCAGGGCAATGGTAGGCAGGTCAAGGTTCTGCATAATGGTACTACTGATAAAGCTCACCTCTGCCCCTGAATCCACAAAAGCAGACAAGACATGAGTGGAGGACCCTACCCTGAGTAGGACTGGGATGGTAAAGGATTTAGAACTGAATTTTTTCACTGGACTTGTGGAGCTTACAGGCCTCTCTGTTGGGGTCTCTCAGGCTGGTCATACAGGACATTGGGGGATGCTATGCTCAGGACTCCCACAGTAGAAACATAACCCCTCCTTGCACCACCTAGCATGTTCGGCATGGGCTAGACGGGTGCGTGAGACCTCCATGGGTGAGCCATCCTCCATAGACTGGGCAGATTTGGTGTTGAAGTGGATAGATGGTCGGTGCTTTAACAATTGGTTGAGTCGAATAGCCAAGCCAATGAGGGAGTCCAGAGTGAGGTTCTCATCTCTACAAGCCAGCTCACTAATGATCTCTGGGCGTAGGCCTTGGTGAAAGACCGCTTTCAGCGCTGGATCGTTCCACCCACTGGCAGCTGCTAGTGTCCTGAATTCCAAGGCATATTCAGCAACACTTCTGGAGCCTTGGGAACTGGCAAGAAGACTCTCTCCAACCTCTATCCCTTCTGGTTCACGATCAAACACCCTTTTAAACACGGTGAGGAATTGTTCATAGGACTTGGTTTGCTCATGCCCCTTATTTCAAACTGCGGTGGCCCAGTGAAGTGCTTTGCCCAAGAGAAAAGGTATAAATTTTGTGATCTTGTGCTCCTCCAATAAATGTGGCATGGTGGAAAAATACATAGAACATTGCAGTAAAAAACCCTTACATGCGATGACGTCTCCATTAAACTTCTCTGGAGTGGGGAGTTGAAGCGCTAGGCTAGGAGGAGGCTTGGAGCATGCTAGGAAGGCCTGCGATATCACAGATGTGAGCTGCGTCATCCGAGTATTGAGGTCAGCGAGCATCTGTTGATGTTCTCCTAGCAAATGCCCCTGCGTGTTTAGAGCAGTCTGTTTAGGACCCTCCGCTACATCCATTATGGCAACGTATCCTGTGAGAGTGCAGGCACTTACTGATGTATGCACGGAGGAAGCACATAAGCAGACTGTCAACAAAGCCAAAACATGTGTCTGAAATTGGTGTCAGTAAACTAGCAAGGGTCAGGCGATTGGCGAAAAATGTGATGTGGAAAAGACAAAGAATGAAAATGGAGAGGAAATAGCAAAAGGTCAGGAACTGCTAGAGACAGTCAGAAAAGATATAAGGCTCAATATGTACTGAAATGGCAGGATGATACTTTGCACTGGAATGGTGTGAATGAACAGCTTAAATAGCGGAAGCGGTGATTAAGGAAATGCGTGACAGCTGTAGCTCAGTAGGCTGGGGACAGAGGGCGCTGTGTGTCATGGGAGTTGTAGTCCTGAGTGTTTGTAGTCTGTTCCTTCACACCAGGATTACTGTTTTCTTTTTTAATCTAAAAAGTGGTCTCTGATGGAATATGCTGCTCAGATACAAACATTGTTTTCTGTATTATTTAATTTTGTGCTGGAAAACAAACATTTGGAACTCTAAAATGGTTTTGTACTGACTCAATAATGTAGAAGTCATAAAATAGAAATCTGTAACAAAGTTTGTATGAAGAAAAAAAATAGGGTGTCTAAGACTTTTGCATAGTACTGTATATTTGTTTGCAACACTTCTGAACTGTTCCTGTTATTAGTTTTGAAACTTGATAATTCTAATCCCAGCTGTTGTCTTTGGGCTTTGGGAATTAATCCAATCAGGTCCATTTCTTGGCAACTTTTCTGCCATGTGAAACATTTTGTTGTAGTCCCTAGCTGGTGTAGGTCAACAGCAACCATCTGTTTCTTCTGTGTTAATAGTTCTTTCATTTTTCCCATGGTAATGGATGACAAAGGGCTTTTATAGGTTGTGTGCAACCTCATATTTCTACCCAATGGGTGCAACACAATCTAAAAGACAACAGTGTTCCTGAGGACTGAGAGTAAATGATAAACTTTCTCATTACATTCTTCAAGAATTCAACAATATTGTTTAGCACTGTTCATAATTTTGGCACATATATTTTGAGAGAAAATACTGTGAATACTGTATTTCTTTAAAATGATATATCTAATACAATCTCTATGGTGAAGCATGGTGGTGGCAGCACAGTGCTATGGACCAGCTTCTCTAGGTATGAATGAGTGTGTGAATGAAGGAAACCCACATGGACATGGAAAAACATGTGAAAGCCCATAAACATGAAACTTCAACACGTTTGAAACTGAATAAAGCATCCTGAGTGGTTCTTATAACACGATACAGTACAATACAATACAACTTCAAGCATAGGTGTATCTCAGATGTGTAGTTAGGAATAAAATAATATGCTGATGCAAATATGGGATGATTTTTTTTTAGAGATAAACAATCCCCACATATTTATCCTTAGTTGAACTTCTTTGATGTTTCTTTGATGTTTACATTTGTTATAGCAACAAACAAATCAGCCATAGACGATGCCTTGATGTTATCTCTCATGACGTACACTAGGATTTTAGAGAAGACAAGCCTGGATTCACACATTTGCCAGGTCACATGGTCATGCAGGCCATGAAGGCTATGAATACCTAAAATTTCCACAGCTAGCCAGTGTACTCCTTGTGCATAGACAGATTCAGTGATACAAAAGATTTCCTTTTAATTCACATGTAGTTATGGGCCTCAGTTTCTATTCCTAATAACATTTTAGTTATTCAGTTATTAGTTGGATTGGTATTAATTATTTTCATTGTTTATCAGATTTATATTGTTAGTTTGGCACATGAGTATTTTATTCATCCATAAATCCATACATTAGCTATGCTGCTTAGGAGCTGAAGCCAATCCTGACTGACTTTGGGTGTATTTTTTCTTTCTAGGTTCAATTATGTTAATGAGTTTTTATTTCTATATTACTCAAAATTTCCCTGAAAGTCTAATTATTTCCAGTTAGTTCTCAGGGGAACATAAAATAGAACAGAACCATTTGTTTTATATAGTTTATGTATAGTAATAAGCGTATTCAGTGAAAACCAATGCACTTATTAGTCTCATGTTACATATTTCAAGTTTAATGTTGGACCTAAATCATTTTCAAGTCAATGTCATTATTCAAAAATGTCTGCTTCAGAATGTGTGTCGAGTCAAGTCAACTTTAATGTCAAATATGCTATACATGCTTATACAGTGGGGCAAAAAAGTATTTAGTCAGTCACCAATTGTGCAAGTTCTCCCACTTAAAAAGATGAGAGAGGCCTGTAATTTTCATCATAGGTATACCTCAACTATGAGAGACAAAATGAGAAAAAAAAAATCCAGAAAATCACATTGTCTGATTTTTAAAGAATTTATTTGCAAATTATGGTGGAAAATAAGTATTTGGTCAATAACAAAAGTTCATCTCAATACTTTGTTATATACCCTTTGTTGGCAATGACAGAGGTCAAACGTTTTCTGTAAGTCTTCACAAGGTTTTCACACACTGTTGCTGGTATTTTGGCCCATTCCTCCATGCAGATCTCCTCTAGAGCAGTGATGTTTTGGGGCTGTCACTAGGCAACACGGACTTTCAACTCCCTCCAAAGATTTTCTATGGGGTTGAGATCTGGAGACTGGCTAGGTCACTCCAGGACCTTGAAATGCTTGTTATGAAGCCACTCCTTCGTTGCCCAGGCAGTGTGTTTGGGATCATTGTCATGCTGAAAGACCCAGCCACGTTTCATCTTCAATGCCCTTGCTGATGGAAGGAGGTTTTCACTCAAAATCTCATGATACATGGCCCCATTCATTCTTTCCTTTACACGGATCAGTCGTCCTGGTTCCTTTGCAGAAAAACAGCCCCAAAGCATGATGTTTCCACCCCCATGCTTCACAGTAGGTATGGTGTTCTTTGGATGCAATTCAGCATTCTTTCTCCTCCAAACACAAGTTGAGTTTTTACCAAAAAGTTCTATTTTGGTTTCATCTGACCATATGACATTCTCCCAATCCTCTTCTGGATCATCCAAATGCTCTCTAGCAAACTTCAGACGGGCCTGGACATGTACTGGCTTAAGCAGGGGGACATGTCTGGCACTGCAGGATTTGAGTCCCTGGCGGCGTACTGTGTTACTGATGGTAGCCTTTGTTACTTTGGTCCCAGCTCTCTGCAGGTCATTCACTAGGTCCCCCCGTGTGGTTCTGGGATTTTTGCTCACCGTTCTTGTGATCATTTTGACCCCATGGGGTGAGATCTTGCGTGGAGCCCCAGATCGAGGGAGATTATCAGTGGTCTTGTATGTCTTCCATTTTCTAATAATTGCTCCCACAGTTGATTTCTTCACACCAAGCTGCTTACCTATTGCAGATTCAGTCTTCCCAGCCTGGTGCAGGTCTACAATTTTGTTTCTGGTGTCCTTTGACAGCTCTTTGGTCTTGGCCATAGTGGAGTTTGGAGTGTGACTGTTTGAGGTTGTGGACAGGTGTCTTTTATACAACCCTGATTCCAAAAAAGTTGGGACAAAGTACAAATTGTAAATAAAAATGGAATGCAATGATGTGGAAGTTTCAAAATTCCATATTTTATTCAGAATAGAACATAGATGACATATCAAATGTTTAAACTGAGAAAATGTATAATTTAAAGAGAAAAATTAGGTGATTTTAAATTTCATGACAACAACACATCTCAAAAAAGTTCGGACAAGGCCATGTTTCCCACTGTGAGACATCCCCTTTTCTCTTTACAACAGTCTGTAAACGTCTGGGGACTGAGGAGACAAGTTGCTCAAGTTTAGGGATAGGAATGTTAACCCATTCTTGTCTAATGTAGGTTTCTAGTTGCTCAACTGTCTTAGGTTTTTTTTGTCGTATCTTCCGTTTTATGATGCACCAAATATTTTCTATGGGTGAAAGATCTGGACTGCAGGCTGGCCAGTTCAGTACCTGGACCCTTCTTCTACACAGCCATGATGCTGTAATTAGGGATGTCCCGATCAGGTTTTTTTGCCCTCCGATCCGATACCGATCATTTGATTTTGAGTATCTGCCGATACCGAGTCCCGATCCGATACTTCTTATAATCCATAAAAAATAAAGACGAGGAAAGAAACGGATCCAGGATGTTCCTCATTTTTTATTTAACACCTTATTTTAACATCCAACAACTCCGTTAGCAAACAGAGCACTTACGTGAGGCAGTTTGAACAATAAATAACAAATTTAAAAAAATAACCTTAAAATACCTGGCAGGAATGTAAACAAATAAAAAAAAAATAAAGTGCCACAGTGCCAGTAATTTGCTTTTAAGAACGCATCTCACAGTGGTGTACAGTAATTTCAATTAAGGAAATGAACGTTTTCTTGATGAAAACAAGCATTTCTACCCTTTCAGGTTTGAGCCCGTTTCTTTTGTCATCCAACGAAAAAAAAAAAAGATCTCATTCTTTGCTTTCCGCTTCGAACTGCTTCCGTGTTCAACTTTGCCGGCAACAGGCAGCCAATAACCAATAGCATCTCCGCTACAAAGTGATGTCATGCCGCACGCGTTGATGTTGCTGTGTTGAGACAAGAGGTCTGGTCTCACTCTGTGCCAACGCATAGCTATTGATGTGTTAAAAATGAGAACATATTGCATAGATATATATCCGATCTCTGATCGGGAGGCAATGCCCGATTCCGATCGAGTCTGAAACCATGTGATCGGGCCCGATTTCCGATCACGTGATCGGATCGGGACATCCCTAGCTGTAATTGATGCAGTATGTGGTTTGGCATTGTCATGTTGGAAAATGCAAGGTCTTCCCTGAAAGAGACGTCATCTGGATGGGAGCATATGTTGCTCTAGAACCTGGATATACCTTTCAGCATTGATGGTGTCTTTCCAGATGTGTAAGCTGCCCATGCCACATGCACTAATGCAACCCCATACCATCAGAGATGCATGCTTCTGAACTGAGCACTGATAACAACTTGGGTCGTCCTTCTCCTCTTTAGTCCGAATGACACGGCGTCCCTGATTTCCATAAAGAACTTCACATTTTGATTCGTCTGACCGCAGAACAGTTTTCCACTTTGCCACAGTCCATTTTAAATGAGTCTTGGCCCAGAGAAGACGTCTGCGCTTCTGGATCATGTTTAGATATGGCTTCTTCTTTGAACTATAGAGTTTTAGCTGGCAACGGCGGATGGCATGGTGAATTGTGTTCACAGATAATGTTCTCTGGAAATATTCCTGAGACCATTTTGTGATTTCCAATACAGAAGCATGCCTGTATGTGATGCAGTGCCGTCTAAGGGCCCGAAGATCACGGGCACCCAGTATGGTTTTTCGGCCTTGACCTTTACGCACAGAGATTCTTCCAGATTCTCTGAATCTTTTGATGATATTATGCACTGTAGATGATATGTTCAAACTCTTTGCAATTTTACACTGTCGAACTCCTTTCTGATATTGTTCCACTATTTGTCGGCGCAGAATTAGGGGGATTGGTGATCCTCTTCCCATCTTTACTTCTGAGAGCCGCTGCCACTCCAAGATGCTCTTTTTATACCCAGTCATGTTAATGACCTATTGCCAGTTGACCTAATGAGTTGCAATTTGGTCCTCCAGATGTTCCTTTTTTACACCTTTAACTTTTCCAGCCTCTTATTGCCCCTGTCCCAACTTTTTTGAGATGTGTTGCTGTCATGAAATTTCAAATGAGCCAATATTTGGCATGAAATTTCAAAATGTCTCACTTTGGACATTTGATATGTTGTCTATGTTCTATTGTGAATACAATATCCGTTTTTGAGATTTGTAAATTATTGCATTCCGTTTTTATTTACAATTTGTACTTTGTCCCAACTTTTTTGGAATCGGGGTTGTACTGATAACGAGTTCAAACAGGTGCCATTAATACAGGTAACGAGTGGAGGACAGAGGAGCCTCTTAAAGAAGAAGTTACAGGTCTGTGAGAGCCAGAAATCTTGCTTGTTTGTAGGTGACCAAATACTTATTTTACCGAGGAATTTACCAATTAATTCATTAAAAATCCTACAATGTGATTTCCTGGGTTGTTTCCCCCTATTCTGTCTCTCATAGTTGAAGTGTACCTATGATGAAAATTATAGGACTCTCTCATCTTTTTAAGTGGGAGAACTTGCACAATTGGTGGCTGACTAAATACTTTTTTGCCCCACTGTAGATATCCATAAGAGAAGAGAGAGAGACACCAATGATTAGGGCTGGGAATCGATCCGGATTTCCTGGATCGATTCGATTTCGATTCATTAGGTCACGATCCGATTCGATCCACGATTCGATCCGATTTGATTCGATATCGATTCATGTACATATTGCTGTATTGTCACTTTAAAACTTTTAAATAAAAACTGACCCTATTGACAAACAGCGCCATGTCTGTTTGTGCTTGTATCTGTGTATGTGTAAGAGGGACACACAGAGAGACAAGAGTTCAAGTTTGAAAGAAAGCTTATTTATTTTGGAATGAAACCTATCCAGGTTTTATTTGAAGTCTAAATCAAAATTATGACATTTGGTGGCCCTCTTTTAGTTAAATAACATACCCAGGTCTGGGTTTCTGACCACAAAAAAATAGCTCATCAGTCAAGAAATTATGTTTGACTGATAAGTCTCAGAGTGTAACAAACTATGACATTTGGTGGCCCTCTTCTAGTTAAATAACATACCCAGGTCTGAGTTTCTGAACACAAAAAAAAAAAATAGCTCATCAGTCAAGAAATTACTGTCTCGCTTAGATGTTTTCGGCTGGGCAAGACGTAGCGTGGCTCTAACCTCTTTACTAGTAGCCTAAACCCAGCATTTTCGACTACGCTGTAGGGGCGGAGGTCTTTACAAATAAAGATCCCGACTCCCTCTGTAAGGCTCATAGCACGCTTAGACTGTGGGGGAAATTTCACACCAAATGCATTTTCAAGTGCCGCCTGCTTCGCGTCAGGTTTAGCACTAGCTGTCTCGGGGTGGTGCCTGGATAAATGGTTTCTTTAGATTGGTGGTATTGCCCAGATATTTTACTTCTATTTGGCACAACTTGCAAACTGCATTTGTTTTGTCCAGTTCGTCTCTGTCCTCATACCGTTTGAAGCTGAAGTGTTTCCACACATCCGACTTCATCCCCGGCGGTGTTTTTAACCGGGCAGCTTCGTCCATCTTCTTGTTTTCTTTATAAGTTCCGTTTTGCCGGCACCCGCTTTTATAGTGCTCCTTGCGCGTTGGAGAAAATAGTCCCTTGCGCGTTCGAGAAAAGTGTTATAGGCACCTGGAAGAAATCGATTCACATGTTGTTGGATCGATATCGTGTTTTTTTCGCGTGAATCGATATCGAATCGTGGATCGATTTTTTGACCACAGCTCTACCAATGATCCTCTCAGCTGCTCTCACGATGTGCTGCAGAGTCTTGCAGCAGGACACGGTGCAGGCGCCGTACCACTGATGCAGCTGGTCAGGATGTTCTCGATGGTGCCTCTGTAGAATGTGTGCATGATGGGGGCCGGGATTCTTGCTCTCCTCAGTTTGCGGAGGAAGTACAGACGCTGTTGGGCTTTTTTGGCCAGTGATGCGGTGTTGTTGCTCCAGGACAGGTCTTTAGAGATGTGCACACCCAGAAACTTGGTGCTGCTCACCCTCTCCACTGCAGCACCGTCGATAGTTAGTGGAGCATGCTGGGTGTGCGCTCTCCTGAAGTCCACAACAATCTCCTTCGTCTTCTCCACATTCAGGCAGAGATTGTTGTCCTTGCACCACATGGCCAAGCGGCTCACCTCACTCCTGTAGATTGTCTCATCGCCATTGTTGATGAGACTCACCACAGTCGTGTCATCCGCAAACTTAATGAAGAGATTAGAGCTGGATGTTGGTGTGCAGTCGTGGGTCAGCAGAGTGAAGAGGAGGGGGCTTAGCACACATCCTTGGGGGGCCCCCGTGTTCAGTGTGATGGTGCTGGAGGAGTTGCTGCTGACCCGTACAGCCTGTGGTCTCCCCGTCAGGAAGTCCAGCACCCAGTTGCACAGGGAGGTATTGAGTCCCAGCTGGTCCAGTTTATGAATGAGTTGCTGAGGAATGATTGTGTTGAATGCTGAGCTAAAGTCTATGAACAGCATTCTGACATACGAGTCTTTTGTCTCCAGGTGGGTGAGGGCTGAGTGGAGGGCAGTGGAGATGGCATCATCGGTCGAACAGTTGGACTGATATGCAAACTGGAAAGGGTCCAAGGTGGGGGGGAGGGCAGACTTGATATGCCGCATGACTAGCCACTCAAAGCACTTCATGAGGATGGGAGTGAGTGCGACAGGGCGGTAGTCATTGAAGCAGGAGGGAGACGGCTTCTTCGGGACCGGGATGATGGTGGTGGCTTTGAGGCACGTGGGGACAACAGCCTGGCTCAGCGAGATGTTGAAGATGTCTGTAAAGACATCTGTGAGCTCCTCGGCACAGTCTCTCAGGACACGACCAGGAATGTTATCAGGACCCGAGGCTTTCCATGCATTTGTCGTCCTGAGAGCTCTCCTCACGCTGTCTGGGGACAGCGTCAACACCTGGTCGCCGGGAGGTGGTGGGGTCTTCTGTGCTGTGGTGCTGTTGTCTGCCTCAAAGTGAGCGAAGAAGTCATTCAACTGATTCAGCAGAGAGGTGGAGTTATCGCAGGTCTGCGGCGAGGGCTTGTAGTCTGTGATGGTCTGAATCCCCCACCACAGGTTCCTGTGTGTGTGTCATTTATTTATTGAGGAAAATGATCCAATATTATATATCTGTCAGTGGCAAAAGTATGTGAACCTTTTGCTTTCAGTATCTGGTGTGACTCCCTTGTGCAGCAATAATTGCAACTAAACGTTTCCGGTAACATATCGGTAACGGATCAGTCCTGCACACTGGTTGGAGGAATTTTAGCCCACTCCTCTGTACAGAACAGCTTCAATTCTGGGATGTTGGTGGGTTTCCTCACATGAACTGCTCGCTTCAGGTCCTTCCACAACATGTCGATTGGATTAAGGTCAGGATTTTGACTTGGCCATTCCAAAACATTAACTTTATTCTTTTTTAACCATTCTTTGGTAGAACAACTTGTGTGCTTTATCTTTTTTTAAGGTGGGTCATTGTCTTGCTGCATGACCCACCTTCTCTTGAGATTCAGTTCATGGACAGATGTCCTGACATTTTCCTTTAGAATTCACTGGTATAATTCAGAATTCATTGTTCCATCAATGATGGCAAGCTGTCCTGGCCCAGATGCAGCAAAACAGGCCCAAACTATGATACTACCACCACCATATTTCACAGATGGGATAAGGTGTTAGGACTGGGACTGTTTTGGCCTCTAGAGGCCACTGTTATGTTTATCTTGTCATGTTTGTTTTGGCCTCTAGAGGCCACCACTGTGTTTGTTTGATTGCCTGTTTCCTGCCCCGCCCTGTTCCTTAATTAGTTTGTGTATAAATACCCCTCTGTTTATTCCCTTGTCATGGAGTCTTTGTGCTGTAATGCTTTTCGTTAGAACCTCTGTCCCGTGTCCTTGCTTTTGCCCTTGTGTTTTGGCCTTTTGTTTTCTTGTTGGATTTTTCACTTAACCTTTGGTATCTTCTGAGCGTTTACATTTTTGCCTTTTTCTTATTTGGTCTTTGAATTTTTTTATTTTCTTTTTTTGATCGATCTTCTGAGTGTTTTGCATTTTGGATTATACTTTTTGTTTTTTGCCCCAGAACCTCTGGATTATACTTTTTGTTTTTGCCCTGGATTGTAAATAGTGTATATAGTGTAAATAAACTGTTTTTGATACTCTACTTTCACCTCACGCCTCGGCACTTGAGTCATCCCCCTGGTGGCCTAGTGGGGGTTTGCTGGATTATCACACCAGCGAACCAGGTTCGAATCCCAGCAAAACCCTAACAGAAAGATTCCGTCATGACTGACTCAGCAGAGGCTTCTTCAACTGTCTACCTTCAGGGAATGATGGCCGCGTTAACATGCCTCGGATCCACCATGGACACTCATGGACGGACTCTTACAAGCCAACGTGAGACCCTTGCTCGCCACGAGGTACTGCTTCAGCAAATTGGGAAAAGCCTGGCACAGCTGACTTCTCTGCCCCTATCTCCTGCGCCTGATTCTGCTCCACCATCCGCTCCTGCTCCAGCGCCTCCTGCCATGCTGCCTCCTTCACCTTGTGAACCCAGCCTTCCTGCACCACAGAGGTATGATGGCACAGTGAGTGTCGGGAGTTCCTTACCTTTGAGCTCCAGCCTACCACCTACACTACGGATCGCCGCAAGATTGCCTTTGTGATAACCTTGTTAGCTGTTAAGGCACGAGCTTGGGCAACAGCCATCTGGCAGAGACAGGGACCCGAGTGCTCTGATTTCCAGCTGTTTACGGAGGAGATGCTTCATGTCTTCGATCAAGCAGACATCAGTAAAGACACAGCCAGAAAGCTCATGTCCATCCAGCAAGGAGGAAGCGTTGCGGACTACGCCATCTCGTTCCAGACGCTCGCAGCAGTAAGTGGATGGAACAAGACTGCCCTGGTTTCAGTCTTTCACCACGGTCTGTCTGACCTCATCAAAGATGGTCTGGCCTCTATCGGATGCCCAAGTGACCTCGAAACACTGATTTCTCATGCCATTCGTCTTGACAACAGGATGAGAGAGCGCCGCCAAGTCCTGAGCTTCCCCGGCCTCCCTGCCTCAACCTGGAGTCCGTCCACCTCTTCCAGTGACTGTCCAGAGCCCATGCAGGTTGGTCGTACTCGTCTTTCCACAGCCGAGAGGGAGCACAGAAGGAGGGACAAGTGCTGCATCTACTGTGGCAAGCCTGGTCACTTCCGAGCATCATGTCCCGAGCTCTCGGGAAAAGGACCGCCCCGTCCAGCCGAGGGAGGGTTGTGACGGGGCCTACCCTCTCTCCCGGACTTCCTGGCCAAGGAATCTACATCCCGGTTTCCATCTCCTGGGGTGAGTCCGTCCACTCTTGCCAGGCCTTGTTAGACTCAGGGGCGGCTGGAAACTTTATGGATATCCACTTCGCCCAAAGTATCAATGTCCCGACTGCGCCTCTTGAAGTCCCACTGTCTGTGTCTGCCCTGGATGGCCAAGCCTTAGGTGACGGAAGAGTCACCCAAGTAACTTCTCCAGTCTTTCTCCAGTCTC
Organism: Neoarius graeffei; assembly: GCF_027579695.1. Lineage (NCBI taxonomy): Eukaryota > Metazoa > Chordata > Actinopteri > Siluriformes > Ariidae > Neoarius > Neoarius graeffei. The sequence continues at coordinate 25,001,450 of NC_083579.1, read as the reverse complement.
AAGGTCACAAAGAAGAAATATCCCTGCACCTTATTCATTCACCTGAGTTCCCAGTTATTCTAGGCCTTCCTTGGCTTACTCGCCACAACCCTCGCATAGACTGGGTAACAAGTCAGATTGTGGAATGGGGTCCTGCATGCCATGCCTCTTGTCTGCTCTCCAGCTCTCCTGTGTCTCCTGCCGAGCCTCCTGATCTCACTGAGTTATCTCAAGTTCCCACAGAGTACTGGGATCTCAAGGAAGTTTTCAGCAAGAGCAGGGCCGCCGTTCTTCCTCCGCACCGCGCCTACGACTGTGCCATCGACTTGCTCCCTGGGACTACTCCTCCTCAGGGCCAACTGTTCTCCCTCTCTCAGCCAGAACGCAAGGCCATGGAGGAGTACATCAAGGACGCCTTGGCCTTTGGGTTCATTCGACCCTCCACCTCACCCGCTGGTGCTGGCTTCTTCTTTGTCGGCAAGAAGGATGGGGGGCTCCGGCCATGTATTGATTACAGGGGCCTGAACAAGATCACTGTACGCAACCACTATCCCCTTCCGCTGATGTCCACAGCATTCGATCTGCTCCAAGGCGCCACTGTCTTCACCAAGTTGGACTTATGGAACGCATACCACCTCGTCCGTATCTGACAGGGAGACGAGTGGAAGACCACCTTTAACGCCCCGTCAGGGCACTACGAGTACCAGGTGATGCCCTTCGGACTTACCAATGCACCAGCTGTTTTTCAGGCCCTTATCAACGTCTTGAGGAATATGATCAATCAATACGTTTTCGTCTACCTCGACGACATCCTGATATTTTCTAAGACTGTACAGGAGCACCGCCACCATGTCCGCCAAGTCCTCCAGAGGCTTCTACAGAATAATCTGTTTGCCAAAGCCCAGAAATGCGAGTTTCATATTCCCGAGGTCTCCTTTCTGGGTTTTATTGTACGGACAGGCCAACTCCAGATGGATCCAGCCAAGACCCTGGCCGCCCAGGACTGGCCAACTCCCAAGTCCATTAAAGAGGTCCAGCGGTTCTTAGGATTTGCGAACTTCTATCGCAAATTTGTCAGGAACTTCAGTTCCGTAGCTGCACCCATATCGGATCTCACTAAAAGTACTGGTGGATCTTATGTCTGGTCCCCTCAGGCGGAAAAGGCATTCAAGGATCTTAAGCACCGCTTTTGCATGGCACCCATTCTGGTTCTCCCGGACACTTCCCAACCATTCATCATGGAGGTGGACGCCTCGGACAAGGGTGTCGGTGCGGTGCTCTCTTAACGCTCGGAAGGGAAGCTGCACCCCTGCGCATACTTCTCCCACCGCCTGAGCCCTACAGAGTCCCGGTATGATGTGGGGGATCGAGAACTACTAGCGGTCAAACTGGCCCTTGAGGAAGGAGGCACTGGCTGGAGGGAGTGCAACATCCATTCCTGGTGTGGACGGACCATAAGAACCTGGAGTACCTCCAGCAAGCGAAGAGACTGAACCCACGACAGGCTAGGTGGGCCTTGTTTTTCAGTCGATTCGACTTCACCCTATCATACCGCCCCGGCTCTAAGAACACCAAACCTGACGCGCTTTCCAGGCTGTTCTCTGCCACCAACAGAGAGAGTGAGGTTGGACCTATTATCCCTGTGCTTTTAAGTTCGTTTCTTAAGACACGTATTTTTGTTACCTCGCTTGTTGACAGTTTCGGCGAACACTTCCGCCTTCTTCAAAACAGTCACCAGATGTCGAGTGGTGACGTGCCTTATCAGCTGATGTTACTCTATGGAGGCGTGAACGTTCCGCCCAATTTGACAGGTAGTCCACGCCTCCTGCTGTCAGGTCGCTGCCCCAGGACTGCGCTCCAGGTATGTGACAGCGCGTACGCTCCCTCATCCCGGTTCATGGTCCTCTGCGCCCGCTTACGTATCTCCACTGCCTCCAAAATCCAACGCTGATATCTATTCTCTTCAGCGCGAATGACTCTGGCCTCTTCCCAATTCATAATATGATTTTGTCGTTTGCAGTGGTCTGAAATGGCTGATTTTAAGTTTTCTTGGCTTGCTTTTTCTTTTTCGGATCTTGTGAGTCTTTTTGTTGTTTCTTTTTCACATTCTAATTGGTGTTCTTTCCTGCGAGTGTGGAAGCATCTGCCCGTTTCACCAATATAGACTTTATTGCATGACCGGCAAGGAATTTCATATATGATATTGCATTTATTGTCCAGTTGTATTTTATCTTTGGGGTGAACTAGCAGCTGTCGGAGGTTCTTGTATGGTTTGACCGGGGTGTTGATGTGGTATTTCCTCATGGATCATTGGATGCGTTCTGTAACTCCTTTTATGTATGGTAATGTGACAAAGCCCCGGTTTGTTTTTTCTGTGTTTTTTCTTGTCTGTTTGTCCCTTTCCTTTTTTTGTGTCTGATTTTCCTTTTCGAATTGCCCACGGTGGATATTGGCAGTTTTTTAATGCCTGTTGGATGTGTTGTTCCTCCTCCTGTCTGTCTTTCTCCTCCGTGATGTTCTGTGTTCGGTCGTATAGTGTTCTGATTACTGACATTTTGTGTGCGATGGGATGTTCAGATGTCCAGAGAAGATATTGGTCGGTATGTGTAGGTTTTCTGTATGTTGTAATTCTGATGTTCCCTTCTTCTGTGTGGTGTATTTTTAGGTCCAGAAATGCTATTGTCTTGTCCGTTTCCTCTTCGTGTGTGAATCTGATGTTGCCTGTCTTGTCTATGGAGTTTAGATGATCCGTGAGTTGTTGTGTGTGGCCTGTTTTGGTTATTTCAAGAATGTCATCAACATATCTTTTCCAGAAGATAGGTTTGCAGTCATCCGGTGCTGTTTCTATGGCTCGGGTTTCCAGATCCTCCATAAAAAAGTTGCATAGAGTGGCAGATAGCGGGTCCCCCATTGCAAATCCCTCTTTTTGTCTATAGATTGTACCTCTGTATTGGAAATATGTGGACGTGGAAATGAAATGTAATAGTTTTGTTATGTCCTGTGCTGTAAGTTTTGTAAGTTTTTTCAGGGTTCTGTCTGCTTTTAACCGGTTTTCTACTATGTTAAGAGTGTTTGTGACCGGTGTTTTTGTAAAGAGGGATATGACGTCATGTGATACAAAGATTTCATCCTTTTTTATCTTGATTTCCTTTAGTTCTTTCGCCAGTTGTTTTGAGTTTTTGCAGTGGTATTCCGTGAGTCCGAGGAGTGGTTTAATTATGTCTGCCAGCGTCTTGGAAAGGTTGTAAGTAACTGATCCTATACTGTCTACTATGGGTCTTAGTGGTGCTCCGGGTTTATGAATTTTCGGTGTGCCGTATATCCGGGGGGTGATGTCTGCTGTGGGGATGAGGTGGTTGTATGTTTGTTTATCAATTTTGTTGTCATCCATTAACGGTTTGAGTAATAGTTTTAGTCTTTTTTTCTTTTCCTCCGTCGGGTCTTTTTTGAGTATTTCATATGTGTATGGGTCCGTGAGCATTTCATTCATTTGTTTTTCATATTGAATAGTGTCCATGATAACCGTGGTCCTCCCTTTATCAGCCGGTAGTAGCGGGCGCAGAGGACCATGAACCGGGATGAGGGAGCGTACGCGCTGTCACATACCTGGAGCGCAGTCCTGGGGCAGCGACCTGACAGCAGGAGGCGTGGACTACCTGTCAAATTGGGCGGAACGTTCACGCCTCCATAGAGTAACATCAGCTGATAAGGCACGTCACCACTCGACATCTGGTGACTGTTTTGAAGAAGGCGGAAGTGTTCGCCAAAACTGTCAACAAGCGAGGTAACAAAAATACGTGTCTTAAGAAACGAACTTAAAAGAATAGTTATAATTATCAGACATAATGAATTTTCACTACATATTATCCCTGTGTCCCGGATTGTGGCCCCTGTCCACTGGGGTGTCAAGGAGGCCGTCCGACGAGCTCAATGCCAGAACCCCGGTCCTGGGACGGGGCCACCGGGCCTCTTGTACGTCCCTTGACAAGCCCGGGCCAAGGTTCTCCAGTGGGGTCACTCCTCCCCTCTCACCGCCCACCTGGGAGCTCGGAGGACCCTGGACTTCCTGAAAAGATGTTTCTGGTGGCCGAGCATGGAGAAGGAAGTAAGGTCATTCATCCTGTCCTGTGAGGTATGCACCAGAAGCAAGAACCCACAACAGCATCCCCAGGGCCTCCTGCATCCTCTGACCATTCCCCAGCATCCCTGGTCCCACGTGGCAGTCAACTTCATCACGGGTCTCCCTGAGTCACAAGGTAACACTGTCATTTTGGTCATAGTTGACAGATTCTCCAAGGCCTGACGCTTTATACCACTGTGCAAGCTCCCTTCTGCCCTTGAAACAGCTAAACTAATATTCAATCACGTCTTCCGAGTCTTTGGTCTCCCACAGGATATCATTTCAGACCGGGGGCCCCAGTTTTCCTCCCGAGTATGGCACGGGTTCTGCAAGCTCATCGGGGCCACTGCCAGCCTCTCCTCTGGGTTCCATCCCCAGTCCAATGGTCAGACAGAGAGGCTCAACCAGGACCTGGAAACCACCCTGCGAGGCCTGGTGAAGGATAACCCGACATCATGGAGCACCTGGCTGCCATGGGCGGAGTACGCCCACAACACCCTGCAGTAATCGGCCACCAGGTTGTCGCTGTTCCAGTGCCAATTCGGGTTCCAGCCACCTTTGTTTCCAGAACAGGAGGAGGACGCTGGGGTGCCCTCGGTCAACCTGGAACAAGGTCAGGAGGACTCTCATTCAGACTTCCAGAACCAACCAGACTCAGGCCAACCGCCATAGAAGGCCTGCCCACGTTTTCTGCCCTGGGCAGCGGGTTTGGCTGTCCGCCAAGGACGTTCCGCTGCGGGTGGAGAACCGCAAACTTGCTCCTCGCTACATTGGCCCCTTCAAGGTGGTGCGCAGGGTGAACCCTGTCGCCTACCGGCTCCAGTTGCTCCGGACTCTAAGGATCAACCCCACATTCCATGTTTCCCTGTTGCGGCCCGTACTGACATCCACATATGCCCCTGCCCCTAGGAATCCCCCGCCCCCTACATCTTCCAGGGTCAGACTGTTTTCACCGTGCGCCGCCTGCTGGACTCCCGCCGGGTCCGCAGGGGCCTTCAATATCTAGCAGACTGGGAGGGCTATGGCCCTGAGGAACGCTGTTGGGTCCCCGCCCAGGACATTTTAGATAAAGGACTTTGTAGGGACTTCCATTTGGCTCATCCAGATCGCCCTGGGAACGTCAGGAGATGCTCCTGGGGGGGGGGTCCTGTTAGGACTGGGACTGTTTTGGCCTCTAGAGGCCGCTGTTATGTTTATCTTGTCATGTTTGTTTTGGCCTCTAGAGGTCGCCACTGTGTTTGTCTTGATTGCCTGTTTCCTGCCCCGCCCTGTTCCTTAATTAGTTTGTGTATAAATACCCCTCTGTTTGTTCCCTTGCCATGGAGTCTTTGTGCTGTAATGCTTTTCGTTAGAACCTCTGTCCCGTGTCCTTGCTTTTGCCCTTGTGTTTTGGCCTTTTGTTTTCTTGTTGGATTTTTCACTTAACCTTTGGTATCTTCTGAGCATTTACATTTTTGCCTTTTTCTTATTTGGTCTTTGAACTTTTGGATTTTCTTTTTTTGATCGATCTTCTGAGTGTTTTGCATTTTGGATTATACTTTTTGTTTTTTGCCCCAGAACCTCTGGATTATACTTTTTGTTTTTGCCCTGGATTGTAAATAGTGCATATAGTGTAAATAAACTGTTTTTGATACTCTACTTTCACCTCACGCCTCTGCACTTGAGTCATCCCCCTAGTGGCCTAGTGGGGGTTTGCTGGATTATCACACCAACGAACCAGGTTCGAATCCTAGCAAAACCCTAATATAAGGTTCTTATACTGGAATGTAGTGTTTTCCTTTCTCCAAACATAATGCTTCTCATTTAAACCAAAAAGTTCTATTTTGGACTCATCCGCCCACAAAACATTTTTCCAATAGCCAATTTGTTGGCTTGTCCACGTGATCTTTAGCAAACTGCAGATGAGCAGCAATGTTCTTTTTGGAGAGCAGTGGCTTTCTCCTTGCAACCCTGCCATACATCCCATTGTTGTTCAGTGTTCTCCTGATGGTGGACTCATGAGCATTAACATTAGCCAATGTGAGAGAGGCCTTCAGTTGCTTAGGTAGATGTTACCCTGGGGTCCTTTGTGGCCTTGCTGACTATTACATGCCTTGCTCTTGGAGTGATCTTTGTTGGTTGACCACTCCTGGGGAGGGTAACAATGGTCTTGAATTTCCTCCATTTGTACACAATCTGTCTGACTGTGGATTGGTGGAGTCCAAGCTGTTTAGAGATGGTTTTGTAACCTTTTCCAGCCTGATGAGCATCAACAATGCTTTTTCTGAGGTCCTCAGAAATCTCCTTTGTTTGTACCATGATACACTTCCACAAACATGTGTTGTGAAGATCAGACTTTGATAGATCCCTGTTCTCACACCTGATTGTCATCCCATTGATTGAAAACACCTGACACTAATTTCACCTTCAAATTAACTGCTAATCCTAGAGGTTCACATACTTTTGCCACTTACAGATATGTAATATTGGCTCATTTTCCTCAATAAATAAATGACCAAGTATAATATTTTGTCTCATTTGTTTAACTGGGTTCTCTTTATCTACTTTTTGGACTTGTGTGAAAATCTGATGATGTTTTACGTCATATTTATGCAGAAATATAGAAAATTCTAAAGGGTTCACAAACTTTCAAGCACCATTGTATATGACATGAGCTGAGAACACTGGAGATATATCCAGTGTTCTCAGCTCATGTCATGATCCAAATCAAACCATAGTATCAGTATGACATGATAAAAATGTCTGTCATGATCTTGCATGATGTTGAACCATTGAAATACACAGTAAGGATGGTGGCATTTGCTTAAAAAAAAGTAGTTGCTAATGCCTAACTTAGAGTTGTGTATAGATGTGATTTTAGAATGTTGTACTATAAACTGTATGTTTCATAACAAGTGAAAAGAGGAACAAAAAAATCTATGGGGTAGAGTCAGCCCTGATCCAGCACCTTCCTACCTGGGTGGAGTCGAACAAAAAGTCCAGTGTGTTTCAGGCTGGATAAATATGTTAAATGTGTTTCATGTTGTACAGCATTTTTTGTTTGGTAAGGTTAAGCTTATAGGTAGAGTTGGATCAGGTCCATCTCCATTCCCTGGACTTTTGGTTCTCTCTCAAAAAATTGTAAAAATATTTGTATTTCATCTTCATTGATAATGTCAGGGTGCAGGCACATATGGCTGTATGTGCAGGGGAGAGCGGGGAGCAAACTTGAAATGAAGCCAAATCAAGAAGTGTGGTCAAAAGGCAGGCAATATTCGGTCGTTTGGCAAACAGGGCAATACAGAAGAGACAAAAACGTAAACAGACAGAGATAGCGAGGGTCAGAAATACTAGAGTCAGGCAGAAATAGAAAGGCTGGACTAGAAAACACACAATGATACTTCAACCTGAAGGTGTGTGAGGGAGAGGCTTAAATAGTGTGGCTGATGAGTTGTGAATGAATGACAGCTGATTTCAATAAGCCAGTGACAGAGGGTGCTGTGCTCTTTGGGTGTTGTAGTTCTGAGTGGCCATGTTTGTAGTTTGACTCGTGCTGTTGTTCTCAATGCCTTTACTGACAGATAATATATTCTGTGTTCGGTTTAGATTAGAATTGGGTGTGTTGGAGAACAAACATTGGGAAAGGATCGCAAATTTGAGTTTACATACTGCATATTGTTTCCCAACAGACATTTCATAATGCATGTAATCATTATTAATGCTGTGTAAGTCATGATATTAATTAACAGAATACTCTTACCATTGTTAATGGATTATAATAATGTTATATGGTCTATAATAATTATTATTTCCTAATGTGTTAAGGATTAGTTCATGTATTAATTAATTGTTATGAAAGTGCGAGTTAAGAATTAATATTGCTTATATGGACCTTATAATAAAGGCTTACCAAATTTACATTCCTTTAAAATTTCAATTCCAAATCTGTCTCTGACTCTGATTCTTGTCTGAGCTCTAATTTTGCACCTACCGTGCAATACTGTGCTTGTGCTCTGTATGACAAAAAAATTACAAATGTGCACAGACCATGTGCCCAAGATCATGTGCAGAAGGAGTGAATTGCAAACTTTTTCTCTGTCACTTACAACCCCCCCCCCCCCCCCCCCCCCAAAAAAAAAAACAGTGTTTGTTTCAGGTTTTAGGCAAAAGGTAATTTGTCTGACACACACATATCCAGCCCACACACCAAAATAAGAAAAACTGGGTGAAGAGTGACTTTTTTAAAAGGAAAGAACTATTGTGAAAACAAGTTCAATTTCTTTGAATTCACAGATGATACTATTTTCTCTGTGGACACACACTCTCACTTACCCTGACACCCTGTAAGCCAATCGACCTGTCAGTTACCAGCCTCTTACAAGGCTGTCTGCATCTATCTTGAGCACACTTCATCAACCTGCTAGGCCTGTCATAGCTTCACCAACAACCATTCACAAACAATGGACAATTTAGAGTAGCCAGTTAACCTAACTGCATGTCTTTGGACTGCGGGGGAAACCAGAGCACTCAGGCCAAGTTTACATTAGACCGTATCTGTCTCATTTTCTTCGCAGATGCACTGTCCGTTTACATTAAACCGCCTGGAAACGCCGGGAAACGGGAATCCGCCAGCGTCCACGTATTCAATCTAGATCGTGTCAGCTCCGGTGCTGTGTAAACATTGAGATACGCAGATACGCTGTGCTGAGCTCTAGCTGGCGTCGTCATTGGACAACATCACTGTGACATCCACCTTCCTGATTCGCTGGCGTTGGTCATGTGACACGACTGCTGAAAAACGGCGCGGACTTCCGCCTTGTATCACTTTTCATTAAAGAGTATAAAAGTATGAAAATACTGCAAGTTGTCGTGTGGATGTAGCCTGATAAAACTGTTTATCGTTTCGGCCTGGCGTCCACACGGCACCAGCGTTTTGGGTACCCCAAAACGAGAACGGGTTCCAGAGTGGAAAAATCTGGCAACGGCGCCGTTGCGCAGTCGTCTGGATGAGTAGAACGGATTTGTTTACGATGATGTCACAACCACATGACTAGAACAAGCAGCACTCTCGCTGTTTTGTATGAACCACTACATTGCATTCACTTTTGTATACAGCTTTTCTTTTAAATAAACAATTAACTGAACCATTTCTTGAATTTCTTTTTTTTTATTGGATAAGACTGCTTTTCAAAATGTTCACACACAATATAAAAAGTTATATAAATTATATAAAAATGCTTTTCAAAATGTTCACACACAATAAGAAAATTAAGTTATATAAAACTAATTTGTACACACAGAAGGCACGATTTCCTCGCGTAGTTGCAGCCATCTTCTTCTTGTTGTTGTGTGCTTGTTCCTGTGAGTGCTTCACGCCGGGTAGAAGAAGGGGTTTATGCGCATGCGTCCTACTTCTTCTATTGTTCTGGTGTCTCCGATGGGACCGTCTTACAGCGCACGTAGAGGTGTGGCATGTGTATTGCATCGTTTTCAGCAAGCGTTGCGTTGCCATATGTACCTGATATTTTACTGATCCATTGCCCATGTGGACGCGATATTTTTTTAAATAAAATCTCGTTGCCATTGTCGTGTGGATGTAGCCTTAGTGTTCCAGGTCTTTTTTTTTTAGTAGAAATAGACACCATGTGCTCCAGGCCAAAGATGAAAAGGATAATCCAGAATGTTACCAGGAACAAGTCCAAAACCCAGGCTCTGTCATGGTATGGGGTTGTGTCAGTGCCCTTTGCAAAGGTAACTTACACTTCTGTGATGGAGCATTAATGCAGAAAAGTACATTGAGTTTTTGGAGCAACATATGCTGCCTTCAAGATGACATCTTTTCCACTGACATTTCAACAATACAGTGCAAAACCCCATTCTGCACACATTACAAAGGCATGGCTGTGGAAAAAGAGGGTGCCTGTCCCCTCTATCCCCAATAGAGAATGTGTAGAGGATTTTGGAATAAAAAATATTATGTCGACCCTGTGGAGTGGCACGGTGGTGTAGTGGTTAGCACTGTCACCTTACAGCAAGAAGGTCCTGGGTTCGAGCCCAGCGACCAGCAAGGGCCTTTCTGTGTGGAGTTTGCATGTTCTCCCCGTGTCTACGTGGGTTTCCTCCAGGTGCTCCGGTTTCCCCCACAGTCCAAAGACATGCAGATTAGGTTAATTGGTGGCTCTAAATTGAGCATAGGTGTGAATATGAGTGTGAATGGTTGTTTGTCTCTATGTGTCAGCCCTGCGATGACCTGGCAACTTGTTCAGGGTGTACCCCGCCTCTTGCCCATAGTCAGCTGGGATAGGCGCCAGCTTGCCTGCGACCCTGTAGAACAGGATAAGCGGCTACAGATAACGGAAGAATGGATGTCGACCCCGTACTGCTGCACATCTTAAGACCTGTTTGCAAGAAGAATGGGACAAGATAACACCTGAAACACTTCATCACTTGGTGTTTTTAGTGTCTAAACATCTTTTAAGCGTTCTGAGAAGAAATGAAAGCATTATAAAGTGATAAATGCTTTACTGTCCTGACTTTTTGAAATGTTTTACAAGAATCAAAATTGAAATGTATTTATTTTGAAAAAACCAACAATAAATTATATGAGGTAAAACATCAAATAATGTACTGTTGTATTGTTTTGAGTGCAATAAAGGTCAAAGATTATTTACTAATCATTGTTTTCAATTTTATTTTAAATTTCAACATACCATCCCAACTTTTTCTGATTTGGGGTTGTAACTTGGATGACAGCCATCAGATCCTCAGACCAATTGTTTATTTTCTTAGGGGATAAAACATAGGGGGTTCCCTTATCTAAACAGTGGTTAGCCTACTGGCTGGTGGACATCACCACCATGTACCATAGGTAGGCAGGATGCTTAACCATCCTTAACCAGCTTAACCAGTGCTGTAAGTGCAGTGGTCAACTCTAAGCATCTTTAAGGCTATTCCTCAGGTAAGTTCTCTTCCAAATGATATTGTTTGCATATATTATCCAAGTGATTCTCATTGTCCTTGGCAGTGTGTAGGGATGAAATAGCTATATTTCTGTAAAGCTACTTTGTGACAATGTTGTTAAAATTGTTAAACAAGCTGATCTCATCTCATCTCATTATCTCTAGCCGCTTTATCCTGTTCTACAGGGTCGCAGGCAAGCTGGAGCCTATCCCAGCTGACTACGGGCGAAAGGCGGGGTACACCCTGGACAAGTCGCCAGGTCATCATAGGGCTGACACATAGACACAGACAACCATTCACATTCACACCTACGGTCAATTTAGAGTCACCAGTTAACCTAACCTGCATGTCTTTGGACTGTGGGGGAAACCGGAGCACCCGGAGGAAATCCACGCGGACACGGGGAGAACATGCAAACTCCACACAGAAAGGCCCTCATCGGCCACGGGGCTCAAACCTGGACCTTCTTGCTGTGAGGCGACAGCGCTAACCACTACACCACCGTGCCGCCCCTGTTAAACAAGCTATACAAATAAAATTAAATTGAATTAAATCAAACTGAAATAGAATGGTAGTTACATATGTGACTGTGGTTCTACAAACTCCAGAGAACTGCCAAGGTTTCTTGTCATTCAGAACCAGCACTGCCTCGGTGTAAGAGTTCCAGGGACAAATAGCTGTATGACTGTTGTATTTGTTGCAAAAACTGTGTCATAGGCCACTATGTGACTTTGGTGGAAGGACTTACATGCACAAGGAGATATACAGGCAATCCTCACCATCCCTGGCAGTTATCTGGTGCTCATAGAATGACATTTACATTCATAATTAGGAATTTGCCTAAGAAAGTACTGAATACTGTATATATTCTAAACAATTATTTTATCCAAACACCAACAAGCAGCCGTATCCCTCCTAATGATAGTCCTTCTCTCAGTTATAACTATGTACTAATACTAATAAATGTACTAATAAAGTTAATGAATAAAAGAGAACTTCTTTGACTTTACTACCAAGAGACAAGATCAGTCCTGTCTTTATGTATGTCAACTTTCTTCTTCTTTTTTTTTTTTAACTAATATTCCCATCCAGGCTGCTGGCCAATTGTGTGCAGAGATCAATCTGCTGCAAGAATGGTCAATTGTCTAGAATTCATATTTAGACTGGGTGATCTTTCTGAACATCTTTGTGAGGCTAAAATGGGACAAAAGGCAAGTTACTGTGACAATGATAAAGGAAATTCTTTTCTAGCCATTAACCTAATTACATGCATCCTCACAAAGATCATTGGAAACAGCATCCAGCATCCAGGATTTGAATTTCAAACAATTGCCTTTTGGCAATCATTCAGTAGGTACATTGCCATGACCTATAACAAAATTAATTTCCTAAATGAATGAGGTTATTTACAAAGTGTTGACAGGTAAGGCTGCATCAGAGCCATGATTTAACTTTACAGTAATGTGTTGCACAGACAGTGGACCTCAGCTGAAAATCAAAGGGCACAAACAGCCCTGCCAGGGCACTTTATTACTGTCTTCAATATAAACCCTGTCAAAACAAGCAGTCTGATTGTTTCACTAAAAACAAAGTTCCAGGGAAAAAAAGATGATGAACAGCCCAACTACCAATATCAGATCAATATGTTATGCTTTGTTTCATGAATTTTATTATCAAGAAATACATATTAAAAACTGTAATACGCTTTAAAATATTCATTCATTCGTTTGTTTGTTTATTCATTCCAGTTCCTCTTGGAGGATCCCCAGAAGTTCCCAAGCCAACTATGAAATACAGTCTGTTCAATGGGTCCTGAGTCTGTCCCAAAGTGTCCCTCCAGTGAGCTCTACTTGGAGTCGACCACTTGGCCCAAACCACCTCAACTGGATCCTCTCAATTTGGCAAAGCAATGACTCTATTCCGAGGCTTTCCTAGATTATTATATATTTACATTTGAACCACTCAGTTTGTATCACAGTGGGAATAAAGGCATGTACTTAAATTGTAGTCCAATCAAGAATCTTGGCTACTTTTCAACGGGTCCTGAGTCAGCCCCAGGATCCTTTCTGTGAGGATCCAGTTGATGTGGTTTGGGCCATGTGGTTGACTCCAAGTGCAGCTCACTGGTGGGAGACTTTGGGGCAGACTTAGAACTCGCTGAAGAGATTGTATTGTATTCTGTGACTCAAAAACTCAAAAATGTTCTTCTGAGCCTTCCTGAGCCTTCTCTGCCCAATGGAGAATGAATGATGAATATGGCTTACAATATTGCATGGTTGTCAAGACAAAATCACATCACGTGTCAGAGCTGATGCGAATATCCAGTGAAAGTTTTCTGCTATGCATGCATAGAACCATTTCTTTGTTTGCTGAGAAAGAGAAAGATGCGCTGAACACCCAAAAGGCTACCAAAACTTTGTTAGATATTCTTTATGCATATTTACAAGCAGTGGCAAACTGTTACTATTATACCTAGGACTTCAGCTCAGCCAAAACTTAGCCAAACACACCAAAAAAGCAACAGGGCAAAAGTCTGAGTGAAAAATACTGTGGTAAGCATGCGTGGAAGAAGAGTTTGGAGACAGAAATCTTAGTTTCTTAGTTGTTAGCCTGTGCTACTTGCTCTCAATAGCAGTGGCTTGACTGCTTTATTAGCATTCACTAACACTACTGATGAACGCAGCACCGGCTGGAAGGTTACTTCACTGCTGCGCTGATGGCACCGACTCACAGTTAAGCTCGTGTTGGCCTTCGAGAAGGCCTTGGGTGATAAATATTTGGTCCCTCCCACTTAAATCAAAATCTGATTGGTTAATTCATGTGTCAATTCCTAATTGACATAACATACACTGCCATGGCCTTCTGTCCCAATGAAGCAACGAAGTCCTAACCAATGAGTGAGCCAGCTCTAAACTCTTCTCAGCCTAGAGACAACAAAGAAAAAATCTAATTCGATAACTGTATTTTAATATTTTCAGGACAGTAACCTTTTCATTTCTCAAGCAAATTTGATAGAAAATGAGGCCAAATTAGATTTAGAAGAGAATAATTATAATGAAATTATGAAAGAATGAAAGCAATTAAAGAATGAAAGAAATTAAATATAACATCTGAAATGCTGATATGTTTGGGTCTTCTCTGAAGGCCAAGAAGGCCCTGACGGTTCCCCTCTGTTTACAAGAGAAAAACATACCAACAGACATTGAAAAACTGGAAAAGAGAGTGTGTATGGATAATCATCATAATATTGGGTGGCTTTTTTCATGGTCTATCAGATATATTCCATTCAGCTAGAATGATATTGAACTCATCTTTGACTCATTTAGTGCTTGCTGAATGGAATATATCTGATCGACCACCCAACGCCAGTCAATATTATTTAAATATGGCACTAAGATCCAGGCTTGTAGTACTCGAGTCCAGGACTCGGACTTGAGTCCGATTCGTGCCTTAATTTTAAAGACTCGTGAATCAACTTGGACTTGAGTACTGATGACTTTGGACTTGGACTCGTGCATTAACTGCATTAGGACTCGTAAATTGGAGACGAGGACTTGAATTTTTCTTTATTTTTTGTAACATGCCATAATAATTTGGCACAAGATATTCATATCTACATTTATTGTGTAATAATTTCGTGCAAGAGTGTCACACCTGTGCGCCTTGGCACATGCATCAGATAGACTCTCAGGTGCGCTCTGGACAGCGTGCGCCAAGCAGACTCTCGAGCATGCACCATAAACAACTTGCACCTGCACAGGATTAAGGTGCAATCAGCGTGCCTATATAAAACTGTGAAACCACACTCACTTTGCAAAGTATTGAGTTGCATTGCTGATACATTATCAAGCCTTATTTCCTCGCTTTGTTTCCTGATCCCTGATTTCCTGTTTCTCGTCTTTGATCCTGCCTAGTCTATGATAGCCTGCTTGTGCCTCGCTCGACCTATTGCCTGTTTCACTGTTTTACAATTTTGCCTGCTGTTCTGGATTGTTTTCCTGTCTTCACTTGTATTAATAAACACACCTTCTGCACTTACATCCGTCTCCCAGCCATCTCTGACAGAACACTTTGCACACCCTGACAAAGAGAATGCACATTCACCTGTGCATACGTCATGTTCAGGAACAAACTAATGTTAATGGTGCTGAAACAGCCATCGTCAAATGGTGCAGTTGGACTCGACTTGAATCAATAGTGGACTCGACTCGGACTTGACCCGGATCGATAGTAGACTCAACCCGGACTTGACTTGAATTTTTTTTTAATGACTTGGACTTGACTAGGACTTGAACACTGGGGACTTGAGACTGGACTCAGACTCAAGGTTTAGTGACTTGACTACAACACTGCTCAGTTCCGTAATGTATTTTGTATGAAAAATGTGAATATTTCAACACGAGAATATAAACTTCATATCTTCAAGCCAATGTGTGATTTTCTTTTTATCATATCTGCCATGCTCCACCCCGGACATCCACTCCAGAGATTACGGATCTCTCATGCCAGCGCCGATCCGGATCTGGGACAGGAATTCCTTCTCCCCTGAACTTACTTCCTGGTTTTCACTGCTGCTTATTTAAACGCCATTCTCAGACTCTGTTTTTGCCAGAACGTTTCATTTGCTACTCTAGCTGTTTCTGTGCCACTCTTGCTTCTCATGCCCCCCTGCCCAAAAGTTACTTCTCTTGTTCATGGTTTTTGCACTAAGGGTTTTTTCTAGTTCATGGTTTTTTCTCTTTCAGCCCTGACCTCAACCAAGACCCAATTCAAGTGGGGGGAGGAAGCAGAGAAAGCCTTTTCCACGCTCAAGTACAGGTTTACCACAGCACCCATTCTCACCATACCTGATCCTACTAAGCAGTTTATTGTTGAGGTCGATGCTTCCAAGTCAGGGGTCGGAGCTATACATCCCAGAAGGCCAGTGACGACAAGGTCCACCCATGCTCCTTCTCCCGCCGGCTATCCCCAGCTGAATGGAATTATGACATTGGCGACCGAGAACTACTGGCTGTTAAACTAGCCTTGGAGGAGTGGAGGCACTGGCTCGAGGGGTCGGAGCTCCCCTTCCTAGTCTGGACCGACCATAAGAATCTGCAATACCTCAAGTCTGCCAAACGCCTGAATTCCCGTCAAGCCCGTTAGTCTCTCTTCTTCTCCCGGTTCAACTTCACACTTTCCGACTACCCAGGTTCCAAGAATGGCAAACCCGATGCCCTGTCCAGGATGTTCTCTTCCCACCAAGAGGAATCCAAGCCGCCCGAGACCATCCTTCCTCCACGCTGCCTGGTGGGAGCAACCTGCTCCTGGAACAAGCCAGCCAATCGGCTCCCTGCCGGCTTGCTAAGACCCCTCCTGACTCCACATCGACCTTGGTCTCACATCACCCTGGACTTTGTCACTGGACTCCTTGATTCAGGTGGCAACACATCCATCCTCACTGTCATTGACCATTTCTCCAAGACCGTCCATTTCATTCCTCTGCCCAAGCTCCTCTCAGCCAAAGAAACTGCAGAATTACTCATCCACCATGTCTTCTGCCTACATGGACTACCCACTGACATCGTTTCTGACCAGGGTCCTCAGTTCACTGCACAGTTCTGGAGGGCCTTCTGCAAACTCATCAGGACCACCTATAGTCTCCCCTCAGGCTTCTACCCACAGACCAACAGCCAGGCAGAACGGGCAAACCAGGCTTTGGAGGTTGCACTCAGGTGCATGGCGTCCAGGGATGCCAGTTCTTGGAGTAAGTACCTACCCTGGATCGAGTACACTCATAACACTCTGCCTTCCTCTGCCACAGGTCTCTCACCCTTCCAGTGCTCCCTAGGTTACCAACCACCACTCTTCCCCAACCAAGAGGAGGAGGTCGCTGTACCCTCAGCCCAGACCTTCATACACCACTGCAGGAGGATGTGGGCATTGGCCTGGAGAAAATTCATTCGCTCTGCCCTAGCATCCAAGAGGCAGGCTGACAAACGCTGCTCTAAGGCACCCACTTACCGGGTGGGGCAACGAATCATGCTCTCCACACTCCATCTGCCACTCAGAACAGTCTCCCACAAGCTGGCTCCCAGGTACCTAGGACCCTTCCTCATCAAAAAGGTAATCAACCCATGTTCCGTCAGACTGGCACTATCACTCACCATGCAATGCATCCATCCCACATTCCATGTGTCACAGCTTAAACCTCTGGTCTCTAGTTCAAAATTTTTTATGAAATTTTCATAAATTGTCTCCGTTTTTTTTTATCTTAAAACATATCTTCCTTTGCATTTTGGTGTGGATTCTATATTAACTACTTGATCAAGATATAAAACATTCACGGAATTTATTAGCACATCATGATCCAGCGTTAGGGTCAGAAATAAAGCTGGTAAATTGACCACAGATTATTAATAGAAGTGAATATCATTTTAGATTTGTAAACTTTGTGTCCAAAGTGGTATGGGCTTTTATAGATAATTGGAGTAGTTTTGAGGGCAAGCCTGGTCTGTAAGGGTGGGACAGTATTCCTCCCCGTCGGGAAGGTACTGCTCTCATTTTTTGCAGTATAGCCCATAGTCTCAGAACAGGCTGAGTTAATCTGTTACAATTTAGAGCCAAGGCCAGGGAGCAGACAAACAGGCTAAACCAACCGTCTGCTAGCTGCACAGAGTCGCACTCAGGTTCCACCATTTTGATTGTCTGTTCTCGAGCCATTCCACCGAATCAGTGCCATTTCCATCCCTAGAAAATTATATGTATAAATGCACATAAAAATGTATTTTAAAATACATTTCCTTATTACGCAGAATACCCTGCACATTGATCTGATTTCAAATTTAAGATATACAGTGGGGCAAAAAAAGTATTTAGTCAGTCACCAATTGTGCAAGTTCTCCCACTTAAAAAGATGAGAGAGAGGCCTGTAATTTTCATCATAGGTATACCTCAACTATGAGAGACAAAATGAGAAAAAAAATCCAGAAAATCACATTGTCTGATTTTTAAAGAATTTATTTGCAAATTATGGTGGAAAATAAGTATTTGGTCAATAACAAAAGTTCATCTCAATACTTTGTTATATACCCTTTGTTGGCAATGACAGAGGTCAAACGTTTTCTGTAAGTCTTCACAAGGTTTTCACACACTGTTGCTGGTATTTTGGCCCATTCCTCCATGCAGATCTCCTCTAGAGCAGTGATGTTTTGGGGCTGTCACTGGGCAACACAGACTTTCAACTCCCTCCAAAGATTTTCTATGGGGTTGAGATCTGGAAACTGGCTAGGCCACTCCAGGACCTTGAAATGCTTGTTACGAAGCCACTCCTTCATTGCCCAGGCAGTGTGTTTGGGATCATTGTCATGCTGAAAGACCCAGCCACGTTTCATCTTCAATGCCCTTGCTGATGGAAGGAGGTTTTCACTCAAAATCTCATGATACATGGCCCCATTCATTCTTTCCTTTACACAGATCAGTCGTCCTGGTCCCTTTGCAGAAAAACAGCCCCAAAGCATGATGTTTCCACCCCCATGCTTCACAGTAGGTATGGTGTTCTTTGGCTGCAACTCAGCATTCTTTCTCCTCCAAACACGACAAGTTGAGTTTTTACCAAAAAGTTCTATTTTGGTTTCATCTGACCATATGACATTCTCCCAATCCTCTTCTGGATCATCCAAATGCTCTCTAGCAAACTTCAGACGGATTTGGACATGTACTGGCTTAAGCAGGGGGACACGTCTGGCACTGCAAGATTTGAGTCCCTGTTGGCGTAGTGTGTTACTGATGGTAGCCTTTGTTACTTTGGTCCTAGCTCTCTGCAGGTCATTCACTAGGTCCCCCCGTGTGGTTCTGGGATTTTTACTCACCGTTCTTGTGATCATTTTGACCCCACGGGGTGAGATCTTGCGTGGTGCCCCAGATCGAGGGAGATTATCAGTGGGAGATTATCAGTGGTCTTGTATGTCTTCCATTTTCTAATAATTGCTCCCACAGTTGATTTCTTCACACCAAGCTGCTTACCTATTGCAGATTCAGTCTTCCCAGCCTGGTGCAGGTCTACAATTTTGTTTCTGGTGTCCTTTGACAGCTCTTTGGTCTTGGCCATAGTGGAGTTTGGAGAGTGACTGTTTGAGGTTGTGGACAGGTGTCTTTTATACTGATAACGAGTTCAAACAGGTGCCATTAATACAGGTAATGAGTGGAGGACAGAGGAGCCTCTTAAAGTGCTGATGACATGTTTTTGACATCTTTGGCGATGTTTTATAACATAAAAAGTAATTCCCAATGATCCATATATTAATTCACGAAGGCGCCTATTTTACAAGTTATGATAAAAAAACGCGGCTATTTGGGCAAATTTGACGGGGCTGCAGCACCCAGGAGACGAAAGAGGAGGAGGAGCTATATGACATCAGCGAAAGAACCTTCCTCCTAACTTAGCAGTTTGTTGTTGATGGTGTTGATGCGACAGGTGTTCAGTTTATCATTATTAGTATTTTTATTATATATATATATATATATAGTTATTATGCCTTCGCGTTGTGTTGCCGGCTTTTGCTCCAAAACCCACAAAACATCACTGCTCTAGAGGAGATCTGCATGGAGGAATGGGCCAAAATACCAGCAACAGTGTGTGAAAACCTTGTGAAGACTTACAGAAAACGTTTGACCTCTGTCATTGCCAACAAAGGGTATATAACAAAGTATTGAGATGAACTTTTGTTATTGACCAAATACTTATTTTCCACCATAATTTGCAAATAAATTCTTTAAAAATCAGACAATGTGATTTTCTGGATTTTTTTTTCTCATTTTGTCTCTCATAGTTGAGGTATACCTATGATGAAAATTACAGGCCTCTCTCTCATCTTTTTAAGTGGGAGAACTTGCACAATTTGTGGCTGACTAAATACTTTTTTGCCCCACTGTATAATTGTAAGGATTAATAAAAACTACCTTAAACACTGAAAAATAGCATGTGTTTCCTGTCCCCGCACTCTAACTTTATACTTAACTATGAAATATTATGATTAAAATCCTTCAGAAACAGTATTTCTTTTGCACTGTTGTGTGACTCCATATCCTATCCATGGTTTAAATATATTTTTTTCATAAGAAATCCACAATATCTTAGTTAAAATACACATTTTATTTGTGTCCCTGGGTTTTCACTCAGTCCTGTTACCCAAACATATTACCCCATCTGACAAATTTGGAACATTCCGTAAATCACATGCTCAATAGGAAGTTACATCAGTTGTGTCTTCTGAAGGCCATGGGAAGACCAAAAGTTAGTTCTCTCATTTACTTTTCTGTATATTTGATGATTTTTTTTTACTTTGACTGATAAGGTCAATGTCAACATACTGTCCTGTTACTTAAATTATTTCTTAGATGATATTATTTATTTTAAAAATACAGATTTTTGGTAAATCACTAGAATGTGCTAAGTGTGGTCATGCTATTAGCGATGACGCCATGTGGCTTAATTCCATGTATTAGCTAATCCTAGGCTAAAAACTCATGCCCCTTTTCCACCAAAGCAGTTCCAGGGCTCGTTCGGGGCCAGTGCTTAGTTTGGAACCGGGTTTTCTGTTTCCACTGACAAAGAACTGGCTCTGGGGCCAGAAAAAAAACGGTTCCAGGCTAGCACCAACTCTTTGCTCGGCCAGAGGAAAGAACTGCTTACATCAGCGGGGGTCGGGGGGGGGGGGGGGGGGGAGTTGTTAAGACCAACAACAATCGCAAGACCATGAAAGGTCGCCATTTTTAAGCGCCAAGAAGCAGCAGCTGTACAAATGCGAAGTCATCCATTATTGTTGTTGTTGTTGCTGCTTCTTCTCCGTGTTGTTGTTGCTTCGATATTCATGCCAAGGTTTATGCACACGCAGCGACGTAACTGACGTATACAGCAACGTAACTGACGTATACAGCGACGTAATTGACGTATACAGCAACGTAATGACGTGGCTCCCCTTAGAACCACGAGCTATGGAAAAGCAAACTGGTTCTCAGCTGGCTCGCAAGTTGAACGAGTTGTGAACCAGCACCAGCACTGGCCTCGAACCAGCCCTGGAACTGATTTGGTGGAAAAGGGGTATCAGTCCTGTTACTTTCAGTCCTGTTACTCATATAAAGAGTATGCAGCCATCTTTGACTTCTAAACCTTGTAAAAAAAATAAATAATGTAGCCTGAGGTTGACCAATACACATTTTGAATAGTTAAATATGTGTGTTATTATAATCAGTGTTGAAAAGATATAACAAATTAAGTTTAATTTGGGAGTGGTACAACAAGCAAATGGCACCCATTCGGTGGAATGTCCCTCATATTATCAGCAACAACTTGAGTGAAAAGTTGAGTCTGAAAAATATTTACTTGAATTTCAGAATTCCTTAGTTTTTGGTACAACCTATTTTTGCCTTTATATCAATGGAACTCGACGAAAATCTGACTTTTTTTTGCATAGGAGTTAACATGGTCAGTATCACACATTATCATATGACCTGTACAGACCTGCAGGCATGCTCTTAATAAAACCATTGGGAAAAGTCACGTGACTGGGCAGATCCAGATTTCTGAATTTGGTTTAGAAAAAGCTGTATGCAGCCCCGGACCCGTTTACCTGCTTCTGCCATTTTCATTTTGCTCTGAATTGTTACTTTGAAAAATGAGCACCGCAACTGAGCAAAGTGAAAGTGAATTTTATTATCCAGATGATTTATCAGCCACAGACCTAATTGAACAAGCTGAAATTGTCGAAGAAAATGAAAAAAAGGTATTTTCGAGTGAAGAAATTCACTTGTTTATACGAGGACAACAACAAGAAAACACTGAGAAAAAAAAACAAGTACGACATGAACATTTTCAAAAGATTTCTTGCTGAAGGTAAGGAGGAAAGAGACATAACAGTCATCCCCTCTAAGGAGCTAGACAGCTTGCTATGTAGTTCTTATATGCAAGTGAAGAAAAAAGGAAATTTAGACTACAAACCTGACAATTTGTCTTCCTTTTCACGAAGTATTCAGTGCTACCTGACAACAACAACAGTAACATCCTGAAAGATGAAGACTTTAAAAAGTCCAGGGAAGTCCTGAAGTTCAAGCACAGAGACCTCGGAAAAAATGGAAAAGGCAACAAACCAAATGCCACAGAAGTTTTGACTGATTGGTTCATTTTTTTGCACACTGTTGTGCATTGTTTTCCATTGTGTATGTTAGTTTAAAAAGATCACATGATAAAATACTTATTGACTGAGTTAGGTCAGGCCAGACAGGTAAATATTTGGCTCTTGGTCATTTGTATGGACCTCGCTGCACTCGGTCTGTACAGCATGACCTCAAGCCATTTTCCCATCCGGCCCAACCTAACTCAGTCAATAAGTACATATTATACATACAGGGCACTTTTTCAATGGAATAAAAACATGTATTCTATTCTCTTTTAGTGGGTTTCATTCATTTGGTTTGATAGCATGCAATATTGTTAGCATATCGCTAATCCTACGTATATTACATCACTCTACCCAATGGAGAATGAACGTTGAATATGGTTTACGGTATTGCATGGTTGTCAAGACAACATGAGGTCACATGCCAGAGACGTAAAACTTCTGCGCTAGTGAGTGATTGTGACAATTTGTAAACAAACATGGCCGCCAGGTTTGCTTCGTTAAATACGGAAGATTTTGACAGAATTTAGAAAAAGAAAGATGCACTGAACACCCAAAAGGAATGTGTATGTATAATAATAATAATATTGACTGGCTTTTTTTCATGGTATATCAGATATATTCCATTCAGCTAGCATGATACTGAACTCATGTTCAACTTGTTCAATATCATGCTAGCTGAATGGAATATATCTGATATACCACTCAACGCCAACCAATATTATTTAATTAAATAGTGATCTAGAAATGGGATATTCAAGATATGGAATATATACATTCACTGGATTTCTTTTACTTGTTTTAAGTTGTATGACTCTTTCTCTTAAACTGTCAGCTTCTTGTGTAACTGCGAGTTCTCAAGGACTGGCCTGAGTTGTTCTCTCTTGATGTTTGATCTGATTGAGCTAATATTATTTATGGAATTATGTCTAGAAGCTGTAGTATTAGATCATAAATCATCTACAGTGACTAAACTCAGTTACTCCTTGATTGAGTAAGATTGTGTTGTTTTTTTCATTAATTAGACCCCCATTTCTGATAAATGTAGACACAGTAAATGCTGCCAAATGTAGGTCCTATCCTAGATCAATCACGTACTGGTGGCTCTGAGAGTCTGTTTTGCATTTCCTCTAAAGGAGCAGTCATTATGAAGTGAAACGAATATAGGAGAAGACTGTGTGCAAAACTTAAAAGCAAAAGACCGTCATGATTGCCAAATAAATAAGCTCTTCCAGATGATTACATTTCATTCTGTAGTTCATGAGTTTACTATAAATAAAAACACTGCTTTCCCAGTGTTGGATATCCAAGTGTAGCACAGAAATGAATCAAAGTGGTCAATGTGTTCTTAGGACAGAATATTTGATGACTATTTCAGCTGCGTCTCACTGTCCATTGATATCCATTCAACCATAAGTGTGATGAAAAATCATTATACTGATGTCATGAAGAAAGAAAAAATCCTGAAGTAAAACTCTGTTGTCTTGTGGAGCCAACTATGGAATTTCAGGCACAGCATCATCCAGAGATAATGTTTGTTACCTCTCCCAAGAGGTTATGTTTTCGCCTCCATTTTTTATCTGTTCCCAACATAACTCAAAAAGTAGTCAATGGGGTTTGCTGAAATTTTGAGGAAAGGTGGGCCATGGGCCAAGGAGCAACTGATTAAATTAATTTTACTAGTTGTGAAAGCTCGATAGCTAGTGAACTCTTAATGCAGGTATATCATGTATTGGGTCGTTATTAAACCACTAACTCAGTCATCCTCTTTTTCATCTTTTTCAGACCTAAAATATTCATTCTGCAGGGATTTCTGAAGCTCCAGAAATGTTCCTGGTCCATTTCTCAGACTGTGTAACCAAACAGTTTACATATACATATAATTTTTTTGTTTTAATCTTTAAAAAACATGAAAAATTAAAACCTGCATGAAACAAATGCTGGATAGATCTGCCTGCGACCCTGTAGAACAGGATAAAGCGGCTAGAGATAATGAGATGAGATGAGATGTTCGAACAAAATTTCAAACATTCATATCATAAAAAATAAAACTTTATAGCTCTTTCTAGATACCTGAGGGAAAATGGGAACTGGGAAATATATATATATATATATATATATATATATATATATATATATATATATATATATATATATATATAACCTCCTAGGGCTTAGCGGTCACATGCGTGGACAGCACTTTATGGAAATTCGGAACAAGAATCCACATATGTGGACATACTTTTTCTCTAAAAGTACATCTTATCAAAAGATGATGCTTAGTTTTTATTCTAATCAGGTTCTAATAAGCCCAAATAGCAAAGAGAAATAAAAAATGCATATAAAAAAACAGCTTGGGCCTTAGGAGGAGATATATATATATATATATATATATATATATATATATATATATATATATATATATGCGCAGCACAGTGGTGTAGTGGTTTGCACTGTCGCCTCACAGCAAGAAGGTCCTGAGTTTGAGCCCAGTGGCCGGCAAGGGCCTTTCTGTGTGGAGTTTGCATGTTCTTCCTGTGTCTGCGTGGGTTTCCTCCGGGTGCTCCGGTTTCCCCCACAGTCCAAAGAGATGCAGGTTAGGTTAACTGGTGGCTCTAAATTGACCGTAGGTGTGAATGTGAGTGTGAATGGTTGTTTGTCTCTGTGTCAGCCCTGCGATAACCTGGCAACTTGTCCAGGGTGTACCCTGCCTTTCGCCCATAGTCAGCTGGGATAGGCTCCAGCTTGCCTGCGACCCTGTAGAAAAGGATAAAGCGGCTAGAGATAGAGATTTTATATATTTCCCAATCCACAGCTTCAAGTTACATGAAGCTGTGCCCACTCAGATCTCTGTTCTTGGCTGACCAGAATGGAACATGATGTTGTCTTTTGCTGTTGTAGCCCGTCTGCCCCATGGTTTGGCTTGTTGTGCATTCTGAGATGCTTTTCTGCACACCATGGTTGTAAAGTGTGATTTTTTGGGTTGCCATAGGCTTTCTGTCAACTCAAACCTGATTCTCCTCTGAAAAACCACCGCTCACTGGGTGCTTTTTGTTTTATGTACTATTTGGTGTAAAATCTAGAGACTGCCCATGAAAATCCTAAAAGTTCGTGAATTCTTAAAATACTCAAACAAGTTGTCTTGGACCAACAATCATGCTATGGTCAAAGTCACTGAGATCACCTTTATTCCCCTTTGGATATTTGATATGAACATTATCTGAAGCTCCTAACCTGCATGAGTACAGTATCTGCATGATTTATTGCATGACGCCGCTGCCACATGACTGGCTGATCAGATAATTGCATGAATGAGTAAGCGTACATGTGATGTGATGTGATTGGTGAGATATACTATACTTCTGTTACAGAGTTTGAAATGTGGACATTGTTTGTATTTGTAGAAGAACCTGTGGGCAATCATGGTGTACAGAGACATGCAAGGCAGCATATGAACAGTTGTTATCTTGAGGAAACATCTTGTCTGGACTTCCACAGTTGCTCTTATGCAGAGTAGCTGAATTACTGCAAATATATTTTTCAAGAGAATGTTAACAGCCCATCTGGAAAGGAGGACACACATGTATCCTTTGGCTTTCAAACTAGTTCCAGGAACCATATGCTCTGGAAAGGTTTATTGCCAAATTAGCCACTTCAGATCACAGTGTAAACATACATCACTGAATTATTGTACAGTGTGGCCAGAGTGTAAGAGAAAAGAAAATTGCAATTCAAATTCTGTGTTTATTTTATTGCAGACTCTTGTGCCGTGTGTGTGTGTGTGTGTGTGTGTGTGTGTGTGTGTGTGTGTGTGTGTGTGTGTGTGTGTGTGTGTGAGGCTCACTATAATATGTTGCCATTGACCAATGTGGTATCATTTCCTGAATGATCAGTAAATGTTTCCTGTTCTGTTTGGCATGATGTTCACTGCCATAAACACCCATATCCTCCTTTGAGATTAATTATACAGCAGTTAAACTGATGAACTGTGCAAAAAACGGGCTGTGCTGGTGAACATAACTTGATTTCACCACTTTGTAAAGGTCAACAGGGCTTTTTATTGCTCACAAACAAACCTGGGCTTCAAGGATTGTTCTTGTGTGACTTGTAATTACTATTATTTTTTGGTAACTTATATTGATTTCATATTAATGAAAGAAACAATCTGAAGAAATTACAAACTGTAAATCTAGACAAATAATATGAGCTAGGATGTGTGTGTGTGTGTGTGTGTGTGTGTGTGTGTGTGTGTGTGTGTGTGTGTGTGTGTGTGTGTGAATTGCTATGCCAGGTGAACTGCAATACTGGAAGATTTGTGTCTTTTGCTATAATTGGTAGTTTGCATTTTTTGTTATTTTATGAATATGAAGAAAAACAGTCTTATCAGAGCAAATGTTTGGTTTGGTCTATGTTAACACTGAAACAAACACTAGTCAGCCACTTTAATAGGAACTTGTTCTTGATTCTAAGATTCCTGTTCTTGGCTGCAGGAGTGGAATCCAGTGTGGTCTTCTGCTGTTGCATGCTGAGATGCTTTTCTGCTCATCATGGTTGTAAAGAGTGATTATATGAGTTACTATATCCTTCCTGGCAGCTCAAACCAATCTGGCCATTTTCCTCTGACCTCTCTTATCAATAACACGTTTCCATCCACAGGACTGTCGCTCACTCAATGTTTTTTTTTTGTTTGTTTTTCACACCATTCTGTGTAAACTCTAGAGACTCGTGTGTGAAAACATCTTGGAGATCAGCAGTTTCTGAAATACTCAAACCAGTCCATCTGGCTCAAACCAACACCCATGCCACAGTGAAAGGAATATATCTGATATACCAGGAAAAAGGCCAGCCAATATTATTTTAGATTAGATAGAACTTTATTATACACATATTATTATTATTATTATTATTACATAATACATATTACATAATGCATTATTATTATTATTATTATTATTATTATACATACACATTCAATGGAACAATATTGAATGCTGAAACCAACAATGAATGCTGATTCTGATCGAATGTAAATCAATGTCCTGTCAATTCAGTATACATGTACAAAGTCAAAGTTCTAACAATAAAAATGGTACAAGTCCAAAAAGCCTGAACAACCCAACTTATATACAAGCTATATCCAGGTTGACAGTTCAAGTTCAAAGTTACTTTTGGTAGTAGTTAATTGTTACACTGCAGTTGTTCAAAACAAAAGGGCTTTGCTGAGTGAAGTCCACGAATGAAGTCCTCTTGTAAAAGTCTCCGTCACTTTCCTCACCTCCAAGTAGAACTTTATATTTCTGCTATTACTCTCTTTTCCAGTTTTTCGATGTCCGTTGGTCTGTTTTTCTCTTGTAAATATGCGTGAAGCCTTTTGGGTGTTGAGCACATCTGTCTCTTTAAATCTTCTGCTTTTAATGAAGCAAACCTCACCGCCATTTTTGTTTACAAACTGTCACAGTCACTCGCTATCGCGGAAGTTTTACATCTCCAACGTGTGTCTTTTCCAATTTTTCCATATATTTAATGCGGAAGATTAAATGCATGAAGAAAATCCAGGGAAGTTTTGGTAGCCCTTCAGGTGTTCAGCGTGTCTTTAGTTTCAGTTTATTTATTTAGTGCTTAAACCTCGCACTGGATCTTCTCTTTCCCGGCCAACAAAGAAATGATTGTGCACATGTGCAGCAGAAGTTTTGTCATTGGATCTTCGCATGAGCTCAGAAATGTGATGTAATGTTGTCTTGAGAACGTGCAATATTATAACAATATTGCATACTCATTCTCCATTGGGTAGAGTGGCGTAATACATGGAGGATAAGCGATATACTAACAATATTGTATTCTATCAAATCAAATGAATGGAACCCACTAGAAGGGAATAGAATACATGTTTTTATTCCATGGAAAAAGTGTCCTGTATGTATAATAATTCCTGCTATTTCATTCCAATGACATCACTCCCAGTGTTTTCCTGCTGACTAGATGCGTGTTGTCAAAATGGCAAACTGGTTCAAAATTAAATTTCTTTTGCTTGACTTACATTATTGTGTGTGTGTGTGTGTGTGTGTGTGTGTGTGTGTGTGTGTGTGTGTGTGTGTGTATGCATCCATATAATACAGTGGTGCTTGAAAGTTTGTGAATCCTTTAGAATTTTCTATATTTCTGCACAGGGCCGTTCAAGTCAAGTCAAGTTTATTTGTATAGCGCTTTTAACAATAAACATTGTCGCAAAGCAGCTTTACAGAATTTGAACGACTTAAAATATGAGCTAATTTTATCCCTAATCTATCCCCAATGAGCAAGCCTGTGGCGACGGTGGCAAGGAAAAACTCCCTCAGACGACATGAGGAAGAAACCTCTTGACAGCTTTGGCTGGGCCCGGGACAAAATAATCTGAGTGCCCCCCACACACACACACACATATACGCGCGCACGCACATCGCCACACAGCAACCACCCACACCCAACCCCTCTTTTCACAGTCTCCATTCACTCCAACACTTAAATAACAGGTATTCCAAGCCCATTATAACAGTCAACCATTTTATTTCAACATTTCAACATATTTACAGTTTGAACATTTCCTTAGTCTGCAACTATTCAGGTGCGAAATGCAATGCGCCGGACTTTTGCTGTGGCAAAGTCGTCAATAAGGTCATTGAAGTCCAGCTTCTTTGCAAGTTCGCGCTCTATAGAGAGCATAGCCAGCCCATTGAGCCTCTCCTGTGACATGTTTGAGCACAGGTAGTTGATAAACCAAAATGATTGTTTACGGGATGGAACTGGGCCTCAATGAGAACGGAGTTATGGCTTTCCCAAAATCTGAACATAGAAGCATCACCACTAGTGATGTGTACAGTGAGTTTTTCAGTGTATTTTTTTGTCTTGTTTTTCATAAACGTCCTTTCCGTACTCGATTTAGAATGTTACAAAAAAAATTGACACCCTCCCAACCACGTAACATTAGCCTATCTGACTTGGGGGCTGACACATTTATTACGGATAAACCAAAAGGATTACAACGTTCCCTGGATATAGAACTGGACCGAGAAGATTTCAAAATCTTAACGTGTAAGCAACAACAATAAAACAGAGGTTGTTTTATTCATTTAGAGCTTATTAGGCTACTTTCATTAATTGCGCTTTTCATACAGGCCTATCATTTTTCACTTGAGCAAGGGAATTGTTTGAAGAGTATCCAGTCTAAGCGAAAGTTTAATGTTTTGCAACAGACTAACCTCAAAACACCCCATTTATAGCCCATTCGTTACATTAAACTCTATCTAGCTGGCAATTTCACATGCCGTCGTATCTACACGGGATGATTTCCAACAAAATAAGGTTTAATTAACAAGAGGCAGCGTTCCACGGGCTTTCAGCTAACCGGAGTCCAGCTCAGCGCAGCTCAGCAAGCGTGCCTAAAACATTTGGATATGATTGCCACATATATATACACATACAAACAGCCACTCAAATCTCCACTGCCAAGCCTCTACCTCTCCAACGCCAGATCCATGTAAACAACACGGACGATTTGGAATTACCTTATTCTATTCTATAATCGGCTGGTCAGTGCTATACTCAATACTTAAGTGACTTACCCATCCAGTGAGGATCATTTTCTTGTTTACAAGATGCCACATCTGAGTCGCTGACAAATCCTGAATTTCTGTAGAGATAACTGTGCAGAGGTTTATAAGCACGCAGTGCTTCACCACTGAACAGCGAGGGAAAGTTGATGAGGTAATCATACACGTCCGGGTATTCCGCTGGCAGTTCAAAATCCGGTCGTGAAAACTCCGTCCGGAAAGCCATAAGGGTCACAAATCTGTAGATCGTTTATTTTAGACATATATCTAGTTATCTGTTCATTAGAAAAATGAGCCGTGTAGTCCGTCGGTTGAAATTGATCCATTCTGTACACGAGTGCAGCAGTATTCAGCGGTGTTTTTGACCGACAAGATGGCGGTTGTGTACTTTCCGGTCACGTGACTGCAAGATCTCTATAGTGCCGTGTTATTTGGCGCCTTAATCAAAGACCAAACCATTTCTGCATTAGGGGTGGTAGGTGGGTTCTTGAATCTATTTTCGAAGACAATAAAGGCAAAAGAACCAGAAATCATTCATTGAATGCAAATATAGCACATTTTTCTCCCCCAAATCAACACATTTTGAAATGAAACAGAATGATTAATGGCATCTTCATGAGGGACCAGTTCTGGGCCCCCCCTCATGCCTGGGCCCGGGACAAAATACCCGGTTGTCCCCCCCTGTCGACGGCCCTGTTTCTGCATAAATATGACCTAAAACATCATCAGATTTTCACATAAATCCTAAAAGTAGATAAAGAGAACCCAGTTAAACAAATGAGACAAAAAAAGATTATACTTGGTCACTTATTTATTGAGGAAAATGATCCAATATTACATATCTGTGAGTGGCAAAAGTATGTGAACCTCTAGGATTAGCAGTTAATTTGAAGGTGTAATTAGAGTCAGGTGTTTTCAATCAATGGGATGACAATCAGTTGTGAGTGGGCACCCTGTTTTATTTAAAGAATGAGGATCTATCAAAGTCTGATCTTCACAACACATGTTTGTGGAAGTGTATCATGGCACGAACAAAGGAGATTTCTGAGGACCTAAAAAAAAAAACATTGTTGATGCTCATCAGGCTGTAAAAGGTTACAAAACCATCTCTAAAGAGTTTGGACTCCACCAATCCACAGTCAGACAGATTGTGTACAAATGGAGAAAATTCAAGACCATTGTTATCCTCCCCAGGAGTGGTCGACCAACAAAGATCACTCCAAGAGCAAGGCGTGTAACAGTCGGCGAGGTTACAAAGGACCCCAGGGTAACTTCTAATCAACTGAAGGCCTCTCTCACATTGGCTAATGTTAATGTTCATGAGTCCACCATCAGGAGAACACTGAACAACAATGGTGTGCCTGGCAGGGTTGCAAGAAGAAAGCAATTGCTCTTCAAAAAGAACATTGCTGCTCATCTGCAGTTTGCTAAAAATCACGTGGACAAGTCAGAAGGCTATTGAAAAAAGTTTTGTGGACAGATGAGACCAAAATAGAACTTTTTAGTTTAAATGAGAAACATTATGTTTGGAGAAAGGAAAACACTGCATTCCAGCATAAGAACTTTATCCCATCTGTGAAACATGGTCATGGTAGTATCATGGTTTGGGCCTATTTTGCCGCATCTGGGCCAGGATGGCTTGCCATCATTGATGGAACAATGAATTCTGAATTATACCAGCAAATTCTAAAGGAAAATGTCAGGACATCTGCTCATGAACTGAATCTCAAAAGAAGGTTTAGCAGCAAGACAACGACTCTAAGCACACAAGTCGTTCTACCAAAGAATAGCTAAAGAAGAATAAAGTGAATGTTTTGGAATGGCCAAGTCAAAGTCCTGACCTTAATCCAATCAAAATGTTGTGGAAGGACCTGAAGCGAGCAGTTCATGTGAGGAAACCCACTAACATCCCAGAGTTGAAGCTGTTCTGTATGGAGGAATGGGCTAAAATTCCTCCAAGCTGGTGTGCAGGACTGATCAACAGTTACCGGAAACGTTTAGTTGCAATTATTGCTGCACAAGGGGGTCACAACAGATATTGAAAGCAAAGGTTCACATACTTTTGCCACTCACAGATATGTAATATTGGATCATTTTCCTCAATAAATAAATGACCAAGTATAATATTTTTGTCTCATTTGTTTAACTGGGTTCTCTTTATCTACTTTTCAGACTTGTGTGAAAATCTGATGATGTTTTAGGTCATATTTATGCAGAAATATAGAAAATTCTAAAGGGTTCACAAACTTTCAAGCACCACTGTATAAAGAACATTAGATGGTGGCGTGAAGATATGACGTTTATCTTCTCATATTTTCACTCATTCGCTTCGCTCACTCGTGAAGATAAACTTCATATCTTTGCACAACTGTGTAATATCCTCTCTCTCTCTCTCTCTCTCTCTCTCACTCTCTTGTAAAGAGTTGCTATTTTCCTCTGACCTCTCTTATCAACAAAGCGTTTGTTTCCACCCACAGAACTGTTGCTCACTCAGTGTTTTCTTGTTTTGCGCACCATTCTGTGTAAACGCTAGAGACTGTTGTGTGTGAAAACCCCAGGAGATCAGCAGTTTCTGAAATACTCAAACCAGTCCATCTGGCACTAACACCCATGCCACAGTGAAAGTCACAGAGATCACGATTTTTCCCATTCTGATGATTGAAGTGAACATTAACTGAAGCTCTTGATTTGTATCTGCATGATTTTATGCACTGTGCTGCTGTCAAGGAATTGGCTGATTAGTTAACTGCATATGGGTGGGTGTTCCTAATAAAGTGGCCAGTGAGTGTATTTAGTAA
The DNA here is from genome assembly GCF_027579695.1 of Neoarius graeffei. Taxonomy (NCBI): domain Eukaryota; kingdom Metazoa; phylum Chordata; class Actinopteri; order Siluriformes; family Ariidae; genus Neoarius; species Neoarius graeffei. Next base: position 24,968,872 of record NC_083579.1, on the reverse strand, counting down.
TAGATTCATAAATTATGTCAAATAGGGCAGCATGGTGGTGTAGTGGTTAGCACGGTCGCCTCACAGCAAGAAGGTTCCGGGTTCGAACCCAGCGGCCAGCGAGGGCCTTACTGTGTGGAGTTTGCATGTTCTCCCCATGTCTGTGTGGGTTTCCTCCGGGTGCTCCAGTTTCCCCCACAATCCAAAGACATGCAGTTAGGTTGACGTGGGGCGGCCTTGGGCTGAGGTGCCCTTGAGCAAGGTACCTGACCCCTGACTGCTCTCCAGGCGCTTTGGTGTGGCTGCCCACTGCTCTGAGTGTGTGCATGTGTTCACTGCTTCAGATGGGTTAAATGCAGAGGATGAATTTCACTGTGCTTGAAGTGTGCATGTGACGAATAAAGGTTTCTTCTTCTTCTAAATATGGGCTGAAGCATTTTCTACACTGACAATCAGTGCACGTGTGCACACACACAATGAAAAAAATGAAAATATTTCAGACCTGATTATACATGTTCCCCTCCCTGGAGCTAGTCATTAAACACAGACAGTATAACACACACACACACACACGATGGCAGTGGAATGCGAAATCTCAATGTCAATAATTCACTCAGCATCACAATTAAAGCTCCAACCACAGGCTTGATGCAACTCGCCTTTGGGCTTTTCTTCAGCAGAGAAAATGAAAGGGTTGATGATAAAAAAAAAGAGAGAGAAAGAAAAGTAGTAAAATGAACTGAAAGAGTGTTGGCTGTATTCCTGCAAACATTCATGGTGGGAGAAAAAACAATGGATTTAGACAAGCCTGAAACCTGTCTGCATTTGAAACACACATGAACAGTTAGATATGACTAACTTTAATATGTTCAACATATTTCAAAACCGCCAACAGTAGGTCTGGGTTTTTCCTACTTGAACCTTTTTTCCCACAAAAATGATAATGAAATGTAATGACAGTCGCAATCTCAGTGTATCACGATCCAAATTGCTATCCTGTCCATTACTAAGCACAATTTATTGTTATGAATTATCAAAAACTAGTTACTCATTTCCTTCTTATTAATATCTGGACCACAGGTTCAGGATTGAAATTTGAATGAGATTCATACTGCAGAAATGTGACTTACTTCATTGTTAATACAACACCATGCTGAATGTTTACCAGTTGCTACTTTCTAGTCTCTCACGTCATCTGTTCATTAAAGTGTTTGGACTCAAGTTCGACTTTTTAATTTAATTCAGTTAGAAGAAGAAGCCTTTATTTGTCTTACTCAAGCACAGTGAAATTCCTCCTCTGCATTTAATCCATCTGAAGCAGTGAACACACATATGCACACACACGTGAACAATGAGCAGTAGGCAGCTATGCTACAGTGCCCAGGGAGCAGTTGGGGGTTAGGTGCCTTGCTCAAGGGCACTTCAGCCCAAGGCGGCCACATGTTAATCTAACCTGCATGTCTTTGGACCAGTAGCGGAGATTTGGGGGGCGGCTGCGGTGCGAACAATCCGGGGCCTCACCGCTAGGGGGGGCTCCTCACTGGTCGGGATTTTTTTTTTTTAGGCCACGCCAATTCAATTAGTTGGTTCTCGGAATCGCCGCTTGAAGAAAATGCAAAATGAAAAAAATAATAAAATCGAAATCAAACTCCCGCCAACAGAAAAGGTCACGTGACATGAGGTCATGTGATGTCAAAAACCAATCAAATCGCCCTTTTCACTTTCGATAAAGACTTGTGGAAGAAACATGCCTGTGGAGGGGAATCCTGCAAAGCCTGTGTTTGTGATTGCTAGGATATTCAGCGAACAGAAGCGTAAAATCTTTGACAGGTGTGTTGAAATTCTCTTTAATGGTTTGCCTGTATTGTTTGGTCTATTTCCACCGCTAATTTTACCATCAGAGCATTTTTTAAATTTTATTTTTATTTTGCCCTCTCGCTTCATATTTTTCCTGAAAAAATCAGAGAACCAACTAATTAAATTGGTGTGGCCTTAATACAGTTTATTGACCACATGTCCATTCGGAATTATTTACAACAAAATTGTTCAATAAAAATATATTATGTAGGGTGGGTTAGGCATAGTTTTTGTCTGTTTAACATTTTGTTTATAAAATGTGTCATTTCCCTCCAGAACGTAACTCTACAGGGCGCTCTAGAATCTTTGGTTCAAAGCAAGTGGTTAACCGCAAGCAACGTTCAGATGTCCGCGGTTATGAATAAATGAGCAAATACGATAAGGAAGTTTAAATCCGGTGCTTGTAAACAGAGAGAAAGATTGGAGGTGCAGCAGAGGAGACTATCTGTCACATCTAGCTGTGCCCCACTGACAAGGTACTTTTGCCAGGCTCAGGCCGACACGTCGCCTGATGTGACAGAGACAGTTGCTAGCGCGGTGGAGAAAGATGCTAGCCAGGTGATGTCCAGCATTGAGGAGGAGTATTTAGAACCTCCTTATGTCAGGGAACATTATGATGGAGGAGGTTCCGGGACAACAAAACGACACAGATCAGAACCATAGGCCTAACTCAGGGGATGTAGTAGGCCTAAACTGTGGTTCAACGTCCTCCAACGCTAACATTGATGTGCTGGACGTGGCAGGCACAGCATCTAACGTTACCTCATTCCATCTTGATCTGAATGAGCCTTACCCCACGGATCCCTACCTTTTCAGGACTCACCAGTCACTCAGTACTAGCCTGATCAGAGCTTTGATTAGACACGGGCCATGTCAACCTGGTTTAAACGACAATTACTCTGACTTCCCCTACAACTCGGATAACAGACAATTTAAAACATCATGGTATAAGCGCAATGTCGGTAGTTCGTGCATTAACCGGCAGTGGCTGGTCTACTCCCCTAAAGGTCAACGCCTCCACTGCTTTTGCTGCTGGCTGTTCACTAAAAGGGGTGATAAGAAGATTGGTAAGTGGGCAGACCCTTGCATTGGTTTCACAAATTTTAAGAAGGGTGTTGAAAAAATTGAAATGCATGAAGAAAGCAGCATGCACCGTGAGGCAGAGAAAGACTTTCTTATGACAAAATATCGCATCAGCCAAGACTGTTCAGTCATCGCAGAACTCTTGAAAGCTGAGAGGCAGCAGGTGGAGAGGAACCGTCCCTAGAAAGAGAGTAGCATCAATCAGTCTGAGCATAATTATGCTCAGACTGATTGATGCTACTCTCTTTCTAGGGAGACAAGGACTCCCATTCCGTGGACACAGAGAGTTCGCAGGTCTTGGCGCTCCTGGTATTAATGAGGGAAATTTCCTGGAACTACTGAAATTTCTAGCGCACTATGATGCCATGATTGAGCAGCACTTGAACAATCCTGCTGCAGGCCACATATCCTATTTGAGCCACCAGACACAAAATGAACTCATATCTGCGATAGCAAGTGAAATGATGTCTGCAATTATAAACGATATTAAAACTGCTAAACATTTTTCTGTAATTGTCAATTCTACAATTGGCATTTCTAAAATCGACCAGCTGTCCCTCTCTGTCAGACATGTCACTATTGCCGGTGAACCTATTGAGTGGTTCATTAAATTCGCAGAGCTTCCCGACAGTTCGGCAGAGTACATCATCCTTACAGACACACTCACCAATTAACTGTGACTTGATGTCAAATTAATGAGAGGGCAGGCTTATGATGGTGCACGGACTATGTCAGGCCATTTATCAGGACTACAGGCTAGGGTTAAAGAGCACTGTTCTGAAAAAGCACTATATGTACACTGTTGTGCACACAATTTGAATTTAATTCTTATGGATGCTGTTTGTTCATTGTCTACAGCAAAACTTTTTTGGAACACTTGAAACATTGTATGCATTCTTGACCTCTAGCAGTGGCGTAGCCAGGATTTTTTACATGGGTTGGCCAAAGATCTACAAGGGGTGGCCATGCTGTGACTAAATAAGGGGGGGGTCCTCCCACGGGAAATTTTGAATTACACTACCGTTCAAAGGTTTGGTGTCACCCAGACAATTTTGTGTTTTCCATGAAAAGTCACACTTTTATTTACCACCATAAGTTGTAAAATTAATAGAAAATATAGTCAATACATTTTTCTGGCCATTTTGAGCATTTAATCGACCCCACAAATGTGATGCTCCAGAAACTCAATCTGCTCAAAGGAAGGTCAGTTTTATAGCTTCTCTAAAGAGCTAAACTGTTTTCAGCTGTGCTAACATGATTGTACAAGGGTTTTCTAATCATCCATTAGCCTTCTGAGGCAATGAGCAAACACATTGTACCATTAGAACACTGGAGTGATAGTTGCTGGAAATGGGCCTCTATACACCTATGTAGATATTGCACCAAAAACCAGACATTTGCAGCTAGAATAGTCATTTACCACATTAGCAATGTATAGAGTGTATTTCTGATTAGTTTAAAGTGATCTTCATTGAAAAGAACAGTGCTTTTCTTTCAAAAGTAAGGAAATTTCAAAGTGACCCCAAACTTTTGAACGGTAGTGTAGCTAGGTTTGATTTCCTGTATTCTGATGTATCTGGTGGCATATCTGGTGCCTAACTCATGAACAAAACCTGGGCTGCCAACTCTCACACAATGAGCGTGAGACACACACATTTGATTGTCTTCACACGCTCACACGCCATACCTCCGATTTCTCATGCTAGAAAAAAATCTAGTTTATCTATCTAATCTAGGCTACCCATTGCGTCGCGCCAACCACTTGCAATTGATCAATTACGCCTTACGCACGGCTGAACAGGCAGAGAGGTGTTCCCTTCTGTACACACTCCCCTATGGTAGGTGGCGCATCTAATGATGCTGCACTCGCCGGAAGTTGGATAATTGCCTACCATCAATTTAGAGGAAGAGGAGAGAGAAGAAGGTATCCGAGTTGAAGACGGGTGTCTCAGACAGGTTTGTACATATGCACGCCAATGTGTGGTGTTACTGGCGTAATTATGAACTTATATAAAATTTCTTAATCGTTTTAGCCTATAAGTGTTGTGAGAATATTTAATGCCATATCGAGAGCTGTGTACTAGGCATGCTAAATCATTATAGGCCTACTGTCGTGCCACAGCCTCTATCTTCCCCAACAAGCAGCACGGGAGAGCACCTCCTTAGCACACGTTTATTAAGGCGCATTTTTAGTTTGTTTACTGTATGTTATCATACTTTATGACTTTATTTGAAGCCATACTGGAAATGTTGTAAAATAAAGCAAGTAAGAGATAATATTACAAATGCAAGAAGAGCCATTAGCCACCATACCTATTGTTTATTTACAGGGTATTTATTTTTAATTATTTATGATGTATGTAATTGCTCAGTTAAAGTAAATAAAGCGTGATCACCTGTAATATCAAAGAACTTGAACTTGTGAATAATAAAAAAAAAAAAAAGACAGAGAATATTACTGAGGAGACAGGGTTTCAGAGAGGGCAAGACAGGTAGAGAATATTTGTCAGATAACAGGCCCTGATGAATGCTCTATTACTAATAAGAAACATAGATAAGAAATAAATTAATAAGAAATATATTAATATAGCTTATTTAAGTATGACCAAAATTTTTAAGCTCAACTTTGTGTGCACATTCCCACCTATGGCCAAGGTTCAGCTTTTTGTGTTTCAATACTGTTCAAACTTAATCATTTTAATGTTTCTTGTAGCACATGCACATTTTGCTTACTGTTTAAGCATTTTATTTGTTCTTTTGCTGTTGATATTTTTCCCCATGCCAATCTTCTGCTGAACCCAGTGGTGGAGAAAGCCCTTAAATGCATAATGAATAGTCAGTGAGGGACAATCTTATTTTTTGCAACAGTTATTAAAAACTTAACATTTAGTTTCAATTCAGAAGGTGTTTAGGCTTAGCTGATGAAATATTTTCAAGCATGAACTTGCCTTTAAATCTGAAACACAGGTCTATAGGGCTACAGGAACATTGGCAGTCATCTGTAGTTTTCTAGTGTGGGGGCTTTTAAGCCAAAACTTGGTGCTTTTGTTGGCCACAAGCTGAAGGCCTGGCAAGTCAGGGTGTGTAAGAATGTAGGTATGGCACAGCAGGCTACTCCAAAAATCCACCAGAATGCAGGAACATCTACTAAATCCAAAATCTCAAACCCCCCCCCCCCCCCCCCCCCCCCCCCCCTGTCCATCTCCAGCTGGACGACCCACAAACAAAACACCAGAATGCAGGGGGACAAGTGAATATCAAACTGAATACAAAATTCCCACTTACTGCATGGTGTGCGGAAAAATTTTGCCGTCGACCCCCCACAGATTTGATTCCAAAGGATCAGTATCGGGCCAATACCAGGTAGTTAAAGTGTAGTAGTTTTTAAAGAAAAAAAATCACATACAGTGGTGCTTGAAAGTTTGTGAACCCTTTAGAATTTTCTATATTTCTGCATAAATATGACCTAAAACATCATCAGATTTTCACACAAGTCCTAAAAGTAGATAAAGAGAACCCAGTTAAATAAATGAGACAAAAATATTATACTTGGTCATTTATTTATTGAGGAAAATGATCCAATATTACATATCTGTGAGTGGCAAAAGTATGTGAACCTTTGCTTTCAGTATCTGGTGTGACCCCCTTGTGCAGCAATAACTGCAACTAAATGTTTCCGGTAACTGTTGATCAGTCCTGCACACCGGCTTGGAGGAATTTTAGCCCCTTCCTCCGTACAGAACAGCTTCAACTCTGGGATGTTGGTGGGTTTCCTCACATGAACTGCTCGTTTCAGGTCCTTCCACAACATTTCGATTGGATTAAAGGTCAGGACTTTGAATTGGCCATTCCAAAACATTAACTTTATTCTTCTTTAACCATTTCTAGAACGACTTGTGTGCTTAGGGTCGTTGTCTTGCTGCATGACCCACCTTCTCTTGAGATTCAGTTCATGGACAGATGTCCTGACCATTTTCCTTTAGAATTCGCTGGTATAATTCAGAATTCATTGTTCCATCAATGATGGCAAGCTGTCCTGGCCCAGATGCAGCAAAACAGGCCCAAACCATGATGCTACCACCACCATGTTTCACAGATGGGATAAGGTTCTTATGCTGGAATGCAGTGTTTTCCTTTCCCCAAACATAACGCTTCTCGTTTAAACCAAAAAGTTCTATTTTGGTCTCATCCATCCACAAAACATTTTTCCAATAGCCTTCTGGCTTGTCCACATGATCTTTAGCAAACTGCAGACGAGCAGCAATGTTCTTTTTGGAGAGTAGTGGCTTTCTCCTTGCAACCCTGCCATGCACACCATTGTTGTTCAGTGTTCTCCTGATGGTGGACTCATGAACTTTAACATTAGCCAATGTGAGAGAGGCCTTCAGTTGCTTAGAAGTTACCCTGGGGTCCTTTGTGACCTCGCCAACTATTACATGCCTTGCTCTCGGAGTGATCTTTGTTGGTCAACCACTCCTGGGAGGGTAACAATGGTCTTGAATTTCCTCCATTTGTACACAATCTGTTTGACTGTAGATTGGTGGAGTCCAAACTCTTTAGAGATGGTTTTGGAACCTTTTCCAGCCTGATGAGCATCAACAACGCTTTTTCTGAGGTCCTCAGAAACCTCCTTTGTTGGTGCCATGATACACTTCCACAAACATGTGTTGTGAAGATCAGACTTTGATAGATCCCTGTTCTTTAAATAAAACAGGGTGCCCACTCACACCTGATTGTCATCCCATTGATTGAAAACACCTGACTCTAATTTCACCTTCAAATTAACTGCTAATCCTAGAAGTTCACATACTTTTGCCACTCACAGATATGTAATACTGGATCATTTTCATCAATAAATAAATGACCAAGTATAATATTTTTGTCTCATTTGTTTAACTGGGTTCTCTTGATCTACTTTTAGGACTTGTCTGAAAATCTGATGATGTTTTAGGTCATATTTATGCAGAAATATAGAAAATTCTAAAGGGTTCACAAACTTTCAAGCACCACTGTATGTAAACACTTACAACATGTTGTGATATTGTCCATTGTAAGTACTGTACAAACTAAATGTGTTGAGTTACAAAATGTGTTTGTGTGTGTGTGTGTGTGTGTGTGTGTGTGTGTGTGCGCGTGTGTGAGTGAGTGAGTGAGTGAAAGTGTTACACTGATGAAACACATGACATACTGTAGATGAGGTGTAGTGCATGAGTGGTGTGTGTGTGAGAGGGGGAAAGTATGTGCACTGCATGTAGATATAGATGAGCTGTAGTATACGAATTTTGTGTGTGTGTGTGTGTGTGTGTGTGTGTGTGTGTGTGTGTGTGTGTGTGTGTGTGAAGATATGTTACATGTAAATACAAAAATGAAGTGCATAAGTTGTGTGTGTGAGGGAGAGTGTACGTTCAGAGTGCATGAGTGTTGTGTGTGTTATTGAATATAGAAATGTCATGCATGGGTGGTGTGTGGGTGAGTGTGTGTTCAGAGTGCATGAGTGGTGTGTGTGTTGAGAGTGCACGAGTGTTGTGTATACCAGTGAGTGTGTTACATGTAAATATAGAAATGAAGTGCATCATGCATGAGTGGTGTGTGTGGGTATGTGTGTGTGTATGTGTGTGTAAGAGAGGGTGTGTGTTGAGAGTGCATGAGTTGTATCTTATAGTGAGTGAGAGAAAGACATAGTGTGTGTTAAGAGAGTGAAGTATGTGTTCATATATGAGTGAGAGAGAGAGAGAGAGTGAGAGAGAGTGTTAAGACTGCATGAGTGTTACATTTAAATATAAAAATTTAGTGCATGAGTTGTGTGTCTGTGTTGAGAGTGTATGAATGTTACATGTAAATATAGAAATGTAGCGCACAAATTGTGTGCGTGTGTGTGTGAGAGTGAGATAGACAGTGTGTTAAGAGAGTGCATAAGTGTTGTGTATGAGTGAGTGTGTTACATGTAAATATAGAAATATGGTGCATGAGAGGGGTAGGGGGAGAGTGTGTGTGTTGAGAGAATGCATGAGTGTTGTGTATGTATGAGTGTGACAATTATTAATCAATGTGTACTCCCACCAGTAACACACAACATCTCTATATTTTCATGTAACAGACAAACATTAACTTTAAAAGTTGTATTCTGCGGTTAGAGTGAGCAGTGATTCACAGACAGCTAACTTGCCGACGTAATTTTCTCTTTTGAGTCGTACAATCAAAAACCACCGACGTTTTCTTTCTATCTACCTATGTGTGCACACAGCACAAATCCCACTGTAGCCGGATGTGGCAGCGGGGGCGTGGTCAAGCGCCGGTCTGTGACAGGAGGGCGGAGTCAGGGAAGGTAAGTGGCAGAATCACTACACCTGACTGCAATTAACCTGTGTTTGTGTGTGTCTTCCCAGTGACCGCGCCCTATTTAGGGAGGGAGAGCAGAGAGCAGAGAGGCTCATCCCCGGACAAGACGCTAGTGTGTGTGTGTGTGTCTCTATTTTGGAGTAAAATATTGTTAGACTGAAAAGTGTCGCAATAAAGCCTCTGTATAAACCTGATCTCTGTCCTGCCGTCCTCTGTGCTCCACCCCCTCATATCAAACTGCCACACTGGATATCTATAAAAACGCATATTTATCTATACGGTTGCATTTACATGTAAACGAAGGTTTCAGTCACTGAAAATGGATACTTTCAAAAACTCCGGGCAAAGTGGAGTTTTCTGGAAACTCGGGAGATTTCTGGAAACTCTGAATTGTAACTGTATGTCTACAAAGTGAGAAAACTTGAAGAGAGTATAAGAGATGAATAACTTACATCCCAAATTAATCGCACGTTCACGTAGTTCGTAGGTTGTTGTGTTATCGGACTAGAGCATGACTAGAGTAAAATATTGTTAGACTGAAAAGTGTGGCAATAAAGCCTCTGTATAAACCTGATCTCTGTCCTGCCGTCCTCTGTGCTCCACCCACTCATATCGAACTGCCACAGTGGTGCCGAAACCCGGGATCATAGTGGAGCACCAGCCGATCAGCCCCATGGAGTCCTCCCCGTTCGCTGACCTGGTCCACGCCCTCGCCATGGCCCAGCAAAGCCAGCACCAGGCGCTCGTCACCCTCCGAAAGGAACAAGAACGCCGCTTTGAGGCCCTGGTGCTGGCCCAGCAAGAAGACCGAGAGGCATTCCGGCACCTCCTCGCATCGGCGGGGTCCACCAGCGCTCCCACCGCGGGCCCGTATCCCCTCACCGTAACCAAGATGGGTCCGCAGGATGACCCCGAGGCTTTTATCATGGTCTTCGAGCAAGTCGCAGAAGCCTCGGGGTGGCCGATGGAGCAGCGCGCGGCGTGCCTCCTCCCCCTGCTAACGGGAGAGGCACAGCTGGCCGCGCTACAGCTCCCCACCGACCGCCGGCTGGCCTACGCGGACCTCTGCCGGGCCGTCCTCCAGCGTGTGGGGCTCATCCCAGAGCAGCAGCGCCAGCGCTTCCGCGCTTTGCACTTGGAGGAAGTCGGCTGGCCGTTCGCGTTTGGCCAGCAGCTCCGGGATGCCTGCTGGCGGTGGTTGAGGGCCGACAACCGCGATGCTGAGGGGATCATCGACCAGGTGGTGCTGGAGCAATTCATCACTCGCTTGCCAGCAGGAACCGCAGAGTGGGTCCAGTGCCACCGCCCGGTGTCGCTGGATCAGGCAGTCGAGCTGGCGGAGGACCATTTGGCGGCTGTTCCGGCAGCAGGACAGCAGATGGTGTCTTCTCTTCTCTTCTCTCCTCTTCTCTCTCTCTCTCTCTCTCCCCCTCCTCCTGTGTCCCGTCCTCGCCCCATTCCCCCACCACGGAGGCGGGGGCCGGCACCACCCCAGCCGGCCCGCCGCACCCGCGGTGCCCTCCCGTTTCTCCCTTCTGTGTCTGTCTCTCCCTCCCCTCAGGTGAGTGAGCCCCAGAACACCGGTGCAGAGGGAAAGCCCGGGCCGGTTTGCTGGCGCTGCGGGGAGCCGGACCACCTTCAACAGCAGTGCACGGCGATGGAAGTGGGCGCGGTGGTTCGGATCCCCGACGCGCCAGAGGCCACCCTCGATTGGGCCAGAGCATATCGCATACCGGTGAGTATTCAAGGGGATACATATCAGGCGTTGGTGGATTCTGGCTGTAATCAGACCTCAATTCACCAAAGCCTGGTGCAAAACAAGGCATTGGGGGGAGCACAGGGGGTGAAGGTGTTGTGTGTGCATGGGGACGTTCACAGCTACCCTTTGGTGTCGGTCCACATTTTTTTCTGAGGGGAAAAATTTATAGTGAAGGCGGCGGTTAATCCTCGCCTTACCCACTCTTTAATTTTGGGGACTGATTGGCCGGGATTTTGGGATTTAATGACACAGTCAAGAGTGGGTCCTGCCATTTAACGGGGGGAGGTCCCGGTGTTGCTTTGGCGGAAGCAGCTGTCACAGAGCCATCTACGTCATCTCCGCGTCAGAGTGAGGAGCCGCCGGCCCCTCCTCTCTCTCTTGGGGAATCCCTTGCAGATTTCCCATTAGAGCAGTCGCGCGACGAGACTCTGCGACATGCGTTTGACCAAGTGAGAGTAATCGATGGTCAAACGCTCAAGCCGAACGCCACCCCGTCCTTCCCCTACTTCGCGATTATGAAGGATAGGTTATACCGAGTGACGCAGGACACTCAAACTAAAGAGCAAGTCATGCAACTTTTAATTCCAAAGAGCTGCCGGGAATTGGTATTCCAGGCGGCGCACTTTAATCCCATGGCTGGACACTTAGGGCAGGATAAGACACTAGCCCGAATAATGGCCCTATTCTATTGGCCGGGGATTCGCGGCGATGTTCGTAGGTGGTGTACGGCATGCCGTGAATGCCAGTTAGTAAATCCAGCGGCCATTCCAAAAGCGCCTTTGCGCCCTCTTCAATTAATCGAGACCCTGTTTGAGAGAATTGGGATGGATCTCATTGGGCCATTAGATCAGTCAGCACGAGGGTACCGCTTTATATTAGTTCTGGTGGACTATGCAACGTGATACCCGGAAGCAGTGCCTCTGCGCAATATCTCAGCACACAGTATTGCGGAGGCACTCTTCCGCATTATCTCCCGAGTTGGAATCCTGAAAGAGATTCTGACTGATCAAGGCACCACATTTATGTCTCGGACAGTGCGCGAACTATATGGGTTATTGGGGATTAAGCCGATCTGCACTAGCGTGTATCACCCACAAACGGACGGTTTAGTGGAACGGTTCAATCGCACCCTCAAGAATATCATTAAAAAATTCATAAGTGAGGACGCACATAATTGGGATAAGTGGCTCGAGCCCTTGTTGTTTTCAGTGCGAGAGGTCCCCCAAGCCTCCACGGGGTTCTCCCCGTTCGAATTATTATATGGGCATAAGCCGCGTGGCATCCTAGACATGCTGCAGGAAAATTGGGAGGAGGGACCTTCACAAAGTAAGAACGAAATTCAATACGTTATGGACCTGCGCGCAAAACTCCACACGCTCACCCACCTAACCCAGGAGAATTTGCGGCAGGCCCAAGAACGGCAAGCCCGCCTGTACAACAAGGGTACGCGCCTTAGGGAGTTCGCACCGGGAGATAAAGTACTTGTACTGTTGCCCACATCGAGCTCCAAATTGATTGGCAAGTGGCAAGGACCCTTTGAGGTCACACGGCGAGTCGGGGATGTCGACTACGAGGTGAGGCGAACGGACAGGGGTGGGGCGCTACAAATTTACCACCTCAATCTGCTTAAACTCTGGAATGAGGAGGTCCCCATGGCGTTGGTGTCGGTGGTTCCGGAGAAGGTGGAGCTGGGGCCGGAGGTTCAAAAAGGGGCATTGGCATCACGTACCTCTCCGGTCCCCTGTGGAGACCACCTCTCCCCGACCCAACTCACGGAGGTCGCCCAGTTGCAGACCGAGTTTTCGGATGTGTTCTCGCCCCTGCCCGGTCGCACTAACCTCATAGAGCACCATATAGAGACGCCCCTGGGGGTAGTAGTGCGTAGCCGCCCTTACAGGCTACCCGAACACAAAAAAAGGTGGTTCGGGAAGAGCTTGAGACCATGCTCGAAATGGGCATCATTGAGGAGTCCCACAGTGACTGGAGCAGCCCGGTGGTCTTGGTACCCAAGGCTGACGGGTTGGTCCGGTTCTGTGTGGACTATAGAAAAGTCAACATGGTGTCTAAATTCGATGCATACCCAATGCCTCGTATTGATGAGTTGCTCGATCAACTCGGCACGGCTCGCTTTTATTCGATGCTGGATTTGACGAAGGGATATTGGCAGATCCCCTTGACTCCACTATCCCGAGAAAAAACGGCCTTTTCCACACCGTTTGGTTTACACCAATTCGTCACCCTTCCGTTTGGGCTGTTTGGGGCGCCCGCTACGTTTCAGCGGCTGATGGACAGAGTCCTCCGCCCCCACGCCACTTATGCGGCCACTTATCTAGATGATATCATCATCTATAGTAATGACTGGCCGAGGCACCTCGAACATCTGAGGGCCGTCCTTAGGTCGCTGAGGCGAGCGGAGCTCACAGCCAACCCAAAGAAGTGTGCGATTGGGTGGGTGGAAGTACGGTATCTGGGCTTCCACTTGGGCAACGGGCAGGTGCGTCCCCAAATTAATAAGATGGCAGCAATTGCGGTCTGCCCGAGGCCCAAGACCAAAAAGGGGGTGAGACAGTTCCTGGGGCTGGCTGGCTATTACCGTAGGTTTATACCTAATTATTCGGACGTCACCAGCCCGCTGACTGATCTCACTAAAAAGGGGGCACCAGATCCAGTCCAGTGGATGGAGCAATGCCAGCGGGCTTTTTCTGAGGTAAAGGCTGCACTGTGTGGGGGGCCACTTTTACACTCCCCTGACTTTTCTTTCCCCTTTGTGTTGCAGACCGATGCGTCAGACAGAGGGCTGGGGGCGGTTTTGTCCCAGGAGGTGGAGGGGGAGGACCGCCCCGTTCTGTACATTAGTAGGAAGCTGTCGGTGCATGAGGGGTGCTACAGCACCATAGAAAAAGAGTGTCTGGCGATCAAGTGGGCGGTCCTCGCCCTCCGTTACTACCTGCTGGGGCGCCCTTTCACCCTCTGTTCGGACCACGCGCCCCTCCAGTGGCTCCACCACATGAAAGATGCCAATGCGCGGATCACCCGTTGGTATCTGGCACTCCAACCCTTCAATTTTAAGGTGGTCCACAGGCCGGGGGCGCAGATGGTCGTGGCGGACTTCCTCTCCCGTCGGGGGGGGGGGGAGTCGGCTGCAGGCCGGACAGCCGCCCGGCCTGAGTCGGGCGGTGGGGGTATGTGGCAGCGGGGGCGTGGTCAAGCGTCGGTCTGTGACAGGAGGGCGGAGTCAGGGAAGGTAAGTGGCAGAATCACTACACCTGACTGCAATTAACCTGTGTTTGTGTGTGTCTTCCCAGTGAACGCATATTTATCTATACGGTTGCATTTACATGTAAACGAAGGTTTCAGTCACTGAAAACGGATACTTTCAAAAACTCCAGGCAAAGTGGAGTTTTCTGGAAACTCGGGAGATTTCTGGAAACTCTGAATTGTAACTGTATGTCTACAAAGTGAGAAAACTTGAAGAGAGTATAAGAGATGAATAACTTACATCCCAAATTAATCGCACGTTCACTTAGTTCGTAGGTTGTTGTGTTATCAGACTAGAGCATGACTATCTGATACCACCTGCTGCTTGAACGCGCAAAATGTTTATGTGCTACGGGAATATGCATCCCCGCAGAAACCCAATTGGCGGAACAAAAATCCAGTGGGCGGAACTAATATTTCGTGGGACATATCGGTTTTATAAATTTAATTGTTTGGCCCTGGGGTGGTCAGGGTGGGGCCAAGGTGTGCCCTGGGGTGGCCACGCCCCCCAGCCACCCCTTAGCTCCGCCCCTGACCTCTAGTTTGCCCAGATATAAAATATTGCAGGAAGATAGATGGAGCCGTTTTGACATTAAAGAGGCTGTCTGACACACATTGGGCTTCTAGAAAGCAGGCGGCAGATGCAGTTATGCAAAGCCTGCCAGCAATTCTGGAGGCATTGCAGCGAATCATAGATCACACCAATGGAGCACTTGCATGTGACGTCACAGCCGATCCAGATTGTGATTGAGCTGGCTATACTGTGTGAGGGAACTACTGATTTTGATAGGGGAAGAGTTCATAAGAAAAAGCGTTTGTGTTCAGAGGAACACGCAGATGAGATTTTAGAAGACAGCAGGGACAGATTCAGAGTCGATGTGTTTTACTACATACTTGACGTCTTTGTTTCTCAGTTTGAACATCGATTTGCTGATTTCAAGAGAATGGCTGGAAAATTTGCTGCCCTAAACCCGAAACATTTTACTTTACCTGATGCGCCTGAAAAAGTTAGAGCACTTGCGGACTTTTATTCACTGGATCTATCCAGTGCAGACGAAGTGGTTAATGAGTTTGATACATTTTGTGCAATGTACAGTGAGCTGTGCATGCATTTAAACACACACAGAATCCTCCCATTTCTAATCCAAACGACATGGATCGGGCTTTTCCAAATCTTGCCATTCTTTATCGCATTTATTTGACGATTCCAATAAGCAGTGCGAAGGCAGAGAGAAGTTTTAGTCAACTGAAACTTATTAAGAGTTTCTTACGCTCCACCATGGGTGAGTCGTGGCTGTCAGACCTGGCGCTGCTCTGTATCGAGAAAGACATTGAGGTCAATAAGGATAAAGTAGTCGACAGATTTGCAAACATGAAGGAGAGGATGCTAAAGCTCAAAATAGATTAAATGTTTTTGCAGTGTGCATGTCCTTTTAGGCCTGTTAGGCTACGTGTCTGTTTTTTCTTTGTTGAAATTCTTAAAAGTGGGCCAACTTTTAACATTCTTGAGCTCGCAGTTGCTCATTTTCCTGATAGGCGTGGGGTATGGGATATTGTTTTCATTTAGCCTAAGTTTCTTTTCTTTAAAAAGGATGGGATAGTTGTTGTCCCTTTAACATGTTAAATGAGTTTGCAAAGTTGTTGTTTGCTTGTTTGACCGGAATAGGCAACTATGATCAAAGATTTTTTTTTCTGAAATAAACATATATTAAATATTTTGGTTTGTACTGCATGTTACATGTGTGAATGGAAAGGTTGCTGAAATTACGCTAGTGTAAGCCAATGTTTAGAATTGGCTAGTATAATAGACTGTTTGGGCTACTGCAACATATCAGTGGGGGTGGGGGGGAACATCTCCCGCCCCCCCCCCCCCCCCCCGACAGAATACCCGAGCTCCGCCCCTTCTTTGGACTGTGGGGGAACCAGAGCACCCAGAGGAAACCCACACAGACATAGGGAGAACAAGCAAACTACACACAGAAAGGCCCCCATCAGCCACTGGGCTTGAACCCAGAACCTTCTTGCTGTAAGGCGACAGTGCTAACCACTACACCACTGAAATACCATCCTCCTTTTCTCTCTCACTAATTATTGAAACTTGCATCAAAAAACACCACATATGGCAAAGCTAATGATAGAATTAGCTTTGCTGTCTGGTAGCATACTATCTTGGGAGCACTAACAATATCGGGTGAATAAGTCAATGGCCAAACCTAAACCAAACCTCATTAGCTGCTCAGACATCACTGCTGAGTGGGTCTGATTGGGCAATACAAGTTTTTCCATATAACAAGCTACATTCCGCCATATTATCAGGATATCACTATTTCCATATTGAATTTGACAACTGGAGAGACATTGGAGGTATAAATAAATAACCGGGATCTCTGGAAGTCTTGATCTTGGTGTCCTCATAGCTACACTGCAAAAAAATGATATCTTAGCAAGTGAAAATATCTTGAAAATAGTTGAAACGATCTAACATTTCCTATTAGAAGAATACAATACACCAATTCTGAGATTATTAAACCTAGTTCTAGATTGCAACCAATTTATTCTAAGATGTCTTATCCAGTAAAAATATCTGTCAATGCAGCAATATAATTTCACTAGTGTTCAGTAATTTTCTCCTCAAATTCAGTTTTCAATTTTTTGCAGTGTAGCAAAGGTTGTTCTCATTTTAGCTTGACCTTAAATTATCTTACCAAAATGATCCTTTGGTATTCCTTGGGATATAAAAAGCAATCTTGACCTCTCTGATCTGCTCACATTTCATTTGTGATTGTCCTGTTCAACATTAGCAACTCAACGTCTTGTACTGTGAGGGGATCTGGACTCCATGCATGAAAAACCAATAACAGCAGAAATAAACTGTGCCATGTTTGTTTGTATCTGATTGAAATGTGGTGAGATCCCAGAGAGACCTGCAAGTGTGTGGTCTTTATCCTGGTCAGAGAGGTTAGAGGATTCAAGGATGAAAAAAAAGGACAAAATTTTTGAGACATCTGTTAGATCTGTCTTTATATCTGGGATCGTTCACATTTTCAACATCAGTTAGGATTGTATAAATAATGTCTCTTGTGAATAAATCTTATGTTACAGCCCAAAAATAATCAATAATGCATCAATAATGCATTGTTTTTGTTGACTGTAAAATCTATCAGATCAGTTCATTTTACATTTTAGACTTTCTTTTAAGCAAATGGGTCTAATTCATATGTTTCATGATGCTTTTTCCCAACCAGGGATAAGTAACCCGCTTGCAGACAATACTGCTTGAAAATGAAATCAGAATACACTGTTTGCTTCACTCAATGTTCTTATGTGTGGGGAAAATCTGTCAGAAGTTCTCTGGAGAAAGTGTTCTGCCCAAAACTGGATCTTCTGTTTATAACATACTCTCTCAGCTCTTTGCCCTGTTGATTTTCTTCCTAATTTAGTCTTGTTCAAATCCCACCCACTAGCTAACTCTCCCCTATCATAACAGCAACCAATCCATGAGGGTGAAGGCTGTCACATGCTTCTTCCGAGATATGTGAAGCTAGTTAACCTCATCAGCTGCTGCTGCTCATGTTATGTTATGGGGTAGTGTAATACACTCAGAGAAAAATGCTATCCACCACCTTTCACATGCATGAGCTTACAGACACCCATGATTGGTTAGTGTAGCGATATTTGATTTATAGGGGAGTGAGTGTATGCCATCCCTTTCCACCTGAGAGTACGGCCAATTTTGGACTCCTTGCCATGGTTGTAGCATCGTAGTAGACTGCAATCAGATTTTAAAATGCTCTAACATTATTTGTGTGGTTAAATGAGAAACATGTTCCCTTACCATGTGAAAAGTTTTCCCAGACCATCACGGTTTATGGGAATGGGAAAATGGGAAGACTTTCAACAGCAGTAACGGTTGCCAACTGAAACTGATACTGACACGGTTATCAGACATCTCTGTGCCTACAGTTCCCATTCAAGAACACAATGTTCTGGTTGTGCTAGAAGTGATCAGCAATGGAATCTTGTCTGAGAATGATGAAAGAGTAACAGTTCTTGGTAGTGGACTAGTCCGTACATGACACCTATATCAAGTCTTTCATTGCTCTGCTTCACACACACACACACACACACACACACACACACACACACACACACACACACACACACACACACAACACTTCCCTAATTCCTCTGTGCATATTGCAATAATCAGCAGCATGCTGACTCAACTGTTTCTCAAAGGTAGAGATTTTATCCTCATTTCAGCAAAGCAAATTCCCAAAAACTACTGTTTAATCATATCCATCTGCCTTTCTGAGAATTGTGATCAAAACCCCTTATTTTTTCAGTGTGTGAAACATGAGCTGAAAGTGGGAATTGTACAGATCTCTATTAATGATCTATGGAAAGTATGTAAACAAAACTGTTAGTCTGAAATGCTGGCTCTGTACCGGATTTTACATGTTTTTATCTGTTTGAGGAATGCGTTTTGATTTCTTTTTTTCGTTTTAGGCAAATTCAAGTATCCTATTTTGGTTTTCTAACAACAAACTCTTTCAATCAGCTTTGACAGTTATTGAAAATGAAACTCAGTATTGAGTATCAGGCTAATTTTGCATTTTATCTGATGTCAGATTGTGTACTGTATAATCACAGCCATTGTGAAGACTGGATTTGACTGACAGCATCAATTTCATCAATGTCTACTATATTAAAGTCACCTGATTTTCATTCACACTGATAACTGACCCTGGTGAAAATCTTTCACGGATCTTCAAGGATCTGTAAAGTTCTTTGTGAGGGACTTTGAGGATCCTGTTGAGGATCTCAACAAAGGCCCTCAAAAGATCTTCATCCATCCATCCATTATCTGTAACCGCTTATCCTGTGCAGGGTCGCAGGCAAGCTGGAGCCTATCCCAGCTGACTATGGGTGAGAGGTGGGGTACACCCTGTACAAGTCGCCAGATCATTGCAGAGCTGACACATAGAGACAAACAACCATTCACACCTACAGTCAATTTAGAGTCTCCAAATAGTCTAACCTGCATGTCTTTGGACTGTGGGGGAAACCGGAGCACCCAGAGGAAACCCACACAGACACGGGAAGAACTTGCAAACTTCACACAGAAAGGCCCATCAACCACTAGGCTCGAACCCAGAACCTTCTTGCTGTGAGGCAACAATGCCTAACCACTACACCACTGTGCCACCCAAAAGATCTTCACTGATATTTAACATTCTTGCCAAGATCTTCAAGGATCTACAAAGATCCACTACACCACCATGCCGCCCAAAAGCTCTTCATTGATATTTAAAATTCTTGCCCAGATCTTCAAGGATCTACAAAGATCTTTTTACTTTTTGTCAGGATCTTCAAGGATCTTCAAAGTTCTTTTCAAGATCTTCAAGGATCTTTAGAATTCTTGTCAAGATCTTTAAAGTTCTTGACAAGATCTTCAAGGATGTTGAAAATAATTCTGAAGATCCTTGAAGATCTTGGCAAGACGTTAAAAGATCTTTGTAGATCCTTGAAGATCTTGGCAAAAATATTAAAGATCCTTGAAGATCTTTTGAGGATCTTTGTTAAGATCCTCAACAGGATCCTCAAAGTCCCTCACAAGGAACTTTATGGATCCTTGAAGATCCTTAAAAGATTTCACCAGAGAAAGGTGCTTGTAATGAATGTTAAAAGTTAACCTTTTAAGACTGAACTGTAGTAGATTTTTCAAAAATACAGTTTAAGCTCTTAAGGCCGTCACTCATCAGTAGACATTGAGTTACTTATGACCAGCATGTCAGGCCTTTTTTCACATTGCAGTTAGCAGCCATTCCCAAAATAGAGGTTATGGTTTTGTTTTTAAGGGAATGCCTCAGTATTATTTTAATCAATCAAAATCACAAAATGATTTTACTGTGCTATATTTCAGAGTTTGTTTTTTATTTATACACATCCTGTTCTGTGCTAGTTTCTGTGAGAGGCCAACTTTGCACTATTAGGCCATCACTCATGAGAACGTGTCCCCAGAAGCAAACAGCTCCAGTTATGGAAAGCATTACTGTGTCCAGATGTTCACTTCAGAGAGGTTCCTCTGTATTTTATAAGAACCATGTACCATGGACTTGATTTCCGCTGCTTTCTTGATCTTGAGATGCTTGCAAAGGTCTTGTGAAGATCTTGAAAATATCCTAAAAAGAACTTAATGAAATCCTTAAGATCCTTTCAAGCTCTTTGAAACCTTGAAAATCATGAAAGATTATTTCAAAGATCCTTTTAAGATGTTGGCTATTCAGGATTCCTTGGTATATCCTTATCCAATTCTTATGAATCAGAATTATGTAAATTTCAATCTATTTCCATCCTTGTCAGTTCTGTTGAATTAGGATAATTTAAAAAAATCGAAAGATCCTCATTAAATCCTCAAGGACCTTAAAGGATCCTCACAAAGATCTTGTAAAGACCTTGACAAGGATCCTTACAAGATCCTGATCAAATCCTCAAGGATCCTAGCAAAGATCTTAAAAAGATTCTTAGAAGGATCCTTCTAAGATCTTTGAAAGATCCTTGTTGAATCCTTGAGGATCTTAAAGGATCCTTGCAAAGATCTCTGCGGGGATCATTATGAGGATCTTTGTAGAATCCTTAAAAGATCTTTGTCAAATCCTTGAGCATCTTTACAAATGAATTTGCATTTGAAGATCTTTGAAGATTTTTCTAAGATAATTTAAGGATCCTATAAAGATCCTTATCTTTAAGGATCTTTGGCAGGTCTTTGACAGTCCTCATGGATCCTTAAATATCCTGTGAGGTTTTTCACCAGGGGACCACGCTAATACACTTCTCTATATATAGACTCATTATTAACTTTAATAAGAACACCTGTATCTCAACAGCCTCTAGAGTTTACACAGAATGGTAGGGGTTGGGGATGGGGACATCCAGAAGCGCCTTGTTGATGAGAGGAAATGAGGGAATAGCCAGAATGGCTCAAACTGCCCGGAAGGCTATGGCACTGCAAATCACTCTTTACAACTGTGGTGAGCAGAAAAGCATCCCAGAATGTACAACATATCGAATTTTGAACCAAAAAACCCTCCAAAAACATCGGCTTCACCTCTTTTAGTCAAAAACAGGAATCTGAGGCTACTCTGGTCACAGGCTCACTGAAAAAAGTTTACAATTGAGTGTAATTGTTGTGTGTGAAAATCCCTGATGGTCAGCAGTTTCTGAAATGTTCAAATCAGCCTGTCTGGTACCAACAACCATGCCATGGTCAAAGCCATGGAGATCGCAGTTTTTCCCACAGGTCTGTGATTGATGTAGACGTTACCTGAAGCTCTTGACCATAATCAAGCTCTTGGATGTGATTGGTTACTTGGATAAATGCATGAATGATCAGATGTACATGTGTTCTTCATTAATAAAGTGGCCAGTTTTGTGTATAATATATAGTTTATTCGATAGGCAGTAGTGCAGTGGATCATTCCTGTCATGCTGTCTCATAGATATCTTAACTAGCTACATTACAGGACAGCTGGGAAGTTTATCTTGGCAGTAAGTGTCGCTAAGATTAGCAAAAGATCTCCTCCTGATGAAACCCTGAGGGATCCTTTACCCAGGAGGACATGAAAAGCAGCTAGGCTTGTGTGCTCTTAAACAGTTTGAGCCCTCTCCAGAATAGAGAAAGGGTTGCATTTGATATAAATATCAAGAAAACATATTTGGTAAGTTTTCTGGTAATTAACATGGCACCAACAGTACAGGAGAGGAACGCTCACAAGGATTTCAGTCTCTTCAATCGGCTTTGTCAAAGTACTGTTTATTCTTTTCAGAAGTAAAATGAGTAATTGTAATCTTTGGCTGCAATCATGTTTTGGATGGAAGGCAGAAATTTGGTCCCAAATACAGTAACAGTGAAATTGAGTGTCAGAAAAGCTAGGATATACTTCTGATATTGATATTACCACATTCCCACCATTTTCCTCAGATGGATGACTCACGGATATGATTTTACTCTTTCTGAAAAACCTTTGCAAATCCTCCAACAATCAACAGATGTTCGGTTTCAGTCCAATAGGTTTTTGATGGTAGAACCAACTACGAGTGCCAGCAAAAACCAGAATTCTTTTGTAGTGAGAAAAATAAATCCCAAAGTATTTCATGCTCAGACTGCTGCCTCCGCGACCCATCCCCGGATAAAGCGGATGAAGACGAGACAAGTATTTCAATATTACACAATATTACAGCTCTGGCAATAAATCAAGTTTTTTTCCCCCCTGCCTTCCCACTCTGTAGATTAATCAAAGCTGTTGAGAGAAGTCAAATGAACCTGACCCATAGTTTCACAACAATGCTTCATACACTGTATTAATCAAAGAGTCACAAAAACAAGCTTGACATTTTTCACAGCTCAGTGCAAATACAATCTCAGTACTGCATGGAATGAGGTACATTTTGAACCCATAGATCAGCTTCCTGAAATAATACACATCAATTTATACAACACATATTCAGCAACATCATACCATACATAGAACATTAAAACACAAACACATTGGCACACGAATGGTCTGAAATGAGTAACTCACATTTAAATTAATAACAGATTCACAATTTAGCACAACAGCTTAAGGGCAGATGAACATGTAACGTAGTGTCACTGCAATTAAATCTCAATAAACGATTTATGTCCTTGCGACATAACAGTGACTTGTCCCTGCGGTTTGGCTTTATTGATCCTCCCATGAAGTCTACAACTCGCATGACTTGCTTTGGAGAACAAGATTAGGTTTTCCACTGATTCCCCATGAAGTACTGTAAAAGAGTCAACGCTGAGTCATGCACAACAACACACAGTCTTTAAGGAATGAACTTGGTCCATTTGTCCATCCTAGATGTTTTTATAACAATAACATATCATATTGGGCCTCTCTCTGATATACAACATATGGAACTTTTCCTGATAGTCATGTCATGCGGCTTAAAAATTAATCTAGAACTTCATGTTGTCAGTCGTGTTATTTTTTAAAGAGCTGAGCAAATTCAGTCTTTATTTAGAAAAAAAAATTCTTTAGTGCTTTCAAAAAACACAGCAACAAGAGCAACAGCAACATCCTCTCCAGGCCTTGTTCACCATGGAATTCATATCCCTGCCAATCAAAATGGCCTGACATTTAGGGACATGAAATCAGCTTTGAATAAAAGACAATTTCATCAAACCCTACATGCTTCCTCAGGGTTTGGGAAATACATTCATCTGTTTTTCAGTCTCATGTAAAATCCTTCGTCATATCATCTGAGCGGATTTGCTCAGACGTGTGATCTCGGGGTGAACGGTGATGTTTTGGCACTGATCGAGCGTCCCTTCGGAGTTTTTCGCCAGCGAAGTCCTGTAGATTGAGTTCCTGTTTCCGGCTTTGCACAATGCCCCCAAAAGAAAACGTACCCTCGAGGGGCTGAGGATGATAAACACCCATGGGTCAATAATGGAGTTGATGGAGATGAAGCGCAGTGCGATAAGGTCAGTCTTGCTCTCACTGTGATTCTGTATAGTGTTAATGTACACTCGGATCTATTGAGAGAGGAAGACAAGATAGCATTAATCAGAAGGAACCTTTAAAAATCCTAATACATGTACAAAGCAATATCATGACTTTGACAAGTTTAAGCACATCATGGCATCTGCTTATAAGTTCCCATTTCCAAATGCAACACAGCAGGGGTGTGAGGGGTCAAAAATGTGGTTATTAATAACACAAAGGAAAAATCCACCACCAACAAGGACAGTGCAGCTACGTGACATAGTTGTGGAAAGTTATGGCAGACACTGATGGTGATAGACTTTCCAAAGCTCAGAAGCTATTTGTTTGAACAGAGTGTACAGAAGAAGAGGTGAGAGAGCTGGACTGATTAAAAGACTAAAGGTAGAAATAAGCATGGGTTAAATCCCAGCAGCACCACTATCACCATTGTGGGTAATGTAGGACAGTGTTAAATGAGGTGAAAATAGACCAAAGTGTTGATGAAAGAAGTTTAAATTTTAAAAATTCCACTCAGAATTGGGCCGGTGGTGTAGTGGTTAGCGCTGTCACCTCACAGCAAGAAGGTCCGGGTTCGAGCCCAGTGGCCGACGAGGACCTTTCTGTGCGGAGTTTGCATGTTCTCCCCGTGTCCGCGTGGGTTTCCTCCGGGTGCTCCGGTTTCCCCCACAGTCCAAAGACATGCAGGTTAGGTTAACTGGTGACTCTAAATTGACCATAGGTGTGAATGGTTGTCTGTGTCTATGTGTCAGCCCTGTGATGACCTGGCGACTTGTCCAGGGTGTACCCCGCCTTTCGCCTGTAGTCAGCTGGGATAGGCTCCAGCTTGCCTGCAACCCTGTAGAACAGGATAAAGCGGCTAGAGATAATGAGAGGAGACTCAGAATTTTATTCTGAAAAATCTTTTACACTGTTAAAGCGCACATGTTAATTATAAAGCAAGGCTCATCAGAAAACCTGACCTTTAACCCTTACGTACATTTGAGATCACTGATTTTTTTCCTCCTATTAAAAATGACTATTGTAACTCATAACAATATGACATTAGCACAGCACACAACCGCTAACTTCAAAATAATTTCAACGTAAACATATTTTAATGTTTCAAGGTGGAGTTTTTCTTTAAAAACAGTGTTGATATGGCTCCATCATCCGAGCATGAACCTTTATAAATGTTTGTTCCAATCATCAGTTGTCACAATGACACAGGAGATCCTGCAGAACGTCAGAGCTCCACTCAACTAAGAGGACATCACGTTGGCGTGTCAAGAACAAAAAAAGGGTCCCTTGATTCAGAAGTTAGAGCAACCTGACTTAAAAAAAAAAGTGATAAAATTGCCTTTATACACACACAAGCCACTTTATTAGAAACACCCATCCACCTGCTATTTTATGCAGTTATCTATTCAACCAATCCCTTGACAGCAGCACAATGCATAAAATCATGCAGATACAAATCAAGAGCTTCAGTTAATGTTCATTTCAAACATCAGAATAGGAAAAATCTAGTCTGGCTAACGCGACTTCAAAGCTCTGCGAGCATTTGGTCTGGCAAAGATATTAAGCCCAACCGTTTCCCAAAGGCGTGGTTGACCCGCCTCCCTGAAATGCCTCAGTTTGCTACTGGTCAAAGCCAGAAAAGGCTGTGACGAAGCTTAAACCAATCACATCACTCTTTCCTCTGACGTATGTGACGCGACGGAAACTGCTTGAGTAACAGGAAGAAGATAAATACCTCCAGGGCTGCTCTTTGCTCCGTTTTCAATGAGAACTTCCTGTTGAATGCGTTCAATACAGCATCTACCGCTGTGTCAAAGGCTTGCCGCTGCTCCATGTTCGTAATGTTTCTAGTGAATGAAGCGCTTCCGGCATAGATCCTGTAAACAATCTATGGCTTCCGGTCGCAGTTCTACTACGTCACTGCCTTGAACACGCCTCTGCCTAGGGCCGTTGGAGATGCTCAAAGTTGATTGGCTCCCGATTTTTCGGGAGCTTGGAAGAGCTGGAGATAGCTTGCCTTGCCAGACTAAGCTCGCAACAGGCCCTCGTGTTGCGTCACACTTAGGATGGGCGGGCCCAGGCTAGGAAAAATCGTGATCTCTGTGACTTTCACTGTGGCATGGGTGTTGGTGCTAGATGGACTGGTTTGAGTATTTCAGAAACTGCTGATCTCCTGGGGTTTTCACACACAACAGTCTCAAACGTTTATACAGAATGGTGTGGAAAAAAAAAAAACACTGAGTGAGTGACAGTCCTGTGAATGGAAACAAATGCCTTGTTGATAAGAGAGGTCAGAGGAAAATAGCAACTCTTTACAAGAGAGACAGAGAGAGGATATTACACAGTTGTGCGAAGATATTGAGTTTATCTTAATGAGTGAGCAAAGCGAATGAGTGAAAATACAAGAAGATAAACATCATATCTTCACACCACCATGTAACATTCTTTATATTGTATGGACACATCCACACACACACAAAAAAACAAAAATTACGTAAGTCAATCAAAAGAAATTTAATTTTGAACCAGTTCGCCATTTTGACAACACGCATCTAGTCAGCAGGAAAACACTGGGAGTGACATCATTGGAATGAAATAGCGGGAATTATTATACACATGGGCCACTTTTTCCATGAAATAAAAACATGTATTCTATTCCCTTCTAGTGGCTTCCATTCATTTGGTTTGATAGCATACAATATTGTTAACACATCACTTATCCTCTATGTATTACACCACTCTCCCCAATGGAGAATGAGTGTGCAATATTGTTATAATATTGCACATTCTCAAGACAATACAACGTCACATTTCGGCACTCATGCGAAGATCCAATGACAAAACTTCTGCTGACAATCATTTCTTTGTCAGCCAGGAAAGAGAGAAGATCCAGTGCTAGGTTTAAGCACTAAATAATCAAACTGAAACGAAAGACACGCTGAACACCTGAAAGGCTACCAAAACTTAATTATATATTCTTCACGCATATTTACAAGAGAAAAACAGAACAGACATAAAAAAACTGGAAAAGACATGTCGGAGATGTAAAACTTCTGCGCTAGTGAGTGACTTGACAGTTTGTTCACAACAATGGCCACCAGATTTGCTTCATTAAAAGTCGAAGATTTAAAGAGAAAGACACGCTGAACACCCGAAAGGCTACTAAAACTTTCATGGATATTCTTCACACATTTAATCTTCCGGCGGCACGGTGGTGTAGTGGTTAGCGCTGTCGCCTCACAGCAAGAAGGTCCGGGTTCGATCCCCGTGGCCAGCGAGGGCCTTTCTGTGCGGAGTTTGCATGTTCTCCCCATGTCCGCATGGGTTTCCTCCGGGTGCTCCGGTTTCCCCCACGGTCCAAAGACATGCAGGTTAGGTTAACTGGTGACTCTAAATTGACCGTAGGTGTGAATGTGAGTGTGAATGGTTGTTAGTCTCTATGTAAGCCCTGCAATGATCTGGCAACTTGTCCAGGGTGTACCCCGCCTCTCGCCCATAGTCAGCTGGGATGGGCTCCAGCTTGCCTGCAACCCTGTAGAAAAGGATAAGCGGCTACAGATAATGGATGGATGGATAACTATTTAGAAAAAAAGGGAAATAAGATCACTGTTTTTTGCATTGAAACTGGAATCACTGTATGTAGTGAAGGAGGCATAGTGGTACAGTGGTTATCGCCTCACGGTAAGAAGATTCTGAGTTTGAACCTCCCAGCCAACTGGCCTCTTTCTGTGTGGAGTTTGCATGTTCTACTCATGCCTGTGTGGGTTTCCTCCAGGTGCTCTGGTTTCCTCCCACAGTCCAAAGACATGTGGGTTAACTGGCTACTCTAAATTGCCCATAGACCCCTTGCACATGATGTCATGCATCACTTCATGCATCACATGATAATTTCTCCTGGGAAAGACCAGACACTGTCTTTCCTGTAAGCAAAATTTAATTTGTCTTAAATATGGTTCATTTTTGCACGTTTTCTGTAAGTCTTCACAAGGTTTTCACACACTGTTGCTGGTATTTTGGCCCATTCCTCCATGCAGATCTCCTCTAGAGCAGTGATGTTTTGGGGCTGTCGCTGGGCAACACGGACTTTCAACTCCCTCCAAAGATTTTCTATGGGGTTGAGATCTGGAGACTGGCTAGGCCATTCCAGGACCTTGAAATGCTTCTTACGAAGCCACTCCTTCATTGCCCAGGCGGTTTGTTTGGGATCATTGTCATGCTGAAAGACCCAGCCACGTTTCATCTTCAATACCCTTGCTGATGGAAGGAGGTTTTCACTCAAAATCTCATGATACATGGCCCCATTCATTCTTTCCTTTACACGGATCAGTCGTCCTGGTCCCTTTGCAGAAAAACAGCCCCAAAGCATGATGTTTCCACCCCCATGCTTCACAGTAGGTATGGTGTTCTTTGGATGCAACTCAGCATTCTTTCTCCTCCAAACACGACAAGTTGAGTTTTACCAAAATGTTCTATTTTGGTTTCATCTGACCATATGACATTCTCCCAATCCTCTTCTGGATCCTCCAAATGCTCTCTAGCAAACTTCAGACGGGCCTGGACATGTACTGGCTTAAGCAGGGGGACATGTCTGACACTGCAGGATTTGAGTCCTTGGCGGCGTAGTGTTACAGACCTTTGTTACTTTGGTCCCAGCTCTCTGCAGGTCATTCACTAGGTCCCCCCATGTGGTTCTGGGATTTTTGCTCACCGTTCTTGTGATAATTTTGACCCCACGGGGTGAGATCTTGCGTGGAGCCCCAGATCGAGGGAGATTATCAGTGGTCTTGTATGTCTTCCATTTTCTAATAACTGCTCCCACAGTTGATTTCTTCACACCAAGCTGCTTACCTATTGCAGATTCAGTCTTCCCAGCCTGGTGCAGGTCTACAGTTTTGTTTCTGGTGTCCTTTGACAGCTCTTTGGTCTTGGCCATAGTGGAGTTTGGAGTGTGACTGTTTGAGGTTGTGGACAGGTGTCTTTTATACTGATAACGAGTTCAAACAAGTGCCATTAATACAGGTAACAAGTGGAGGACAGAGGAGCCTCTTAAAGAAGTTGTTACAGGTCTGTGAGAGCCAGAAATCTTGCTTGTTTGTAGGTGACCAAATACTTATTTTACCGAGGAATTTACCAATTAATTCATTAAAAATCCTACAATGTGATTTCCTGGATTCTTTCCCCCCATTCTGTCTCTCATAGTTGAAGTGTACTTATGATGAAAATTACAGGCCCTCTCATCTTTTTAAATGGGAGAACTTGCACAATTGGTGGCTGACTAAATACTTTTTTGCCCCACTGTATATACATACATAGACACACACACATATACTGTATATACACACATACATACATATGCGCACACACACACACACACACACACACACACACACACACACACACACACGCAAGATTTGTGAGGTGCTGAGAACATTTTCAGAGAATCTCTCATAGCCTTCAGGAGGAGTTCAACGAAAGCCATTTTGCTTTAGTTTCAGGATTAGTAACGAGCCTGTGGTTAACTTCTTTCAAGGTGCACTTTCTACTTGGTGTTTTTTTCCCCTTCGTCTTGCTTTCTGCACGTGTTGTTTTTATTTGAGACCACACATGCACTTCATGTGTGAATGTCATAAATGAAAGCGCTTGCTCAGTGCATACAAAGCTACCATTTTCTCACACTACAGTAACCCATGCATATATATTTGGACAGAAAAAGCAAAAATGGTACATGACTGCTTTATTTTATTGCAGTGTAAATAGTTGTAATTTTTGGTTTATTTATTGTTAGAGGATATTATTGTACTTCATTTTATGATGTTTCAATTTTCACTTTTGTTAAGTATACCAAGTGACCACAATGTTGGTTGTTCTTGCTTTTTTGCCTGGGTAGAACTAACACGGTGGAGCTAGTACATGTGGTGGGTTTGAAACCACTGTGTCGTGAAGTGTTTATCTTTTTAACCACTTGAGCTTGTTCCTTCCGTTTTTTTTGAGGCAGCAAAGTGAATCCACTTCACGGTTTCTATTCAATCCAATGGCTTACGACTAAGTCTGGGAACTTCACATTGTATCCAGTAGGATGTGTCTAATTTGATCACAGGGTTTATAAGTTACTAAAACAGCTTCCTTGGTAAAAGGTATGCTTATGGATGTTGTGTCAGTATTTGCATACAGTACCCTGATGTTTAAAGCTTTACACTAGTACATCAATATCTTTATAGTGCAGTGGGGGTAAAATAAATACCATGTGTGTCTATGTGAATGACTTATTGCTTTGTTTTGTTCCCATGCTTATTTCCCCCTTTGTTATGATAGAGTTGGATGTTAAGCATGTGTAGACAGCACTTTCTGATTACCAGACCTGATTACTGACTCAGACATACTGTATACCCCATTCACACTCACACTGACTGAAAACTCCATATCTCCCATTATCATGCTGTAATGGTGTTGTTTGGGAATGGGAGTTGGGAAATGGTCAAGTCAAATTATTAATCTATCCACTGGTGACCTAGTAACATTTACAGTAGTCTTTTACCACGGCTCCAGTAGGAATCGTAACGATCAGATTTACATATTGTGACGTCGCTGGCGTTGATGTAATGATATTTGGGACAGAACTACTGCTTTACTACTGCCTCAGTGTAAAGCAACCGGCGGCAAAGAACACATCAGGGTTGTTTTACAATCAGGGTACAAAGTTTGTGTCACAGGGGTCCAAAATTCAAATTGATTCAAACTGGTTCTTGTACCAGTTTTTAAGTGAAGGACAAGTTAAAGAACAGATTTCAGGTAATTTTTTAACATGTGTATGGTAGTTTTGTGTAATCTGCTATAAGATAAAGAAAAGTAGCAAAAATGTTATCAAAGACTCCTTGTCAAAAATAGCTGATAGAAATAAAATTCCAACAGTTAAGAAATTGTTAGTAGTCCATAACATTCACCTAATGTTATAGCATGTTCATGAACTATTTAGGTTTTTTTCTAAGTAAATTAAGTGTAGCTTTAAGCAGGGCTGGGAGAAACAAATGAAGTGATTCTCAGAGAGGACTTTTTTTTTTTGACAATTCAGAATCCACTACTTCCATAGTGCTTTTAAATACAAGGCTGTAAGCTTTGTGTTAGTTGTCTCTAATATTTATGTCCCAATATCTTGACCACATTTTAGGATGAAAATAATCATTTTAGATATGTTATTTTATATTGAAAAATTAGCTGTCTCGGAGAGGACATTTTTTTGACACAATTACATACTAATTTGATCAAAATAGTCTGAAAACTTACTGGCATTCAACATTAAAACTTAACTATGTTTCCAATGATATGGAACCAAATATGTGTTTTATGGTATAAAGAATGATTTAAGTGCATCCCTTTTGGAGCTACCTGTGGTCAAAAAAGCACTTTTTCTAAATGACACGAGTAATTTTGCTAAATATGACATATATTGCCATACATTAACCAAAAATAACGTTATCACCACATTTTTTTTGCATGGTAAATAGAGCTATCACAGGGCTACAATAAACAACCAAGTTTATTTAGTCAAGCCTTTTGATATTGAAGATAATAAGTGTTAAATGTGATTTTTAGCTTGCGTACCTTGATTGTAAGACAACCCATCACTAGATATAAGCAAAAACATTATAAACAGCCTTTGCCTGAACAAAACAAAAATGTTCAAAAAACAGGAACAGAACTCTCTCAATAGAGACGCCATGCGGCTCGACTCGTGCCATGTTGCTAACTAATGGCCCTTTTCCACTACCCTTTTTCAGCTCGCTTCAGCTCACTTCAGCCCGACACGGCTCGCGTTTCGACTACCAAAAACCAGCACGACTCAGCTCGTTTCAGCCCTGCTTAGCCCCTAAAACTCACACCGTTTTGGAGTGGGGCTGAAGCGAGCCAAACCGTGCCGAGTGAGGCTAGGGGCGTGAGCAGACACTCCCCTGTGCACTGATTGGTGAGGAGGAGTGTCCTCACATGCCCACACACGCCCCGCGAGCGCGCTGGGATCTGTAAACACCGTAAACCTGGAAGAATAATAATTACGAATTACGAGAATTTCTGAAGCCTTATGCGCCTCGCCTCATCTATACGCTCTTGCCAGTATCTGTTGGCGTTGTCGGTGACAACAAGCCACAGCACCAAGACCAGCAACACTAACGACTCCATGTCCTCCATGTTTATTGTTTACTATTCGGGTCGTGAGACTACTGCTTAAAAGCTCACTGAATCAGTGACATACAGAGCATCATGGACGAGTTCGCGGAGCGCAAGGCTCGTCGTATGCCCTTCAAATAATGCGCGCAGTAGGCTATTGATGTTTTATTATGAGCCATGTACAGTATGTCGCCTAATGTTTTTTTGTTTCTGAGTTACATGTTCGTTTGAAGGACTTAATGTACAAAATAACATAGTTGCACCCCGTAGTGTTGAAATTGGTAAACACAGTGCATTCAGTGAGGTTTGCACCGCCCTCCTTTTATTTCTGACTCTTCCTGTCACCGTTGCAACCTCTGAGCGCTCATTCGTATGCCCTTCAAATAATGTGCGCAGTATAGGCTATTGATGTTTTATTATGAGCCATGTACAGTATCCTAATGTTTTTTGTTTCTGAGTTACATGTTCGTTTGAAGGACTTGATGTACTAAATAACATAGTTGCACCCGGTAGTGTTGAAATTGGTAAACACCGCAGTTGCGGACATTTTGTAGCCTAAAATGATGTTATGATAAGCTTTAATAAAGGGCCCGGTCATTTGCCCCGCCCCCGGCCTGGCTCTGACTTGTTCCGCCACTGTCACTGATGTCACTGTTTGCGCTGCTTAACGACATCACGTGACGTCCACCCACTTTCGCTAACTCCACCCAATGTGTCCACCCACTTCCAGCCAGCACGGTTCAGCGCGGTTGTAGTCGAAATGCAACTCCAACAGCCCCGCTCAGCTCGACTCAGCACGGCACGGCTCAGCCGCGTTTGTAGTGGAAAAGCGGCATAAGTAGCTCATGTCTTAGCTTGGGGGGTTTCACAACAATAGACTTACTGCCTCATGAATTATACATCATATCTGGTCTCACATGGTTCACACATCTCGCTAGGGTTCACACCCTGTACTGTTCTGTTAAATACAGTGAGGTGGGAATACACAATATCCGTTACTTTCCTGTTATGGAAGACTGAGTGTGAATGACAATTTATCATCTGTCCCGTGTTGTTTTGCTTTTCCTTGTATCTTCTTTTCTGTCGGAGTTTGTTCTAACAGACTGCTTCCTGTACATATGACAAACTCTTGAATCTAAAATGCACACTACAGTTATTTCTTCCTCACTGGATTTAATAACGTAACTGGATCACGTTAATTGATCTATACACAGTCTACATTCTTCAAGCTAGTAATTAGAACTCCTTTTTTTGGACGATGCAGATGCAAATACTTTATGAGTCAAGCCTGTTATGACAAAGTTAATGTTTTACTCATTACACACCAATATGGACTCAGTCAGCACCTGCTTTTTTTTTTGGATGAGGTGTGTTAGGGCGTGGGATATTAACGAACGAACGAACGAACGAACGAACGAACGAACTAACTAACTAACTAACTAACTAACTAACTAACTAACTAACTAACTAACTAACTAACTAACATGGTACAGGACATCTCTCAGACCATCTTGGGAATCTGATGTATATCATCGTACCACACCAAAGGCAAACATCCTGCACCCTTTCCTGGTTGTCTGGTGTGCAGAGTTAGCACAGTTCATAATAAACAAATCTCTGTACTATTGGAGACGACTCTTAAGTCAACTCGTGGTGCATGTTTACTTTGCATGTTTTAGCATTTTCTTTACTCTAACACACCCTGCCCATGTCCACTGTCAAAGAGTTTGTTACCTGATTCAACTAACCAGGTGATTGATTGATTAATTGTTTTTTAATTATTAACAATAATAACAACAACAACAATAATAATACTTCAGAAAAGTGGTATCATATAATCACCAATATATCTGTGTAATAATGTCCCATTGCCCAGTGCTACAGCAGACGTTACGGAAACCTTGTTTATAATTTTCTATGAGCAGAGATGCTTTAATTAACATCTGCTTGGTCATGTGGATGCATTACAGAGACATATATAAGGCTTTACCATCATCAATAAGCTGATAAAGATCTATTCATTTAATTTACCGTCAGTCGCAAGGCAACAGAAGACCTCAAGGCTCGAGATGCATGCAAGCAGAGTGTTTACAGGAAGTTATGCATGCTCAGAAAGACCACATTTAAGCAATGAAGCAGGGATGCTTTGAGTCCATTGAGATGTTAGTTCTCTCAACGGCTAAATTTCACATAATCGTGACCTTGATTTAGGATCTTGTGGTCATGTCGCAGCCATCTTTTAACTTACAGAGGCTGAGAAAAGTTCTAAAAGGTGATTAATTTAATTTTTAATTCATTTGTACAGTCTCCAAACCAAAAACAAATAATATTTCATGACTCATATTCTTTAACTGGACGCGAGTCCTCTGCAGCCTTGGATGTCTCCGGATCGCTGTGATTGCTGGCAGTTCGCCACTAAAGTAAGAAGAAGAAGCCTTTATTTGCCACATGTACACTCAAGCACAGTGAAATTCATCCTCTGCATTTAACTCATCTGAAGTAGTGAACACACGCACGCACGCACACGAGTAATGAGCACACTCATACCCAGAGCAGTGGGCAACCATGCTACAGCACCCGGGGAGCAGTTGGGGGTTAGGTGCCTTGCTCAAGGGCACTTCACCCCAAGGCCGCCCCATGTTAACCTAACTGCATGTCTTTGGACTGTGGGAGAAACCGGAGCACCCGGAGGAAACCCACGCAGACACAGGGAGAACATGCAAACCCCACACAAAAAGGTCCCCGTCAGCCACTGGCTTGAACCCAGAACCTTCTTGCTGTGAAGCAACAGTACTAACCACTGCACCACCATGCCGCCTAAGTCACCCAAGTCAGATATAGTCGTGGTTCTGTCTGTGTTATTCAAGGCCACCGAGACAATTTGACTCAATTAATCCAGCCATGAGTTCCGTGGTGTTTTTAAATCCCCCACAGAACCCTGGGTTCAGGGGCATTACTTCATCTTGGGAGTGACAATTCATTACTCAGTTCTGCAAGCATGAGAGCTGTGGTTACAGCTGTATTTTACCGAAAAAAGGCCACAGGAGTCATTTCAGGCAATGATTCATTCAGAGTTTCTTTGGCCTTTAAAATATGCAAATAACCCGAGTAATTGCACAGAACGAAATACAAATATTAACACTTTCTTAATAACTCTTCACAAAAAAAAGTTGCTGGTTAAAACAGAAAGGTGTCAGCATTAACTTTTTCAGCAGTTTGTGCTACAGTAACTCTTCAGTGGGATTGGACCATATGGGCTCGCCTTTGTGCCCCATGTGAATCAATGAGCCTTCGACACCCATGACCCTGTCGCTGGTTCACTGGTTGTGCTTCCTTGGACCACTTTTGGTAGGTACTAACCACTACATACTGGGAACATCCCACAAGATGTGCCATGTTGGAGATGCTCAGAGCCAGTCATCTAACCATCACAATTTGGCCCTTGTCAAAGTCGCTCAGATCCTTATGCTTGCCCATTTTTCCTGCTTCCAACACATCAACTTCAAGAACTGACTGTTCTCTTGCTTCCTAATATATCCCACCGTTGTAATGAGATAATCAAATGTTATTCACTTCACCTGTCAGTGGTCATAATGTTATGGCTAATCAGTGTATATAAATATATACTTGATTGCATTAAAATAATTTTACGTACAAAGGCAGAACAACTAAATAAAAAAATAAAATACATGAAGACATTTATGACTGATGTATCTATAGTGTATCCTGATAAATATATTTTCTAATAAATTGCCAAAAAGTGTTTTAATAATAATAATAATAATAATAATAATAATAATAATAATAATTCTACAACATCTACAAAAAAATTATTCTAAACTACAAAAGATTTGTTAACAATTTTAAGAAATTCCAATATAAATAAATTTACAAAATACAATTTTACAACATTGTAACATAAAATTAGGAAAAATTTGTAATATACAAAAAAAAATTACATTTTATAAAAGCTAGAAAAAAGTATAATCACAATACCCGCGATATCTTGAAAAAGTGTATTGTGACATAATTTATCATGATATTGATATTAGTTCATCATATTGCCCAGCCTTACAGTGACTACAGGCTCAGGTAGCACCACCGTGTTTATTAACACAATTTTTGGTTTCCTTTACATAACTAAACATAATCAGCCAAGATGTCAGTAGGATGAAGGGAAGATAACATTTTTTTGTCTTGACGTGCATGAGAGTTTAACTTCTAGCATGAGATACTCAGTTTTATTCCACAGCAATTCTCGAATCTGACTGAAGGTGTTCAGCAGCTTGGTGAATAATCACTGTTTATATTAATGAGTTCGTTTGAATACATGATCATTTCTTTCGTCGGGGATTTCGACAATCTAAGGCTAATAATAAACCAATTGAAAAAAAAAGTGTTGAATTAGCAAAGAAAAACATAAATCATTGGATATGGTGATGTGTTTATTTAACAGCCGGGGAAGGAGTCTCCAATGCAACTGGGATTAAACTTCACATTTAAAAGACACGTTTGTTTCAAGTGACTAAAAAGCTGAGCTTTATGAGATTTATCAGAAAAAGGGATTTATTTTAAATAATAAAATGATAATGTGAAATAAAACCAAGCTGCATTTCTGATTTTAAAATAGTTACTATGAGTTAAGAACTGTTTCAAAACTTAAATAATTGTTGTTTTTCTGTGATCTGGAAAAATTAATTCACACTTTTATTACATCATGACTGGACTATTGTACTGTAATTCTTTATATAAGACCTGGGTCTTCCCCAGTCCTTAATATCACGATTGTAGATGGTCCAGAATGCACTAAAAACATGAACATAGTGTATTACCCCAGGTCTGGTCTCTATCCACT
Organism: Neoarius graeffei; assembly: GCF_027579695.1. Classification (NCBI taxonomy): domain Eukaryota; kingdom Metazoa; phylum Chordata; class Actinopteri; order Siluriformes; family Ariidae; genus Neoarius; species Neoarius graeffei. The sequence continues at coordinate 24,932,046 of NC_083579.1, read as the reverse complement.
GGCTTCCTGCCCAGTTTAAGATCCTATTGATTGTTTTAAGGCTCTTAATGGGCAGGTCCCATTTTATATCCTGGAACTTATCCGCCTGCATTCAGCCCCTCGGTCTCATAGATCTGCCAGCGAAGTTCTTTTACATGTCCCAGGGTCACGTTTTATACTAAAAGGTGATGGAGCCTTTGCAGTTGCTGCTCCTTGCTTGTGCCATTAGACATTAAACATGTTCCGCCCATCGCTGTTTTTAAAGCTAGGCTCAAGACACGTTTTTATTCGCTGGCCTTCTCTGCCTATCAATTTGATTTTACTGAATTAAATTTTTTAAAGTTTTATTTGTTTTAATCTGTGTAGTTTATATTATTTGTTTTATTCTGTCATTACGTATGTAACTCCATGCTCCTACTGTTTGCCAGTCATTGTTGCTGAATATGTTTTTATATTATATGGACACAAGTGTTTTACTGCCATTAGACATTAAACATGTTCCTGAGTTGTTTGCACATTCTGTGCTAAGCACTTCCTGGTTCCTGAGTTGTTTGCGCCGAGTCCTTTTTTCCCGCAAGTGCTGGCGTTAATTACTAATCTTTTTAAACTTTTTTCTACAAATAATTTTCCAGTATCCTCTTCATTTTTATTGTACTGTCGCTTTCCTTTTTGTACTTTTCACTTTCCTTTTTCTGTTTTTTTCTCTCTCTTTTTTTGGAAGAACACAGAGACCAGAAGCTTTCTTTTTCTTTTCTCTCTTCTTCTGTGTAAAGACCACAAGCGGAGGCCATCTACATCGGATCTGCTTTAATATCAACAGATCTTCGATTAAGGTACGTGAATCTTTTCATCATGGCACACCTTCAGCCTGTTCAGTGTGCTGAGTGCAGGATGTTTAGTCATTCTTCCTCAGTCGCTAGTGATAGCTCTATTAGCTTTATTTGTGATAAGTGCAGATTAGTTAGCTCTCTGACGGAGAAGATTACACGTGTCCAGGCTTTAGAGAAGGTTAGTGAGCGTGAGAACAGTGTAGTTTCTGTAGGGGAAAGTCTGGATGCCCTAGGTGGAGTTAGTAATCCCCCAACTCCGGCATTAGAGCCCTTACAGCGGGGCGAATGGGTGACGACTCGACGGCATAAGCATAGAGCCAAAGCTACCGCTGAGGCTCGCCCACGGGAGCACCACTCCTCTCCGCGTCACGTGTCGAACAGGTTTGCTCTCCTTAGTGACACACCCACTGGGAAACCTGAAAGAGCTCTGGTTATAGGGGACTCTATCATAACGTGAAATTAGCTAGGCCTTTAGGGGCACCAGCAGCTTTAGTCAGGTGTATACTGGGAGCCAGGGTGTCGGACATAGCAGGTAATCTTAGGGTCCTAAGCAAGCACAAGTTCTCAAAGATAGTTATCCATGCAGGAGCTAATGATATACGCCTTTGTCAGTCTGAGGTTACTAAGAGTAACTTTGTAGAGGTGTTTAAATTAGCGAAGGCGATGTCCGATGCTGTAGTATGCTCTGGCCCCATCCCAATGCGGCGTGGCGATGTAGCTTACAGCAGGTTATGGTCGCTGAACTGCTGGCTGTCCAGGTGGTGCTCTGAAAACAGTGTGGGCTTTATAGATAATTGGGCTAATTTTGAGGGCACTGCTGGCCTGTTAGGGCGGGACGGTATCCATCCCACTCGGGAAGGTGCTGCTCTCATTTCCTGCAGCATAGGTCATAGTCTCAGAACAGGCCTAGTTAATTTGACAATTCAGAGCCAAGGCCAGGGAGCAGACGAACAGGCTAAACCAACTGTCTGCTAGCTGCACAGAGTCGTTACTCAGGGTCCACTACATCGAGACTGTGTCTGTTCCCCGGGCTAAACAAAAAGGTAGAAATTTTTAGAGTTTTTGCTCCAGTAACCTAATCAATATAAAATTAGATCATACTGACTGTACAGCTGCTGCTAGCACCTTTGATCTAAAGGTGGGGCTATTAAATATTAGCTCTCTTAATTTTAATTAGATCTCTTAAGTTTAATGTACTTTGTTTAACTGAAACATGGATTAAGCCAAATGAATATATAGCATTAAATGAAGCGAGTCCTCCTGGATACAGTTATATACACCAGCCTCGTCAAACTGGCAGAGGAGGAGGCGTCGCGGTTATTTATAATGATTATCTAGGTGTAACACAAAAACCTGGTTATAAATTTAATACATTTGAAGTTCTTCATACTCATATGTAGTAGTTTGTAGTATGTAGCCTCGAAAAATAAGTCTACCCAGTTAATTCCATTGCTTATTATTTACAGGCCCCCGGGGGCCATATTCTGAGTTTCTTCTGAATTTGCAGATTTTATTTCAGACCTGGTTATTTCCTGAGAGAAAGCTTTAGTTGTTGGAGATTTTAATATTCACTTCGATAACCCAGAAGACCCTTTAAAAACAGCATTTGTGTCCATTTTAAATTCAGTAGGGATTAATCAGAATGTCATAGGACCGACCCATAATGGTGGTCGCACCCTTGATCTAATACTAACATTCAGGTTAAACGCAGACAATATAGTCATACTTCCACAGTCTTGCGTTATCTCAGATCATTATCTCATCTCATTCAAACTATGTCTGAGTAATAATATATGCACCTCACCACACTACTGTATTAAACGTACATTCACGTCAACTACTGCACAGAGCTTTATAAATGATCTCCCAGAGTTATCAACTTTGATTGGGTCACTGTCAGCCCCTGCAGAACTTGATCAGGCAACTGAATGCTTAGAGTCAACATTCCGCCATACCTCAGATAATGTAGCTCCTCTAAAAAGGAAAATGGTCAGAGACAAAAAATTAGTACCCTGGTATAATGATGACACTCGCACATTAAAACAGACCACTCGAAAATTGGAACGTAAATGGCGTCAAACAAAATTGGTAGTGTTCAAATTAGCATGGAAGGAGAGCTTCGTGAAGTATAGAAAAGCTCTTAGTGCTGTGAGATCAACATATCTCTCCTCCCTAAAAGAAGATAACAAAAATAATCCTAGATTCCTATTTAATACTGTAGCAAAATTAACCAGGAATAAGTCCACTATAGACACATGCACACCTGCAGTATGTAATAGTAACGATTTCATGAATTTTTTTAATGACAAAATTGAGACTATCCGACAAAAAATTCAAACTACTAATTTAAAGGTCAGACAATGAAAGTGACCCTGTAGTTAACAATATAACTGTATCAGATCATCAATTAGAATGTTTTACTCCCCTTAAAGAAACTGAATTACTTTCATTAATCTCACCATCAAAAGCCTCAACTTGCGTACTAGATCCCTTACCTACATGTCTATTCAAACAGATAATACCTGAAGTAATTGAACCGCTTCTAAAAATAATAAATTATTCTCTCACGATTGGCTATGTACCCAAATCCTTTAAACTAGCAGTTATCAAACCCCTGATTAAAAAACCTGACCTTGATCCCTGTCAGCTGTCCAATTATTGGCCAATATCAAACCTCCCCTTTATCTCCAAGATCCTTGAAAAAGCATGCTAAATATGAGCACAGCAGTTATGCTCATATTTACATAGCAATAACATCCATGAAATGTATCATTCAGGATTTAGACCTAATCACAGCACAGAAACAGCTTTGGTTAAAGTAGTAAACGACCTACTGTTGGCATCTGATCAGGGCTGTGTCTCGCTGCTTGTGTTGCTTGACCTTGGCATTTGATACCATTGATCATTCCATTCTTCTGGATAGACTAGAAAATGTTGTGGGAGTTAAGGGAACAGCCCTCTCCTGGCTCAGCTCTTATTTAACTGATCGTTATCAGTATGTTGATATAAATGGTGATATTTCTAGACGTACTGAGGTAAAGTTTGGTGTTCCACAAGGTTCTGTCTTGGGTCCACTGCTTTTTTCTCTATATATGTTACCTCTGGGTGATATTATTCGTAAACATTGTATTAGTTTCCACTGTTGTGCTGATGAGACACAGTTGTATGTTTCTGCAAAACCTGATGAGAGACACCAGCTTTATAGAATTGAGGAATGTGTTAAGGACATTAGACACTGGATGCTTATTAATTTCCTTCTGCTTAACTCTGACAAGACTGAAGTACTTGTACTAGGACCACATACAGCTAGAAGTAAGTTTTCTGATTACACAGTGACTCTGGATGGCCTTTCTGTTTCTTCACATGCAGCAGTAAAAGACCTCGGGGTGATTATTGACCCCAGTCTTTCATTCAAAACTCACATTGATAACATTACCCAGATAGCTTTCTTTCATCTCAGAAATATTGCTAAGATAAGAAATTTAATGTCACTACATAACGCGGAAAAACTAGTTCATGCTTTCGTTACCTCCAGGTTGGATTATTGTAATGCCTTACTGTCTGGATGTTCCAATAAGTGCATAAACAAGCTCCAGTTAGTTCAAAATGCAGCAGCAAGAGTCCTTACTAGAACTAGAAAATATGACCACATCACGCCTGTCTTATCCACACTGCATTGGCTCCCAATCAAATTTCATATTGATTATAAAATACTACTATTGACCTTTAAAGCACTAAATGGTCTCGCACCACAGTACCTGAGTGAACTTCTGCTCCTCTATGACCGCCACGCCTACTTAGATCAAAAGGTGCAGGCTATCTGCTGGTACCTCGTATAGCGAAGGCTACATCAGGGGGCAGAGCCTTTTCTTACAAAGCCCCACAGTTATGGAACAGCCTTCCAAGTAGTGTTCGGGAATCAGACACAGTCTCAGTGTTTAAGTCTAGGCTGAAAACATATCTGTTTAGTCAAGCCTTTTGTTACTGGTGTTTGAGGTAAAGGTGTAGATGTGGAGGGTCCTCAGACATAGAGTTTTTTGGTAAGCTGGGATGTATGGATGCTGTCAGTCCCCACTCGCTTGCTCATTCGAGTTTGTTGATGGTGTAGTGGCTGGCTGCTTTATGTCCCGGGGCTCCCTCATGCCTGTGTTACCTTCTGGCTCTCCCCTTTGAGTTATGCGGTCATAGTTAGTTGCCGGAGTCCCTGCTTGTACTCAGTGCAACATGTATACTGTTCTTTCTTACGTATTCAGGTGACATTGGGCATACCTAACAACCTGTGTTTTCTTTCCCTCTCTCTCTCTCCCCCCCTCCCCCCAAATCTGTCCCTCTGAGTTACATGGAGTCAACAGGAAATCTTTTGGTGGAGACCTCGACTGGCTATCGTAGCCTGCAGGGAATCGGCCGTCAGACATTCTGTCGCATGTCCCAGACCTGGTGAAATGTAACTGAATTGTCTTGGCCAGCCCTAAGGGTCCCATCTGCATCCCATCATTGCTGAGGAGTGTGCTCCCATCACCCAATCAAGCATCCAGCCAGAGCAGGTCATTATATTTTTTAACCATATTAACATGCCATTGTTGTGTGTTATGCCTGATGTCAAGACTCTTGTCTCTGCGAGCCTACCACACAGACTTAATACTTGTCATTTTTAGGGCATACCTAACAACCTGTGTTTTCTTTCCCTCCCCCCCAATCTGTCCCTCTGAGTTACATGTCGGTCCTGGGATCGAGATGCTGACCTCTTCTGCCCCTCGGACCTGCTTGATCCATCCTGGTGCTCTGTGTCTGGTTGGAGTCTTATCGCATCGCTCCTGTAGAGGGTGGCCCCATGAGGACAGTTGAAAGTTACACCTGGAGGACGCTCTGGACTCTTACAGTAATGCTTTTATGGCTGAGGACTACAGTTGACTTGTTAACTTTAACATGAAGACAGTTTCATTGATGTTGTTACTCTTCATTGATGGAAACTTGAGTGCAAAACTGTTCATGACAACTGCAGTCCTAAAACTGTTAATGTTATAATCATGCTGTCTGTCGTTGCCCAAATGAGGATGGGTTCCCTTTTGAGTCTGGTTCCTCTCAAGGTTTCTTCCTCATGTCGTCTGAGGGAGTTTTTCCTTGCCACCATCGCCGCAGGCTTGCTCATTGGGGATAGATTAGGGATAAAATTAGCTCATGTTTTAAGTCGTTCAAATTCTGTAAAGCTGCTTTGTGACAATGTTTATTGTTAAAAGCGCTATACAAATAAACTTGACTTGACTACGGGAACATACACTATCCGTATTGTTCATACGAGCTACATTCGTGTCATACAGAACCAAAACCATGACAGAAATTTCTGTACGTCACTCGTGAGGAAATCGATGAATTGTTTTGATAAATGCGGGTACTTTGTTTGTGAATGTGTCATGTTGAAGATATGAAGTTAATCTTCTCATGTTGAAAAACTTGCATTTTTTCATACAAAATACATCACAGATCTGAATGACATATTTAAATAATATTGGCTGGCGTTGAGTGGTAGATCAACTATATTCCATTCAGCTAGCATGATACTGAACGAGTCGAAGACGAATTAGCTAGTTGAATGGAATATATCTGCTATATCATGAAAAAAAAAAGCCAGCCAATATTATTATTATTATTTCCATACACATTCCTTTCAGGTGTTCCATGCATCTTTCTCTTTCAAAATTCTCTCAAAATCTTCCATACTTAAACCTGGTGGCCATGTTTGTTTACAAATTGTCGCGATATGCTAACAATATTGCATGCTATCAAACCAAATGAATGGAACCCACTAGAAGGGAATAGAATACATGTTTTTATTCCATCGAAAAAGTGTCCTGTGTGTATAATAATTCCTGAGATTTCATTCCAGTCAGGTCACTCCCAGTGTTTTTCCACTGACTGGACGCGCTTTGTCAAAATGGCAAACCGGTTCAAAATTAAAATTCTTTTGATTAACTTGCATTTTATTTATTTTGTGAATGTGTCTATACAATATAAAGAACATTACAGGGTAGCGAAGATATGAAGTTTATCTTCTCGTGTTGAAAAATATATCATTCATTCACTTCACTCACTCATGAATATATACATTCATCACTCAAATATAAACTTCATGTCTTCACACCACTGTGTAATATCCTGTGTGTATTCTTTGTACAACACTTTGCAAAGTGTGTGGTTTTTTTAATGTGCTCTAAAAATAAAAGCGACTTACTTGCATACTTTCTTTCCTACAAATAATGGTGAGATCCTTTTAGATAAACATCTACGATTTTGAATTTTGATTTTATTTTATTTTTTATTGCATCGAAAGACATTTGTTTCACTGCTATTTAATCCTTTTTTTTTGTCTGAGGACTAAAATTCTTTTTCAGCAACCCTGGAATGATGGATGCTTTGGCGATCCTTAAAAAAAAAAACACCACCACACTTGCTACAGGTCAAATCCATCCTGTTTTCAGTAGGAGCTCATTAGGAAGGAAAAAAGTGAAATGAAATAAAATTGTACGGTCCTGCAGTCTGATGAAACCAGCCATCATAACGAGAGTTGCTCCAGCTGATATAAAAACATCACTACAGTATGTGTTCTTGGATGGAAGACTATTATTACTCAGATGTACAGATATTTTATTACAGATGTCATTCTGTAAAACAATAATAATAACAACCACAACAACAATCTTGAACAACGATTAATGCTGATTCAGAATTCCCAATGTCCTTACCGTGATTAGTGTGTGATTAATGAAACATACACAGTGCTTTTATTGCTCTCTTTCAAGAAGCTGCAAACATTCTCTATGTCGCGCGATTTAAACATACAGAGACAGAAGCTTAATAGAAAATCCTGACTCATTTTAATTCCGCCAGTTAAACTAATCTGTAGTTCCTTCTTATTTAAACTTATTTGTTTCTTAATTAAACTGTGCAAGTGCAGTTTGAAAGAGTCAAACTAATCATTTTTCCAAAACCTCCAGAGTAAACACAAGATATCAGATTGAACAGTGTACAGGAAAAGCAGATGCTATTTTCCCAAAGGCAGTAATACTGACTAAAGCAGTGGTAACATTTCACCGATCTGCCTCAGCAATCTACTGCTTTATTTAAGAAGCTGCAAAGTTCAAACCTACTGAGACGAATGCTTAGTGGTAAAGCTTTACTCATTTTATGGTAGTTAACGGTGTGTTGGAAACAGGGAAGCGTTGTTAAGAAAACAATGTGTAGGCGCAGACTGAGCAACAATTCCCCTCTCCGTGGCAACTGGGACTTTGTCCAAGAAGAATTCTGCTCCATTTAGAAATTGTCCGGAACTATTTCCCGGATGGGTGCTCCGGTTTCCCCCACAGTCCAAAGACATGCAGGTTAGGTTAACTGGTGACTCTAAATTGACCGTAGGTGTGAATGTGAGTGTGAATGGTTGTCTGTGTCTATGTGTCAGCCCTGTGATGACCTGGCGACTTGTCCAGGGTGTACCCCGCCTTTCGCCCGTAGTCAGCTGGGATAGGCTCCAGCTTGCCTGCGACCCTGTAGAAGGATAAAGCGGCTAGAGATAATGAGATGAGATGAATGAGATTTCCCGGATGACCAAACAGACGGATTGGTTTTCATAATTTCTTCCCATGACAGGTTTATTAGCTACTTTGGTCCATGATTGTTTTCACCAGGAGTAATTAGGTAGTAATTACGTAGGTTATGAACGTAATAGTTTGATCAGAAATTACATTTACAAGGTTTTCCGGATGTAGACGGTCAGGACTTGCCTTGCATCATTTGTTTTTTATCTATGCTGTTTATCCATCAGGGTCATAGATGAAGCTGGAGCTCACCCAATCTCAGCTGACTTCAGGTGAGAGGCGGGGTCACCCTGGGTAGGTCACCAGTCTATCACAGGGCTACACTGAGATGAACAATCATCACACTCACACTTATGGGTGATTTAGTGAAGTAAGTTGACATAAACTGCATGTCTTTGGACTGTTGGAGGAAACCAGAGCACCCTGAGGAAACCCACACAGGGACGAGGAGAACATGCAAACTCCACACAGAAAGACTCCAGTCGGCCATGAGGTTCGAACCCAGAATCTTCTTGCTGTGCGGTGACCGTGATAACCACCACACGACTGCTGCCCAGATCACAAATTGTTCACGCAAATTGTGTAAATGACATGGATAAACTGCAATTATTTTAAGTATTGTTTTGTGTGCTTTCTTGCATGTTGTACCAACCTTCTCGAATAGGGCTGGAGCTCAAGAGTATCCCTGACCGACTGATGAACTATCACTGGGATATGTTGTTTTTATGTTTTTAATTTATTTTAATAGATATGACAAAAGCACTTACTCTGGAAACTTCTAAATAGTCACACTCTCCTCTAAACTGTTCTGCTGTTGATATAAAATGTCTTTGTTTTTTGTGGCATTTATACCGTATTGGCTCGAATATAAGACGGTGTTTTTGTTGTAAAAAATAGCTCTTAAAAAGGGGGGTCGTCTTAAATTCGCAGACTAGACAAAATGCCGCCAAAAACGAAAGTGAAAGTGAGGACAGTGAGAGTGAGCAAAGTGAGGCTGAGGATCTCTGTGCTGAGTAGCTGTAATTTAGCAAACTACCCTTTCCATTGTTTCAGTTGTTTATTATTGTAAACCTTAATGTATTGTTTAATGCATTGTTTAAAGCATTTGCACTGTTCTGCAAATTTATTCCATATACCCGTAGGCTATGGGAAGTTAATGCATTGACATTCTGAAGTTTATGAACTTTCAATCTAAACCTGACAAATTTGTTGAATTAATGCAATTTAAATGTTTTAATTTGGCTTGTCTAGTAGCCTGCAGTTTAGCCTCTTTTTTTACTTCTATGAAAAGTGTTCACGGAAATGAGACTGAAATGACCTCTATTTAAATGTGAAAAACAAAAGCCTCTAATTTTAAACAGAATTTTGAAATAAATACGCTTTATATGAATGAACATTTGGTCTTCAAAAAACTTTTTCCCCAAAGATGAACTTGGAAAAGGGGGGGTCGTCTTACATTCAGGGTCGTCTTATATTCGGGCCAATACGGTATTTCTTCTTGTCTTCCATGCGCGGTACTGTTCTTCAATCCCAAGGCATAGGTTACTAACTCCTGCAGTTTTTTCTGTTTCCACCACAGTTATTTTGTAAAACCTCAGCTGCTCAAATTCCCCCAATGCAAATAAATAATTTCAGCATACTGCTGTATATTATGGAAAAAACAGGAAAGAGCTGAGCACCAGTGTGAGATGTGACGGCACCACCAGCTGCACCACTGACTAATTCATTAAGAAAATTTAAATAAGTTAATAACAATAGTCCGTATTAAATCATAGAGCTTCAAATCAGCTGTTTATCATCAAATCAGTTTTGCAGTTAATTTCAGCCTTGGGATTTCATAACAGTCAGATTGAAGAGATTCAAATCATTTGTATCATCTACAGTACTGTGCAAATGTCTTAGGCTCATGTAAAGAAATGCTGGAGACAAAAATGACTTAAAAAATAATGAAATGAAATGTTTCAACATTAAATAAATACTCTAAACGGTAAGCAGAAAGCCATAAATAAAACAAAAAGTCAATATTTGGTGTGAGATGATCCTTTGCTTTAAAAAAATATAGTAGTCTCAGGTACAGTGAATGCAGTTTTATAAGGAAATGAGCTGTAGGTTTTACTGAGCATCTTGCAGAACCAGCCACAGTCCTTCTGGACACTCTGACGGTCATACTTACTTCTTAATTTTACAGCAAAACTCAGTAGCCTTCCTTATGTTTCATTTTTTAATCTGGAAAGTGCTCTCTTTAACAGTTACTCCACGAAATCGAGTCGTACATGAGCCAATAGCTGACGAGGAGGGTAGTGATAAGTTGTCTATAAGCCATGTATGAAGAGACTGAGTGGAATAACTGTTTTATTCTGTCCACATTCACTGGATTTTGAGAAACAAGGAATTTTTATTTTTTGCAAATTCGATAAATAAAAACAAAACATCCAACAAAATTATTTCCGCTTAGAATGTAAACAAACCGGCGAAATGACAGTAGCAATTGGTGAAAAATGCAATAATAATAATTCTTGAAAAATAAAATAAAGATACATGCTTACCATCAAATAATTTTCCATATTTTGTTGCTTTTTTTTGTATTTTTGGGGTTTTCTTTTCAAGTAGAGTTTTTTATTTCGTCCTCACTTGGTTCAGCAACACACTCCACTATTTTGTTTTTCTCTACTCACGGTACAGTGGGGCAAAAAAGTATTTAGTCAGCCACCAATTGTGCAAGTTCTCCCACTTAAAAAGATGAGAGGGCCTGTAATTTTCATCATAGGGATACCTCAACTATGAGAGACAGAATGGGGGGAAAGAATCCAGGAAATCACATTGTAGGATTTTTAATGAATTAATTGGTAAATTCCTCGGTAAAATAAGTATTTGGTCACCTACAAACAAGCAAGATTTCTGGCTCTCTCAGACCTGTAACAACTTCTTTAAGAGGCTCCTCTGTCCTCCACTCGTTACCTGTATTAATGACACCTGTTTCAACTCGTTATCAGTATAAAAGACACCTGTCCACTTTGATTTGAACTGGATGTTGGCTTGTAATTCATTGAGGTCATATCAGTGGGCTAATATTTTTTTTTACACCCCTATCATCTACTGTGTACAATATATGGTGTAATCTGTGATCTTCTGAACTACTGAAGTGCAATTACATGTTGAAGTATGTGGTACAGGCGGCACGGTGGTGTAGTGGTTAGCGCTGTTGCCTCACAGCAAGAAGGTCCTGGGTTCGAGCCCCGTGGCCGGCGAGGGCCTTTCTGTGCGGAGTTTGCATGTTCTCCCTGTGTCCACGTGGGTTTCCTCCGGGTACTCCGGTTTCCCCCACAGTCCAAAGACATGCAGGTTAGGTTAACTGGTGACTCTAAATTGGCCGTAGGTGTGAATGTGAATGGTTGTCTGTGTCTATGTGTCAGCCCTGTGATGACCTGGCGACTTGCCCAGGGTGTACCCCGCCTTTCGCCTGTAGTCAGCTGGGATAGGCTCCAGCTTGCCTGCGACCCTGTAGAACAGGATAAAGCGGCTAGAGATAATGAGATGAGATGAGTATGTGGTACAAGTCGGCTAATCATTTGGCGTGCATGTGTGTGAGTTTTTCCTTGCCACCATCACCACAGGCTTGCTCATTGGGGATAAACTGATTAGTTCATATGTTTTAAAGTCTTGAAAGCTGCTTTGTGACAATGTTTGTTGTTAAAGGAGAAGTGGAGTCATTTTTAAACTTGCTTTATTTCTTAATTAACGTGTTATTCAATTATGTTTTCAGTTTTAGTAACCTTATATCGTGACTTGTATTGGCAACTAATTGTAATTAAATATTATACTTATCGGCCTATTCGGTTTTTAGCCATGTTGAATTTAGCCCGTTTGGTCCATGGCAGGTGTCACTTATCCGTGTGATCTTCACGAGACTTGTGCTTGACTTTGAAACATGAAGTGTCAGCCAGACCACAACTAGGTGCAAAACACGTACTCAGCATCTTGTGTCACATTTATTCCACCAAATGAACTGTTTTCCAAACAAAATATTGCACAAAAACGAGTGTAAATGACAATTACTGCCTACTTTTTTCAAACTTTCCTAACTGCTATCAAAACAAACAAAACTTCCAGCTTGATTACAACAGCATTCGAAAGAAGGCGCGCACGTCTTATGACAATGTTGGCAGATGTTGATCACTTTGATTTCTGCTGTACGTTTTACTTCTGTCCTACGAAGTCTCGCACAGGTCTCAACAAATCTCGTTTACGGCCATTGCTTTGACATACGGACTGATATATTACAGAGCATATTACAAACACTCATAACTTGCTATAGCAGTGACACAGTAGCTATCAAAAATTCGTTCCTATATTTAACAAAATGAGAAATAGAATTTTGATTAAAAAAAATTTGCCTTCAATTCCCCTTTAAAAGCGCTATACAAAAATTTACTTGACTAACAACTAAAAAAAAATTGAGATTTCTAGAATCGTGGACTATAACATTAGTCGAAGTGCTTCAATCCATAAACTCCTTCAACCAATAGAAAACTGACTGTTCATAATCAAAACAAAGTAGGATTCTATTTATTATTTGTCCATTTGGGAAGCCATGGCCTAATGGTTAGAGAAGCAGCTTTGGAACCAAAAGGTCACTGATTTGATTCCCTGAACCACCAGGAATGGCTGATGTGCCCTTGAGCAAGGGACCTAACCCCTGGCTGCTCCAGATAAGAGTATCTGCTAAATGCCTGGAATGTCATGCAACATTGAAACAGTCTATTTTTGTTTTGTTCCATTTTTGAAATTCTAGTTAATTTCCTGGGACACTGTTCCTTAGTGTGGCATGGAATTAAGTGTCTGCATGCAACATCTTGAAGATACGAAGAAGAGGAAGAGGAAGTGAAAGTCAGTCAGTCATTCTGTTCATATGTACAATGTATTAGCAGGTGGTACTTGTCCTCTCTGGGTTCACTTAGAGCAAATCCACCTCATAAAGGCTTGATCATTAACACCGTGTGTGCTAGGAGCAGGAAAACATGGAACTGTAGAGAAGCCCCCCACCCCCCCACAAACGCAACAGGATTCTCCAGTGTGTGCTTGATGCTGTACGCTATTGGTTTGCATGCTCTCCTGAGAAGTGACATTTGACTTGAGCACTAGTTCAACACCACCTTTTAAAGAGTTGGTATTCACTTTTAATGCCGTCATAACATTCACTTATTATCGGTATTCGCTTGTAATAACATTGCTATTCACTACACCTGGGAGATAGTGAACAACTTGAAGACCAGTGCTTTTTTGGGCACTTGGTGGTGTCTGTACCTTTGAAAAGGAGCTGTGATTGCTATTCCCTCCTAATACTACTGTAAAATAAACTTTCTCACCTGGAGTTTTCTAAGTAACCTACTCCTGAAGTGTTACGTCTCATGAAACTGTGTGAGATTTGGTTGTAGTGTCTGGAATACTGTAATCCCACTTGTAACTGGAATTATTAATTCTCATCCAATGCTGCCTTAAATGCTGTTTTTCTCTTGCTCTTATATGATGTAATACTATCTGATATAAGCCAAGCATACAGTTAGGTCCATATATATTTGGACACTGACACAAATTTTGTTTTTTACCTGTTTACTGAAACATATTCAAGTTATAGTTATATAATGAACATGGACATAAAGTCCAGACTTTCAGCTTTCATTTGAGGGTATCCACATTAAAATTGGATGAAGGGTTTAGGAGTTTCAGCTCCTTAACATGTGCCACCCTGTTTTTAAAGGGACCAAAAGTAATTGGACAATTGACTCAAAGGCTATTTCATGGGCAGGTGTGGGCAATTCCTTCATTATGTCATTCTCAATTAAGCAGATAAAAGGCCTGAAGTTGATTTGAGGTGTGGTGCTTGCATTTGGAAGATTTTGCTGTGAAGAAAACATGCGGTCAAAGGAGCTCTCCATATAGGTGAAACAAGCCATCCTTAAGCTGCGAAAACAGAAAAAACCCATCCGAGAAATTGCTACAATATTAGGAGTGGCAAAATCTACAGTTTGGTACATCCTGAGAAAGAAAGAAAGCACTGGTGAACTCATCAATGCAAAAAGCCCTGGACGCCCACAGAAGACAACAGTGGTGGATGATCGCAGAATGAAGAGAAACCCCTTCACAACAGCCAACCAAGTGAACAACACTCTCCAGGAGGTAGGCGTATCAATATCCAAATCTACCAAAAAGAGAAGACTGCATGAAAGTAAATACAGAGGGTTCACTGCACGGTGCAAGCCACTCATAAGCCTCATGAATAAAAAGGCTAGATTGGACTTTGCTAAAAAACATCTAAAAAAGCCAGCACAGTTCTGGAAGAACATTCTTTGGACAGATGAAACCAAGATCAACCTCTACCAGAATGATGGAAAGAAAAAAGTATGGCGAAGGCATGGTACAGCTCATGATCCAAAGCATACCACATCATCTGTAAAACACGGCGGAGGCAGTATGATGGCTTGGGCATGCATGGCTGCCAGTGGCACTGGGTCACTAGTGTTTATTGATGATGTGACACAGGACAGAAGCAGCCGGATGAATTCTGAGGTATTCAGAGACATACTGTGTGCTCAAATCCAGCCAAACTGATCGGTCGGCGTTTCATAATACAGATGGACAACGACCCAAAACATAAAGCCAAAGCACTTGTTAAAGACTAAACTTCAGACAGAAAGGCCCACAAACAAACAGCAACTGAAAACCACTGCAGTAAAGGCCTGGTAGAGCATTAAAAAGGAGGAAACATAGCGTCTGGTGATGTCCATGAGTTCAAGACTTCAGGCAGTCATTGCCAACAAAGGGTTTTCAACCAAGTATTAGAAATGAACATTTTATTTACAATTATTTAATTTGTCCAATTACTTTTGAGCCCCTGAAATGAAGGGATTGTGTTTAAAAAATGCTTTAGTTCCTCACATTTTTATCCAATCATTTTTGTTCAACCCACTGAATTAAAGCTGAAAGTCTGAACTTCAACTGCATCTGAATTGTTTTGTTCAAAATTCATTGTGGTAATGTACAGAACCAAAATTAGAAAAATGTTGTCTCTGTCCAAATATTTATGGACCTAACTGTATCGTGTGCCAATATACAGACAAAATGAAACCATCATTTGGACGCATTAGTAACGATTACAATCATAGCAAAGCAGAATGTGAAAATATCAAGCGCCTTCTGAAAAATAAAGCAGTAACCTGAGTAAAGAGCTTAAACATAAACATAAAGGTTAGCACAAGGATGTCATCGCTAGCAGCAACCAAACCACCACTGCAGCAAATGCTAACTAGTTGAGAAATGCATCTACGGAAAACGCTAGGTGAATGAAAATAACACCTCTTACTCAGTATATTGTTTTTGACCTATTTCACTTGCAGCTAGCTGGAACTAATGCAGCTAGTTAATGCACTTCATTTAAAATTAACTAGCTAGCATTACAAAGATCGTGCCGAGTGCATGAATATGATAAACATACACTCACCAGCCACTTTAATAGGAACTTGTTCTTGATTCTAAGATTCCTGGAACCCAATGTGGTCTTCCACTGTTGCATGCTGAGATGCTTTTCTGCTCACCATGGTTGTAAAGGAGTTGCTATATCCTTCCTGGCAGCTCAAACCAATCTGGCTATTTTCCTCTGACCTCTCAACAAGGCGTTTGTTTCCACCCACAGAACTGTCACTCACTCAATGTTTTTTTGTTTTTCGTACCATTCTGTGTAAACTCTCGAGACTGTTGTGTGAGAAAACCCCAGGAGATCAGCAGTTTCTGAAATACTCAAACCAGTCCACCCAGCTCAAACCAGTGTGAAAGGCGCACTTTGAGATCACGATTTTTCCCATGCTGATGTTTGAAGTGAACATTTACTGAAGCTCTTGATTTGTATCTGCATGATTTTATGCACTGTGCTGTCGTCAAGGGATCGGCTGATTAGAGAACTGCATAAAACAGCAGGTGTATGGGTGTACCTAATAAAGTGATGTGAGTGGAAATAAACAGAGCTAAATAAAATGTTGCTCATTTGGGATGTAACTCTATAATCGTTCTGTATGAGCTAATCATCTCTCGGACACTTGAAAGTAGTATGTCCTTCCAAAATGAGACGAGTTTTAACCTATGCTTTTTTGTAATATTGTGATACAAATTCCTGTTCTGCAAGCTGTGGTTTGCCATTTAGCTTACTTGAGAGCAAGTTTCATTCCAAAGGCTATCTAAAGGTTATTTGAGTCATGAAAATGCTGTGTGTAGGGCCCCCCCCAAGAATCAGTACATGCTCTAGTGGGAGGGAGCATTTTTTTTCCCCCGTGTGATATTTTAACATGACCTGTATTTTAATGAGCTGCAAGTTTATACACTCATAACAGGTCACATGTAGTATACAGATGTCGGACTCGCTAACGAGTCATTCTTAGTCAGCGGTACAAGTGAATGCTTTTATTCCCATCATGGCATCTTTCTAGCTCTCAAGAGTCTGGGCTCCCTTCTGACAATACAAAAAACATTGCTTTTGAAATCTATCATCAGTCAAGGTCCTCCTTTCTCTTGTGAGGAACCATTTCCTTCAGAGGTGCTTTCTGGAAATCAGACTCAACAAGTCAGCTTGTCTGGTCTAGTCATGGATGGCTCTCATTGTGCACACTCCCTGGATGACAATCAGCAAAAGATCTGCTGTAACATACTGTTTTTTTTTTTTTTTAAATTTCACTTTAGCCCTCGGCAAAAAAAAAAAAAAAAAAAGGGAAGTGTGTGTTTAGTATTCGCAAGCAATGTATGAATGCATGCAATTGTTTACTGTGAATTTTAAAAATTCAATCATGTTAAATTTCAAAACTAGTGATGTGAATTTCATTTATCCACCAACCTTCAACACCAAACTCAAACTTGTGAGAGTACAGCGACATGAAATTCTTTGCATTTCATTACAAATGACCTTTTAATGCCTTCACTGTTGACAACTTTAACCCTTTGATGCAAAACATATGCACACCCCTTCTAATGCACAACATGGGTCAAAAATAACCCGCATTCATTTTCCAGGTTATTTCATGCTGACTGAGTTTTTCTTTGCTCTATCTTTTGAAATCAATTTATTTTATGATTGAATATTCCAAGTATTCTTTAAATATCTTGTTTTTAATTACCACAAATCATTAATTTAATTTTTTCTTTCCTACTTTATGAACAAAAATACTTTTTATATTACTACACATGGGTCATCCAAGTGTGATTTAAAATTAAATGTCTTAATACTGTCATAATTTGTTTCAAGTAATTACTTTAGCAGTGAATGGGGCCAGTTATTTATTTATTAACTATGTAGTTAGCTAAGCCAACTACAATAAAATTAGCTAACTAAAGTAGAATATGTCAACAGCTCGGTAGCTAATAGTAATTACTTGTAACTTTCTGACAAGTAATCTACTCACTCTCAAGGTAACCTAATAAATTTTTTTCTAAGGTAATGTTATAACAATTGAAAAACATTACTTACATGTATTAGATGGGCAAAGGGCGCTGAGCTGTGAAATGTCTGACACAAGCACAATTCACAGTTCCCACCAAACGCTATAGTAAATGCATGCAGGTCATTTCTGACCCATGTGTGTAAACTTGATGTAGAATTACAAAAGCTGTGCTTGTTCATAACTTAAGAAAGGAAAAATAAAAATGATGATTTGTGCTAAACAAGATATTTACTGCATATTTGGAAAAGTAAATGACAAAATGAATTTATTTCAAAAGTATATCATAGAAGCACTCAGCCATACATGAAATAACCTGGAAAATGAATGCAGGTCGTTTTTGACCCATGTTGTGCATTAGAAGGGTAGTGATACAAAAAGGGTTTTTATTCAAAAAGTAAGAAAGGAAAAAATAAAATAAGGATGTATGATGATCAAAAACAAGTTAATTGAGGAATACCTTGAATACTGAATGATGGAATTAATTTATTGCAAAGATATAGAAGATAAAAACTCAGCCGGGTCACTTTTGACCCATGTTTTGCATCCAAGGGTTAAATAAAACAAATGCTGCATTACGCATTACTGCTTTTGATCAGCGTTATGGGTTCAGCGTCAACCAGAAACGGTTAAATCTACGAGCTAAATGATTCACAGAAATGTATTGGACTGAAAAACCCGGAACAAAGGATCTAATATAGAAGAATATGGTTCATTATTAAAGCACTTCATCATGAAGTACTGTTTATTTTTTCCCCAGTACACTGATTATTTTTCGAGTGCTTGGTTTAATCTGTTGTAATACTTTGCTGAGGCCTGCTGGTTGACAGACACGACTCTAAAGGATAAAATAAAGAACATTAAAACAAAACCCCTTCACTACAACATGCGTCTGAAAGAAGAATTCAGGCAAAAAAAAAAAAAGCCCAGTGGTCCACTTTACTCCACATGCAGTTGGTCAGTCAAGACATGTTTCGTGTCTGAAGTTTGAAGAATTTTCACTGCCTTACTGTAAAGCTCTGATGCTTTCAGCAGGAAGATGTGCCTTTAGTACGAGTGCACCATTTGCCCTGATATTACATTAAATGTGATTTTGAGAGACTGCAATATTATAAATCACTTCCCACACACAATGCAATGTAATCTGAGCTGCAATTTTCCCCCACATTATCATCACAGATCATTTTGTTTGCTTGCAGTTTCCTTTCAGTGCCAAATATTAATGTTTTACAAAATCAATAAAAGACTAAGCTGAAGGCCTAATGCTTGGAGAAGGAGGGCTAGGAAATACAACCTTATATTATTGACACTGTGCTGAATCATGCCTCATTTAGAATCATTCTTCTTTCGACTGCTCCTGTTAGGGGTCGCCACAGCGATCTGTTCCATATATTTGATTTAGCATAGGTTTTACACCAGGTGCCCTTCCTGGAGCAACCCTCCCAATCTATCTGGGCTTGGGACTGGCGCTAAGTATGTACTGGCTTGTCCAACCCCAATGGCTGGGTATTTTACCTAATCTGCATGTCTTTGGACTGTGGGGGAAACCGGAGCACCCGGAGGAAACCCACGCAGTGGGAGAACATGCAAACTCCACACAGAAAGGCTGTGAGGTTTAAACCTGGAACCTTCTTGCTGTGAGGTGACAGTGCCAACCACTACACCACCACTGCAGATTTTCTTCTTATAATAAAATCGACTGTGCATCATAATCTGAAATCAAATCTCAATTTATGTTGTCTGGGTATGAGCAGTTATCTTGAACACGTTTTAGCAACTTTCAATGTGCAGAGATAACAACAACAACACTTTCATTACCAGTGAGGTTTTAAGTAAATATAAGTGCTGTTCTGTGGCTCAGCAAATACTTCTTAAAATTCAGCATATTATTTCAATGACAATAATTTGCTCTTCTATGCTAATTTGCATTACTAAATTCAGAATTCAATGAATATACTTTATATGGGTGACGCTCCGATTGCGGTGCTATGTTGTATCTCATTTCTTTGCTGAAACTGCATTTTACTCTTAAATAAGCTTTCACCATAGAATTAGCACACACACACACACACAGTGTGGTTAACCAACGTGCATTGATGCACGTTGGTTAGGACATTCTAATATCAATTTCCATCCATCCATCCATTATCCGTAACTGCTTATCCTGTGCAGGGACGCAGGCAAGCTGGAACATATCCCAGCTGACTATTGAGGTTTTTCACCCACGTGACCAAGTCATGTGAGGCTGCCATTTTGGACGTCGTGGCTCGAATCAGTTTGAACGCGAGGAAGGCGACAAACGAAAAACATAAAAGAAAAAGCAGCGAGATGCAGAAAACACCTTCACTATCCAGCGACATAGGGCATTTACAGGGCGAGCAGAGGGAGAGGTATTTGCAAAAATTGAGGTTAGCAGGCTTAGAGAACGACATTTACCTGCTTCCACCAGGATTGTTCACTGACGTACGGAAGTACACGAAGCCCTCGTCTTTACCTGACTTCGGCCCACATGATCTGTATACCTATGTCGTTAAAAACCCATCGCCATACACAGGTATTGATCTGAAAGCGTATAAGAGTTTGGATGCCTACAAATATTTTGTGTCAGACTGGGTAACATGCCTACATCAGCGGGTCGTCCCTGGAGCCGGTGGTCGCCATCTTATTACAGCTAAGGTTTGTTCACATTTTCATTTACTTTCAGTCCTCAGGATAAACAAAATGTTATTAAATGTCATTGAAATAACTTCTTAGTCTGTTGAGACATGGCCCGTTATAAATTTGCTGTTACCAGGCAATGACCAAGAACTGTATTATTAGGGTCGGTGTCTGTGTTGTAGCAGTGTACTAGCAGCTAGCTGTTAGCACTAGCTAATGTCAACAACATAGCTAGTATGTTACTGTAGCAATGTTTACGTTCAGTCATTTGGATGACTGTTAAAACCTTTCAGTCTCAAGTTTTTCCTTTACTGTATTTACTAGTTTACTGTAATTATGATCCGGCAGCTATTTACACCGGATCCAGTGTAAATAGCTGCCGGAGCACGCTCCGGCTTGCTCCCCCTCAAATTAAGCAGCGCGCTCCGGCTTGCTCCCCCTCAAATTAAGCAGCGCGCTCCGGCTTGCTCCCGGAGTGCACTGCTTAATTTGAGGGGGAGCAAGCCGGAGCGCGCTCCGGAACCTCGGCCGGAGCGAGCTGCTTAATTTGAGGGGGAGCAAGCCAGAGCGCGCTCCGGCAGCTATTTACACTGGATCCGGTGTCTGTAACACTTTTTTTTTCAAGCTGGTTCTCCCTCTCTGTCTGCAGCGTTAGTATGTAGCTTGACCTTCAAAATGGCGGACACCGGGGCGTCACGTGACCCTGTGACGTCAGGTGAAAAACCTCAATAGGCGAGAGGCGGGGTACACCCTGGATAAGTCGCCAGGTCATCGCAGGGCTGACCCACAGAGACAAACAACCATTCACACTCACACCTATGGTCAATTTAGTGTCACCAATTAGCCTAACCTGCATGTCTTTAGACTTTGGGGGAAACCGGAGCACCCAGGGAAAACCCACACAGACACAGGGAGAACATGCAAACTCCGCACAGAAGGGCCCCCGTCAGCCACTGGGCTCGAACCCAGAACATTCTTGTTGTGAGATGACAGTGCTAACCACTACACCACCGTGCCGACTGTCATTAATTTTTTTTTATTAAATTACTGACCTTTAACCCACACATTTGGTAATGATTTGGTTGTTCTTATTTATGAACCATCAGCCAATATCATTGAAAACAGGCTAAAACTTAAACCTATACCTTAAGTTGTACCCATAATGTACAGTACGACTTGTAGAAAATGCTAAACATGAATTGAAAATGTTAATGCTTGCAAAAAAGTACTTTATTAAGCTGCATTTAAATGCAAAGTGCATATTACACCACTCATCTACACAGGCTCAAAACTAATTGGATAAACTAACAATTATAAATATAAGCATCAAATCCTTTGCAATCATTGATTGACCACCTGAAGTCTGGAACCCATGGACATCACCAAACGCCGAGTTTCCTCCCTTTGCATCTCAAAGGCTTTGCCAGGCCTTTACTGCAGCTGTCTTCAGTGCCTGCTTATTTGTGGGTCTTTCTGCCTTCAGTTTTGTTTTCAGTAAATGAAAAGCATGCTCCATTGGGTTGACTGACTCGGCCATTTCTAAAAAAAAATTTCAATTTCTTTGCTTTAAGAAGCTCTTGGGTTGCTTCTGCAGTATGTCTCGAGTCATTATCCATCCGTACTGTGAAGTGCTGTCCTATCAGTTTTGCAGCATTTGACTGAATCGGAGCAGAAAGTACAGCTCTATTCAGAATTCATCCTGCTACTTCTATCAGCAGTCACATCAATAAACACCAGCATCCCAGTTCCATTGGGAGCCATACATGCCCATGTCCACCATGTTTGAAAGATGATGTGATGTGCTTCGGATCATGAGCCTTTCCTTTCCTTCGCCATAATCATCTCTTCTCATCATTCTGGTCCAAGTTAATCTTGGTTTCATCTGCCTAAAGAATCTTGTTCCAGAAATGAGCAGGCTTTCTAACAAAATCTAATCTGGCCTTTCTATTCTTGAGCGTTCCCAGTGGTTTATATCTTGAGGCAAGCCCTCTGTATTTACATTCATTACATTTCCTGACTGTACACTTTTGACAATGATAGGTCTACCCCCTTGAAAGTGTTCTTGACTTGGCTAGATGTTGTGAAGTGTTTTTTCTTTGCCAAAGAAAGAATTCTATGATCATCCACTTTAGTTTTCTTCCATGGTCTTCCAGGTCTTTTAGTGTTCCTGAGCTCACCAGTGTGTTCCTTCTTTTTAAACATGTACTGTTTAATATGGCCACATGTAATTTTAAACATGTAATGTGTTAATATGGCCACACAAAGTTTCTGCTCTCTCTCTCTCTCTCTAGCAGATCTGTGTTGTTTTTTTCCAGTCTCCTTCACTTGCATTGACACCTCTTTGGATCACATATTGAGAGTTCCCATGAACAGCTCCCAAATGCAAATTCAATACATGGAATTAGAGCCCTGCACTCCCGCGGGAGTCCCGCGGGACTCGCCGCAAAGCAGTGTGGCGCGGGACAAATTTTGAAAGCTCATTGCAGGCACGGGCGGGACTGGAAGTGCACATATGCGCGCACGGGCGGGAGCGGGAGTGCACATATGCGGCGCGGGCGGGAGCGGTGATAAGCTGCAGTCCCGCCAACTAAAAATGTGTTTGAAATAAAATTTATAAATTATTAATTTATGTCTATCATATATAATTTGTGCTGGATATTTTATTTGGCATTAATACAAACATTTTAAGATGCCTAAATTTGCAGAGAGAGTCAGATTGCCAGATTGAGTGAGGAATGGCATCTTAAATTTGCCATTGATCACCCTAACGGGAAATCCTTTGATCACTCTAATGACTCGCCGTTCACACCCAGCCTCCAGTGACCCACACTAACATGATGCCTCAATGACACCTTAGATGAGCTGGTCATCAGAATTCTGATTCTGATCCAGGAGAGGATAAATATCTCTTGTTCGTTTCTCGATTCTTTTCCTCTTCCGTGTTTGAGATCTCCGATCATGGCAGAAGAGCAGAGCTCCTTTACTGAATCTCACAGTGCTTCAAAAGTAAGTGCTGGTTTAAAAAGAGGTACATTTACCGTTAAAAAGTCAAGAGTCCTGAAATCGGACATTTGGAAGTCGTTCTCACTCGTGTACGACGCGGATGGAAATCAGCTGCCCTTTGCTTGCTGTGATAAGTGCCAAAAGGTTCTGACATACAACGGCCATAAATCAGGTACATCAGGCCTGTGTTAAAGTGAAGTGGCCAAGGCTGACCCCCTAGTCAGTGTCATCGCATCTGCGTGTGCGCAACGCCTAGACGCACTGCTGTCACCAAGTCACCTTGTCCCAAATGGAATTGACATGCTGTATAAAGTAGCAACTTTCCTTACTCCAAAGCTGCGTCATCTTAGGATGATCAATGCAAATGAAAGACAATACGTGACGGAAGCTGTGAAAGAGATGACCGAGGAGTTGGGGTTTGATGTCCAAACTGATGAAAGCGCGGAGCCACCTCCACCTAAAAAGGTCACTTTTCATGAGTTTGAGGAATGGGAGGATGTCGGTGCTACGGGTGCTGAATCGAAGTCTGTAAACTCCGAGATTGATGATTATCTGAAAGTGAAACTCATTGGATCCGAATCACACCAATCTAAAGATATCCTGCTGTGGTGGAAAAATCACTGCTATGACTTTCCCACACTTGCCAAACTGGCACGGCATGTACTGGCCATTCCAGGTTCCAGCGCACCATCCGAGCGCGCGTTCAGCATATGTGGTCACATACTGGAGGAAAGGCGCAGTATGTTGAAGCCCTCAACAGTGAACAATTTGCTGTTTCTCCATAGCTGTTCAAAGAACCTGATATCCTAAGCAATAGGCTTAGTTGTTTCGTTTACCTGCGTTTGATTTTCTCATTTTTCTTATTCATATTCAAACAAGGTCAGCTGTGTTATATTGAGTTTAACACTTGCATGGAGGCTCCAGCCCAAATAGTTTTAGAAATGTGCAACCATAGCCCTATAATGTCTACAGTAGCCTATACTGTCGATTTTTTGTTGTTGTAGGCTAGGACTGTGTTTTGTTATAACATTTATATATGCTATGCTTATAGGGTATTCTATAGGATATTCTAGTTAGAAATGCTTAACAAATGTAAACTGGGTTAGCCTAATGTTTTGTATGGCTGAACAATAAATATACCAAATTTCCACTTGGAATTACGTGCTCGCCTGTCTTTTATTATTATTATTATTATTATTAGTGCTGTAAAAAATGTCACGTTATTATCGCGTTAACTTGACTCAATTTTAACGGCGATAATTTTTTTTATCACGAGATTAACGCTTTGTGACATGATGTAGGTTTTTCATAAGCTTTTGAAACTAGTAGAGATGGGATTTATGGCTCTTTGATGGGATCCGCATCTTTGTGATCCGTTCTTTGAAAAGAGCCGTTCAAAAGACTGGCTCATTTGGCTCTTTTTAAATATTTATTCAGTTTTAAGAAGACAGCGTCTGTAAACTCAATGCTATCCCAGAAATCCTTCCTGTAATATGCAAATTTGGCCGCCTCTGATTGGACAGCGCGACGCATCAACAGGCAGAAAAAGTGTAAAAGTACGAAATGTGTTAAGTGAGATGAAACAGTAAAGATCAGATTCAATGCAATATTTATCAACGAACAACTTAAAGATAATATAATAGTGTACTTTATATTATAATCAAGCATGTCAAGCCTATCGTCACCGTGTAACCTGTCTCTCTGATTAGAGTTGTAGACTAACTCAAGCAGTAAATCACTTCACTGAGTGAAGTGGAAGAAGAGTGAAGTTCACTCCTCTTGCTAGCTCTGCTTTGCAATTAAAAAAAAAACACCATTGGTACAAAGCAAGCCCATTCACTTTTTTATGCTGATCAGAGAATTACAATGGTTTCTCATGTGATAAAAATGTGCGATTCGCAATTAAATATTTTAATCGCTTGACAGCATTAATTATTATTATTATTATTATTAGAGACACTACATGCTGAATTCAGAAACAAGGTTAATAATAACAAACGTGAACGTGAGCTGTAGATATGCTCAAATCCACTCAAAGTAGGGGGCGGGGCACCATCACGCTGTGTCAAGACAAGAACTTTCCTGAGAAATAACGCGAACGTCTGCATCATGCGGGATTTGCGGGCGGGAGCGGGACAAAATATGGCAGGCGCGGGCGGGAGCGGGACTGAAAATCATAATTCTTTGCGGGCGGGAGCGTGACTGCACAATGCGGGCGCGGGCAGGAGCGGGACTGAAAAAATCCGACCCGCGCAGACCTCTACATGGAATCAACTCCAGATCTTTTTCTTCTTAATATTATCTTCTCATCTTCTTAGTTTGCCATGAAACTGCTTATCAGTCAATTGTCCAATTACTTTTAAGCCTGTGAAAACGGAGAGACTTTGAAACAAAAAATGGCTGTAATTCCTAAATGACTAATGCAATGTTTTTGTTAAATGCCTTGAATTAAAGCAGAAGGTCTACACTTCAAATCATAGTTGCTTTATTTCAAATCCATTGTGGTGGTGTACGGAGGCAAAATTACAAAAAATTGTGTCCCTGTCCAAATACTTAGAGGCCTGACACACACACACACACACACACACACAGGATATAAAAAAAAGTGTACACACCCCGTTAAAATGATATTTTTTTACATCAGAAAAACCTGACAACGATAAATAATTTCAAAACTTTTCCCACCTTTAATGTGACCTATAACCTGTATAATTCAATTGAAAAACAAACAAATCTGTTGGGGGGGGGGGGGGACATTTAAAAATGTACAATAAGCTGGTTGCATAAGTGTGCACACCCTTAAACTAATAATTTGTTGAAGCACCTTTTGATTTAATTACAGCATTCAGTCTTTTTGGGTTCACACCTGCCATCAAATAAAATGAATCTGATTAACCCCAAATAAAGTTCAGACATTTAGTCAGTTGTATCCTCCAACAAAAGCCATGGTTTGCAGAGAGCTTACAAAGCATCAAAAGGATCTCATTGTTGAAAGGTATGTCAGGAGAAGGATACAAAAAATTCCATGGCATTAGATATGCCATGGAGCACAGTGAAGACAGTCATCAAGAAGTGGAGAAAATATGGGACAACAGTGACATTACCAAGAACTGGACGTCCCTCCAAAATTGATGGGGACGAGACGAAAATTGGTCAGGGAGGCTGCCGAGAGGCCTACAGTAACACTGAAGGAGCTGCAGGAATTTCTGGCAAGTACTGGTTCTGTGCTACATGTAACAACAATCTCCTGTATTCTCCATATGTCTGGACTATGGGGTAGGGTCAAAGAAAAACATCCAGGCCCGGCTAAATTTTGCAAAAAAAAAAAGCAAACACATCAACTCTCCCAAAAGCATGTGGTAAAATGTATTATGGGCTGATGAAACCAAGGATGAACTTGTTGGCCACAATTCCAAAAGGTATGTTTGGTGCTAAAACAACACCGCGCATCACCAAAAGAACACCATACCCACGGTGAAGCATGGTGGTGTCAGCATCATGTTTTGGGGTTGTTTTTCTTCAGCTGGAACAGGGGCTTTAGTCAAGGTGGAGGGAATTATGAACAGTTCTAAATACCAGTCAATTTTGGCCCAAAACTTTCAGGTGTCTGCTAAAAAGCTGAAGATGAATTTCATCTTTCAGCACAACAATGACCCCAAAAAATGTTTTGGAATGGCCCAGCCAGAGCCCAGACCTAAATCCAATTGAAAATCTGTGGGGTGACCTGAAGAGGGCCGTGCACAAGAGATGCCCTCGCAATCTGACAGATTAGGAGTGCTTTTGCAAGGAAGAGTGGGCAAATATTGCCAAGTCTAGATGTGGTAGGCTAATAGACTCCTCCACAAAAAGACTGAATGCTGTAATTAAATATTAGTTTAAGGGTGTGCACACTTATGCAACCAGCTTATTGTACGTTTTTTATTTTTTATGTTTTCCCTTCTAGTGGCGACACGGTGGTGTAGTGGTTAGCGCTGTCGCCTCACAGCAAGAAGGTCCTGGGTTCGAGCCCCGTGGCCAGCGAGGGCCTTTCTGTGCGGAGTTTGCATGTTCTCCCCGTGTCCATGTGGGTTTCCTCCGGGTGCTCCGGTTTCCCCCACAGTCCAAAGACATGCAGGTTAGGTTAACTGGTGACTCTAAATTGACCGTAGGTGTGAATGTGAGTGTGAATGGTTGTCTGTATCTATGTGTCGGCCCTGTGATGACCTGGCGACTTGTCCAGGGTGTACCCCGCCTTTTGCCCGTAGTCAGCTGGGATAGGCTCCAGCTTGCCTGCGACCCTGTAGAACAGGATAAAACGGCTAGAGATAATGAGATGAGATGAGATAAAGAATCCAAGTTGGTCTATAAAAAACTGCCCCAATCTGTTTAGTGAGTGGAAAGTTATTGAATAGCCACTTAAATAATGATTCAAATATTTCAGTAATTAGTTTGGTTTTTTTTGGCGGCATGGTGGTGTAGTGGTTAGCGCTGTCGCCTCACAGCAAGAAGGTCCTGGGTTCGAGCCCCGTGGCCGGCGAGGACCTTTCCGTGCGGAGTTTGCATGTTCTCCCCGTGTCCACGTGGGTTTCCTCCGGGTGCTCCGGTTTCCCCCACAGTCCAAAGACATGCAGGTTAGGTTAACTGGTGACTCTAAATTGACCGTAGGTGTGAATGTGAGTGTGAATGGTTGTCTGTATCTATGTGTCGGCCCTGTGATGACCTGGCGACTTGTCCAGGGTGTACCCCGCCTTTTGCCTGTAGTCAGCTGGGATAGGCTCCAGCTTGCCTGCGACCCTGTAGAACAGGATAAAGCGGCTAGAGATAACGAGATGAGAGGAGTTTGTTTTTTTTATAAAATATTTGTACTGAGCTGATTTGTGGAATGTAGCTTCCAGTTAAATACAGTCCCTGGCCGGAAAAAAAAAGTTTGAGAACTTCTCCCACAAACCAGAAAAAATATCCAAAATTAAATCTTGTTCACTGTTTACCACAAACTCAGTTGTGGGTGTTCTGCATCTCCAAGGCCATGTCATTTCAGGAGTAGATATTTTAAGCTACACTTGGGTCTGAAATGGTGCTCAACACACTATTACCATTAACAACAACAACAAAAAAAAAAAAAACAGCAAAATAAATGATGTGGTCACCGTTGTCCTGTTTCGACTCTGACCTGCTGCACTGCATTGTGGGATTTCATTAGTGCGCCTGATATTTTACAATGCACCTTCTTCACACAGTGTTCAGTGTATACTGTGTACATTTTATAATAATGACTGGAAGCACAATTCTGAATATTCAGAGCAGTCCTGAAACTAAAATCAATTTTAGTGTAAAATAAATTCCACAGAGACTCTGTACAAATTTATTTTACAAATATGGTCAAACTATGTAAGACAATGTACATTAATATTTTGCTTATTTATTGGAGTTGTGGAGTTTTTACTTCCTGAACTTTCCACCAGCAGAACTCCTGAGGGCCGAGTTGACGTTATTTATAGGCACATTTTGTTTTTGAGGTTTGGATTAAACCCTAACTGACTGCTCATGATCATAAGAGTTTTTTTTATTCCAGTAGTTGGAAAATGTAAGAATGTATTATTTTAGTTTTTAACCGAGAACAAGAGGAGAGCCAGTTTAATGGAATATTTTTCAACCTGACTTCTGCATACCAACTGTTCATAGCTGTGTGATTATCACAGACAAGAATTGTGACTCCCTGTCCTGATGAGAAAATAAAACAGCACATGATCTTTTTAATTAAAACCCACCTTTGCAAGTCTAAGGGCAGGACTGAATTTTATTTTTGTACACCTTTTTGTATTTCTGAGTGAGAGATTTGTAAATTAAGCTCTAAATCTGTATAATTTCACCATATTCAACTAATTCTTCCCTCAGAAAAAAATAATGTTTAAGGAAAAGACATAATTAATCCAAACTGCTCTTTGTCTGTCATGGTTATATATATTACACACACAGTGGATATAAAAAAAGTGTACACACCCCGTTAAAATGATGTAAAAAAAACAGAAAAAAACCTGAGACCATGATAAATAATTTCAGAACTTTTCCCACCTTTAATGTGACCTATAACCTGTACAATTCAATTAAAAACCAAACAAATCTGTTAGAGGGGAAAACATCTCATCCCATTATCTCTAGCCACTTTATCCTGTTCTACAGTCCAACAAGTTTGTCCCGGGGAAGTTTCATTTCTCGTCCCGCAACACTGTGCAGTCTTTCCCCTTACTGTCCATGAACTGACAAATGTCCTTGTGTAGATCGAAAACTCTTTGGAGAATCTTTCCTCGACTCAGCCAGCGCACCTCTGTATGATAAGGAATGTCGGTAAATGCTGAATCAATTTCTCGCAGGAAAGACTGAAACTGCCGGTGGTTCAAACCTTTAGCTCGAATGAAGTTCACGGTTTGTGTTACAGTGCTCATCACTTCTTCCATTTTTAACATTGTAAAGTTCCATTATGAATCAGAAAAAAATATTATAAATTTAATTAAAGTGTTAAAAATGGAAGAAGTGATGAGCACTGTAACACAAACCGTGAACTTCATTCGAGCTAAAGGTTTGAACCACCAGCAGTTTCAGTCTTTCCTGCGAGAAATTGATTCAGCGTTTACCGACATTCCTTATCATACAGAGGACCTTTGTCAGTTCATGGACAGTAAGGGGAAAGACTGCACAGTGTTGCGAGACGAGAAATGGAAATGCGAGTTGGCGTTTCTAGCTGACATAACGGGCCATCTCAACGACTTGAACCTAATGCGCCAGGGACGTGATCGCATTATTATGGCATGTATGATGCTGTGAAGGCATTTCAAGTGAAGCTGCTCTTATGGGAGACACAGATGCAGCAGTGCAACTTGCCTCATTTTCCCTGTTGCCAAGTGCTGTTGTCGAACCAAGTTGGTGCGTCGATATTCCCTAATGCGCACTTTGCTGATAAGCTGAGCGCACTGCGTTCTCGCGGCGCTTTCGAGACTTCGAAGCACAAAAAAGCAACTTCGAGCTACTTCGCAACCCATTTGCCGTCGACGTGGCAACTGCACCTGCACAGATTCAGATGGAGCTGATAGAGCTGCAGTGTAATGGGACACTAAAGGCTAAATACGAGACTGCAGGGCCTGTACAGTTTATTCGCTCCATTCCTGAAACAATGCCTCAGCTCCGTCTACATGTGGCTCGAACCCTGTGCATGTTTGGCAGCACATATCTCTGTGAGAAGTTGTTCTCAGTGATGAAAATTAACAAATCAGCACACCGAAGTCGTCTCACTGATGAACACCTACAGTCCATGTTGAGAATCTCCACAATACAGAGCCTTACACCAAACCTGAACAAAACTGTTAGCAAGAAGAGATGCCAAGTATCCAGCTCTGACAAAACAGCATAAGAGCAAAGACAACTGAATGTTGACAACTGAATGTTAAAACTGAAAAATGAATGTAAAGCACAGATTTTATTTATTTTTCAGGGCTTTTGGACCATGCTCATGTTCTGATTTTGTATTGTTTAACATTTTTATGGAGAGCAGAAATATTTAAAGATATTTGAAGTTTATTTTTCTAAAATGGTGATTTTGAGGGAAATGGAAATTCTGGTTTAATTTTTTTAATAGTGGAAATGCACGATTTTGATTTCATTTTTCCATGTTTCATCTCATCTCATTATCTGTAGCCGCTTTATCCTGTTCTACAGGGTCGCAGGCAAGCTGGAGCCTATCCCAGCTGACTACGGGCGAAAGGCGGGGTACACCCTGGACAAGTCGCCAGGTCATCACAGGGCTGACACATAGACACAGACAACCATTCACACTCACACCTACGGTCAATTTAGAGTCACCAGTTAACCTAACCTGCATGTCTTTGGACTGTGGGGGAAACCGGAGTACCCGGAGGAAACCCACGCGGACACGGGGAGAACATGCAAACTCCGCACAGAAAGGCCCTCATCGGCCACGGGGCTCGAACCCGGATCTTCTTGCTGTGAGGCGACAGCGCTAACCACTACACCACCGTGCTGTCATTTTTCCATGTTTTTGCAGCATTTTCATAGTTATAACTTTTATAATTTTGACAAGAGATCTATTTCGAGAGCAAAGTATTTAAGTTGAATAAAGTTTAAGTTTATTGTGAAATAATATTCCTGTCTGCTCAGAACATACTTATTTTTAGTGCGTTCAATAAATGTTTATCCTGTTCGGCCCGCGATCTAAAGTGTGCTTTGAATTTTGGGCCCTGGTGCAATTGAGTTTGACACCCTTGCTGTAGAAGGATAAAGCGGCTAGAGAGAATGAGATGAGATGAGATGAGATATTTCGAGAGCAAAGTATTTAAGTTGAATAAAGTTTAAGTTTATTGTGAAATAATATTCCTGTCTGCTCTGAACATACTTATTTTTAGTGCGTTCAATAAATGTTTATCCTGTTCGGCCCGCGATCTAAAGTGTGCTTTGAATTTTGGCCCCTGGTGCAATTGAGTTTGACACCCCTGCTGTAGAAGGATAAAGCGGCTAGAGAGAATGAGATGAGATGATCTAGAGCATGCAAAGTACCCATGATGCACTTGTAGGAAATACAGAATAGGTTTCTGGGTTCGTTTTGTATAGCCTATGACTGACACTTACCATTAAGGGAAGGCTGCATATGACAAATATAACCGTCATGATGACTAATAGGATGAGATACTCCACTTCCTGTGAGAGAGAAAAAGGTCTGCGCTCCTTCCAGCTGCGCGTGCTCGAGGTTCCCCGGCTCGCCGCGCGCCTGCGGTACATCAGCACCAGGTGATATCCGACGAAGCAGTTGCACGCGGTTATCGCGAGTACCATGAGCAGCATGACGGTGGCGTAGACGTTGGCGAACACCTGGTTCGCTCTGTCTGCAGGGCTCATGTCGATGAAGCACCAGGTGCTGGGGCAGTACTGCACGTACCTGCCGAAGCCAAAGAAGGGCATGCAGCAGAAGAGCGCGCACAGTGCGTACACGCACGGGATGGCGACGTAACCGCAGCGCGTGCTCACGCGCCGCCCGTACAGGTACGGGTATCCGATGGAGAGGTAGCGCTCGAGCGCCATGGCGAGCAGCAGCGAGAGCGTGGCCAGGCTGAAGAAGGTCATGGCGAAGCCGAAGTAGTGGCACGCGCTCGTGTTTTCGCTCGCGCTCATGGCGATCAGCGAGGTGTTGAGCGCGTGCGCGGCTTGCACGAGAGGGCTGATCAAGCACGTGCCCGCCAAATCGGTGACCACGAGCGCGGACACGAGCACGTGGAACAAGGTGCGCCGGTGGTGCTCGTGCTGCTTGCGGCTACGCTCTTTCCGTCGCCGCACCTCGAGGAGCACGAGCGCGGCTGCGTTGCCCAGAACACCCGCCGCGAACATGAGCGCGCTGATCACCGGGCTTGCGTTAATGCCCACCGTCTGTGTGTCGTGACAATCGTTTTTGGTTTCGTTCATAACGTCCAGTAACTCTTTGTTTGTTTCTTTGTTTGTTTGTTTGCAGGCTGTTCAAAGCGTGAAAATCCGACAGGTCGTCTCCATGTAACCGGGAACACTTGGAGCTCCTAAAGACACCATGGGGTGGAGATTATGTTCAGATTAGACACTATTCCACAAGAGAAGTTAAAACCAGAAAGTTCAGAAAACCGAAACAGTGCCAGTAAAAACTCTGTGAATCCGTTAAACAGTCAGCTGACATGTTTTATCCATGATCACTTTAAACACGCACACAGTGATCCTAGCGGTGATGCTCCCTCACTCGCTCTCTCTCTCACGGAAATGATGGAGTGGGTTGTCAGATTGTTGAGACTATTTGGTTTGGTTTTCCCACAATCAAATTTTAATCCCTCCCCTTTCCTCTAACTCCTCCTCCAGCTCATGGAATCAATTTTGTGCCAGAATGTTCATACAATACTTTTGAAATATCAAACAAAAACGACAAATCAAAATACAAAAAAAAAGTCAATTTTTTTAGACTGGCAAACAAATTATTCGTGTAATTGTGCAAAATATCAGTCTATTACTCTTCAGAAACCTTTTATTTTTGTTCCGCGTCTTTCTCAGTTTTGTTTGACGTAATTTATTTTGGTTGCGATTCCAGCTTTCTCGTTTGCGCTCCCTGACTTTTTGCTTGCAGTTTTGGCACAAACTTCACGTGTGGGTGGGCTGTCCAGGAATGCATTCCCATTGGCTAACTTGTGTTTGACTGACCGCTACGCTCGAGTGACCGATCCATTGACGGTAAACAAGGATCGAGTGGACTTCAGTGGCGACTATGGTATTGAATTAATTCAACAAAGTGTAAGTTTGGGACAAATGTGTTGTATGTGTTGCAGTAGTACACATTATGCAGGTGTTTCGTGGCAAGTCAAATGTTAGCCTTAGCTCCACTACCCAATATAATAGCTGTCTTGCTAACGTTAAACACGCCTGCATAATGTGTACTACTGCAACACATACAACACATTTGTCCCGTACTTACACTTTGTTGAATTAATTCAATATCATAGTCGCCACTGAAGTCCACTCAATCCTTGTTTACTGTCAATGGATCGGTCACTCGTCAAACAGTCTGCCAAAATCCGAGTAGGAAATGGCCGCAACAGCCTCCGGGGGAATCGCTGAGCGTAGCTGTCAGTCAAACACAAGTTACCCAATGGGAATGCATTCCTGGACAGCCCACCCACACGTGAAGTTTGTGCCAAAACTGCAAGCAAAAAGTCAGGGAGTGCAAACGAGAAAGCTGGAATTGCAACCAAAATAAATTACGTCAAACAAAACTGAGAAAGACGCGGAACAAAAATAAAAGGTTTCTGAAGAGTAATAGACTGATATTTTGCACGATTACTTGTTTGCCAGTCTAAAAAAAAAGACTTTATTTTGATTTGTTGTTTTTGTTTGATATTTCAAAAGTATTGTATGAACATTTTGGCACAAAATTGATTCCATACAACTCTGACTCAGGCAGGTGGAAAACAAAACAAAACACAATCAGTCTCCAAACTGGTCAAGTTTTCCTAGTTTAGGAAATAAAATGTGACTACATTGCACTGCATGAAGACAGTACTTTTTTTAGTGTTTATATACAGTGCTCAGCGTAAATGAGTACACCCCCTTTGAAAAGTAACATTTTAAACAATATCTCAATGAACACAATTTCCAAAATGTTGACAAGACAAAGTTTAATATAACATCTGTTTAACTTATGTGAATAATATAAACTTTTTTCAGTTTTACTCAAATTAGGGTGGTGCAAAAATGAGTACACCCCACAACAAAAACTACTACATCTAGTACTTTGTATGGCCTCCATGATTTTTAATGACAGCACCAAGTCTTCTAGGCATGGAATGAACAAGTTGGCGACATTTTGCAACATCAATCTTTTTCCATTCTTCAACAACGACCTCTTTTAGTGACTGGATGCTGGATGGCCATACAAAGTACTAGATGCCATACAAAGTACTAGATGTAGTAGTTTTTGCACCACCCTAACTTGAGTAAAACTGAAAAAATGTGTAATCTAAGTTTATATTATTAACCTTACTTTCACGTTATAAGTTAAACAGATGTTATATTAAACTTTGTCTTGTCAACATTTTGGAAATTGTTTATGTTCATTGAGATATTGTTTAAAATGTTACTTTTCAAAGGGGGTGTACTCATTTACGCTGAGCACTGTATTTACCTCGGGCGGCACAGTGGTGTAGTGGTTAGCACTGTTGCCTCACAGCAAGAAGGTCTGGGTTCGAGCCCTGTGGCCAGCGAGGGCCTTTCTGTGCGGAGTTTGCATGTTCTCCCTGTGTCCGCGTGGGTTTCCTCCGGGTGCTCTGGTTTCCCCCACAGTCCAAAGACATGCAGGTTAGGTTAACTGGTGACTCTAAATTGACCGTAGGTGTGAATGAGTGTGAATGGTTGTCTGTGTCTATGTGTCAGCCCTGTGATGACTTGGTGACTTGTCCAGGGTGTACCCCGCCTTCCGCCCGTAGTCAGCTGGGATAGGCTCCAGCTTGCCTGCGACCCTGTAGAACAGGATAAAGCAGCTACCAGTAAAGATAATGAGATGAGAAAGAGATTATTACAACAACAAAAAGGCTCTGGGTTTGAACCCTTTCTATGTGGAAAGCAGTGGCGGCTGGTAGTCTTTCAAACAGGGGAGGTTGGTCGGTTACGATATTTCCAGATTTTGAAAGAAAAAAGAAAAAACACATCAATTTTGCCCATACTCTTGCCTCTGATCTGGCTGATTGTTGGCAGGGTCACAAACTGTGAAATAACAGGTTCTTTTGGCCCATTAGCCTACTGTCCAATATACATGATGGTGGTGTTGGGGGGGGGGTATATTTTAACATTTTATATTTTAAAATTGTGGCATGTTGTTTAAAAATTGATCATTATTGAAAGCAGCTCTTTGTCAGGAACCTCAGCAGTAACAGCAGAGTGTTCTGGAATAGGCACAAATACTGACCTTGGGGAGCCAAACATAGAGCTGGGTGCCACACATTTCATTCAATGACACTTTCCCTA
The DNA here is from genome assembly GCF_027579695.1 of Neoarius graeffei. NCBI lineage: Eukaryota > Metazoa > Chordata > Actinopteri > Siluriformes > Ariidae > Neoarius > Neoarius graeffei. The sequence continues at coordinate 24,895,995 of NC_083579.1, read as the reverse complement.
TATTTTACTTATTTTGACTGAGAAATGTTTTATTGACAATTTTGATAACCCTTCACTTTTAATCCAGGTCTGTAGTGTGAAATGTTCTCGGCTGTGTTTTTGTTTAAAAATGTTTTCCAAATTGTAGCTGTGTTTAATTCATATCCAGAAAAAAATATATATTCCAATATAATATGCTCAGCATAAACATTTTAAATAGATTCTATATTTTTGGTCCATCCATGACATATTACTAAAGTAGCCTATTTACTGTTGTTGATGTGGGTCACTTGCTGTTAGCCAATTCACTTTCTCGTACCAGGAGAGCTCAAAGGAACGAGTATTATTCCCTACCTTTTTCACCAAGTCAGTTTGAGGCGTTGGTCTACCCTGCTCTTAAATTTTAATTTTTTCCTCGAAAGGAAGACTGGCAAATGGCTTCGCCAAAATTAAATCAACAATGCTTGGCATCCGTGCGCAGCTTTCTTGCTAGCTGACTAGCCCCCTCAAGTTCAAGTTCAGTCACTCAAATAAACAAAATTTCTGGAACTAAGATAGCAAACTTGACAACACTATATTTACACTTTATTTACAATGAAAATATATACAAACTAAAAATGCTGGTAGAAACCGTATGTAATGAATGAAATCGAAATGTAAGCTGATCTCTTACAATACACCACGCCACTTGCGAATCCGCATGGGACTGAACTGAAATTCACCGCTGCCTGTCTATATTTGAAACGAGCTGTCAATCAAAGAAAATATCCGGCCGCTTTCACCAATCACCAGTCTCCTCGCGGAAACTGCCATGTCCCTCCCACTGTGAGGCTGGGAGTCCGGTGGGCGAGCGTTTTCGCAGTATTTGTCCAATAATTGTCTTGCATTTTGATATTGAAAAGCGCATAGCTCCCAAATGCCATTGAAGTCCACTGAGGCGGAGGGAGTCCGGTGAGCGGGTGTTTTCGCAGTATTTGTCCAATAATTGTCTTGCATTTTGATATTGAAAGCGCATAGCTCCCAAATGCCATTGAAGTCCACTGAGGCTGGGCTGCATCGCGCTGTCACGAGGGGGAAAAACTCACGCACACATTAGGCGAACTGGGGAAAGTTATAATGGAATGATTTCGCACTGTAGTTGGGTTGAGCACATATATTTCTATGATTCTGGATCTGAAGTAGCAATGTTATAAGGTCAACTATAACATAAGCCTAGCGCAATTCATCCTACATGATGTTCGTCATTTTTAGAGGAAGCTGAGCCTCCCTCGTTGTCTTAGAGCAATCGCCCGTGGTAGAAAGGGTTCCTCTGGGTTCAAACCCTTTCTAGTTTGCATGTTCTCCCTGTGTCTGTGGGTTTCCTTCGGGTGCTCCCCCACAGTTCTCTTCCACAGTTCAAAGACATGCAGATTAGGTAAAATACCCCGTCACTGGGGTTGTACAAGCCAGTGTATACTCAGCACTGGTCCCAAGCCCAGATAGATTGGGGAGGGTTGTGTCAGGAAGCACATCCGGTGTAAAAACTATGCCAAACCAAATATGTGAATCATGATGAGCCATTGTGGCGACCCCTAACAAGAGCAGATAATGATGATGATGATGATGATGATGATGATGCAGGGTATAACTGTTGTAGTTGCAAAATGCAGCTGATTTCTCAGATTTAAAAACCTAATAACAAACAAACAAATAAATACAACCTAAAAAAAGGCTAAATTAAAAAAACATCTTATTTATTTGTAAAACAACAGATACATCATCTGCTGAGAATGACAAAATAGTTTATTTGTCAGATATACACTAGAGCACAGTGAAATTCTTTTCTTCACATATCCCAGCTGTCATACTGTCTGTATGTGACTTGAAGATTGTTGATAGAACCACAGTTAAGCCAGTATCTCACTGGGCTGCGACAGCCCACGACTAGTTGGAGACACAACAATTGCGATAAAATATGCGAATTAGCGACAATTTTCACTTGGAATCACACTGAATTGATATTCGTGTATTTTATCGCAATTGTTGTATCTCCAACTAGTCGCAGGCTGTCACAGCCCAGTGAGATACTGGCTCGCACTTCCTGTCTCAACTTGCACTTCCTGTCTCACAGAAACTGACTTGAGAAGGGTTCGTTACGGCTTTGTGACACCAGTGACTCATTTGCGGCTATTTTGAGAGAAATTTTGTCGCACTCATTTTTTGAACATGTTCAAAATTTCAGCAACGAAGGAGCGACACTTTGCAACTCATGCGAGGAAATTGAGAAGCCCCGCGAATGTTTCAAGACACTTTTGAAACTCTCTCGCGAATTACCTTCACAATTTGTCGCAAGCTGTCGCAGCCCAGTGAGATACTACCCTTACACACTTAACTAGCAATAATCATGTAAGGGGTATGTACTGTATAGAACCTGTTGAACTGTGTATTGTTGTTTAAAGAATCATTTAAAGAATCATTTAAAATTGATTCTTTTTTGTTCTGCTCGTTGCAAGAACTCAGTGTTTTACTACTGTATAAATCCCCCCCCTTTTTTTTTTTTTTACAAACCAAATTGGAGCACTATTACCATTTACATGAATTTCTAACATGCACATCTGCTTTCAGCCTGGGAAAATATTTAACATTCCATGATACCAAACTGCTACCAGACTACAGGGCACAAATTCAGAGCTGAGTTAAGCTCAAGGAAGCACTTTAATCCTCGTTTACTACCAAACTAAGCCATCTTTTATTGTCCCATCCATTTTAATATATGCACTGGGATGAAATCTCATATCTCTAGAGATATGTATCTGTAATTTTCATGTGAAAAATTCATCTACATCTAGATACTACATAGTAAAGTATGTGATCTGAGATGTGCAATATAAAACACATTACAAGTGAAATGCACAGCCTGTGTAATCATACATAGCAATATATACTTTAATAGGATCTGAAATCTTAGTGATTTAACACTCCTGAAGGTTACCTTTGATGTCTCTATAAAATAATGGTATCAGAACATGTCGTTTAGGATGGTTAGATGTGTGATCGCAACTCAGTTGGACCGTTTCTTTTCCTGTGACGCCTCCTGAAGCTGAATCACAGCTACTGCAGTCTGGCTGAAAACTGAGTTAGAATTATGGAGCCATGAACATGAAAGGAGTTTATGAGATGGGTTTAATGAGCGCGTTAGAGCAGGGATGTTGTGCTGTAGTTGATTTTGCCCCATGTAAAATGCCACGACCTTTAAAAACTTTAATGCGTAAAGCTCTAGGCAAATCAACTGCAGACTGAGAATTCTCATCTCTCATCTCATTATCTCTAGCCGCTTTATCCTGTTGTACAGGGTCACAGGCAAGCTGGAGCCTATCCCAGCTGACTACGGGCGAAAGGCGGGGTACACCCTGGACAAGTCGCCAGGTCATCACAGGGCTGACACATAGACACAGACAACCATTCACACTCACGGTCAACTTAGAGTCACCAGATAACCTAACCTGCATGTCTTTGGACTGTGGGGGAAACCAGAGCACCCAGAGGAAACCATGCAAACTCCACACAGAAAGGCCCTCGCCGGCCACAGGGCTCGAACCCGGACCTTCTTGCTGTGAGACGACCGCACTAACCACTACACCACCGTGCCGGCCATACTGAGAATTATTTTTAAAAATGACAGTTTTAGTGAGTTGCAAAGGAAATTTCTGTAATAAAATCCTGGAATGTTCTTTTTTTTGTTCTTTTGTAACAGTTGCCATGCTGTAGGACGACACTGTCTGTGATGTGGGTTTGTCATTTTTTAAATTTAGACAAAAATGTTCATGAGTGGTTCTGTGAATACTGAGAAATTCGGGGTGAGCAATTTGGCAAAAATGAAGTATGTTGGGTTTTGGTATAAATACTAGACATATCAGATGAAAATTCAAATTCAGTCCAAATCACTTGAAACTGCTCTCATTGAATTCAGAATTGAATGCTAAACAACATACTTTTTGTAGAATTTAAATGTTTATCTATTCTTGAGATATTACAAATCAAAGACTGAAAAAAATGGTTAATTTTTAGAAAACTGCCGTAATATTATGTATGAGGATAACATGGTCCAAAATGGGCCTCATTAATGAAAGAGAGCAAATGTTTTTTCTGAATTTTTCAAGATATTTACATGGAAATTGGCAAGCACATAGATGGTTGTATACTGAATACAAAGTTTGAAAAATTAGTAAAAAACAAATTACAATGGTGCTTAAAAGTTTGTGAACCCTTTAGAATTTTCTATATTTCTGCATAAATATGACCTAAAACATCATCAGATTTTCAGACAAGTCCTAAAAGTAGATAAAGAGAACCAAGTTAAACAAATGAGACAAAAATATTATACTTGGTCATTTATTTATTGAGGAAAATGATCCAATATTACATATCTGTGAGTGGCAAAAGTATGTGAACCTCTAGGATTAGCAGTTAATTTGAAGGTGAAATTAGAGTCAGGTGTTTTCAATCAATGGGATGACAATCAGGTGTGAGTGGGCACCCTGTTTTATTTAAAGAACAGGGATCTATCAAAGTCTGATCTTCACAACACATGTTTGTGGAAGTGTATCATGGCACGGACAAAGGAGATTTCTGAGGACCTCAGAAAAAGTATTGTTGATGCTCATCGGGCTGGAAAAGGTTCCAAAACCATCTCTAAAGAGTTTGGACTCCACCAATCCACAGTCAGACAGATTGTGTACAAATGGAGGAAATTCAAGACCATTGTTACCTCCCCAGGAGTGGTCGACCAACAAAGATCACTCCAAGAGCAAGGCGTGTAATAGTCGGCGAGGTCACAAAGGACCCTAGGGTAACTTCTGAGCAACTGAAGGCCTCGCTCACATTGGCTACTGTTAAAGGTGCCCTTCCACCAAAAATGTTTAATACTGGCTCTTTTTGAAATACCATAGTTCACTCCGAGTTGCATATGCATGCTGCATGTGAAAATGTAATTCTACTCCCATTCCCTGTATTAGCTTATGAAAGAAAATAGTCGGAAAAACGAGCAAATCTGAAAAAGCCCTACAAACTTACGTCACTTCGAAAATTAGTATTCATGGCCTCACCCACCTTGGCTTGCGACCGCCCATGGGAAGAAAGTTCGGATTTAAGCGCGAGGAGAGATAGCAGAGCCCATCTCGTCAGTAGCTAACGAAGAGGACCTAACAGCAAGTTGAAAACATGTCTGAACAAGTTCGTGCCTGTGCTATTTGTGGCAGTAACACATCAACGTTGCATGTCTTGCCCAAGATAGAAGAGGTGAAGAAGAAATGGTTGGAATTTATCTTTGGAACACCACCAGCGAAGTATAATGCAACGTTAGTACTGTGTTCTGATCATTTCAACCACAGTGACTTTTCAAACTTCGGTGCCTTCAGTAGTGGTTTTGCTTTGAGGTTGTTTTTAATACCCGGATCTGTACCGCCAAGACGATCGACCACCAGCTCACAAGCTGTAAGTAAAACATGAACTTTTTGTTCAAAGGTTTTTGTTACAAAATAGCATGTTCATATTCTCCACGTTAGCATGCATGACGTGGTCACAAGCTAGGCAGGGATGAGAGTTTTCCGCTTTTCAGCGGATTTCCGCTATTTCTGAGTAAAAAACGACCTTTTTATATTATGCCAAATCCGTTGAGAATTTTTTTTTTAATTAATTTTGGGGGGGGGGGGCACGGTGGTGTAGTGGTTAGCGCTGTCGCCTCACAGCAAGAAGGTCCAGGTTCGAGCCCCGTGGCCAGCGAGGGCCTTTCTGTGCGGAGTTTGCATGTTCTCCCCGTGTCCACGTGGGTTTCCTCCGGGTGCTCCGGTTTCCCCCACAGTCCAAAGACATGTAGGTTAGGTTAACTGGTGACTCTAAATTGACAGTAGGTGTGAATGTGAGTGTGAATGGTTGTCTGTGTCTATGTGTCAGCCCTGTGATGACCTGGCGACTTGTCCAGGGTGTACCCCGCCTTTCGCTCGTAGTCAGCTGGGATAGGCTCCAGCTTGCCTGCAACCCTGTAGAACAGGATAAAGCGGTTACAGATAATGAGATGAGATGAGATATTTATATATATATATCGAAAATAGTGCAGACTTGCACATAACACAAACCAGCAAGAAAACGAGTCAAACAATAATATGTCTACAAGTTCTAGCTACTACACGAATAAAATTATCATTATGTTTCCCAGCATAGCCAGGTAGGCGGACATGCACGGTTCAGGCGGGAGCTGTATGTTATTAGGCCTACTTGCTTTAACGTTACATTCCTGAGGCCGGCAGAGTTGTTAAGAGAAGAAGAGGACTTAATTCACAGTGAATGATACAGTGAACAAGAGATTGTAAGTTGTCAGTCATTGTTAATTGCTTAACGTTACCTACGTTTATCTAAGGGGAAGAAAATGTGATGTTGTAGGCTACTTGTCCCTTTTAACATTATGACAGCTAAATTGAACTTTATGGAAAATGTTAGTCAATATTAGCGTGAACAGTTAAACTTGACAGCTTTCTATATTCTGTCCCATCTCTGTATTGGTATGTTCTTCAACTGTTGCGAGTGAAAACAGGTCCTTTCCAAACATTTTATATATATATATATATATATATATTTTTTTTTTTTTAAACACTGAAAATTATAGGGGGGCTTGGGAACATTTTAAATGGACCTAACGACGTCCATGCAAGTAATCCAATCGGAAACCGATCAGGAGAGAGAGAGAGAGAGAGAGAGACCACTTTCCCGTGACTCAAAAAGCACCAGCAGTCTCCCGACATCACGCGAGCAGAGAGTGTACTCTGTTGTACCAACTTCAACCTGCCGTTACTCCCAAAGTACTGAACAGATCTTTATGAGAGATCATTTCTTTGGAAAGCAGAAATTATACGCATTTTAATGATAGTATTCATGATAGAAAATATTCAAGATTTAAGCAATGACAGATTTGGAAACTTAGATGAGCGTCTGCATGCACAATTTTCACAGCACGGCCAGCGAGCATCTGATACCTATAAATACTGCCAAATGATAGTACCACAGCCCAAGTGAAAGTTACACAGCAGAGCCCCACTCAATTGCTTTTATATTTTTCAGTATACGACACTAATCACATACATAATTTTGTGAGATGTCAACTATGTGACAGACCAGCTAGGCCCATTACTTTTTGTGCACCCCCTCCTTTAAAGTCAAAATCAAATGGCTTGTCTAGAATTTGGCTTCACCAGTAGATATTGTTGGTGGAATTGGCCCCTGCACTGCAGTATCCAGCAGCATTGGCAATGCTAGATCTACCTTAAATTAGACGTCACATAGTTGGCAAATTTTGGACTTTTTGGTTTGCCATGTCCATTGGTATAAGCCTATTATCGCCCAGGGTTATGTGCATGAAGGAAGTGGGCTGCCACTTTGTTTTATCACACTGGCTATTTACCACAGTTAATCATGCAGATGTAATCACTGTCACAGACTTGACACATAAAGGTACGCTTCAGTTTTTACACACTCCATGCAAAAAACCCTACCAAAAGCAGTACACATGACTGTGTGTACAAGATGTTGTTCTGTTGTCCTGCCAGATAACATGAGGCAGGTGAACCTTGCATCTGAGTAACCGTTGCAACGCTGGGGCTGAATTCAGTACCATCACATAGTTGACCGCAAGTTTGTGGGACACCTACAGTGGTGCTTGAAAGTTTGTGAACCCTTTAGAATTTTCTATATTTCTGCATAAATATGACCTAAAACATCATCAGATTTTCACACAAGTCCTAAAAGTAGATAAAGAGAACCCAGTTAAACAAATGAGACAAAAATATTATACTTGGTCATTTATTTATTGAGGAAAATGATCCAATATTACATATCTGTGAGTGGCAAAAGTATGTGAACCTTTATTTTCAGTATCTGGTGTGGCCCCTTTGTGCAGCAATAACTGCAACTAAACATTTCCGGTAACTGTTGACCAGTCCTGCACACTGGCTTGGAGGAATTTTTGCCCATTCCTCCGTACAGAACAGCTTCAACTCTGGGATGCTGGTGGGTTTCCTCACATGAACTGCTTGCTTCAGGTCCTTCCACAACATTTTGATTGGATTAAGGTCAGGACTTTGACTTGGCCATTCCAAAACATTAACTTTATTCTTCTTTAACCATTCTTTGGTAGAACAACTTGTGTGCTTAGGGTCATTGTCTTACTGCATGACCCACCTTCTCTTGTGATTCAGTTCATGGACAGATGTCCTGATATTTTCCTTTAGAAGTCACTGGTATAATTCAGCATTCATTGTTCCATCAATGATGGCAAGATGTCCTGGCCCAGATGCAGCAAAACAGGCCCAAACCATGATACTACCACCACCATGTTTCACAGATGGGATAAGGTTCTTATGCTGGAATGCAGTCTTTTCCATTCTCCAAACATAACGCTTTTCATTTAAACCAAAAAGTTCTCTTTTGGTCTCATCCGTCCACAAAACATTTTTCCAATAGCCTTCTGGCTTGTCCACATGATCTTTAGCAAACTGCAGATGAGCAGCAATATTCTTTTTGGAGAGCCGTGGCTTTCTCTTTGCAACCCTGCCATGCACACCATTGTTGTTCAGTGTTCTCCTGATGGTGGACTCCTGAACATTAGCCAATGTGAGAGAGGCCTTCAGTTGCTTAGAAGTTACCCTGGGGTCCTTTGTGACCTTGCCGACTATTACACGCCTTACTCTTGGAGTGATCTTTGTTGGTCGACCACTCCTGGGGAGGGTAACAATGGTCTTGAATTTCCTCCATTTGTACACAATCTGTCTGACTGTGGATTGGTGGAGTCCAAACTCTTTAGAGATGGTTTTGGAACCTTTTCCAGCCTGATGAGCATCAACAATACTTTTTCTGAGGTCCTCAGAAATCTCCTTTGTTCGTGCCATGATACACGTCCACAAACGTGTTGTGAAGATCAGACTTTGATAGATCCCTGTTCTTTAAATAAAACAGGGTGCCCACTCACACCTGATTGTCATCCCATTGATTGAAAACACCTGACTCTAATTTCACCTTCAAATTAACTGCTAATCCTAGAGGTTCACATATTTTTGCCACTCACAGATACGTAATATTGGATCATTTTCCTCAATAAATAAATGATCAAGTATAATATTTTTGTCTCATTTGTTTAACTGGGTTCTCTTTATCTAGTTTTCAGACTTGTGTGAAAATCTGATGACGTTTTAGGTCAAAATTATGCAGAAATATAGAAAATTCTAAAGGGTTCACAAACTTTCAAACACCACTGTACTTTGGCTGAGCTGCAGTCGAAATGATTTAAAACTGCATGAAGTTTAGTTGCATTTTCTTTAAACACACTCGTATCCATGACATGCACAGAGGGTAATCTTGTTTGCTGGCTTTCAGTGGAGAAATAATACTGTTAGTTCAAACCAAGGTTTCAGGTGGGACAAGCCAAGTTGGTCATTTTCACACTTATTTCGATTTTTTCCAACAACTAAGAAATGTTAGCGAGGTCTGCTGAATTTTTTCACAGTAGGCCCCAGGGAGTTCTTCTTGTATGTACAGGTTTTAGATCTCTCCACATGACACAGGCCGAGAGATGGCTGTAGGACACAAATTTCTCAGTATTCACAGAAACACTCTCATGTCCCCATTTATTTTCCAGAATTTGTTTTAATCAGCTGGGACTTACTCGAAACATTTGTGGACACCTGACCATCACCCATCGCATTCCACATTTAGTTCTTTATTTGCTGTTATAATGAGCTCCACTCTTCTGGGAATGCTTTCCACTAGATTTTGGGGCGTGGCTGGGAGGATTTGTGTTCGTTCAGCTACAAGATAAGGGAGGCATGGTGGTGTAGTTCTTATCAATGCCACCTCACAGCAAGAAGGTTCTGGGTTCGAACCTCACAGCCGACGGGGACCTTTCGGTGTGGAGTTTGCATGTTCTCCCCGTGTCTGTGTGGGTTTCCTCTGAGTGCTCCGGTTTCCCCCACAGTCCAAAGACATGCATTTAGGCTAACTGGCTAATCTAAAATGTCCATTGATCAAGCTTGGAGAGGGATGGGCTCTGCCAAGTTTAAAATGCCCTAGACACACCAACAATGGACTGTTAAAATATCATCAGTGGTGCCCCTACGGTCCTTGCTGGCCATGGGATGAAGAAGAAGAAGAAGAAGCTACAAGAGCATTAGTGAGATATTACATTACAGGCATTTAGCAGATGCTCTTATCTTATCCAGAGCAACGTACAACCCTGATTCCAAAAAAGTTGGGACAAAGTACAAATTGTAAATAAAAATGGAATGCAATGATGTGGAAGTTTCAAAATTCCATATTTTATTCAGAATAGAACATAGATGACATATCAAATGTTTAAACTGAGAAAATGTATCATTTAAAGCGAAAAATTAGGTGATTTTAAATTTCATGACAACAACACATCTCAAAAAGTTGGGACAAGGCCATGTTTACCACTGTGAGACATCCCCTTTTCTCTTTACAATGGTCTGTAAACATCTGGGGACTGAGGAGACAATCTTTCGATTACGTTCATTATGTCTTATATTGAATATTGTTAGTTTTTTTTTCTTTTTTATCAGACATCTAATTTTTTAGGTTTGTTTACCTGACATGTTTCGACGTACGACTGTCGTCTTCCTCAGACTGTCGTCTTCCTCAGAGTGTCACCGGATGTTATTGGTGACGCATCTTTTATCAGCTGATGTTTCCGATAAAAGATGCGTCACCAATAACATCCGGTGACACTCTGAGGAAGACGACAGTCGTACGTCGAAACATGTCAGGTAAACAAACCTAAAAAATTAGATGTCTGATAAAAAAGAAAAAAAAAACTAACAATACTGAGGAGACAAGTTGCTCAAGTTTAGGGATAGGAGTGTTAACCCATTCTTGTCTAATGTAGGATTCTAGTTGCTCAACTGTCTTAGGTCTTTTTTGTCATATCTTCCGTTTTATGATGCGCCAAATGTTTTCTATGGGTGAAAGATCTGAACTGCAGGCTGGCCAGTTCAGTACCTGGACCCTTCTTCTACGCAGCCATGATGCTGTAATTGATGCAGTATGTGGTTTGGCATTGCCATATTGGAAAATGCAAGGTCTTCCCTGAAAGAGACGTCGTCTGGATGGGAACATATGTTGCTCTAGAACCTGGATATACCTTTCAGCATTGATGGTGTCTTTCCAGATGTGTAAGCTGCCCATGTCACATGCACTAATGCAACCCCATACCATCAGAGATGCAGGCTTCTGAACTGAGTGCTGATAACAACTTGGGTCGTCCTTCTCCTCTTTAGTCTGAATGACACGGCGTCCCTGATTTCCATAAAGAACTTCAAATTTTGATTCGTCTGACCACAGAACAGTTTTCCACTTTGCCACAGTCCATTTTAAATGAGCCTTGGCCCAGAGAAAATGTCTGCACTTCTGGATCATGTTTAGATACGGCTTCTTCTTTGAACTATAGAGTTTTAGCTGGCAACGGTGGATGGCACGGTGAATTGTGTTCACAGATAATGTTCTCTGGAAATATTCCTGAGTCCAGTTTGTGATTTCCAATACAGAAGCATGCCTGTATGTGATGCAGTGCCGTCTAAGGGCCCAAAGATCACGGGCACCCAGTATGGTTTTTCGGCCTTGACCCTTACGCACAGAGATTCTTCCAGATTCTATGAATCTTTTGATGATATTATGCACTGTAGATGGTGATATGTTCAAACTCTTTGCAATTTTACACTGTCGAACTCCTTTCTGATATTGCTCCACTATTTGTCAGCACAGAATTAGGGGGATTGGTGATCCTCTTCCCATCTTTACTTCTGAGAGCCGCTGCCACTCCAAGATGCTCTTTTTATACCCAGTCATGTTAATGATCTATTGCCAATTGACCTAATGAGTTGCAATTTGGTCCTCCAGTTGTTCCTTTTTTGTACCTTTAACTTTTCCAGCCTCTTATTGCCCCTGTCCCAACTTTTTTGAGATGTGTTGCTGTCATGAAATTTCAAATGAGGCAATATTTGGCATGAAATTTCAAAATGTCTCACTTTCGACATTTGATATGTTGTCTATGTTCTATTGTGAATACAATATCAGTTTTTGAGATTTGTAAGTTATTGCATTCCATTTTTATTTACAATTTGTACTTTGTCCCAACTTTTTTGGAATCGGGGTTGTACAACAGGAACGTGACATACCCCCAGGAGTGGGCAGCCCAGGGAGCAATTGGGGGTTAGGTGCCTTACTCAAGGGATTATAACTTCAGCCATTTCTGCTGGTCCAGGGAATCAAACCAGCAATCTTTTGGTCCCAAAGCTGCTTCTCTAACCTTTAGGCCTTGGCTTTCCCATTAAGTACTTATGTTGGATGAGGAGGTTTGGGGTGCAGTCAGTGTTCCAGTTCATCCTAAAGGTGTTCAGGGGGTCGAGTTCAGTCAGGGCTCTGTGTAGGACACTTGAGTTCTTCCACTTCAACCTTAACACACTATGGTGGGGTTTACATTAGACCGTATCAGCGGATCATCAGATTAACGTTTTTAAAACGATTAGCGTGCACACAGCAACACTAATACACGATTCGCGTGCACACAGCAACACCAATACATGGATATGCTCGGCTCTGCAGGCATCCTGCGCTCCAAATCACTCCGCCCTGAACAGCGAGTGCCCTCTGGAGGCCGTGCACTCCGGCCCTGCGCAGCTCACAGAGCGCGCGAGTATAGCGCACGAGCAGTGATTTGGGACTGAGCTGCTGTGTGTGTGTGATCCCAGTGCACATCACTTACCACTTGCAAGTGGAAGGATGGCAAGCCTAAAGACAATCATAAGTACACAATGGGCAGTATTTGCATCAGTATTTGCAGTATTTTCATACTTTTATACTCTTTAATGAAAGGTGATACAAGGCGGAAGTCCACGCCGTTTTTCAGCAGTCGCGTCACATGACCAACGCCAGCGAATCAGGAAGGTGGATGTCACAGTGACGTTGTCCAATGACGACGCCAGCTAGAGCTCAGCACAGTGTATCCGCGTATCTTCGTATTCTCAATGTTTACACAGCACCGGACCAGACACGATCTAGATTGAATACGTGGACCCTGGCGGATTCCCTTTTCCCGGCGTTTCCAGGCGTTTTAATTTAAACGGACAGTGCATCCACGAAGAAAACGAGACAGATACGGTCTAATGTAAACTTGGCCTATGTCTTCATGTGAGCAGGATCATCATCATGCTGGAACAGGTTTAGGGCCTCTTATTTACAGTGAAGGGAAACAATAATGCTACATCATACAAATACATTCAAATAGTTTTTGTCTTTCGCACCATTCTGTGTAAACTCTAGAGACTGTTGTGTGTGAAAATCCCAGGCGATCAGCAGTTTCTGAAATACTCAAACCAGTCCATCTGGCTCATACCAACACCCATGCCACAGTAAAAGTCACACTATGAGATCATGATTTTTCCCATTTTGATGTTTGAAGTGAGCATCAACTGAAGCTCTTGATTTGTTTCTGCATGATTTTATACATTGTACTACTGTCAAGGAATTGGCTGATGAGAGAACTGCATAAAACAGCAGATGTTCCTGATGGGTGTTCCTTTTAACTATTATAAATGTCACACTGAATGAGCCACATGATGGCAGCACAAGCTAATTCTTTAACATCAAAGTGAAGCTTCCTCTACTGAGCTACTGATTTGACCTTCAAATTTGTGAAAGTCAGTTTCTCCGTATTTTGTGAATCTTCCAGATCTTTAGAATTTATTACAGGAAAAAAAAACTGTAATAAGGAAAGCATGTCAAGGTTGGCAAGTAATTAGTTTGATTGATGAAAATAATGATGTGTTGAAATACAAATTACATCATTTTAAAGTCCTTTTTTTTTACATTTTAATTATCATTAAGTACATACTTATGAATTGATTATAAACCAGTGTAATTGTAACAAATATTTTCATCTGACAATATGCAACCTTTTCCAGCTGATATTTGATTTCATTAACACCATTATGAGGATTAGTAATACTACTCCTACTACTAGTAGTAGTAGTAATAGTATTAGTAGTGATCTAAGTACTGTATATTAATGTTTATAATGGATACTTAGTAATGATTAATAATGTGTGTTATATTAGTATTAGAGAAGAACTCTTCATAGTTGTAGCTCTGAGATTTCGTAACGGATAAGAATAATATAAGAGATCCTTTCCAAAACAAGGTTTTCTGAGAAGCAAATGAAAAACTGTGTTGAATTTTGAAATAATTCCAATAATAAAATGAGATGGCGTCAGCATTAACCCTGGGATTGTGGTTATTCTGATTTTTTTTCATAATTAATTTTATTTTATTTATTTTTTTAAATAAAAATTTCATATGTTCAGTATTTTTAAAGTCCTGCTAATCATAGCAAATCATTTAACAGTGATTATAATCAATGCAGGAAAGTCTATTGAACGTCAAAGCCCTGTTCTGTCCCAGTGTGGGCGGTCACGCTTATCTCAGGCCACGCCCCCTGGATGAACGTCATTTGCGAGAGCCGTAAAAGGAAGTTAAATGCCATTAAGTTTCTAAAGCAAGTAAAGCACATTTTCTGTTTATTTATTGTTGTGTACGCTAATACAGTAAAAAGTTGGCAGAATGAAGGACGCAAAGGTTTTAAAAGTTTTTAATTCTGAGAGCTCGAAGTTGCCAAGTACGGATGCCGGAAGTACTGCCTGTCAAACGAAGAACAACCAATTGGCGCGCGGCATATTTGGGTAACTCCGCCCAGGTCTACAGGGTTGCCAGATTTCACGTAAAAGCGCAGCTAGACCAGTGCTTATGATGTTTTAAAAATTTCAGGAATGCATGTTCTGAGATTATTTTGTACTTTATAAAACAACACTGCATGTTTATTTTGGTAACTTTATTAAGTTGTGTATTTTAGTAGGCTATAGGTGTTATAGATTTGACAAAGTACTGCTCTAAACTCATTTAAAAATAAAGAAAGGGAAACTTAACACTGGTCACTGTGTGGGGGGCCATGTTGATTTGACGTCACTCTGGTACTGGAAACTGGTTGTGAGATGGTCACAATCCCTCTAGACTTGGATGTTTACTCCTCTGCTGTGGGACATACACCAATTAACCATAAAATTAAAACCACTGACAGGTGAAAAGAATAACAATAATTATCTCATTACAATGGCACCTGTCAAGGGGTGGGATATATTAGGCAGCAAAAGAACAGTCAGTTCTTGAAGTTGATGCATTGGAAGCAGGAAAAATGGGCAAGCGTACGGCTCTGAGCGACTTTGACAAGGGTGACTTTGACACAGAAGAGCTGCACAAGCTGCTGAAAAAGTCAATGCGGACACCTTTCTGTTTTCGCCAACATTAACTTTTTCAGCAGTTTGTGCTCCAGTAGCTCTTCTATGGGATTTGACCATATGGGCTAGCCTTTGTGCCCCATGCGAATCAATGAGCCTTTGACACCCATAACACTGTCGCCAGTTCACCGGTTGTCCTTCCTTGGACCACTTTTGGTAGGTACTAACCATAAATGTGCCATTTTGGAGATGCTCAGAGCCAGTCATCTAGCCATCACAATTTGTCCCTTGTCAGAGTCGCTCAGATCCTTACGCTTGCCCATTTTTCCTGCTTCCAACACATCAACTTCAAGAACTGACTGTTCTCTTGCTTGCCAATATATATCCCACCCCTTGATAGGTGCCATTGTAATGAGATAATCAGTGTTATTCACTTCACCTCTCAGTGTTTTAAATTTTATGGCTGATTGGTGGATATGCTTTTCACAAAGACATCACAGTAACAACAAAGCCATGAGGGTCATCTATAATAACTCCATATGTGGTGTCATATTGGAGTGTGGATAATGTCCCATGGAATAATAAAATATAATTTGACATTACCTTTTAAATGTCTCATGACAAATAAAATGAAAGAGGTCTCTTTTAAATTGATCCACAGATTTTGAAAATACATTGATACTGGGTGTTCATTCGGTAAAGGATCTTTAGAAGTGTTTCATCATCTGCTTTCGTTTTTGAGATTCTGATCAGACCTTTTTACAAGTTTCCTTAGTGTTCTTTCTTCTTTACCTTTACTTTCAAATTGTATTGTAGTATTCAAGACCACTTTTTGAATGTCTCAGTCTCGTCTTGGAATCGACTGCATTTTTACTCTGTCTTGTCTCAGTCTCAGGGATTTGTCTCATGGATTTTATTTCAAGACCGGTCAAGACCACAACTGTGGAGATTTCACTAAACTGCCTGTGCATTGTCTGATTTATTTGTTAGCATCATGGTTGTGATTGGCTGTAAAATTTCCTGCTTCAAATGCAATCCAAAACATGACTCATTGCTCATTTGAAAATTTTCTTCCTGTTAAGCCATCAACCCCTCCCCACACCTTCCCACACACTGGTCTGGTCCTGGTCTTGACTTGGTCTCGCCCTGCCTTGATCTTGGTCTTGACTTGATCTTAACCCCTCAAAGTCTTGGTCTTGTCTTGGTCTCAATACACTCTGGTCTCATGTTTGATTGGATTAAGCATGTTTGGTGTGGGTTTTTTTTTCCGTATTGTTTGTAGGCATGGAATTTCAAGTTGCAAGTTCACCATTTAGGCCCCACCTTTTTTCCAGACCAATACCAGTGTTTCTATCAATCTGGCAACTCTGAGGAGCTTCATCCCAGCTCAAATTCTTGTGGACTGTGAGAGCAGAGCAGAGCAGCATCACAGAGCTGACTGGACAGCCAGAGAGGCAGAGAGAGGAAGAAGAGGAGCTCAATGTATAGGTGATAAAGTTGAGAAAGTTGTGACCATGTGGAAGAAAGCAGCAGTGTTTTTGCTCCAACTTTCCTACATCTCTCATCATGTGAGCTCCATTCAGAGAGATGAGCTTCTCCCCTATGGGACACTGAATGGGGATTTGACTCTGCAGGAAGGAGACGATGAAACCTCCAAAGTGATTACACTGAGCAAACCCATGCATTTCTACGACACCGCCTTCTACAAGTTATATGTGAGTTTAAACACCAATTCTCATTTCAGTTGATGAAAAGAGGCATTTCAGGCTTAAAGCAGCTGGGCTGGGGTTTATTATAAAGCACTTAAATATACAGAAATTATTAATGTATTATTACTCCATAATAATAATAATAATAATAATAATAATAATAATAATAATAATTATTATTATTATTATTATTATTATTATTATATTTTTTTAATTCCAAAGACTGTTTGTTTGTTTGTTTGTTTGTTTGTTTGTTTGTTTGTTTGTTTAGAATCAAGCATCTGGTGCAAAAAGCCTTGATGCACTTACACTCATGTGCTTAGTCTTTTTTTTTTTAAGTTCATTTATTCAGACTGATTTATTTGGGAGGTTCCCAGACTCCACATTGAGGTTAATCTGGAAGTTAATCACCCGAGGTTTGGTTCAGATCACCTTTAACAGAATGATTTAATTTGCTTTGCAAAAGGGGTCTTGGAGAGTTTTATCCCCATAATTCTTCTTCTTCTTCTGGAGATGGGAAACATTTTGAATGAACCACATATTTTGGAGAATTTGTTACAAGGATGATTGACAAGGTAAAATCAAGTAAATCATTTTTCAGGTTTTCCACATTTTGTTAAATTTACAGTTTTTTGTGTTTTTTTGGGCGATGCTTGACTACAATGAAGTAGTTACTAAAGATGAAATCAATGGAGTAAATATACATTTAATATTTAAATAAATCTCTTTTTTTTTTTTTGCCTAGTCAAACATCTGGTGGAATAAAAACCCGGCTAATGGTTTGGTCTGTGTTTCAGTGTGTTAGTCATTTATTTGGGAGGATTACACACCAAAATGTGACTGACTCTGCTCCCATGTTGAGGTCAGGCTTTTTCCGAAAGCTTTAATATGCTTTAGTAAGATCAGTAAACTGAGGTTAAACTTTGGGGTCAGATCATCTTTTTTTTTTTAGACTTGCTATAAAGGGGGGGCTTGGAAAGTTTTTTCCATAAATCATCCCTCTCAATTTATCTGTCTTTGATCCAGAAAGGAAACCAGAAACATTTTGAATAAGCCACGTATTATTTTGAGAATTTGTTACAGGGTGTAAAGAGTGTTCTGGGTTGTCCAGATTCTCCAGATGTGATATTTATATGGATTCATTTGGCCACCCGGACTAGGATGAAGCAGTTACTGAAGATGAAGTGAATGAAAGAAAAATTCAAGTTTTTCCAAATAGTATTTTTGTTTAGTGCAAAAAAGGAACAAGGTTAAAGACTAATTGGAAAAAAAAATTAATCAGCTTGTCAGTGGAATCAATCAATTTCTGAATATCAGACTAGTTATGATCAAATTTTTCATATCATCATATTATCAAACTCTACACTAAAGCCCAACTTAGTTTCTTTAACCTGTAATAATAACAACATACAAGTAGAATGAGTGTAAGGAATTATTTTGATTGAAATAATTACACCTACATTTCTGATATTTCAGGTGGCCACCAATGGCATCATCTCACCTCATGACCTTCCTATGGAGAAGCAGTATGTTGATGACGAGTTCCCCACTGAATTCCCAGTGATTGCGCCTTTCCTCGCTGACATAGACACCAGCAACGGAAAAGGAGCCATCTACTACAGACTAACTGAATCCCCTAGTGTCCTGAATCGAATAGCTGCTGAGATCCAAAAGGGATTCCCAAACACTCGATTTACACCAACTCACGCCATCATCGCCACGTGGGAAAACGTAGCTGCTTACAAAGAGGTCACACGCACCTCTGAGTCAGACAGACAGGTGAGGAAGAATCTGTTGGGATGAAGTGAAGTATTTATTGTATATCTTTAAAAATAATAGATAAAAACTCCAAGCAGGGTTGCCAGAATGGATTCACTGGGTTTATATTTTTTAAATAATAATCACATAAAGCAAAAGCAAAACTGTTCAAGGTGGAATTAAGACTGCAGGTTTCATGATGAAATAGGAATCAGTCTCAATTGTGATGCTTTTATGAATTTAGTTTGGAAATATGTTGTAAGTAACTGTAGCCACTTAAACAAAAATTATTAAGAAAGCTTATATACCTGATGAATAATTAACAAAAGCTGGTCAGATTTGATCTACAGCCAGTGGGAATCTATCAGGCGGGGTGAACTATGTGACCCTGAAGCTCCAAGCTTAGATCTAACCTTTTAAAGGTGTAGGTTATCAGTGTTGGCCATCAGTCGTCAGTCGTGTCCCCCAGCTTAATTCCCCTCCTCTGCTGTAATTGCAGGCCCACAGGGCACCTGTGCACACACTGCTGCTCCACACTAACTACTAATCTGTCCCAAAATCCCTACAGCCTCTAATTTCCTTGTGCAGCTCACAAGAAAAAGTGGTGGGAAAGAAGAGGGTATGATGACTTGTGCGTACTCTTTCTCTGTCTCTAATAGCTAGGGATTATCAGCTCTTTACTTGCGTGAAACTGTTGAAAACTGTTGAGAACTGAGAAATATACCCTGGAAAGATCCAGGGTATACTGGGAAAAGAATGCTGGTGATGGAGTTGCCAGGTAGAAGGAAAAGAGGAAGACCAATGAGATTTATGGATGTGGTGAAGGACATGAGGATGATTGGTGCTACAGAAAAAGATGCAGAGGACAGGAGGAGCTGGAGGGACATTATCCGCTGTGCCGACCCCTAACGGGAACAGCCACAAGAAGAAGAAGAAGCGCTCACGGTCTGCATCAGAATGTTCTTCGTTGCTCAAGAGTGAATGCATTTGGCAACAGTTCATATGTTGAAGTCTTGCAGCCAGTGTATAAATATTGATTTCATCTTTGGATAGTGAGAAACCATAAGAAACATGGAAAGACAGTGTATCTCTCCAGCATGTTGGATTGAATGGGTTATTCTGTTATCCATGCTGTTTAACTCTCACCTCCAGGCCAAGAGGACGAAACAGCTGCGCTGCAGATTAAACATTTTCTTTGGTTATTTACTGGTGCAGATAACAACCTGGCTATTCCTCTGATGTGTATATATGGAAGCTTTAGACAGCACATAAACAGAGCTTGAATGATTACTCAGTTGATCCGGACAGCTTGTTGACTTGAGAACGTACGCTATACCAGACAGTAATAGCGTGTAATCCATCACATCTGCAGACAACTTTGTGTCTGTAAATAAATCTGTTTAACATACGCCAAGCACAGTCATCTCTTGAGACACAAACAGGTCAGAATGCTGTTGTTTGAGTTTGCTATGAAGCCGACTGTCCTACTGTTCTTTGAGGCTCCCTCTGATCTGTTTACAATCACTGACACTGTTTGCTTGCTGCTCAACAATGGATTATAGTATAAGCTCTCTGAGGCATGTTTAAAGAAATCACATCCTCCAGTTAATTAACCGGGTGTCCACTTTGCTGAGAGTTTACTCAAGCTTTTGGGATGCACTTTATAGGGGTGTGGGGGTGGCAAACCTAGACGGTCCCTTGTGTTTTCTTTTGGGACTCAATTCTCTTTATTGTAGCTGCAGTTTCCGGCCCCCGAACCTCTGTCTCATGTCTGTCGCAGAGGAGATGGAAGTGGGAAGCCATATGGAGGTGTTATTCCTTGAACAAACAAGCTGGAGAAGTTCACATCAAGCCGGTCGAGCGTTCTGTCTTCCAATTACGGCACTGTGCCCTCCCTGTGGTATCATCCTGGGCATGTCTCAGTCTTGCCACAAGTGGGTGCCTAATTATTTACAATAACATATTTAAACAATCTTGTTTATGGGTGTGTTCCTGCAGAGCTTGGAGGCAGTTTGGTCTTGTAATTAAGGATTCGGGACTGAGGGTTGGGGCTTTTTTTTTCAGGGGATGGAGAGGTGTACGCTATGGAATTAGGTAGCCTGGAGCTCTTTCAAAACCATATGGAGCAGTTGTGGGGGGTCTATGCAGGTTCTTTTGTGATGGGGATAATGGAGGTGAAGGGTGTGAGGTGTTTCACACAGATCCCATACCAACATGTGTGAGAGAAACAAAGAAGGCAGGGGGTGCAAGTCAAAGAGAGGATGTTGAATCCATGTTAAAACAATACTCTTGGCTTTTTTTTTTAGCAAGTTTACTTGAAAATTACTCTGGAAGTAGTGGGTGGTCACTGAAAGCCATCTGTAGCCATGGGTCAGGATGGACTCAGGTCTCTGATCTTGGCTTTCAGTGAATTTAATGGCATGATCTTGAAAAGGACATGTAGACAGGGCTGGCCAAGACAAGACACTTCAAACAGAGGTCTAAACTGTTTTTTTTTTTTTAGGATGGTGTGAAAAAGCAGAGCAGAGGAAAATGAGGACAGGAAACCAGAGGGGACACATTTGCTGAGTTACCAGACCAAAAAAAATGTTAACTTGGAGAAAAGACCAAATATGGACTTAGTCCTGGCCCAAGGTCTTAGTGGGATTGCTTTGAAACTACCGTAAACAAGTAATAAAAGAAAAGAACGTTTACAGTCTGGATAAACTCTGTGGTACTCATTGAAATGTGCTGTTGTGTGAACTGTTCATTAGCCCTTTGATAAACACAAGCTGTGACAGAGCTTTTGTTCCTCAAGCAAACTCAGCTCACCCTGAGGATGAGATAAGGCCCTAACATTTACATTTGAATTATAGACTGATGCCGATCTTCTTCCTCTCCTTATCAGGTTAACACATTCCAGGCGGTGGTGGCTTACGATGAGATGAACACCTACGCTCTCTTCTTTTACCCAGAGGATGGACTGCAGTTCTTTGGAACGCGTCCTAAAGAGATGTTCAATGTGGAGATTGAGCTGCCTGCACGGGTCGGCTTCACCAGGGGAGAAATCTCGTATTTTATCTTCACACGCACTGAGGGACCTTACTTCAGTGTCACCAGCAATGAGCAGTCTGTCAAGAACTTGTACCAGTAAGCAAAATAAGCCTTCAATATACCTTGAACCATAGCAATGGATGTCCCATTAACCAAAATAATGTAATTACTTGAAATTTGTTTTCTTCCCCCAAAAAACTCTTGATGCCTGATGGATTGCATAGTGGCAGCATGGTGGTGTAGTGGTTAGCACAGTCGCCTCACAGTAAGAAGGTTCTGGGTTTGCGGCCGGCAAGGGCCTTTCTGTGTGGAGTTTGCATGTTCTCCCTGTGTCTGCGTGGGTTTTCTCCGGATGTTCCGGTTTCCCCCACAGTTCAAAGACATGCGGTTAGGTTAATATGGGACGGCCTTGGGCTGGGGTGCCCTTGAGCAAGGCACCCAACTCCCAATTGCTCCCCGAGCGCTGTTAGCATGGCTGCCCACTGCTCTGGGTATGTGTGTGTGCTCATTGCTCACATGTGTGTGCATGTGTGTGTTCACTGCTTCAGATGGGTTAAATGCAGAGAGGAAATTTCACAAGTGTGTGATGAATAAAGTTGTGCTTTCTTTCTTTCTTTCTTTCTTTCTTTCTTTCTTTCTTTCTTTCTTTCTTTCTTTCTTTAGTTTCCATTTCTCTTATATAATACTGTTTGATCATCTCCCTTCAGGACAGGTAACACTGGTGTGCCTGGCGTTTGGCTCTTCCACATTGGAAATGCATACACTTTTGACAACGTAATTCCAGCAGCAGCTTCAGGCCATTTACCCACCGCAGTCCCTAGGAAGCAAGCAGTTGTGTTCCAAACCACCCCTGAGTACCCTGCAGGAGAGTACGAGATAGACAAGTCTTTCGATGAAGAGCCAGAATACAACATTGATCCAGACTTCCAGGATCCAGATGTCACAGAATTCCCTCAGCTAGGCCACGATGCCTCTCTGTTGAATGGTCTGAACCAGGAAGTTGACTCAAATCTCTCCCCAGATGACCCCTATGAAGAGGATGTCACTGACTCTCAGACTGACTCTCAGACTGACCACATTGCTCCTACAAATGGTCCTCCAGAGGAAATCGTTGAGTCTATGCATCCGGTTCCAGTGCACACTCTTCTGGAAGCATATCCCGTCCGCCCTGAGGGTCAAGTGGTGAACATCGAAGAAGATGTCCACTTTGACTCTGGAGGTGAGGCTGAAACTGTGAAAAAGCAATTATGTTCTTCTTCTTCTTTTCATTCCTTCTCTCCTTCATTCTTGTAAATACACCTCAGAAAGTCAGAAAAACTCACTGAAAGCCGGTGCACAACCTGCACAAAATGTGTCAGTCTCACAGCTTTTAGATGTTCTCCTGAAGCTTCAGCAGGGTAGGTACTTGAAAGTGTTGGTCCAAGTGTGATAAGAACCGGCTGAGCAAATGTGAGCTGTGACCCCAAACAACTGCATCAAAACACACATCCAGATGTCCAATATGACGTGAGCCTTATATTTGGCCTGGGGCCAGCAGCTCCTCTCTAAATCATTGTTTGCAGCAGGAGCAGATAACAGGAGTGTTTCTCATCTCTCTTCTGCATGACAGATGTCTTTTCCTTAACAACACTCAGGTGTCGGCAACATCTGTTTTCATCGGCAGGTCATTGGACATCGAATTGGTACTCAAGTAAATTTGGGTGCCAAGCATATGATTATTGAGCTACTTAGACTCATGTGTAATGGCTTACTTTATCATTTGTGTTCACATGTTTAAATATGATATTCTCTCTCTTCTATATCTCACTCTGTTTATCAATATTTCTTCACTCGTTCTTCAGTGATTCATTATTCCACTGAAAACAAGGAGACGTGTGATCGTTTTCAGCACACCTGCAGCCAGAACGCTTACTGCACCGAATACAAATCAGGCTACTGTTGCCACTGCAATGCTGGTTTCTATGGAAATGGACGCCAATGCCTTCCTGATGGTGAGTTTGGAAAAACCAGTTGGGATTTGGTTTAAAAAAAAAAAAAAAATATATATATATATATATATATATATATATATATATATATATATATATATATATAAACATGGCTTGGATTTCAGTAAATAGGACAACTTCGTTTTGGGTAAAAAGAAAGATTTGGGTTTAGGTAAAGACATGTAATTTGGGTTTTGGTTTTTAAAAAAAGCTGATTTGGTTTGGGTAAAGAAAAAAGAAAAGAAGTTATGTTTGGAATGTTTGCGTGAATAACAAATTGGGTTTGGCTGATTTGGGTTTGTTTGAGGGAGTGTATTTTCCGTTGCAAAAAATACACTCAGTAATTCCCTTGTCTCGTCTTAGAAGGATCAGAGAAAGTCAAGGCCATGTTATAACAAAACACAGGCCTGTAACATATTTAACAATTATTCGCTGAAGGTCAAGTGAATATCAGTGAATAAGGTTATTATTCACCAATATTCACTGAGCGTGAGGTGGATAATTGTTTTAGTATAACTACATAGGTGATTATTCATTATTCATTCATTATCTCTAGCCGCTTTATCCTGTTCTACAGGGTCGCAGGCAAGCTGGAGCCTATCCGCGTGGGTTTTCTCCGGGTGCTCCGGTTTCCACCACAGTCCAAAGACATGCAGGTTAGGTTAACTGGTGACTCTAAATTAACCGTAGGTGTGAATGTGAGTGTGAATGGTTGTCTGTGTCTATGTGTCAGCCCTGTGATGACCTGGCGACTTGTCCAGGGTGTACCCTGCCTTTCGCCCGTAAGTGATTATTTTTTTAAAAATCGTACTAAAAAATTATTAATTTCAAACTTCAAATGTGGCATGTAAATATAATAACAGTGCAGCGCAGACTGGTGTCACTTTGTATCATCTTTAGTGCTTTTAGGACTAAAAAGCATTTTCTTTCATAATTTATAATTCTTCCTCACTTATGGTGACAAAGCAATTGGCAGCCATTTTGCCGAGTCACTCGAGCTGATTATCGAGAAATAGTCCGAATCTCTCGACCAATCAGCATGCACGATTTTCTATAATCACCCCCATATTAATACTAATAACAGTTAATTTCAGTTATATCAACAGCTCTTGGCACAAAGCCTTATTTTACTATCATTCACAGCCATCAGTTACACAAAGGTACTTCATAAATAAACTTCTTTCTTTGTAGAAATGACAAATATTATTTAAGGTCTTGGATTTGGTGAAAAGGTCTGGGTATCAAAAAATTGCTTGGATTTGCATTAAAAAAAGGAAAATATGACTGACATTGGAATGAAAATGGCATGAAAATTGGCATGAACCTTTGGCCAATTTGAGTCTGTGTTTGTAAAAGAATGAGTTGGGTTTAGATTAAAAATGTGACTTAGGTTTGTTTTTGTACAAAAGCCAAATGAAAAAGACTTTGTTTAAATAAAAAGTCAGCTTGGGTATGGGTGAAAAATGGCTAACTTGGGTTTGGGTAGAAAAGGCCAGTTTGAAATTGGAAAAAATATTCATTTGTTTGGATGAAAAACTGCAGCTGCTTCACATTCTTGTGCCAGGCTCGTCCTCGGTGTTTCAGTAGTTGAGAAAGTAAAGATTTTCAGGTAATAAAGATATTTACCAGCTGCATTTTTCATGTGGCTATTATTATTATTATTAATGTGAAAATGAATCCTTGTCTATTTCTGAGTTTTCAAGCATTTATTCAGTCAAATTTTAGTTCCACCATAGACAGATCCTTTTCAGTGACTCCTGACAGATCCAGCCAGGTAACAGCCCCATCACACAATGTCACTTTGTTTCCAGGTGGTACTTGGGGCCATGAGACATTTTTTGGAGGTTTAATGTCAAATGAGTCTATTGGATTTTCAGAACATAACTAAAATTTCCCTGTGACTCATTCAGCTTGAAAACCATTCTTCTTGAGCCACTGTATTAAACCTGTAAGAAGGTTATCTTCCTATAATGATCATATACAGAGGTGCTTGAAAGTTTGTGAACCCTTTAGAATTTTCTATATTTCTGCATAAATATGACCTAAAACATAATCAGATTTTCACAAGTCCTAAAAGTAGATAAAGAGAACCCAGTTAAACAAATGAGACAAAAATATTATACTTGGTCATTTATTTATTGAGGAAAATGATCCAATATTACATATCTGTCAGTGGCAAAAGTATGTGAACGTTTGCTTTCAGTATCTGGTGTGACCCCCTTGTGCAGCAATAACTGCAACTAAACATTTCCGGTAACTGTTGATCAGTCCTGCACACCGGCTTGGAGGAATTTTAGCTCATTCCTCCGTACAGAACAGCTTCAACTCTGGGATGTTGGTGGGTTTCTTCACATGAACTGCTCGCTTCAGGTCGTTCCACAACATTTTGACTGGATTAAGGTCAGGACTTTGACTTGGCCATTCCAAAACATTAACTTTATTCTTCTTTAACCATTCTTTAGTAGAACGACTTGTATGTTTAGGGTCGTCGTCTTGCTGCATGACCTACAGTTAGGTCCATATATATTTGGACACTGACACAAATTTTGTTTTTTTTTTTACCTGTTTACTGAAACATATTCAAGTTATAGTTATATAATGGACATGGACATAAAGTCCAGACTTTCAGCTTTCATTTGAGGGTATCCACATTAAAATTGGATGAAGGGTTTAGGAGTTTCCGCTCCTTAACATGTGCCACCCTGTTTTTAAAGGGACCAAAAGTAATTGGACAATTGACTCAAAGGCTATTTCATGGGCAGGTGTGGGCAATTCCTTCATTATGTCATTCTCAATTAAGCAGATAAAAGGCCTGGAGTTGATTTGAGGTGTGGTGCTTGCATTTGGAAGATTTTGCTGTGAAGAAAACATGCGGTCAAAGGAGCTCTCCATGCAGGTGAAACAAGCCATCCTTAAGCTGCGAAAACAGAAAAAAACCCATCCGAGAAATTGCTACAATATTAGGAGTGGCAAAATCTAGTTTGGTACATCCTGAGAAAGAAAGAAAGCACTGGTGAACTCATCAATGCAAAAAGACCTGGACACCAACAGAAGTCAACAGTGGTGGATGATCGCAGAATAATTTCCATGGTGAAGAGAAATCCCTTCACAATAGCCAACCAAGTGAACAACACTCTTCAGGAGGTAGGCGTATCAGTATCCAAATCTACCATAAAGAGAAGACTACATGAAAGTAAATACAGAGTGTTCACTGCATGGTGCAAGCCACTCATAAGCCTCAAGAATAAAAAGGCTAGATTGGACTTTGCTAAAAAACATCTAAACAAGCCAGCACAGTTCTGGAAGAACATTCTTTGGACAGATGAAACCAAGATCAACCTCTACCAGAATGATGGAAAGAAAAAAGTATGGCGAAGGTATGGTACAGCTCATGATCCAAAGCATACCACATCATCTGTAAAACACGGCGGAGGCAGTATGATGGCTTGGGCATGCATGGCTGCCAGTGGCACTGGGTCACTAGTGTTTATTGATGATGTGACACAGGACAGAAGCAGCCGGATGAATTCTGAGGTATTCAGAGACATACTCTGTGCTCAAATGCAGCCAAACTGATCGGTCGGCGTTTCATAATACAGATGGACAATGACCCAGAACATAAAGCCAAAGCAACCCAGGAGTTTATTAAAGCAAAGAAGTGGAATATTCTTGAATGGCCAAGTCAGTCACCTGATCTAAACCCAATTGAGCATGCATTTCACTTGTTAAAGACTAAACTTCAGACAGAAAGGCCCACAAACAAACAGCAACCGAAAACTGCTGCAGTAAAGGCCTGGCAGAGCATTAAAAAGGAGGAAACACAGCGTCTGGTGATGTCCATGAGTTCAAGACTTCAGGCAGTCATTGCCAACAAAGGGTTTTCAACCAAGTATGAGAAATGAACATTTTATTTACAATTATTTAATTTGTCCAATTACTTTTGAACCCCTGAAATGAAGGGATTGTGTTTAAAAAATGCTTTAGTTCCTCACATTTTTATGCAATCATTTTGTTCAACCCACTGAATTAAAGCTGAAAGTCTGAACTTCAATTGCATCTGAATTGTTTTGTTCAAAATTCATTGTGGTAATGTACAGAACCAAAATTAGAAAAATGTTGTCTCAGTCCAAATATTTATGGACCTAACTGTACCTTCTCTTGTGATTCAGTTCATGGACAGATGTCCTGATATTTTTCTTTAGAATTTGCTGGTATAATTCAGAATTCATTGTTCCATCAATGATGGCAAGCCGTCCTGGCCCAGATGCAGCAAAACAGGCCCAAACCATGATACTACCACCACCATGTTTCACAAATGGGATAAGGTTCTTATGCTGGAATGCATTGTTTTCCTTTCTCCAAACATAATGCTTCTCATTTAAACCAAAAAATTCTATTTTGGTCTCATCCGTCCACAAAACATTTTTCCAATAGCCTTCTGGCTTGTCCACGTGATCTTTAGCAAACTGCAGACGAGCAACAATGTTCTTTTTGGAGAGCCGTGGCTTTCTCCTTGCAACCCTGCCATGCACACCATTGTTGTTCAATGTTCTCCTGATGATGGACTCATGAACATTAACATTAGCCAACGTGAGAGAGGCCTTCAGTTGGTTAGAAGTCACCCTGGGGTCCTTTGTGACCTCGCCGACTATTACATGCCTTGCTCTTGGAGTGATCTTTGTTGGTCCACCACTCCTGAGGAGGGTAACAATGGTCTTGAATTTCCTCCATTTGTACACAGTCTGTCTGACTGTGGATTGATGGAGTCGAAACTCTTTAGAGATGGTTTTGTAACCTTTTATAGCCTGATGAGTATCAACAATGCTTTTTCTGAGGTCCTCAGAAATCTCCTTTGTTCGTGCCATGATACACTTCCACAAACAGGTGTGAAGATCAGACTTTGATAGATCCCTGTTCTTTAAATAAAACAGGGTGCCCACTCACACCTGATTGTCATCCCATTGATTGAAAACACCTGACTCGAATTTCACCATCAAATTAACTGCTAATCCTAGAAGTTCACATACAGGGTTTATACAGAGATTCTTAAGTTGCATTTACTACCTTTTTAATACCTTTTTCACTACCTCCACAATATTTTTTACTACCAACACGACGTCAAACTGTAGCAGCATAGTGTAAAGTAAAGTGACGGGTAAAGTAAAGAAATATGCTTCCAAAATTAATTACTAAAATATTTCCTCACAATTTAATAATTTCAACACTGGACACAACTCGCCAAATAGAGAGTGGGAGAAAGAGGGACAAACAGAACATAGAACCAAAGAGCGAGAGAAAGAGGCTTTGTAGGTGTATGTGACTGTGCATGTGTGTTGGGGAAAGCGAGTGAGATACATTTAAGTAAGAGTGATCTCTGCTATAGGAGTAGGATTAATCAAGATGTCAGACCAGGAATTAGTCCATAGGTTTTACTCAATAAGTCACAAAGTAATAATTGCATAACAATTAGAAGACAGACTGGACCTTTAGAATGAACAGCTACACATTGGACTTTGAAATAATGTGCAAATTGCAAAATCAGGGTATTTAAAGGGGAAGAAACTTAATAATAAAATGCAATTTTATACTGTAAAAACAGTATTTCATTAAAAAATAAATAACTTGGGAACAAATAACTAAACTTAAACTTCAATACTGGACACTAAAACTGGCCGAGAGAGAGAGAGAGAGAGAGAGAGAGAGAGAGAATAAACCTAAGTAATTAACAACAGGAACAACAGGCAAACATAAACATTAAAACAGGTGCTGGAATACTTTGACAGTAATGGATAGTATAGGCCCATGCCAAGGACTGCTTTGCCAAATTTCACTATTCAAAATCCAGAGCAATGATCAACCTTCAGATTAAGCAGTTAGGCTACAATTTTTTTAATTATAGGCTACATTTTCCAATATTATGTCACAGAAATTCAACAGAAGGCTAAATAAATAAAATGATAAAAATCCATGAAAATGTTCAAATGCAAACAATGTCTCCCTAACCAATAGTACAGGAAAATAAACTTACTTTGATGTGCTGCAACAGATCGTCAGCTCTTCCATGTCCCAGGAATTGTGAACCAAAATATCTCGACCGAACACACCCATCCTCCAAAAAACGAATGTGTATGTCCATTTGTTTTTTCTTTGACGATTCATTTAGACTCTCATCAAACATAAGGACGTAAGGGCCGGCATGATTTATGGCCTCAACCAGTTGCCTCTTAAAATACGGGGCAATGCCAAATTTGATCATGTAGCCGGTCTTGTCCTTAGCCAAAGCGAACGATTTGGCGATTTGGGAATCCGGGAACATCTTGCCAAACAGCTCTCCTATGCCATCATTCGACTTGAACGAGTGGTGTTTCGTTGCTAAATCTAAACACCATAGCACCTCGGCCTGCAGTGTAGCGGTGGTAGTGCAGAGCGGCTGAATGCTGTTGGTGGGATTAACGTTACTGGTGGTGGGAGCAGGCGAGGTTGAGGTAGCGGTGGAGGTTGAGGGAGCAGTGGAGGTCGAGGACATAGATGTAGCCGTAGTGCCAACGCAAAACAGAGACAGCGGTAGCTGCACGTTTCGTCCCCGCATCCTTGTTTGATGGCTATTCGATTCCATGTGTGATTTCACCGCCTTCACCCCCATCCACGTAATATTTATAGCTTTCTTACAGACGTTGCAATAAGCCTCTCGGCTGTTGCCAACTACTGGCCTAAGCCAGTCTTTAAACGTAGCTTCCTCCAGCCAGAGGTCTGAAAACTTGCATTTGCCCATATCTGAAGTAACGCTATGATAGTGACGTCATTCAGGTCCTACTCGCAACATACAAATAAATTCACGCTAGTTTATTAATTCAAGGAGATAGGCTTGCACGTGAATTACACAAATTGAAAAACGTATTTTAGACACATTATGGAGGTTAAAAAATTTACTACCTGGTCAGATGACGTTTATTACTTTTTACTACGTTTTACAAGCCTTAATTTGGTCTAATTTCATTTACTACCTTTCACTACCTTTTACAACCCCGCGGCAACCCTGACATACTTTTGCCACTCACAGATATGTAATATTGGATCATTTTCCTCAATAAATAAATGACCAATATAATATTTTTTGTCGCATTTGTTTAACTGGGTTCTCTTTATCTACTTTTCAGACTTGTGTGAAAATCTAATGATGTTTTAGGTCATATTTATGCAGAAATATAAAAAATTCTAAAGGGTTCACAAACTTTCAAGCACCACTGTACCAAAAGCACAAGTTTGAAAACAAGCTCGATCCCCACTCAGAAAATATTTGTGCTTTGCTGAATGACATATCTGGTGGGGAAAATCTTACTTAGCTGTGGGATGTGCGTGTGTACAGAAGGAGCTTTGTGTGCTCTTTGGGAGTGTGTGGGTTGGTCGTGGAGAGGAAAAGTGGCTACAGCGCAGTTTTGTCACCAAACAAACCTGCCACTCTTTCTGGTCAGACACAGTTGTTCACCACTCATTAATTTTATGTTTGTAGAAAACGTTTTCTCATACCAAAGGGCTCTTTGTAGGAGAGAAACGTTGCCATAATACATAACAGATAAGTTATTCAAGAAAAAAACAAAAACACTTGGATAAAATTTTCTTCAAAATTTGCTTCTAGACATTCAGAATGACCTGGAGGACCTTCAGTACCAGAATAGTCTTCTTCTTCTTCTTCTTGTTTTTTACAGGTGCTCCTCAACGTGTCAATGGAAAGGTCAATGGGATGGTTTCTGTGGGTGCGACACCAGTAGGACTGGACAGCATCGACCTCCATGCTTACATCGTAGTAGGCGATGGTCGAGCATACACGGCCATCAGCGAAGTCCCAGAGCCTTTGGGTTGGGCATTAATGCCTGTCACACCCATCGGTGGCCTTTTCGGGTGGCTCTTTGCCCTCAAGCTTCCCAACAGCCATAATGGCTTCAACATCACTGGTAAGGAGAAAATGTGAGTAAATATGCTACATAACCAAAACGTTTGTGGAGACCTGACCATTACACCTATATGTGGGCTTTCCCCAATCATTGGAACTAAGAAGCCTATTCCAAGCTGACAATGCCCCTGTACACAAAGCGAGGTCCAAAGTGAAGACATGGTTTACCAAGGTTAGAGTGGAAGAACCTGCGTGTCCTGCACAGGACTGGGGTTCTAAACTGAACCCCAGATCTCGTCACCTAACATCAGTGCCTGACCTCACTAATGCTCTTGGAGCTGAATGATCTAAAATCTAGTGGAAAGCCTTCCCAGAAGAGTGGAGCTTATTATTACAGTAAAGGTGGTTCTAAATCATGGGATGTTCAACAAGCACATATGGGTGATGGTCAGGTGTCTACAAACTGCTGGCCATATAATGAATCAATATAATATGATGGTATGAATAGGAAGGGGTTCAAACTACAACCCCAATTCCAAAAAAGTTGGGACAAAGTACAAATTGTAAATAAAAACGGAATGCAATGATGTGGAAGTTTCAAAATTCCATATTTTATTCAGAATAGAACATAGATGACATATATTAAATGTTTAAACTGAGAAAATGTATCATTTAAAGAGAAAAATTAGGTGATTTTAAATTTCATGACAACAACACATCTCAAAAAAGTTGGGACAAGGCCATGTTTACCACTGTGAGACATCCCCTTTTCTCTTTACAACAGTCTAAACGTCTGGGGACTGAGGAGACAAGTTGCTCAAGTTTAGGGATAGGAATGTTAACCCATTCTTGTCTAATGTAGGATTCTAGTTGCTCAACTGTCTTAGGTCTTTTTTGTCGTATCTTCCGTTTTATGATGCACCAAATGTTTTCTGTGGGTGAAAGATCTGGACTGCAGGCTGGCCAGTTCAGTACCCGGACCCTTCTTCTACGCAGCCATGATGCTGTAATTGATGCAGTATGTGGTTTGGCATTGTCATGTTGGAAAATGCAAGGTCTTCCCTGAAAGAGACGTCATCTGGATGGGAGCATATGTTGCTCTAGAACAGGGGTTTCCAAACTGATCCATAAAGGGCCGTGTGGCTGCAGGTTTTCATTCCAGCCATGCAGCAGCACACCTGATTTGGCTTATTCAATCAACTGACACACCCCACCCTTTAATCAAGGGTGGGTGTGGCTGCAAGTATTTGACTGTGTGAAGACAGTTCAGTTGATTGATTGAGCCAAGTCAGGTGTGCTGCTGCATGGCTGGAATGAAAACCTGCAGCCACACGGCCCTTTATGGATCAGTTTGGACACCCCTGCTCTAGAACCTGGATATACCTTTCAGCATTGATGGTGTCTTTCCAGATGTGTAAGCTGCCCATGCCACGCGCACTAATGCAACCCCATACCATCAGAGATGCAGGCTTCTGAACTGAGTGCTGATAACAACTTGGGTCGTCCTTCTCCTCTTTAGTCCGAATGACACGGCGTCCCTGATTTCCATAAAGAACTTCAAATTTTGATTCGTCTGACCACAGAACAGTTTTCCACTTTGCCACAGTCCATTTTAAATGAGCCTTGGCCCAGAGAAGACGTCTGCGCTTCTGGATCATGTTTAGATACGGCTTCTTCTTTGAACTATAGAGTTTTAGCTGGCAACGGCAAATGGCACGGTGAATTGTGTTCTCTGGAAATATTCCTGAGCCCATTTTGTGATTTCCAATACAGAAGCATGCCTGTATGTGATGCAGTGCTGTCTAAGGGCCCGAAGATCACGGGCACCCAGTATGGTTTTCCGGCCTTGACCCTTACGCACAGAGATTCTTCCAGATTCCCTGAATCTTTTGATGATATTATGCACTGTAGATGATGATATGTTCAAACTCTTTGCAATTTTACACTGTCGAACTCCTTTCTGATATTGCTCCACTATTTGTCAGCGCAGAATTAGGGGGATTGGTGATCCTCTTCCCATCTTTACTTCTGAGAGCCGCTGCCACTCCAAGATGCTCTTTTTATACCCAGTCATGTTAATGACCTATTGCCAATTGACCTAATGAGTTGCAATTTGGTCCTCCAGCTGTTCCTTTTTTGTACCTTTAACTTTTCCAGCCTCTTATGAGCCAATATTTGGCATGAAATTTCAAAATGTCTCACTTTCGACATTTGTTGTCTATGTTCTATTGTGAATACAATATCAGTTTTTGAGATTTGTAAATTATTGCATTCCGTTTTTATTTACAATTTGTACTTTGTCCCAAGGAGTTTGCATGTTCTCCCCGTGTCCGCGTGGGTTTCCTCCGGGTGCTCCGGTTTCCCCCACAGTCCAAAGACATGCAGGTTAGGTTAACTGGTGGCTCTAAATTGACCGTAGGTGTGAATGTGAGTGTGAATGGTTGTCTGTGTCTATGTGTCAGCCCTGTGATGACCTGGCGACTTGTCCAGGGTGTACCCCGCCTTTCGCCCGTAGTCAGCTGGGATAGGCTCCAGCTTGCCTGCGACCCTGTAGAAGGATAAAGCGGCTAGAGATAATGAGATGAGATGAGATGAGACTTTGTCCCAACTTTTTTGGAATCGGGGTTGTAACAATGTTACAGTGTAGAGTTGCACTGCAAAAAATGATATCTTAAGTGAAAATATCTTGAAAATAGCTGAAACGATCTAGCATTTCCTATTAGAAGAATACAAGACACCAATTCTGAGATTATTAAACTTAGTTCTAGATTGCAACCAACTTATTCTAAGATGTCTTACCAGATAAAAATATCTGTCCATGCAGCAAGATAATTTCACTAGCATTAAGTAATTTTTCTCCTCAAATTTAGTTTTCAGTTTTTTTGCAGTGAACTTCTGATCATTTGCATCCAGTATGCTCCAAGTTAATGGACATGCCATTTCTTCCCGCTTCATGAAAGTAAAATATGCCCACTCTAGCAACTTCTTTATTTTGTTATGTCTTGCAGGATCCAGGTTCTCGGTATAGACAAAGAAGTCCCAAAAGATTATGATTAGGAGCTAAGATTTTATAAGCTACTAAGTTTTTTAAAAACAGGATACTTTTTAAAGAGCAGAATATTAGAGAAAAATGTACATCAGTGTTGTTTGGATTAACTACTCAAGGCTGCAGATGACTCGCTTAACAAATCTGTTAAAAAAGTTTCTCCTAAACAAATCATTAAATACAGTGGGGTTTTTTTAACTTAATATTTTCACCCATGTAATGCTTTAAGTCAGTACTATGAACTGTGCTGTTACCTTATACACTTATCATACTGTTCCACCCCTAAACACCAGTGAGGAAACCCTGCTGCTCATTGCCAGGTTTATTGTGCTGTGTGTTTGTTTAACATTTGCTCTCCCGCTGGGACTCACTTAAAGTAGAGCATTTTCTCTCACACTAATATAAACTGAGTGCCTCACAGCTGGGGTTTCTCCAGAGACCTTCCTCCTGAGGGCTGATAGTCAAGGTTTGATTAAGACACACTCTACCTCTCAGCTTAATTCAAGTCAGGAAAAAAAGAATAAAAACCTGGCTCTGAAATCACCCAAGTTCTTATCAAGAACTGTTACAAGGGTTGTGACCCACATCTAGGTCTGATTATGCAACGTCAAAATTAAGTTACAGTTAAAAAAAAAAAAAGAGAGAGAATGTTTTGTGATTTAGTGATAAACACGACTGCGTAGGGAAGTCCAAAGTGTAAAAACAACATATGTTGAATTAAAGGTTTTGGGTTTTTTGTGCCTCAGGTGCTGAATTTATTCACCGTGCTGATGTGACCTTTTACCCCGGCAACCAGCGACTCATCATCGTTCAGACTGCCAGGGGGTTGGACAGCCAGAACTACCTGAACGTGGAAACTCATCTGGAGGGCAGTGTGCCATTTGTGCCTCCTGGTGCCAGCATTCAGATGGAGCCTTTTTTAGAGACCTATCAGTATTACCCATCATGTAAGATCTCCCACTTGCAAATATTTCCTCACTTTCATGGAAAATAATTATTTTCGTGTTGGTGTGGTGTGGTCCAACATGAAATGGAGTTACTGGTACTACCCAGAGGTTGATTATTTTCCTAGAACAGCACATCCATAAGTGTTTCTTTATTGCTGGTATACTACAACAATTTAGCAATGATTGATTATTTATTTATTCATTCATTCATTCAGGAACGAAGCATCATAATTTTTCTGTTTATGGTTACATTTAATGATGTGGAACATCCAAAACAAGTACTTAAATTATATCAGCTATAAAAAAGTTATTTCTTTGCTTTCACTTGTAGTTAATGAGACAAAATATATCACTGTCAGTCCTGAAGACTTTCCCTTGGTGCAAAAATTAAAATGACAATTTTTGCTTTGACACTGGAGACTCCTTCCAAAAATGTTAAATAAGCATCTCCTTACAGAAACCTTCGCCATATCAATTATTGTACAGTTTCTTTTGTTAAATAGCAACATATTTCTATTTTAAGCCACATATTATTATTATTATTATTATTATTATTATTATTATGAGAATTCATGTGTTGTACAAAATGCAAAAACACTTGTCTTATGTACTTTAATTCATTGTTGCTAGAGAGCTCATTTGCATACTAGGACAAGAGTGACTGTAATATTTTATGATGCAATAAATAACACTTACCTGTTTAACACTAAGTTAGATTTTCCAAAGTGCAGCTTTCCGAATAATTGTTTTATGATGCTCCTTTTTAAAATATCTCATATTTTATGACGCATTTACATGGAAGATACAACACAAACATGTGTTGGATGTCTTGCTATATCACATGGCATCCTACAACGTAGTCCTTAGTTAGTGGAGACAGGGATCAAGGGGTCAGAGAGTGGTCCATCTATAAAAACATGGCCCTCCCAACTTCCTTTCAGAGGAAGCTGTGTCTCATTGTGATGAGCCCCAAAGCACGAACTCTTTTTCATGCTGATGTACAGCTCGAGGATGTTATTAAAGTTCAAACCCGGCTCTTTTTGCATCAGCCTGCTTCCAAGTCAGGTCATCAAAAGTCATGTAGAGGAAGTGTGCTTTTGGGTTGACCACTCACAGATTATGGGTATATGGAGTAATCCGCTGTCTCTGTTATCTGCCTGTAGTGATCACATCCAACTCGGTAAGGGAGTTTACAATCGTGTCCACGCAGAGTGGAGCGGAAAAATTCACCTACCAGCTGAGACAGAACATCACGTACAGGGACTGCAGACACACACCACATGCTGAAGCTGAGACACTGCAGCTCAACGTTGAGCGCATCTTTGCCATGTACATCAGAGAAGAGCACGTTCTCAGATACGCCATCACTAACAAGATCGGCCATGTCGGAGGTAAGCTTGAGAAAACTACTCCTGTTAGGGCTTGGGAGTAAGTATCGAAGCAAAAAAAAAAGTTTTTTTGGCTTAGTGTTGTACAACAAGAAGACATTTTTGTGTATATTAAAAAATGAAAATTCTAGCTTTGGTCAAAATTGGGTCTCCTGCCTGTAACACCTACCTCAAGTATAAAAAACTGTAAACACATTTCACCAAAGTTATGTAGAAATGTTTATTTTATTCTTGCCTTGGCTATCGTCCTGCAAATATCATGTTGGGTAAGAAGCCAGTTAACAAACATGGTGGTAAAAACAGTCAGTCTAAATAAAGGTGTGTGATTCCTCACACAGAAAATGTTAGTTTGATTAAGTTGTTGGATAGTTACATGCTGTATGTCGAAATGCAAGTAAACCTAATCAACTGCTTGAAGAAACGAAAGAATGAAATTGTTAAATGTGATTAAATTTCTCCCTTTGTTTTCAATCACAAGAAAGTATTTTAAAATCAAGTTAACCCACTTTTTAGGGTTAACCAGATTTTAAAATGCTTTCTTGTGATTGAGATGTATGCAAAAGAGAAACATAATCAGTGTAGTTTTTAGAGATTCCTATTGAAAAAAAAATGCCATAACATAGCCTTGTGAAGGATTTTCCCCATACCCCTCACCCTACCTCACCCCACCCCACCCCACAAAAATATACACACACTCATACTCACACATTCACATCAAGGTCAAGGCTCTTTTATTTGTCATTTCAAACATATACAGTTGGTATATGTTTGTTAAAACGTTAAAACGAAACGTTTTTCCAAGACCATGGTGCTACATTAAACATCACAGGACTACAATCTACAATACAACATAAAGTGCAAGAGTGTAATGAGTGCAAACATTATGGACAATAAACTACACAAACAACATAAAGTGCAGATTTGAGTGTGCATATTGAGGTAGTATATGAAAAGGTGAAAAAAATGTAAACGTTGTGTGTGAAAGACATTGTAAACACTGTAGAGCAATTGTGCATTATTGTTCACTGTGTAAAGATTGCAGTGTGAGCAGTGTGTTCAGCAGTCAGTGAGTATCAGTCCAGTCCCACAGAGTTGAGAAGTCTGATGGCATGTGGAAAGAAGCTGTTACAGAGTCTGGCTTTGAAAACCTGAATGCTTCGGTACCTTTTTCCAAATGGCAAGAGGGTCAAGAGATTGAATGAGGGGTGTATGGGGGCGGCCACAATGCTATTCGCTTTCCGGATGCAGCGTGTGGTGTAAATGTCCGTGATGGGGGGAAGAGAGACTCCAATGATCTTGTCAGCTGACCACACTATCTGCTGTAGGGTCTTGCGATCCAAGACAGTGCAATTTCCAAAGCAGATCATGATGCAGCTGCTCAGAATGTTCTCAATAGTCCCTCTGTAGAATATTGTGAGGATGGGTGATAGGAAATGGGTTTTCCTCAGCCTTCGTTTGCTGGGCTTTCTTGGTTATGGAGCTGGTGTTGAGGGACCAGTTGAGGTTCTCTGCCAGATGAACATCAAGGAATTTGGTGCTCTTGATGTTCTTTACGAGTGAGCCATCGATGTACAGTGGAGCATGGTCACTTCGTGTTCTTCTGGAGTCAAAAACCATCTCTCTTGTTTTGTCCACGTTCAGAGACAGGTTGTTGACTCCAGACCAGTCCGATAGCCATTTCAAGTCAAGTTTATTTGTATAGCGCTTTTAACAATAAACATTGTCGCAAAGCAGCACCTTTACCTCCTCTCTGTATGCCAACTCATTGTTCTCACTGATGAGCCCCACCACAGTCATGTCATCAGCATACTTGATGATGTGATTCGAACTGTGCCTTGCTGCACAGTGAACAGCAGAGTGAACAGCAGTGGACTGAGCACACAGCCCTGGGGGGCCCCAGTGCTTAGTATGGTGATGCTGGAAGTTTTGATCCCAATCCAGACTGACTGCGGTCTCTCAGTCAGGAAGTCCAGAATCCAGTTGCAGAGGGAGGTGTTCAGGCCCAGCAAGCTCAGCTTTCCAATTAGCTGCTGAGGGATGATTGTGTTGAATGCTGAACTGAAGTCTATGAACAGCATTTGTACATATGTATCCTTCTTGTCCAGGTGGCTAAGGGCCAAATGAAGGGTGGTGGCTATGGTCTCATCTGTGGACTGGTTACAGCAATACACAAACTGCAGGGGGTCCAGTGAGGGAGGCAGCAGGGTCTTTATGTGCCTCATAATGAGCCTCTCGAAGCACTTCATAATGATGGATTTGAGTGCAACAGGACAGTAGTCATTGAGGCAAGACACTGAAGACTTCTTTGGCACAGGGATGATGGTAGTGGTCTTGAAGCACTTTGGAACAATGCGTTGCTCAGGGAGATGTTGAAGATGTCAGTGAGAACATCTGCCAGCTGGTACGCACATCCTCTGAGCACTTTACCGGGGATGTTGTCTGGTCCAGCAGCCTTCCATGGGTTGACTCTCCATAGAGTTTTCCTCACGTCAGCTGTGTCAAGTCAAGTTTATTTGTATAGCACTTTTAACAATAAACATTGTCGCAAAGCAGCTTTACAGAATTTGAACGACTTAAAACATGAGCTAATTTTGTCCCTAATCTATCCCAAGTGCTGTGGTCAGACACAGCACTTGGTCGCTGGGAGGAGGGATGGTCTTCCTTTCTGCCATGCCATTCTGCACCTCAAACCGTGCATAGAAGCTGTTCAGTGCATCTGGAAGGGAGGCATCATTCCAGGCAGGTGTTGTTGTCCTGTAGTTCATGATGGCCTGGATGCCCTGCCACATGCACTGTGTGTTGCTGCTGTCCTGGAAGTAGCTGTGGATTCTCAGGGCATGTGCACGCTTTGCTGCTCTGATGGCCCAAGACAGTTTGGCCCTCACTACTCTTAGGGCCACTCTGTCACCTGCTCTGGAGGCAGCATCTCGGATCCTCAGTAGTGCATGCATCTCTGCAGTAATCCACGGCTTCTGGTTGGGGCGAGTGGTGATGGTCTTAGAGACAGTAACATCATCAATGCACTTGTTGATGTAGCTGGTCACTGATGCTGTGTACTCCTCTAAGTTAGCGCAGTCGCTTTTGGTTGCAGCCTCCCTAAACATGTCCCAGTCAGTTCTCTCAAGACAGTTCTGGAGAGCAGATATGGCTCCTTCTGGCCAGGTTTTCACCTGCCTTAGAACCAATTGGGAGCATCTGCTGAGCGGTCTGTATGCTGGAATTAGCATTCTGATCTAAGCATTCTCACCTGGTCTGAGTAGCCAAGGTGGGGGCGGGGCTCTGCCCGGTATGTGCTGGGAATGTTTGTATAAACAAGATTCAGCGTCTTCGCCCCCTCTCATTGCAAAGTCCACATACTGATGGAATTTAGGGAGCACTGACCTGAGGTTTGCATGGTTGAAATCTCCAGGAACAATAAACAGTCCATCTGGGTGTGCATTCTGCATTTTGCTGATAGTACCGTACAGTACACAGAACGCTTCCTTAGCATTAGCGCCGGGGAGAATGTAAACTCCAGTTATGAATACAGAAGTGAATTCCCATGGTAAATAAAACAGTCTACATTTAGCAGTCACAAACTCTACTAGCGATGAGTAATAACCAGAGACTAGCACTGAATTCCTGCACCATTCTGTGTTGATATAAATACACAAGCCACCTCCGTGAGTCTTACTGCATAGAGCTGCATTTCTGTCAGCTCAGAACAAAGCTAGCCAGCTGAATGGTGGTGTCCAGAACTTGGTCACTGAGCCACGTCTCCATGAAAACAAGGACACAGCAGACTCTTAACTCATACTGGGTAGTCCGCTGAAGTTGGATATAGTTTATTTTATTTTCCAGGGAGCAGACATTGGAGAGTAGAATGGATAGTAGAGCCGGCTGGCTAGGGTTAGTTGTTAGCCTAGCACGGACAACCCCACATTTGCCACGTTTCCACCTCCTCACACACCACTTCCGATGACTCCTCCCCATGTCACCAGCCTCAGGTGAGGCTGAGGACTGGAGGCCTGTTCCTCGCAGCAGGCCAAGGTCATGTAGTTTCTCTAGCACATCATCAGCAGATCATCTCATATGCAGTATAGCTTTAAATTTCCCTGTAAATGTCCCCCATACACTCACATTGAGTTTTCTCATTTTTTAACACCATAAAGATACGTGCAAGAATCAAGCATGGTTTTTGTTCGTCATTCTTCTTACTGTAAAGTATATCTGTTTAAAAAGTCTTAGCTTGCAAGCCCATAATACACTTGGTTTCGTATTGTACATTTATAAATGATGTCTGGGAGAGGCCCAGTTGTGCAGCAGCTAGCGTTTCCGCTTCACTCCAGGTTTCCTGTTCAATCCTGAGCTCAGGTTACTGTCTGTGTGGACTTTCTGTTCACGTACTACCTGTGTGTGTGTAGGTTTCCTTTGAGTTGTCCACGTCCCAAAACATTCCAGAAGGGTGAATTGCCTATGCTAAATTGCCCCTAGGTTTTGAATAAGTGCTTGACTTGTGTGTGTGTGTGTGTGTGTGTGTGTGTGTGTGTGTGTGTGTGTGGCATTCCATACAAGGTGTATTCCTGCCTCACTCCAAATGTTCCCAGGATAGGGAACCAATATGGTGCATGACACCATCTATCTAGGTCTTTATTATATGTAGTTAAAACCTCAGATTTTGTTACAGAGACCACTTTTAACTTTGAAGTTCTTAGTTTTCTCAAGAGTTTTTGTTCATTGCATCATCTTTCCAAGCCAAACCGAGCACAAAGCTCTTCTAAGTAGTCTACTGTAATATTCAAGCCTGATTCCTTTGCTCTGTCCTTTAGCGTGTGCTCATATCTGAAATGGTTCCTTTATTAACTCACTGACAGAAGCAGAAGGGAGGAACCCTTATCTCTTGCATGCATGGGGAAGCTGGCATGAGTTTCTCTCACAGCCAGGGTTCACTGCCCCAAGCCACCTGATGTAGCCAAAGAACTCCTGACACAGTCCTAGGAATCGGGGTCTTGTAAAGCATACAGGTTTTTAATGGGTCTGCATGTGTGGTGTGAGCTTGCTATCTCTCTGCAAGCCCCATCTGGTGATAAATCAACCCAAGCATGAAATCTCATCTCCTTATAAGGCTATAACATTGTTCACTGAAATGGTCTTATCTCCGATTCAGTTTAGGGCAACTCATGTTTTTTTGTGCTGCATGTCATATGGTCACATCTCAAGAAATGGGTAATAATTGATAGGATGAACATTTTGACAAGGAAAGAATGTTTATTTGCCATTTTTGGAAGGAGTCTCCAGTGTCAGGGCTTTGTAAGAGTAAGAGGTGAAGCTGTTTTCTCAGTGTCAGAAACTCTTCAGTATAGATGAGGAAAGATAGCAGGTTGGGAAAAAGGATAGTGAAGGAACAACTATTTAGAGCAGGACAGTATAATTATAACAATAGATAACAGGAAACAGCTGTTTTGCAGATGTTACACACCATTAAATGTAGCTACCAACATGTTCGTTAATAAGTTTTTAAAAAAATGTAATCATTGGCAAGCTGTGAGGAAAATAATCAACTTCAGTGTAGTAACTAACTCAGCTTTGCTTCACTGCACCAAGCTGTCGTTAATTATTTTCCTACTGCAACATGCCATAAAGTGTTTTCATGCTTACATAGCTTGTGTTTTTTTTCTAAGAATTGGCATATTAAGTTAGTTTAACAACAATTTATAAGTTAGTTCTATCTCTAACCATTCCTCAACTTTCTACAAAAATCTAAAAAAAAAAGTGTTAAGTCAAGTCAACTTTATTGTCAAATATACTATACATGGTCGACATACAGCACAGATGAAGTTTCAGTCCTCTCTGACCCACGGTGCAAACAGACAATGCAATAAATAAAAATAAAAATAGAATAATTGAAAAAAACAAACAAACAATATAACCAGCTTAAACACTCTAGATAGGAACTAGACATAGACTAAACACTCAGACAAACAATATAAGCAGTATAAATAAACAGTATAAACACTAGATAAGAAGAACTAGACATAGACTAAACACTCAGACAATATAAACAGTGTAAACACTAGATAAGAAGAACTAGACATAGACTAGACACTCAGACAATATAAACAGTGTAAACACTAGACACTAGACAAGAACTAGACAAAGACTAAACACTCAGACAATATAAACAGTATAAACACTCTAGAAATTAACTAGACGTAGACTAAACACTAATATATACATACATATATATATATATATATACACATACATATATATATATATATATATATATATATATATATATATATATATATATATATATATATATATATATATATATACACACACATAAATTGGTTCAAATAAACAAACAGTCAAGGGCACTTGAGGTATAGCAGGTAAACATTGAAATAAGCAATATAAACAAACTAGCAGCTGTTAAGATGAGGTAGTGCGGAATAGTGCAAATGAGCGAGGTAAAGTGAGATGTGCGGTCCCTGAGTTCAGTGTGTTAATGAACGATGAGATGTATATGTGTGTGTGTGTGTGTGTGTGTGTGTGTGTGTTTGGGGGGGGAACTGTGAGGATGACATGTCAGATGCTGAAGGGGGTGCGGGGGGGGTGCG
Source organism: Neoarius graeffei (assembly GCF_027579695.1). Taxonomy (NCBI): domain Eukaryota; kingdom Metazoa; phylum Chordata; class Actinopteri; order Siluriformes; family Ariidae; genus Neoarius; species Neoarius graeffei. Next base: position 24,852,331 of record NC_083579.1, on the reverse strand, counting down.
AGCAGAATCTGTGGCAAGGGGCAGAGGGGGGAGGAGGGGCAGAACAGGGAGGGAGTTGAGCCTCCTGACCACCTGGTGAAAGAAACTGTTCTTGAGCCTGCTGGTTTTGGCCCGGAGACTCCGCAGTCTCCTCCCCGATGGCAGCAGGCTGAAGAGGCTGTGAGATGGGTGGGTGGGGTCACCTGCAATTCTGATGGCTTTGCGGGTGAGGCGGGAGTTATAAATATTTGTTAGAGAAGGGAGAGAGACACCAATGATCCTCTCAGCTGCTCTCACGATGCGCTGCAGAGACTTGCAGCAGGACACGGTGCAGGCGCCGTACCACACTGTGATGCAGCTGGTCAGAATGTTCTCGATGGTGCCTCTGTAGAAAGTGTGCATGATGGGGGCCGGGACTCTTGCTCTCCTCAGTTTGTGGAGGAAGTACAGACGCTGTTGGGCTTTTTTGGCCAGTGATGCGGTGTTGTTGCTCCAGGACAGGTCTTCAGAGATGTGCACACCCAGAAACTTGGTGCTGCTGCTCACCCTCTCCACTGCAGCACCGTTGAGAGATTGTGGAGCATGCTGGGTGTGCTCTCTCCTGAAGTCCACAACAATCTCCTTTGTCTTCTCCACGTTCAGACGGAGATTGTTGTCCTTGCACCACATGGCCAAGCGGCTCACCTCACTCCTGTAGATTGTCTCATCGCCATTGTTGATGAGACCCACCACAGTCGTGTCATCCACAAACTTGATGAAGAGATTTGAGCTGGATGTTGGTGTGCAGTCATGGGTCAGCAGAGTGAAGAGGTGGGGGCTTAGCACACATCCTTGAGGGGCCCCCGTGTTCAGTGTGATGGTGCTGGAGGAGTTGCTGCCGACCCGTACAGTCTGTGGTCTCCCCGTCAGGAAGTCCAGCAGCCAGTTGCACAGGGAGGTGTTGAGTCCCAGCTGGTCCAGTTTATGAATGAGCTGCTGAGGAATGATTGTGTTGAATGCTGAGCTAAAGTCTATGAACAGCATTCTGACATATGAGTCTTTTTTCTCCAGGTGGGTGAGGGCTGAGTGGAGGGCAGTGGAGATGGCATCATCGGTCGAACAGTTGGACTGATATGCAAACTGGAAAGGGTCCAGGGCGGTGGGGAGGTCAGACTTGATATGCTGCATGACTAGCCGCTCGAAGCACTTCATGAGGATGGGAGTGAGTGCGACAGGGCGGTAGTCATTGAAGCAGGAGGGAGACGGCTTCTTCGGGACCGGGATGATGGTGGTGGCTTTGAGGCACGTGGGGACAACAGCCTGGCTCAACGAGATGTTGCAGATGTCTGTAAAGACATCTGTAAGCTCCTCGGCACAGTCTCTCAGGACACGACCAGGAATGTTATCAGGACCCCGGGCTTTCCGTGCATTTGTCGTACTGAGAGCTCTCCTCACACCCAGGGGCGGTCCTGGGGGCGGTCCGACTGGGCAGCCGCCTGGGGCGGCATCGCGGGGGGGCGGCACGAGCGCGGGTGCGAAAAAAAAAACGGTCCCAAAAAAAAGGTCCCCCAAAAAACCCCCCCGAAAAAAAAAACAAGACGGGCGGGGGTGTGTGTGAACATTTTGGATGGGGAAGCCCAATACCAAAGTTGCGCAGGTGACGTCATCAGTGTGTGTGTGTGCCTAACTTGTCGTAGCCCCATAATATGCACAATCCCGCCAGCGGAACATTGTACTAGTCATCAAAAAGACTTTACTACCATAGTACTACACTACTATGACATTACACAGAGTCTTAAGTAATACATTACGACTTGATCATTGCCATTCTGGTAACAGCAAATTTATAACGGGCCGTGTCCGCGACGTACAACACACGACGAGAAATGTTTAAACAACCATGTAAAGCTGTTAACATTCTGTTGGCTAATACAGAGCCCAACGTGGGGGGGGCGGCACGAGCGCGGGTGTGAAAAAAAAAAACGGTCCCAAAAAAAAAAGGTCCCCCCAAAAAAAAACCCCGAAAAAAAAACCAAGACGGGTGGGGGGGCGCCAGCAGGGGGTTTTGCCCGGGGAGTAAATCACTCTAGGATCGCCACTGCTCACACCTGTCTGGGGACAGCATCAACACCTGGTCGCTGGGAGGTGGTGGGGTCTTCTGTGCCGTGGTGCTGTTGTCTGCCTCAAAGCAAGCGAAGAAGTCGTTCAACTGATTCAGCAGAGACGTGGAGTTGTCACAGGTCTGCGGCAAGGGCTTGTAGTCTGTGATGGTCTGAATCCCCCGCCACAGGTTCCTGGTGTCTCTGCTGTTGTTGAAATGGTCAGCAATGTGCCTGGAATACTGTCTCTTGGCCACCCTGATGCCTTGTGACAGATTGGCCCTAGCTGTCCTCAGGCCGACCTCGTCCCCAGCTCTGAAGGCGGTGTTCCGAGCCCACAGGAGCCTATGGACTTCCCCTGTCAGCCATGGCTTCTGATTGGCCTGAATGGAGATGGTTCTGGTGACCGTAACGTCGTCCATGCACTTCCTCATGTAGGCAGCGACGGTCTCCATATACTCCTGGAGATCTGTGATGTTGCTGTAGGTGGCCGCCTGTCTGAACATGCTCCAGTCAGTGGTGGAAAAACAGTCCTGGAGTGCCTCTGAGGACCCCTCTGGCCACACACGTATCTGTTTTGTCGCTGGTTTGGTGACTTTAACCAGTGGCCTGTATGCTGGCATTAGCATAACAGTGAAGTGATCTGAGGCCCCCAGGTGGGGGTGTTAGGGTTTTGCTGGGATTTGAACCTGGTTCGTTGGTGTGATGATCCAGCAAACCCCCACTAGGCCACCAGGGGAATGACTCAAATGCAGAGGCGTGAGGAGGAAGTAGAAAAAGCAACAAAAGGTTTATTTATACTATGTACACTATATACAATCCAGGGCAAAACAAAAAAAAACAAAAACAAAGAGTATAATTCAAAAAGAAAAAGGCAAAAATGCAAAAGCTCAGAAGATCCACAAAACACAGTACAAAGGAAACTGGAGATAAACATAACAGCACAAAGATTCCGTGACAAGAGGACTGAACTCAGGGGTATAAATACACAAACTAATTAAGGACACAGGTGAAGATAATTAGGACTAACAGGCAATTAACAAAAACACAAAACACAGGAACAGTGGCGGCCTCTAGAGGCCAAAATAAACAAGACACGAAAAGGAAATAACAGCGGCCTCTAGAGGCCAAAACAGTCCAAGTCCTAACAGGACCCCCCCCTCTAGGAGCGTCTCCTGACGTTCCCAGGGCGATCCAGATGGGCCGAATGGAAGTCCCGACACAGTTCTTTATCTAGGACATCCCGAGCAGGAACCCAGCAGCGCTCCTCAGGACCATAGCCCTCCCAGTCCACCAGATATTGCAACCCGCCGCGGACCCGGCGGGAGTCAAGCAGGCGATGCACAGTGAACACAGTCTGCCCCTGGAAGATGCGGGGGGGTGGGGGGTTCCTAGGGGCAGGGGCATACGTAGACGTCAGTACAGGCCGCAACAGGGAAACATGGAAAGTGGGGTTGATCCTCAGAGTCCGGGGCAACTGGAGCCGGTAGGAGACAGGGTTCACCCTGCGCACCACCTTGAAGGGGCCAATGTAGCGAGGAGCAAGCTTGCGGTTCTCCACCCGCAGCGGAAGGTCCTTAGTGGACAGCCAAACCCGCTGCCCAGGGCGGAAAGTGTGTGCAGGTCTTCTGTGGCGGTTGGCCTGAGTCTGGTTGGTTCTGGAGGTCTGTATGAGGGTCTTCCTGACCTTGCTCCAGGTCTTGCGACACCGTCTCACATATTGGTTGACCGAGGGCACCCCCGCGTCCTCCTCCTGGTCCGGGAACAGAGGTGGCTGGAACCCGAATTGGCACTGGAATGGCGACAGCTTGGTGGCCGATGACTGCAGGGTGTTGTGGGCGTACTCTGCCCATGGCAGCCAGGTGCTCCACGATGTCGGGTTATCCATAGCCAGGCCTCGCAGGGTGGTTTCCAGGTCCTGGTTGAGCCTCTCCGTCTGACCATTGGACTGTGGGTGAAACCCAGAGGAGAGGCTGGCAGTGGCTCCGATGACCTTGCAGAACCCGTGCCACACTCGGGAGGAGAACTGGGGCCCTCGGTCTGAGACGATGTCCTGTGGAAGACCAAAGACTCGGAAGACATGATTAAATATAAGTTTCGCTGTTTCAAGAGCAGAAGGGAGTTTGCACAGAGGTATGAAGCGGCAGGCCTTGGAGAATCTGTCAACAATGACCAAAATGACCATGTTACCTTGTGACTCAGGGAGACCCGTGATGAAGTCGACTGCCACGTGGGACCAGGGACGCCGGGGAATGGTCAGAGGATGCAGGAGACCCTGGGGACGCTGTCGTGGGTTCTTGGTTCTGGTGCAAACCTCACAGGACAGGACAAATGACCTTACTTCCTGCTCCATGTTAGGCCACCAGAAGCGTCTTTTCAGGAAGTCCAGGGTCCTCCGAGCTCCCGGGTGGGCGGTGAGAGGGGAAGAGTGACCCCACTGGAGAACCTTGGCCCGGGCTTGATGTGGGACGTACAAGAGGCCCGGTGGCCCCGTCCCAGGACCGGGGTCCTGGCGTTGGGCTCGTCGAACAGCCTCCTCAATACCCCAGCGGACAGGGGCCACAATCCGGGACACCGGGATAATAGGCCCGACTTCATTCTCCCTGTTAGTGGCAGAGAGCAGCCTGGACAGTGCGTCAGGTTTGGTGTTCTTGGAGCCGGGACGGTACGAGAGGGTGAAGTCAAACCGACTGAAAAACAGGGCCCACCTAGCCTGTCGAGGGTTCAGTCTCTTGGCTTGCTGGAGGTACTCCAAGTTCTTGTGGTCAGTCCAAACCAGGAATGGATGTTGCGCTCCCTCCAGCCAGTGCCTCCACTCCTCAAGGGCCAGTTTGACCGCTAACAGTTCTTGATCCCCCACATCGTACCGGGACTCCGCAGGACTCAGGCGGTGGGAGAAGTAAGCGCAGGGGTGCAGCTTTCCTTCCGAACGTTGAGAGAGTACCGCGCCGACACCACTGTCCGAGGCGTCCACCTCCACGATGAATGGTTGGGAGGTGTCCGGGAGGACCAGAATGGGTGCCGTGCAGAAGCGGGCCTTGAGGTCTTTGAACGCCTTTTCTGCCTGAGGAGACCAGCCATAAGATCCACCTGTCCCTTTGGTGAGGTCTGACATGGGTGCTGCCACAGAACTGAAGTTCCTGATGAACTTGCGGTAGAAGTTAGCGAATCCTAAGAACCGCTGAACCTCCTTAACGGACTTGGGAGTAGGCCAGTCCCGGACGGCCAGGGTCTTGGCAGGGTCCATTTGGAGTTGGCCTGTCCGTACAATAAATCCCAGAAAGGAGACCTCGGGAACATGAAATTCGCATTTCTGGGCCTTGGCGAACAGATTGTTCTGTAGCAGCCTCTGGAGAACCTGGCGGACATGGTGGCGGTGCTCCTGCACGGTCTTGGAAAAGATAAGGATGTCATCGAGGTAGACAAAGACGTACAGGTTAATCATGTCCCTTAAGACGTCGTTGATTAGGGCCTGAAAAACAGCTGGTGCGTTGGTGAGTCCGAAGGGCATCACCTGGTATTCGTAGTGCCCAGACGGGGTGTTAAAGGCAGTCTTCCACTCGTCTCCCTGTCGGATACGGATGAGGTGGTATGCGTTCCGTAGGTCCAACTTGGTGAAGACGGTGGCGCCTTGGAGCAGGTCGAAAGCAGTGGACATCAGCGGAAGGGGATATCGGTTGCGCACAGTGATCTTGTTCAGGCCCCTGTAGTCAATACATGGTCGAAGCCCCCCATCCTTCTTGCCGACAAAGAAGAAGCCGGCACCAGCAGGTGAGGTGGAGGGTCGAATGAACCCAGAGACCAGGGCGTCTTTGAGGTATTCCTCCATAGCCTTGCGTTCTGGCTGAGAGAGGGAAAACAGTCTGCCACGAGGAGGGGTAGTCCCAGGGAGCAAGTCGATGGCACAGTCGTAGGCCCGGTGCGGAGGAAGAACGGCGGCCCTGCTCTTGCTGAATACCTCCTTGAGATCCCAGTACTCTGTGGGAACTTGAGATAACTCGGTGAGATCAGGGGGCTCGGCAGGAGACACAGGAGAGCTAGAGAGCAGACAAGAGGCATGGCATGCAGGGCCCCATTCCACAACCTGGCTTGTTACCCAGTCTATGCGAGGGTTGTGGCGAGTAAGCCAAGGAAGGCCTAGAATAACTGGGAACTCAGGTGAAGGAATCAGGTGCAGGGATATTTCTTCCTTGTGACCTTGAGACTGGAGGAAGACTGGAGAAGTAACTTGAGTGACTCTTCCATCACCTAACGCTTGGCCATCGAGGGCAGACACAGACAGAGGGACTTCAAGAGGTGCAGTAGGTATATTGATGCTTTGGGCGAAGTGAATATCCATAAAGTTCCCAGCCGCCCCTGAGTCTATCAAAGCTTGACAAGAGTGGACAGACTCACCCCAGGAGATGGAGACCGGGATGTAGATTCCTTGGCCAGGGAGTCCGGGAGAGAGGGTAGGCCCCGTCACAACCCTCCCTCAGCTGGACGGGGCGGTCCTTTTCCCAAGAGTTCGGGACATGCTGCTCGGAAGTGACCAGGCTTGCCACAGTAGATGCAGCACTTGTCCCTCCTTCTGCGCTCCCTCTCAGATGCGGAGAGGCGAGTACGACCCACCTGCATGGGTTCTGGACAGTCACTGAAGGAGGTAGACGGTCTCCAGGTAGAGGTAGGGAGGCTGGGGGGGCTCAAGGCTTGGTGGCGTTCTCTCATCCTGTTGTCCAGACGAATAGCATGTGAGATGAGGGTTTCGAGGTCACTTGGGCATCCAATAGAGGCCAGACCGTCCTTGATGGGGTCAGACAGACCATGGTGGAAGGCTGACACCAGGGCAGTCTCGTTCCATCCACTTACTGCTGCGAGTGTTCGGAACGAGATGGCGTAATCTGCGACGCTTCCTCCTTGCCAGATGGACATGAGCTTTTGGGCTGCGTCGGTACTGATGTCTGCCTGATCGAAGACCCGAAGCATCTCTTCAGAAAACAGCTGGAAATCAAAGCACTCAGGTCCCTGTCTTTGCCAGATAGCAGTAGCCCAGGCTCGCGCCTTACCAGCTAATAAGGTGATCACAAAGGCAATCTTGCGGCGATCCGTAGTGTAGGTGGTAGGCTGAAGCTCAAAGGTGAGTTGACACTGGGTAAGGAACTCTCGGCACTCACTGTGCTTGCCGTCATACCTCTGTGGTGCAGGAAGGCTGGGTTCGCAAGGTGAAGAAGGCAGCATGGCAGGAGGCACTGGAGCAGGAGTGGGAGCTGGATCAGGAGCAGGAACTGGATCAGGAGCAGGAGATGCAGGCAGAGATGTCAGCTGTGCCAGGGTTTTCCCAATTTGCTGAAGCAGTTCCTCGTGGCGAGCAAGGGCCTCACGTTGACTGGTGAGCGTACGTCCATGAGCGTCCATGGTCGCTCCGAAGCGTGTCAAAGCTGCCATAATTCCCTGAAGGTTGGCCGGGTAGACAGTTGAAGCAGCCTCTGCTGAGTCGGTCATGACGGAGTCTTTCTGTTAGGGTTTTGCTGGGATTCGAACCTGGTTCGTTGGTGTGATGATCCAGCAAACCCCCACTAGGCCACCAGGGGAATGACTCAAATGCAGAGGCGTGAGGAGGAAGTAGAAAAAGCAACAAAAGGTTTATTTATACTATGTACACTATATACAATCCAGGGCAAAACAAAAAAAAACAAAAACAAAGAGTATAATTCAAAAAGAAAAAGGCAAAAATGCAAAAGCTCAGAAGATCCACAAAACACAGTACAAAGGAAACTGGAGATAAACATAACAGCACAAAGATTCCGTGACAAGAGGACTGAACTCAGGGGTATAAATACACAAACTAATTAAGGACACAGGTGAAGATAATTAGGACTAACAGGCAATTAACAAAAACACAAAACACAGGAACAGTGGCGGCCTCTAGAGGCCAAAATAAACAAGACACGAAAAGGAAATAACAGCGGCCTCTAGAGGCCAAAACAGTCCAAGTCCTAACAGGGGGAGGAGTAGGGCTTTGTAGGCGTCTTTATGCACGGTGTAAACATTGTCCAGAGTATTGTTTCCACGTGTGGGAAAGTTGATGTGTCCGTAGAGTTTTGGAAACACGCTTTTGGGGTTTGCATGATTGAAATCCCCAGCCAGGATGAGGAAAGCATCTGGGTGGGCTGTCTGCTGCTCACTGATGTGCTGATAGAGTTCATTCAGTGCTTCACTCCTATTGTTATTGGAGCCAGGAGAGATGTATAATGCTACCAGCAATATGGCTGTAAATTCCCTCGGCAGGTAGAATGGCCGGCACTTAATAATCATAAACTCCACCAGTGATGAGCAGTGTTTGCAGACCACGACAGCATCACGGCACCAGGCATCACTGATGTAAACACAGAGTCCTCCGCCGCAAGTCTTCCCCCCCTCGACTAGCGCTCTGTCTGACCGGTAGCATGTTAGCCGGGCTAGCTGAATGGCACAGTCCAGGACGCTGTCATTAAGCCATGTTTCCACAAACACAAGGACACAGCACTCACTCACAGATTTAAAAGATGAGCGGAGCAGGCGGACATAATCCAGCTTGTTGTCCAGCGAGCGTATGTTGGCCAGAGTGATGGTAGGGATAGCCGGCCAGTGAGGGCTAGCCGCTAGCCTAGCTCGGATACCTCCGCGCTTGCCTCTCTTCTGCTTTCGCATGTTCCGCCTGTGGCGCTTCCACTGAAGGCTGGATGCAGGAGTGGGGGTCGATGATTGAGCAGGCCTCCAGAGCAAACCGTAGCCGCATAGCACTTCCGCGTCCGCTGGGTTTATATCCATGAATATAGTTCTGCGGATGTTGAGCAGAAACTCACGGGAGTATGTGCGCCTTGAGACTGATGGACGCGACAAAGATGAACAGATACACACTGTTTTAAAACACAAAAAACACGAAAACACCGTTCTGTCGGGACAGAGAGGAGCCGCTGCGTGTGTGCGCGCCGCCAGATGCCTTTTCCTAAACTATTATAATTTTAATAGTCATGTAGTGTGTGTAAGGCTTAAAGCCAAGTGAATGCAGATGTTGTGCCTCTTGTGCAACTTCTTACCTACTTAATTAGATGAGTAGAGTGATGGATTCTAGCAGATGGTAATGTTCCATTGCAGCTTTTGGCACAAATAAATATCCAAAAAAGATTCCACATTCTTTAGATAACATGATGAGGCCAACACAATTTTGCACAGGGTTGCTAACAGAAAGCATTCATGGGATTTTGCTAGGAGAGGAAGAGCCGCTCCAGCTGCTAAGAGATGCTTGTACATGATTGCCAGAGAGTTGTTATTATGCTGACAGCTTGGAAACAGTATCCCTCATTGATAGATTTACAGACTTAGAGGAATAATTGTGTAGTGATATCATGGGAGTGGAGAAATACCCAGATTTAGAGCCTCATGTCCTTCATCGGCCTGAGTGTTGGTCTGAAAGCGCAGCTGACTCTGTCTGTCTTAACAAGGCAATACTGGCACACAGTAATTACAGCAGCAGGATGTTTAACACATATGAATCATACATGAGTGTGCTAGGTCCTACAGCAGACTCATGTTCAGTGGGAGTAATTCAGCTAGTCTTCAGACCCACATATTTGTATATCTGACCTCAGAGTCCTACATTGTGCAATGGATAAGATGAGTGATTTTGAGCTGTTTGAGAAGAAATGCCCATTGTTGTTGTTTTTGGAGACATTTTGTGTCATTTCTTCCAAGAAGCTAGTGCACACACTGTTGCTAACTCGTTTCAGGGGAAAGTAGCTAATGCATTCCTAAAAACTCTCTACAAGTTGCCAGATGATGTCATAGACTAATCTGAATTGCCATGATCATTTACATATTAGGGGCGGCACGGTGGTGTAGTGGTTAGCGCTGTCGCCTCACAGCAAGAAGGTCCTGGGTTCGAGCCCCGGGGCCGGCGAGGGCCTTTCTGTGTGGAGTTTGCATGTTCTCCCCGTGTCCGCGTGGGTTTCCTCCAGGTGCTCCGGTTTCCCCCACAGTCCAAAGACATGCAGGTTAGGTAAACTGGTGACTCTAAATTGACCGTAGGTGTGAATGTGAGTGTGAATGGTTGTCTGTGTCTATGTGTCAGCCCTGTGATGACCTGGCGACTTGTCCAGGGTGTACCCCGCCTTTCGCCCGTAGTCAGCTGGGATAGGCTCCAGCTTGCCTGCGACCCTGTAGAAGGATAAAGCGGCTAGAGATAATGAGATGAGATGAGATTTACATATTAGAGCACAGTACATGAAGAATGTAGGAATAGAAAAATAATAGAGTTTAACATGTTTCTTATAGAAAGAATAATATTTCTATCAAGAACACAAGGAAAATGAAGTAGTGGTAGTGAGAAATAGATATGAAGGAAACAGTTTATTCACTTTAATTACTTAAAATAGGCCAAAGAAGAGAGTTTAAAATGAAGAACAAACAAGTGTGTGAGTGAGACAAACAATGATGATCAGTGATTGGTCATTGAGAGCAATGTTGATTAGTAATTGGTCATTGGGAACAAGGGTTATTAGTGATTGATCATGGAGAACAATGGTGATTTATTGATTGAAGATTGGGAGCAATGATGATTTATTGATTGGACATTGAGAACAAGGGTTATTACTGATTGGTCAATGGGAACAATGGTGATTTATTGATTGGTAATTTATTGATTGGTCAATGGGAATTAGGGTTAATAGTGATTGGTCATAGGGAACATTGGTGATTTATTGATTGGTCATTGGAAACAAGGGTTATTAGTGATTGGTCATTGGGAAGAATGATGATTTATTGATTGGCCATTGGGAACAATGGTGATTAATTGATTGGTCATTGGGAACAAGGGTTATTAGTGATTTGATCATTGGGAACAATGATGATTTATTGATTGGCCATTGAGAACAACGGTTATTAATTGATTGGTCATTGGGAACAAGGGTTATTAGTGATTGGTCATTGGGTACAATGATGATTTATTGATTGGCCATTGGGAATAATGGTGATTAATTGATTGGTCATTGGGAACAAGGGTTATTAGTGATTGATCATTGGGAACAATGGTGATTTATTGATTGGAGGTTGGGAACAATGGTGATTTATTGATTGGACATTGGGAATAATGGTGAGTTATTGATTGTTTATTGGGGACAAAGGTTATTAGTAAGTGGCCATTGGGAACAAGGGTGATTTATTGATTGGAGATTGGGAACAATGGTGATTTATTGATTGGACATTGGGAATAATGGTGAGTTATTGATTGTTTATTGGGAACAAAGGTTATTAGTGAGTGGCCATTGGGAACAAGGGTGATTTATTGATTGGTCATTGGGAATAATGATGATTTATTGATTGGTCAATGGGAACAAGGGTGATTTTCTGATTGGTTAATGGGAACAATGGTGATTTCTTGATTGGTTATTGGGAACAAGGGCGATATTTATTGATTGGTCAATGGGAACAATGGTGATTTATTGATTTGTCATTGGGAACAATGGTGATTTATTGATTGGTCATTGGGAACAATGTTGATTTATTGATTGGTCATTGGGAACATTTGTGATTTATTCACTGTAAAACATTTCAGCCTTGTTTAGTTCTGTCCACTTACTTTTTCTCTTTAACTCAATGAGCTCTGAAAAGTGTTTTAATTTGAATTAATCTGTGCAAGTTTTCAAAGGTTAGAGTTGAATTACTCAGTTGTCTTTTCTAATTGAGACTTTTTCTGAGTTGAAACAAAGATAATCATCAAATTGAGTTAACTTGCATTTTCAAGGCAGCAGGTGAACTTGCATTTCCAAGTTAAACCAATTTAAAATGTTTTACAGTGTTGATTGGTCATTGGGAACAAGGGTTATTAGTGATTGGTCATTGGGAACAAGGATTATTAATGCTTGATACTGTGAATATATTCTCATACAAGCACAACTCAGTCAGGATTTTTTACACACTGGCAGTAAGTTTAAATAAAGCTAGGCTGAAATATCTCATCTCATCTCATTATCTCTAGCCGCTTTATCCTGGGTCGCAGGCAAGCTGGAGCCTATCCCAGCTGACTACGGGCGAAAGGCGGGGTACACCCTGGACAAGTCACCAGGTCATCACAGGGCCGACACATAGACATAGACAACCATTCACACTCACATTCACATCTACGGTCAATTTAGAGTCACCAGTTAACCTAACCTGCATGTCTTTGGACTGTGGGGGAAACCAGAGCACCCAGAGGAAACCCACGCAGACACGGGGAAGACATGTATACTCTGCACAGAAAGGCCCCCGTCGGCCATGGGGCTCAAACCTGGACCTTCTTGCTGTGAGGTGACAGCGCTAACCACTACACCACCGTGCCGCCCCAGGCTGAAATATATGGCTGTTTAATGATTTTCTACATTACCCACAATGCTGTTTGATTACCTGCATCAATGGTGCCAATGGGATTTAATCTTCATGTCTTCCACCTACCCCTCCTAGAACTTCCACCTTATTGTGGTGGAGGGGTTTGTGTGCTTGAATGATCCTAGGAGCTATGTTGTAGGGGGGCATTATGCCCCTGTCAGGGTTTCCCAAGGCAGACAGGTCCTAGGTGACAGGCCAGACCAAAAGCAGTTCACCAAAACCCTTATGGAGAAACCATGGAGGACCGTGACGTCGCCCGGTATGGCGCAGCTGGGGCCCCACCCTGGAGCCAGGCCTGGGGTTGGGGCTTGTATGCGAGCGCTTGGTGGCCAGGCCTTTGCCCATGGGGCCTGGCCGGGCTTAGCCCGAAGAGGTGACGTGGGCCCGACCTCCTGTGGGTTCACCACCCACAGAGGTAGCAGTAGGGGACTGATGCAGTGTGAATTGGGTGGCAGTCGAAGGCAGGGGCCTCGACGACCTGATCCCCGGACAGAGCGGCTAGCTGTTGGGACATGGAATGTCACTTCGCTGGGGGGGAAAGAGCCTGAGCTTGTGTGGGAGGTTGAGAGGTAGCGGTTAGAGATAATCAGGCTCACCTCCACGCACAGCTTGGGCTCTGGAACCCAGCTCCTCAAGAGGGGCTGGACTCTCCACTTCTCTGGAGTCGTCCATGGTGAGCGGCAGCGGGCTGGTGTGGGCTTACTTATAGCTCCCCAGCTCAGCCGCCATGTGTTGGAGTTTACCCCAGTGAACGAGAGGGTCACCTCTCTGCGCCTTCGGATTGGGGAGAGGGCTCTTGCTGTTGTTTGTGCCTACAGGCCGAATAGCAGTATAGAGTATCCGGCCTTCTTGGAGTCCCTGGGAGAGGTATTGAGGGGTGCTCAGACTGGGGACTCCATTGTGCTACTGGGGGACTTCAATGCTCACGTGGGTGACAACAGTGACACCTGGAGGGGCATGGTTGGGAGGAACGGCCTCCCTGATCTGAACCCGAGTGGTGTTTTGTTATTGGACTTCTGTGCTAGTCATGGTTTGTCCATAATGAACACCATGTTCGAGCATAGGGGTGTCCATAAGTGCACGTGGCACCAGCACACCTTAGGTCGGAGGTCGATGATAGACTTTGTTGTCGTTTCATCTGATCTCCGGCCCTATGTCTTGGACACTTGGGTGAAGAGAGGGGCTGAGCTGTCAACTGATCACCACCTGGTGGTGAGTTGGATCCGCTGGTGGAGGAGGAAGCTGGACAGACCTGGCAGGCCCAAATGTATGGTGAGGGTCTGCTGGGAACGTCTATCCGAGCACTCTGTTGGGGAGGTCTTTAACTCCCACCTCCGGGAGAGCTTTTCCCAGCTTCCGAGGGAGGCGGGGGACATTGAGTCTGAGTGGACCATGTTCTCTACCTCCATTGTGGACGCAGCTGTTTGGAGTTGTGGCCGCAAGGTCTCCAGTGCCTGTTGTGGCAGCAATCCCCGAACCCGGTGGTGGACACCAGAAGTAAGGGATGCCGTCAAGCTGAAGGAGGAGTCCTATCGGGCCATGTTGACCTCCGGGACTCCTGAGGCAGCTGACGGGTATTGGCAGGCCAGACGTGCTGCAGCTTGGGCAGTTGCGGAGGCAAAAACTCGGAACTGGGAGGAGTTCGGGGAGGCCATGGAGAAGGACTATCGGTTGGCCTCGAAGAAATTCTGGCAAACCGTCCGGTGCCTCAGGAGGGGGAAGCAGTACTCTGCCAACACTGTTTACAGTGCGGGTGGGGAGCTGTTGACCTTGACTGGGGACATTGTCGGGCGGTGGAAGGAATACTTTGAGGATCTCCTCAATCCCACCATCATGTCTTCCATTGAGGAGACTGCTGATGACTCAGAGGTGGACTCATCCATTACCCAAACTGAAGTCACTGAGGTGGTTTGCAAGCTCCTCGGTGGCAAGGCACCGGGGGTGGATGAGATCCGCCCTGAGTATCTCAAGTCTCAGGATGTTGTGGGGCTGTCTTGGTTGACAGTGACACTGTCACAGGGGACAGTGCCTCTGGAGTGGCAGACTGGGGTGGTGGTCCCTCTTTTTAAGAAAGGGGACCGGAGAGTGTGCTCCAATTATAGGGGTATCATACTTCTCAGCCTCCCAGGGAAGGTTTACTCCAGGGTACTGGAGAGGAGAATTCGACCAATAGTCGAACCTCAGATCCAGGAGGAACAATGCGGTTTTCGTCCTGGTCGCGGAACACTGGACCAGCTCTATACCCTTCATAGGGTGCTCAAGGGTTCATGGGAGTTTGCCCAACCAGTCCACATGTGCTTTGTGGATCTGGAGAAGGCATTCGACCGTGTCCCCCATGGTATTCTGTGGGGGGTGCTTCGGGAGTATGGGGTTCGGGGCTCTTTGCTAAGGGCTGTCCGGTCCCTGTACGTACAGAGCAGGAGTCTGGTTCGCATTGCTGGCAGTAAGTCAGACCTGTTCCCAGTGCATGTTGGACTCCGGCAGGGCTGCCCTTTGTCACCGGTTCTGTTCATAATTTTTATGGACAGAATTTCTAGGCGCAGCCAGGGGCCAGAAGGAATCCTGTTTGGGAACCACAGGATTTCATCTCTGCTTTTTGTGGATGATGTTGTCCTGTTGGCTTCTTCAAACCAGGACCTTCAGCATGCACTGGGGCGGTTTGCAGTCGAGTGTGAAGCGGCTGGGATGAGAATCAGCACCTCCAAGTCTGAGGCCATGGTTCTCGACCGGAAAAGGGTGGCTTGCCCTCTCCAGATTGGTGGAGAAGTCCTGCCTCAAGTGGAGGAGTTTAAGTATCTCGGGATCTTGTTCATGAGTGAGGGAAGGATGGAGCATAAGATTGACAGGCGGATCGGTGCAGCCTCCGCAGTGATGTGGTCGCTTTACCGGTCCGTCGTGGTGAAGAAGGAGCTGAGCCAAAAGGCGAAGCTCTCAATTTACCGGTCGATCTACGTTCCAACTCTCACCTATGGTCATGAGCTTTGGGTAATGACCAAAAGAACAAGATCGCGGATACAAGCGGCTGAAATGAGTTTCCTTCGCAGGGTGGCTGGGCGCTTCCTTAGAGATAGGGTGAGAAGCACAGTCACTCGGGAGGAGCTCGGAGTAGAGCTGCTGCTCCTCCACATCGAGAGGAATCAGCTGAGGTGGCTCAGGCATCTTTTTCGGATGCCTCCTGGACGCCTCCCTGGGGAGGTGTTCCAGGCATGTCCCCCCGGGAGGAGGCCCTGGGGAAGACCCAGGACACGCTGGAGGGACTATGTCTCTCGGCTGGCCTGGGAACTCCTTGGTGTTCTTCCCAAGGAGCTGGCCGAGGTGTCTGGGGAAAGGAAAGTTTGGGCTTCCATGCTTAGACTGCTGCCTCCGCGACCCGGTCCCGGATAAAGCGGAAGAAGACGAGACGAGTCTTCCACCTAAAGAGAGCGATGCAGCAGCATTTTAATTCTTTAGGTTATCCAGCTCTCTCACCTCTTCATCTGTACACTCTGCTCAGTCAGCTCATCTTCCAAAACTTTTCCCAAAACATTTATGCTAATACTGCCATACACGCCATTGTGTTCAGCATTTTATAGACAAGCTGAATCTTAGGTGCCCTGTGTCTGGTTGGAGTCACATCACATTGCTCCTGTGGAGGACGGCCCCATATGGACAGTTGAAAGTCACACTTGGAGGACGCTCTGGACACTTACAGTAATGCTTTTATGGCTGAGGATTACAGTTGACTTGCTAACTTTAGAACTGCAGTTGTCATGAACAGTTTTGCACTCAAGTTTCCATCAATGAAGAGTTATAACATCAATGAAACTGACTTCATGTTAAAACTGTTAATATTATAGTCATGTTGTCTGTTGTTGCCCAAATGAGGAGGGTTCCCTTTTGAGTCTGGTTCCTCTCGAGGTTTCTTCCTCATGTCATCTGAGGGAGTTTTTCCTTGCCACCGTCGCCACAGGCTTGCTCATTGTGGATAGATTAGGGATAAAATTAGCTCATGTTTTAAGTCGTTCAAATTCTGTAAAGCTGCTTTGTGACAATGTTTATTGTAAAAAGCGCTATACAGATAAACTTGACTTGACTTGACTAGGTTATGTCTACATTCATACATTTTAGTGTTAAAATGCATCACTTTTGCTACATTTACGCCTGGCATCCACACTATGCCGGAGTTTTCAAGCCCGATAAACAGAGACTTTAGGAAATGCTACTGGCCTCATTTTAATATAAAAACTCCAGGGAAGTGTTTTAGTGTAGACAAGGAAAAACAGAGATGTTTGGAAATAATGATGGAGACACCCACATTCTCTTTCTGATTGGGTCTTATTAGTCACAGCGTATCCTTCCTTAATTCATCATGGTCCTATCATGTGACCGTTTTCCAGAAGAAAACCTCATCAGCTGTTTATACTGGCACGCACATGCCCAGCGTATGTGAATGGTCATCTGATGTGTGTATTCAGGCTTGTTAGTATGGACAGAGATTATTTCTGATACGAAGCTAAAACACACGTCTGGACAAAGAACTTTTGCCTTAGCTGTACCTGTCAACTGTGTTTTATAGCTGTAATGCATCCTAATGTCAGTCCAAATGTCTGTCTGTGATGCATGGACGTCACTAAGATTGAGAGATGGGGGGGCTTAGCCCCAGGAGTGTGTTCAGTAATGCGCGCGCGTGCCGAAAATTTTTTTTATTGCTCCTACATAGGCTTCGTCAATTATTCATTATTTGAAGAACATTTATCAGAATCTGTTATCTGGATCACTTTCTTTTTCTACCCTGCTATTTCTCTCCTAAGTCTTCAGGATATCTTCTTTATATTAACAAAATAAGTCTAAATCAGTTCATTAGAGGCTGGGGCTATGTTTATGAAGAAAGATGTTTGCAAATATCTCCATCAATGCATTTGGTAAAAATTAATTAGGTTATATTCCAAATAAAGCTATTTATTTCAGTCTGATGCACTGAACAGGAGACAACATAATGGTGTGGTGCTTTATTTAATTAGTTTAGTTACAACTAGCCTAGTTCAAAATCCTAGTGAAATCTGACAATACAGACAAATATGAATGTTTCTCAAACATTTATTCTGCCAAATGAGAATACAGTATACCTTAACCCTTTGGGGGACACTTAGTTTTCAGAGCAGATATCAAACAAATAAATAAGCTTAAACTGATAGTGAAGTTTAGAAAGAAAATTTGCTCACCATTTCTGTCCTATCTCAAAAACAGCTTTCATTATTTAAGTGCTAGCTAGAGATACTTTACGAGATGGGCTAAAACGCAAAGAAAAAAACTAAGGTCTTACTTGGTCTTACTTAGTTTAAACCCAAAATATAAGTTGTCAAGTTGTACAACAACATCACAGGCAAGTTCTTCCAAGCTGGATTCATTCAAGAAGTTCTCAGACTTAGGGCTGCATGCGTGGATGCCTTTTAGGAGCCCTGCATCTACACTGGAAAATCTTAGTTCAAGCTCACCAACCACCCTGTCCACACAGGGGAAAAGCAACTCCGTTTTAAAGACCTCTGAACTGACTAACTCAGTGCGAGAACCTACGGTTGTCTCCAACACAAAATCATCCATCTTTTTCTGTTTCTGCCTTTTCTTGGCATGTGGTTCAGGAATACTGTGTGTGTGGCACAGAGCCTTGGTTCTCTCATACAGTTCTCTGGCAAATGAATCTGTGCACTTACCCTTGAGTGTGTCACACACAGCATCCTTTCTAATCAGAGCTTCTGCCAGGTCTAAAGTCTCCTTCTGAAGGAGTTTGTGGAGTCCTTCAGTTATAGACAGAAGTGTCTGAAACATCAGGAGAGCATAGATAGTTGAGAAGAGTGATAGCTTTGCTTTGATACCAACAGCCATGGGAGACCCAGTGACAGAGACACATTTAAAAATGGCAGGTAAGGTCTGAAGAACTGCATTGATTGACTGCAGCCAACATGCCCAATGAGTGTTCGAAAGTTGTACAAGCTCAACTGCTGCCAACCCAAGCTTGGACTGAGCATCTTTGAACTTATGGTGATTCACCAGGGAAGTGGTAAAAAAAGAATATACACATTCCAACAAATCAACTAGCTCCACAGCCTCCGAAACAGCCCTGCAAGTGTGACACAACACTAGGTTAAGCTCGTGTGCATAACAGTGTACATAAATAGCTTCAGGATGGAGCCTTCTAAAATGTGCCTGCACACCTCCTGTGGGTCCACTCATGACCGCTGCACCATCATAAGTCTGTGCCGCACACTTGACATCAGCAAGGCCATTGACCTGGAGCTCCTGCTGCAGCTTGTCTGCAATGGACTGGGCACCAAATGTCATTAATTCTGAAAGTGCTAGGAAACGTTCCTTTACTTCCCCCTCTGACACGTATCTAACACAAACAGCCAGCTGCTCTGATCGCCTATCTCTTGCTTCATCTGCCATAATGGAATAAAGTTTGGAATGTTTAATCTCAGACAGTATGACGCTGGTCACTTCCTGAGCACAACACTCAATCATTTCATTCTGAGATACTGGTGAGATGTATGTGGCGTTTGATGGAGAATTGTAATTTTGCAGGAATGGATCAAACTTCATCAAAAGCCCCATACAAGCAAGAAAGTTGCCTCTGTTTGTGCTCGCTTCACTTTCATCATTGCCACAGAAGGGTAGTCCCTGAGCCCCGAACATTGAGGTAACTGCAACAATTCGCTTCAGATAGTCCCTTCTCTCTGCTATCTCATGTGCATTTGCAGACACCATCATCTGTATAACATCTCCCTGTTGGCTAGTTGCCCGATATCCTTTCCATGCAACAACACTGTCCTTATGGGACTGTGTCATGTCATGCTTATTAAAGACAGACAAAGCTTTTTTCCAATTTCTGTAACCACAACTGACCATCATGCTTGATATTTTTGCCAAACACTCTGTATGGGAAGCAGAAAGCAGCATTCAGGTTGACTGAATACTCTAACCCTGTGTACTTAGCAAACCAGCTGTGGTGAAATGCCCTCTTCTGTGTACCAAAGATGTCTTGTGGATAGCTATTCAGCTTTACCTGTCTGGGCCCTGTGTCTTTATCACCTAAATCACTAAGAGAAGATGCTGCAGCTTCTTGATCCTTTTCTTCCTCTTGGCCTCCTTGCTCACCTTCTGTCTCTGTTTCAGTTTCTTCTTTCTCTAGATCTATTGCTCGACCTCCTCTGAATCTGGATTCACTTCCTTTCTCTGACTTGAACTTGCCTGATGCTCATTTTCCTCCTCAGCCTCTCCTGCCTCACCCTTCAAGGAGTTCAAAAACAAAATTAACATGAAACCCTGAAGTTAAATTAATATCATATCTTCCAAGATTGCTAGATGACTGTGGCAGCGGGGGCGTGGTCAAGCGCCGGTCTGTGACAGGAGGGCGGAGCCAGGGAAGGTGAGTGGCAGAATCACTACACCTGACGGTAATTAACCTGTGTTTGTGTGTCTTCCCAGTAACCGCGCCCTATTTAAGGAGGCAGAGGGAGAGCAGAGGAGAGAGCTCATCCTGGGACTAGAACACAGCGCGTGTGTGTGTTTTTTTCTCTAAAGCATAAAAGTAGGCTGTTACACTGGAAAGTCTGACAATAAAAAGCCTATTAGTACCAGAAGCTTTGTCCTGCCGTCCTCTGTGCTCCACCCACACTTCAGAGAGCTCTACAGTGGTGCCGAAACCCGGGAAAAGGTGGAGCACCAACCTCGCAGCCCCATGGAATCCTCCCCGTTCGCGGACCTGGTCCACGCCCTCGCTACAGCTCAGCAAAGCCAGCACCAGGCACTCGTCACGCTCCGAAAGGAGCAAGAGCGGCGCTTCGAAGCCCTGGTGCTGGCCCAGCGGGAAGATCGCGAGGCGTTCCGGCATCTCCTCGCGTCGGCGGGGTCCACCAGCGCCCCGGCCGCAGGCCCGTCTCCCCTCACCGTGACCAAGATGGGCCCGCAGGATGACCCCGAGGCGTTCCTCACTTTGTTCGAACAGGTCGCCGAAGCCTTGGGGTGGCCGATGGAGCAGCGCGCGGCGCGCCTCCTCCCCCTCCTGACGGAAGAGGCGCAGCTGGCCGCGCTACAGCTCCCCGCCAACCGCCAGCTGGCCTACGCGGACCTTCGCCGGGCCGTCCTCCAGCACGTGGGACGCACACTAGAAGAACAGCGCCAGCGCTTCAGCGCGCTGCGGTTGGAGGAAGTCGGCCGGCCGTTCGCGTTCGGCCAGCAGCTCCGGGACGCCTGCTGGCGGTGGCTGAGGGCTGACGATCGCGACACCGAGGGAATCATCGATCAGGTGGTGCTGGAGCAGTTCATCGCGCGCTTACCAGCCGGAATCGCAGAGTGGGTCCAGCGCCACCGCCCGGCGTCGCTGGATCAGGCAGTAGGACTGGCGGAGGATCATTTGGCGGCTGTTCCGGCGGCAGGACAACCGACGGCGTCTTCTCTTCTCTCCTCTTCTCTCTCTCTTTCTCCCCTCCCTTCTGTGTCCTGTCCTCGCCCCATTCCCCCACCACGGAGGCGGGGGCCGGCTCCACCCCAGCCGGCCCGCCGCACCCGTGGTGCCCTCCCGTTTCTCCCTTCTGTGTCTGTCTCTCCCCCCCCTCAGGTGAGTGAGCCCCAGAGCACCGGTGCAGAGGGAAAGCCCGGGCCGGTTTGCTGGCGCTGCGGGGAGCCGGGCCACCTGCAACAACAGTGCGCAGCATTGGAGGTGGGCGCGGTGGTACGGATCCCCGACGCACCAGAAGCTGCCCTCGATCGGGCCAGAGCGTATCGCATACCGGTGAGTGTCCAAGGAGCTACATATCAGGCGTTGGTGGATTCTGGTTGCAATCAGACCTCGATCCGCCAAAGCCTGGTGCAAGACAAGGCATTGGGGGGAGCACAGGGGGTGAAGGTGTTGTGTGTGTGCACGGGGATGTTCACAGCTACCCTTTGGTGTCGGTCCACATATATTTCAGAGGGGAAAAATCTATAGTGAAGGCGACGGTTAATCCTCGCCTTACCCACTCTTTAATTTTGGGGACTGATTGGCCGGGATTTCGGGGTTTAATGACGTGCCTAGTAAAGAGTGGGTCCTGCCAGTTGACAGGGGGAGGTCCCGGTGTCGCTTTGGCTGGAGCTGCTGTCGCAGAGCCGTCTACGTCATCTCCGCGACAGAGTGAGGAGCCGCCGGCTCCTCCTCTTTCTGTTGGGGAATCCCTCGTGGATTTCCCATTAGAACAATCGCGAGACGAGACTCTGCGACATGCGTTTGACCAAGTGAGAGTAATCGATGGTCAAACGCTCCAGCCGAACGCCACCCCGTCCTTCCCCTATTTTTCTATTATGAAGGATAGATTATACCGAGTGACGCAGGACACTCAGACGAAAGAGCGCGTCACACAGCTGTTAATTCCAAAGAGCCACCGGGAATTGGTATTTCAGGCGGCTCACTTTAATCCCATGGCTGGACACCTAGGGCAGAATAAGCCACTAGCCCGGATAATGGCCCAATTCTATTGGCCGGGGATTCGCGGCCATGTCCGTAAGTGGTGTACGGCGTGCCGCGAATGCCAGTTAGTAAATCCAGCGGCCATTCCAAAAGCGCCTTTGCGCCCCCTACCATTAATCGAGACCCCGTTCGAAAGAATTGGGATGGATCTCGTCGGGCCATTAGATCGGTCAACATGAGGGTACCGCTTTATATTGGTTCTGGTGGACTATGCAACGCGATACCCGGAAGCGGTGCCTCTTCGCAATATCTCAGCACGCAGTATTGCGGAGGCCCCCTTCCACGTCATCTCCCGGGTTGGAATCCCGAAAGAGATTCTGACTGACCAAGGCACCTCGTTTATGTCACGAACACTGAGCGAACTGTATGGGCTATTAGGTATTAAGCCGATCCGCACCAGCGTTTATCACCCACAAACGGACGGTTTAGTCGAACGGTTCAATCGCACCCTCAAGAATATAATTAAAAAATTCGTAAGTGAGGATGCACGTAACTGGGATAAATGGCTCGAACCCTTGTTATTTGCAGTGCAAGAGGTCCCCCAAGCCTCCACGGGGTTCTCCCCATTTGAACTGTTATACGGGCGTAAGCCGCGCGGCATTTTAGATGTGCTGCGTGAAAATTGGGAGGAGGGACCTTCACAAAGTAAAAACGAAATTCAGTATGTTATGGACCTGCGCGCAAAACTCCACACGCTCACACACCTAACTCAGGAGAATTTGCGGCAGGCCCAGGAACGGCAAGCCCGCCTGTACAACAAGGGCACGCGCCTTAGAGAGTTCACTCCAGGAGAGAAGGTACTCATACTGTTGCCCACGTCGAGCTCCAAATTAATCGCCAAGTGGCAAGGACCCTTTGAGGTCACACGGTGAGTCGGGGACGTCGACTATGAGGTAAGGCGAACGGACAGGGAGGGGGCACTACAGATCTACCACCTCAATCTGCTTAAACTCTGGAACGAGGAGGTCCCCGTGGTGTTGGTGTCGGTAGTTCCAGAGAAGGCGGAGCTGGGGCCGGAGGTTCAAAAAGGAACATTGGCATCACGTACCTCTCCGGTCCCCTGTGGAGACCACCTCTCCCTGACCCAACTCACGGAGGTCGCCCAGTTGCAGGCCGAGTTTTCGGATGTGTTCTCGCCCCTGCCCGGTCGCACTAACCTCATAGAACACCACATAGAGATGCCCCCGGGGGTGGTAGTGCATAGCAGCCCTTACAGGCTACCCGAACACAAAAAAAAGGTGGTTCGGGAAGAACTTCAGGCCATGCTCAAAATGGGCATCGTCGAGGAGTCCCACAGTGACTGGAGCAGCCCGGTGGTCTTGGTACCCAAGGCCGACGGGTCGGTCCGGTTCTGTGTGGACTATAGAAAAGTCAACGCGGTGTCTAAATTCGACGCGTACCCAATGCCTCGTATTGACGAGCTGCTCGATCGACTAGGCATGGCTCGCTTTTACTCGACATTGGATTTGACGAAGGGATATTGGCAGATTCCCTTGACTCCATTATCCCAGGAAAAAACGGCCTTTTCCACACCGTTCGGCTTACACCAATTTGTCACACTTCCTTTTGGGCTGTTTGGGGCGCCCGCTATGTTTCAGCGGCTGATGGATAGGGTCCTCCGGCCCCACGCCACCTATGCGGCCGCATATCTTGATGACATTATTATTTATAGTAACGACTGGCAGCGGCACCTGCAACACCTGAGGGCTGTCCTTAGGTTGCTGAGGCGGGCGGGTCTCACTGCCAACCCGAAGAAGTGTGCGATTGGGCGGGTGGAAGTACGGTATCTGGGCTTCCACTTGGGCAACGGGCAGGTGCGTCCCCAAATTAATAAGACAACAGCGATTGCGGCCTGCCCGAGGCCCAAGACCAAAAAGGGGGTGAGACAGTTCCTGGGGCTGGCTGGCTACTATCGTAGGTTTATATCTAATTATTCGGACGTCACCAGCCCGCTGACTGACCTCACTAAAAAGGGGGTGCCAGATCCGGTCCAGTGGACGGAGCAGTGCCAGCGGGCTTTCTCTGAGGTAAAGGCTGCACTGTGTGGGGGGCCACTATTACACTCCCCTGACTTCTCTCTCCCTTTTGTGTTGCAGACCAACGCGTCGGACAGAGGGCTGGGGGTGGTGTTGTCCCAGGAGGGGGAGGACCGCCCCATCCTCTACATTAGTAGGAAGCTGTCGGTGCGTGAGGGGCGCTACAGCACTATTGAGAAGGAATGCCTGGCGATCAAGTGGGCGGTCCTCGCCCTCCGTTACTACCTGCTGGAGCGCCCTTTCATCCTCTGTTCGGACCACGCGCCCCTCCAGTGGCTCCACCACATGAAAGATGCCAACGCGCAGATCACCCGTTGGTATCTGGCACTCCAACCCTTCAATTTCAATGTGGTCCACAGGCCGGGGGCACAGATGGTCGTGGCGGACTTCCTCTCCCGTCAGGGGGGGGGGGGGGGGGGGGGGGAGTCGGCTGCGGGCCGGACAGGTGCCCGGCCTGAGTCGGGCGGTGGGGGTATGTGGCAGCGGGGGCGTGGTCAAGCGCCGGTCTATGACGGGAGGGCGGAGCCAGGGAAGGTGAGTGGCAGAATCACTACACCTGACGGTAATTAACCTGTGTTTGTGTGTCTTCCCAGTAACCGCGCCCTATTTAAGGAGGCAGAGGGAGAGCAGAGGAGAGAGCTCATCCCGGGACTAGAACACAGCGCGTGTGTGTGTTTTTTTCTCTAAAGCATAAAAGTAGGCTGTTACACTGGAAAGTCTGACAATAAAAAGCCTATTAGTACCAGAAGCTTTGTCCTGCCGTCCTCTGTGCTCCACCCACACTTCAGAGAGCTCTACAATGACGTTAGGAATGGGGTTAGCCTACCACCAAAATAAATGCATTGGCCGATTATCTGACATGGCAATGTACAGGAGGCCTACAGTAGCCTATGAATGTTCTCATTAAATTAAATTATTATAAAATAATCATTAATTCATTAAATATTTTGTTGTGTAGGCCTACTGTATGTAAGCTGGCCTATCTTTAACATCCAATGAGACTAGTTTAGACTATAGGCTAAGCCTAGACAGGGAATACAAGTCAAGTTGGCCAGAACTGAATATGAAATAAGGGGCTAGTTTATGCCATGCAAGACAGTTAATTCAACAGAAACAGAGGTGCACTAAAGGCGTTGATCAGACAGGAGCAGCTGAGTGGGCCATCGCTTGCCATTTGCTTTTATCCAAGCTTGATTAAGGCATATAAATATGGGGATTACTTTATTTTCACTCTTATATCATTCAACTGGAGGTGGATAGCCTACTGTACATGTTGTCTTTTTTTCTTTTTAATTCAGTGGGTTTTTGATAGCCTGCACATCAGTGCTGATATGGTGACTTCTGACACACCCACCAAACGAAAGAAAAGAAACTCAGAAGCCGATGCAAAGGCCGATGCAAAGGCAAAGGCCGATGCGGTCACAGTGTTTTGAAATGTTTTCCTACAGTTTCCATTCTTATGCAACGCGTTGTCATCTTTAACTCGAGGAAAGCGTTGTGGGCTACTACATTGCGGCCAAATAGGCTACCTCGTTCAATCAGTGGCCTAGATCAAACCGTAGCTAAACCGTCTCAAAACGGTGCATTGGTTGAACTCGGCCCTGTTTTCTCTGTTGACATTTACTGACCTCGATCACGCAGACCTCTTCAGCATCAGCTCCCTTGTCACTCTCCTGTTTCTCACTCACTCTCTTAAAAAATCGTCATATATCCATCTAGCCAACGAATTGAAAGGACACATTAAATCTTCTCTCGCCATAACTATTGCTACTAATGGCATTTAGTTTTCACTCGCAGTAGTTGAAGAACATACCAATACACAGATGGGACAGAATATAGAAAGCTGTCAAGTTTAACTTTTCACGCTAATATTGACTAACATTTTCCATAAAGTTCAATTTAGCTGCCATAATGTTAAAAGGGACAAGTAGCCTACAACATCACATTTTCTTCCCCTTAGACAAATGTAGGTAACGTTAAGCAATTAACAATGACTGACATCAAATTACAATCTCTTGTTCACTGTATCATTCACTGTGAATTAAGTCCTCTTCTTCTTTTAACAACTCTGGCCTCAGGAACGTAACGTTACAGCAAGAAGGCCTAATAACATACAGCTCCCGCCTGAACCGTGCATGTCCGCCTACCTGGCTATGCTGGGAAACATGATAATTTTATTCGTGTCGTAGCTAGAACTTGTAGACATATTATTGTTTGACTCATTTTCTTGCTGGTTTGTGTTATGTGCAAGTCTGCACTATTTTCAATATACATACATACATACATACATACATACATACATACATGTATATACAGTATACATACATATATATATATATATATATATATATATATACACACACACACACACACACACACACATATATACATATACACACACACACACACACACACACATATATATATATATATATATATATATATATATATATATATATATATATTAGTGCTGTCAAGCGGTTAAAATATTTAATCGCGATTAACGTCACGACTGTCATAGTTAACTCGCGATTAATCGCAATTTAATCGCACATTTTTGTCACATAAAAAAAACATTGTAATTCTCTTATCAGCATAAAAAAGTGAATGGGCTTGTTTTATACCAATTTTTTTTTTTTATTGCAAAGCATAACACGTCTTGACACAGCCACTGCAAAGTAAAACCTAAGCCGAGCACCGGCGCGGGGCTAGCAAGAGAACCATGAGTGAAGTGATCTACTGCTTGAGAGAGATAGGTTACACAGTGACGGTAGGCTTGACTTGCTTGATTATAATATAAAGTACACTATTATATTAACTTTAAGTTGTTCGTTGATAAATATTGCATTGAATCTGATCTTTACTGTTTCAGCTCACTTAACACATTTTGTACTTTTACACTTTCTGCCTGTTGATGCGTCGCGCTGTCCAATCAGAGGCGGCCAAATTTGCATATTACAGGAAGGATTTCTGGGATAGCATTGAGTTTACAGTTCAGAGGGATCTGGCTTCTTTAGACGCTGTCTTCTTAAAACTGAATAAATATTTAAAAAGAGCCAAATGAGCCAGTCTTTTGAACGGCTCTTTTCAAAGAACGGATCACAAAGATGCGGATCCTATCAAAGAGCCATAAATCCCATCTCTACTAGCGCGCCCTGCCCGTGCTGGTTCTTTGGGGGGAGGAGGGCAGAGGACTCTGGCTGTGCGGGGCGTGGCATTACAGTCTAGCTGCTATCGGTTTTCTAAGCAAAGTCTCTGTTCCAAGTTCCTGGCAGTTTCAAAAGCTTATGAAAAACCTACATCATGTCACAGAGCGTTAATCTCGCGATAAAAAAATTATCGCCGTTAAAATTGAGTCAAGTTAACGCGTTAATAACGCGACATTTTTGACAGCACTAATATATATATATATATATATATATATATATATATATATATATGTGTGTGTGTGTGTGTATATATATATATATATTTTATGTATATATATATATATATGTGTGTGTGTGTGTGTGTGTGTGTGTGTGTGTGTGTGTATATATATAAATAACACTGAAAATTATAGGGGGGCTTGGGAACATTTTAGGGGGGCTTAAGGAATTTTGAGGAATTGGAGGAATTTTGAAAATACAGCACCAACCAACAGATCAGCACCAGAATCACAAAACGCATTAAACATATTGCAATTTAAATGTTTCATTTGCATCTTGTAAGTTTAATTCACGGCTCAGTATGTCTATTGGTAGATGCTGTATGGCAATAGCGTAGATTTATATAGGGATGGTAGGGACATATCACAATCAATATTTGGGGAATACAAAATAGTCCCTACCAATATTTACCATTTTATTTTAATATAGCGAAAATCTACATTTATTAATGTAATATTTCAATATACTACGCAGTGGTAGCATTAATTTAAACGTTTTGTTTATGAGAGGTTCTGAGATGTATTCGGAGCTATGACGACCCATGCCACTATTTCATTGGCTGCAACAGAGCGATGGTCATCAGTGGTGCCAGCCAGGTAGCCTCACGCGAAAGCAGAGGTCCATGTGCTGTGGTGCTGAAAGCGGCAACGCATCTGGCTCATAATGGCCCGAAAGTTTATAAATTTGTCATTCTGAATTTGATCACTGTTCTACTTTATAAGCTTAAGAGACAACAATGCCATTGCCACCAAAAAAGAAACGGGACATTAGAAGTTATTTCACCATCGCGACAGTAAGTATAGTGCGCCCAGAAGTTTGATATTTAGCTGTGTCACGCAACACAATTATTGCAGCGTTCAATGAAGGCTTAGCTAAGTGTTATATTTCCTCCTCCCCTCCCGTGTCTTTTTGGAGTGCTAGTTTTAACTGTCTGTAGTAGCCAACAGAATAAAGCCCTGGCAGATACATGCAATAAACACGGGAAGTCATGGAAAGTCATGGAAAGATGCTGATAGCTCCCGTTTTAATTAGTTAGTTAGTGCTAGTGTAGCCTGGTGGCTATAAAGCTTGCCAGTTGTTGTCGCTAATTAATGAAAACTCTGTGCATGAAATTAGACAACAGAAGATAGATGCAAGCCTTGTGCAGGTTAAGAATCTGTGCTTTTGTCACTATAGTTTTCTTTTTGTCCAGTTTGAACTCAGTCATAGCATAATTTCTTTTCACCTGAGCTAAATACATCATGGCAACATGTAGGCTATATTCTAGTCCCCATGTTTGTTAAAAATGGATATGGATATTTTTCTCTTAAATGCACAATATCCCAATAATGTAGAGATTGCATCATTTACCTGAAGTGCAAGAAGTTATTTCTTTGTTCTTATCTGGATTTGTGTTTGCTGTATAATACAGAAGATCCCAATAATAGTTATTTATTTTGATCTTACCTGGAATGTTTTTCTCTTAACTGCATAAGAGGACAAAATGCAAAATGTATGCTGAATTTGGAAAAGGAATAAGTAAAGTGTTCTTGAACTGTTCCGCTGAGTATGAGTGTGGTTGTGTACACGTGATGTATGATCAAGTTATGGGGGGGAGTAAGTTGTAATGTCCCTACCAAAGCTTAGACCAAACCTACACCTTTGTAGTATGGTGATTGGACATTGGTAGTAAATGCAATCATTATGAATCCATCCCCATCACATATGGGAACAAACTTCTCAGAGTAAAGCAATATGTGTGAAAGTGTTTTTCCACCTGGCATATTAACATCATTTATCCCCCCCCCCCCCCCCCAAAAAAAAAAAAAAAAAGATCTAAGCTCTGTCTCATCCCTTTAATTAAGACACAGTTAAAAAGACCCGAGGATACCCCTTCCTCATTAGCAAATGCTCGTCCCCTAGTTTGTTTTTTCTCTCTGCTTTTCTCCATCCCCTGTGGAGTTGCTTTGAAAAGAGACCGTCTTGGTCTCTCACTTCAAACAAAAGTCTTCCTGTCTGCCTTTGATAATTGTCCAAATTGGTCCCTGGCCTCGGGTGAGGAAATCAAGCTGATTTTAATGTCTGCCAGGGTTTCAGCCTACGACGCTATGTCATTTCAGCCTCCTCAGGCAACTGCAACACAAAAGTGTCCTGTCGTCTTTAAGAAAGGTCCTCAGTTAGAGAGCAATCTCACTTAGTTTTGGTCTATTAGTGTCCTGCAGTAGATGGTGTGTGTGTGTGTGTGTGTGTGTGTGTGTGTGTGTGTGTGTGTGTGTGTGTGTGAGAGAGAGAGAGAGAGAGAGAGAAAGAAAGCTTGTGTTTTATAGATCATTTTAAAGTGTTGCGCTTTCTGGGTCAAGTACTTTGACCCTCAGTGTTATTTAGGGACCAGCCACCATGAGAGTGTGAAGGAGAGACAAGTTATACTTTATACATTTACACAGCATCTGCTAATGACTCACAGATTTTTCATGCCCACGTGTATGAATTTGTTAAAGATGCATACTGGGATTAGTTAAACAGGATATTCTATCAATGATCCAGTGTTTTGATATAACAGTGATGGACCCTTGCCATTATTGATGGACCCTGCCAAACAGGAAGACCTATATTTAGTTTTGTCATTTCCTTTTTAAACACAATTTCCTTCGGTCCTGCTGCAGAGTGACAAAGGGTTTCGTAATGAAATCTGAATTAGAATTTTATTTCCATCCCTTCCTGTCTATGCAGATCATGTCCCAAGTCCTGTGCAGGTGAACCCCTGCTACATAGGAAGTCATGATTGTGACACCACAGCACAATGTGTACCAGGAGAAGGACAGCAGTTTACCTGTGTGTGTGCTACTGGATACACTGGAGACGGACGCAACTGCTATGGTAAGAAAGGAGAGAAGGTTTTTCAGTTCAAGTCAATTCAATTCAGTGCAATATAGTTACAGTCATTCATAGAATCATTAGTATTAGTCTCTATCTATTTGAATGTTTGTCCATCTGTCTGTCCACCCACCAATCCATCCATGCATCCTTCCATCTACCCACCAATCCATCCATGCATCCATCCACCCACCCATCCACCCACCCATCCATGCATCCACCCATCCATCCATGCATCCACCCACCCTTCCACCTACCCATCCACCCTTTCACCCATCCATCCATGCATCCATCTACCCACCCTTCGACACATCCATCCATCCATCTTGAGCTTCAAAGTGGAACAAAATGGATGGCTCCTTAAAAGCTGTTTGCTCTGTTTGAGCATCAAAAACTCATGGATTAACAACAACTTAGCCGTATGGCATTAGTGATATGATTGATTTATATTAACGTTCATGATGTATTGGTCTGTATTTTCAACATTATAGATTTAACCATCTTATGTACTCTATCTGTATGTTCATTGACTGAAAACAAATACTAATATAACCTCAGAGAAATATAGACGAGTAGACATGTGATACATTATTTCCTCTTGATTGTGTAAGAAGCTGTTTTGATGTGTCATTTACTAAACTTGGAATTGAGAATAGAAATTCTAACTTGAATGGCCTATTTGATTTTTCCTAATCAGAGTTTGGTAGTAATGAGATATGAGCTTCAAGCTTTCATAATCGAACGCAGCATAAATCCACTCTTGTGTGAGTGAGCCAGAGTTTTGACGTTCTGTTTACATTGCGGAGTGCCTAGAATGATTTGGGATGCTTGCCCTCTTTATCCAGGCTCAGAGGCCTGACATCTTCAGAGGCCGACATCTTTGCTGGCTCTAGGAATGTTAACAGTTATATTCAGCTACAATTCACCAAGCAGTGTAAATAACTGAAAAAGTGTACAATATTGGCTCCCACTTTTGGTGATCATGAACTCCTGCAAGTTAACACACTACCATTTGAAATACATTAAAGTGTACCTGTAGTGAATTTTAATTACTAGTTATTTTAAAAGATCACGTATGATACCAGTGGTTCCATCATGTAACGTTCGTCATAAGCTCTTGTCAAGTACGCGTGAGTTTTAAGTCACTGCTCCAACAGTCAGGCATGGTCAGCGACATGTTGCCTCCTTCATGGGCTGTTCCAGCACCGGTAGTGACGCACAGTTGTTGGTTTGTCCGATTGTCTGGGCTGCAGTGGACTGGTCACTGACCCCGTGTTGCAAACACCAGTCTAAGATAACACATTATCAACCAATCTGCTCATAAGAAATAGAAGAAATATTTACACTTACTCGAGCTGATCTTTGGCTGGATCGAGTTGAAGTTAAAAAAAAAAAAGGCACCGTTCATCATCAGTGTCGCAGTTCTCAAAACTGAACCGAGCTGCTGTCCTGAATCATAAAATGAATCATCCGAAGCGCATAAAATCTGAATGCCATCTCGCAACAAGTTTTACCTCCAAATAACTCAAACGATAGCCCAAATATATCCCTCTATTCCCTAATCCCTAATGGGATGTCAGATAGATTTTATCCTGTTTACAGTGGGTGTTCCCACCGTGAAAGAGAAACCAATCGAAACCGAAAGAGTGAAAGTAATTATCATGCCATTACCATCCCTATGTCCGAAATCGCTCACTTGTTCACTACTTTCTACTCCCTATATAGGGA
This sequence comes from Neoarius graeffei, assembly GCF_027579695.1. NCBI lineage: Eukaryota > Metazoa > Chordata > Actinopteri > Siluriformes > Ariidae > Neoarius > Neoarius graeffei. The sequence continues at coordinate 24,820,368 of NC_083579.1, read as the reverse complement.
ATTACTATATAGAGGACTATATAGTGAGCTCATTGGTAAAATTAAAAAAACGTTTTCAGACACTAGTCCGTTGCGCTGGTATTTACGTCATTACTGTCGCACAATTAAAACGTGCCATATCAGCTGGCTCATGGGGTTTCAAAATAATAAATACATGCATGTATTTTTGTGATAAATACATATTATACTGAGCATATTTCCCACATTAATCAATACAAAACACCTGCATCTTTCAGTTTTTTTAAATCAAGGCTGAATACTTTCTTCTTTGCCACTGCCTTTTATTAAATCAAATTTGAGACTTTTAATTTGATTTCTTTCAGCGTGACCACAATGCATGATGGGATATATTGCTTGGTTAGTGACCATCGGTTGTACACTACTTTTCGTGATGCATTGTGGGATACTTTGAGTGCGCTATATAGGGTGTAATAACCTTCACTATCGTTTCGGACAGCACTACAAAATGGCGTCCTCACTATATAGTGTCCTGTATAGTAAGCAGGGAGCAACTTCGGACACAGGGCATGTGAATAGTCTTTTATGAATGCGAAAGTGCATGCTCTGGTGTGACCGAGTAAGGTGACAAGTTTTATGTTTCATCTAATTTAGGTAAATTAAAAACTATAATATTTGGCAGTGGGCACATAGGAAAGTGTAAAGTATAAAGTTCCTGTCAATATGTTTATCATGCCTGTATAATAAAAAAACTCGCAAAGATGTTTATCTCAATACATGACCTATTCATTCTAAACCTGTTGAGCTTCGCCGGCAAAGGTCTCGACCCCAAAGTACAACCAAATCTACTTGCACACAATGCCATGAAATAATAGATATGCCATAAAGATCTATTACAAGTATTAGATCTATATTTATTCAACGTGTTCTGAAGTTACTTGACTGGGAACTGGGAATCTCGACCCACAGAATACTGTTTGTTTACTCGCACCTGATAACCCGGAATCAATGACTGTACACCACTTCCGGCTGGCAATGGCTGCTCCCTGTGGTTCTGCCTCTGCGGGTAATTCACGGAATAAAATTGTTCACAAAAGTGCTTTTACGTTGTTTTTTTGACTGAATGTGCGTGTCTTTTGTCTATAAGTAATACATAAAGCAAGATTAATGTTATAAGCGTAACCAGTACCGGTAGACTTTAAGTGTTTTGGTATTCATGTCTCTGGTATTTTTAAAAATGATGGTCAACACAAGAAATTTTAGGTGGAAGAATTGGTTACCCAGGTGATAGAGGATATATCACACAATTTGTGGAAATGGTGGACATGGAGAATTAGGGTTGGGTCGATTAAAGAAAGCTGTAGTAGTGTACAACAGTGTGTTACCTCTCTCTCTACTACACAAGAGGAGGAAGATGGTGTTATCTCCACAGCTGTTAACTGGCAGTGGGGGTTTGTTTTAGGTGTAATGAGCTTGTTTGAAGAGGAGTGAAAACAAGGGCTTCACACATCCATCTGAAAATAGTGTCATGGTGTCTTGATACAGCTGTCTCCTTTATCTGTGTCTCACCTTATGTCATCTGCTGAAATCCGCCTACTACATGCCCCCAAAGCTGTTTTTACCCTGTGTTATTACAACCCCGATTCCAAAAAAGTTGGGACAAAGTACAAATTGTAAATAAAAACGGAATGCAATGATGTGAAAGTTTCAAAATTCCATATTTTATTCAGAATAGAACATAGATGACATATAAAATGTTTAAACTGAGAAAATGTATCATTTAAAGAGAAAAATTAGGTGATTTTAAATTTCATGACAACAACACATCTCAAATAAGTTGGGACAAGGCCATGTTTACCACTGTGAGACATCCCCTTTTCTCTTTACAACAGTCTGTAAACGTCTGGGGACTGTGGAGACAAGTTGCTCAAGTTTAGGGATAGGAATGTTAACCCATTCTTGTTGAATGTAGGATTCTAGTTGCTCAACTGTCTTAGGTCTTTTTGGTTGTATCTTCCATTGTATGATGCACCAAATGTTTTCTATGGGTGAAAGATCTGGACTGCAGGCTGGTCAGTTCAGTACCCGGACCCTTCTTCTACGCAGCCATGATGCTGTAATTGATGCAGTATGTGGTTTGGCATTGTCATGTTGGAAAATGCAAGGTCTTCCCTGAAAGAGACATCGTCTGGATGGGAGCATATGTTGCTCTAGAACCTGGATATACCTTTCAGCATTGATGGTGTCTTTCCAGATGTGTAAGCTGCCCATGCCACACGCACTAATGCAACCCCATACCATCAGAGATGCAGGCTTCTGAACTGAGCGCTGATAACAACTTGGGTCGTCCTTCTCCTCTTTAGTCCGAATGACACGGCGTCCCTGATTTCCATAAAGAACTACAAAATTTGATTCATCTGACCACAGAACAGTTTTCCACTTTGCCACAGTCCATTTTAAATGAGCCTTGGCCCAGAGAAGACGTCTGTGCTTCTGGATCATGTTTAGATACGGCTTCTTCTTTGAACTATAGAGTTTTAGCTGGCAACGGCGGATGGCACGGTGAATTGTATTCACAGATAATGTTCTCTGGAAATATTCCTGAGCCCATTTTGTGATTTCCAATACAGAAGCATGCCTGTATGTGATGCAGTGCCGTCTAAGGGCCCGAAGATCACGGGCACCCAGTATGGTTTTCCGGACTTGACCCTTACGCACAGAGATTCTTCCAGATTCTCTGACTCTTTTGATGATATTATGTACTGTAGATGATGATATGTTCAAACTCTTTGCAATTTTACACTGTCGAACTCCTTTCTGATATTGCTCCACTATTTGTCGGCGCAGAATTAGGGGGATTGGTGATCCTCTTCCCATCTTTACTTCTGAGAGCCGCTGCCACTCCAAGATGCTCTTTTTATACCCAGTCATGTTAATGACCTTTTGCCAATTGACCTAATGAGTTGCAATTTGGTCCTCTAGCTGTTCCTTTTTTGTACCTTTTAACTTTTCCAGCCTCTTATTGCCCCTGTCCCAACTTTTTTGAGATGTGTTGCTGTCATGAAATTTCAAATGAGCCAATATTTGGCATGAAATTTCAAAATGTCTCACTTTCGACATTCGATATGTTGTCTATGTTCTATTGTGAATACAATATCAGTTTTTGAGATTTGTAAATTATTGCATTCTGTTTTTATTTACAATTTGTACTTTGTCCCAACTTTTTTGGAATCGGGGTTGTACAACAGCTTTTTAAGATTATTACTTGTCACCCTGTGTGAAAGGATTCTTGGCTGAATTCTGTTACAGATTGTGCCATAACACGTGTTCTTCATCCCAGATATGATGAAACTCCTCTAATGACAGACTTAGGATTAAAGAAAAGTAGTTTTGTATGGTGTCACACCTCCAAATGAGCATCTCTAAGCCAGTTGTTAAAGGTGTCACCTCCTTCATGTATAGTGGCATAGCCCACTGGCACTGCTGTTACTGGGCAATGCAACACTAGGTGGTCAGTGTCTTGTGGGGATCCCTGACATTTAGGGCATATAGGGGACTCTATGTAGCCCCAATGATGCAAACTGGAGGTTCTGGCATGTCTTGATCTAAATCCGGTGAGCAGACTAGGACAACCATCCGACTCCTGGTCCCACACCCTCTGAGTAAAGAAAAGTACTGTTTTGCTTACATCATCAGCACAATATGGACTTGTGCAGAAAATGGGGTCACATAAACAAACAGGAACTTAGTGTATTAGTGGTTATGTTCTGTCTAGAGAAAACAAGTTTTAAAACGAGATGCAAAGAAGACAAGCTTGTAGTCGTTCATGGCTGGATAAAAGACACCACTCTATTTTATTTTTGGTTTGCCAGTACTATATTTTGTATGTGTTTTGTGAGTTTTAGACGAGCATCATAACAGTGATCGTGCTCTGAGGTTTTATTTTAAAATTTCTCACTTTGCTAGAAATTTGACGTCAACTCTGTTCGGTTATACTGGCACTAAATAAGATTTTAGTTACATGATGTGTTCTGAAATCACAATTCTCAATTCACAGCCAAAGACTTCTTTTAAGATGTGTGATTTTTGTCAAAAATATAGTGTAAATTGTACAGGGTTTTTAGCCCTTTAAAGTGTATGTAATGCCTTTTTGTAATGCTTTAAAATGAATATATATCATTCGTAACAACGAAAATTAATTAATAAAGCAGGGGGGAAATAATATAAATTATTTGTTATTTTATTATCAAGCACAAAACTATCAATAAATTGCAGCTTCCGGATCCCGGAAAAAGGCAGCCTTGCCTCAAGGCTAATCTCACACAACGTCACACGTGGAACCCCTGTTATCTGGGTCATTTCAGTTAATCTGACTCCGTGCTTGTTTACTCACCGAAATTGGATATTGTTGTTGGAATCTTAAAAAAATAATGATGGGAAATTGTGCGTTGTATTTGGATGTTTAAATTCCTATACAGCAGGACATTCAGAGAAAAAACACAAATCTAAAGTGACAGTGGGTGAGGTTTGTACAAACGAAGCGGGCAGATTTTGTGTTGTCTACTAATAATAAACCTGATTCATGAAATGTTCGTCACCACCAGAACGACCACATGGGAATTATTGGAGCAAAAAAGAAACCCATTTATTTAATAAATGACATTTGATCTGACATTTGGACAGTTTGTCGATTCCCCTATTATCACACACACACACACACACACACACACACCAGACACAAGATTATACGCAATATTTACACGCTCGCGACATCTGATCTTATCATATCTGATGCACTTTAACAGGAAGAAAAATTTGCACGCTCAATCATCATCATTAATTATTACCTGAAATGTGTTAAATGCACTCAGATTGCAATATTGCAAGATTCAATTTGTTTTCAGTTTTGTTCAGGAAAACATGATGAAAGGTAACCACCACGTTCTGCACATCTCTCTCTCTAGCTATCTCTCCATCTCGCGCGCACTACAGAGGAAGATTGTCATGAACCGAGTGAACTGGCAGTTTCTCATCTTGGGGGCTCGAAAAGATAACCATTTACTCTGCTATATCCTCGATAATCATCTTCCCCTTCAGCCGACATAAGAATCCCAATCACTATCAGAATTCTCTCCAAAACGTGATTTCATATTGAGACTGGTCTAACCATTGCTGCGCACATGAGTGAAATTGATATCTGAATTGTTACATGTGTGACATCACACACACCTTCGGGAACTTCCAGATGAGTCTCGGCATATTCCTTGAAAATCGGCTAATCTTATTGATTTTCCATCAATTTATGGCCTTTTGGATCAGCTATGGTTCAAAAACACATGGTCAATCAACATAACGATTGTTGCTTTGTACAAGGAAAAAAGTGTGGTTTAGAGGTATTCATACATGTCAACCTTTGGTCAATCAAACCTGTATAACCAACCTCCAAAATCCGTTTTTCCCTTATAAAATCCGTATAAGATGCAAATTAAAATAATTTACCTAAAATTTGAATGATAATTAACAATGATATATCCCAGTTACGTACTTTTTATTCACTATTAATAACAATAAACCTTAAGAATGAATACAAAGCTCCAGTGTTTGACAAAAACACAAAGTGTTATTAGCGTAGTTACGAAGGAAATACTTCGTTGTTTGGAGACAGGTTTCACCGAGCGGCTATTATGCGCGAGATTTCATATTAGCCACAAAGTCAGGAAAATCTGTTCGTAAAATTACGTTATAATGACCAAATACAATGAAAAGTATTTTTCCAGTCTCACCTGTGAAAGGTAATCCCATGTGATCTCGTTTGGACAGTAAACCTGTTGGTACAGTTAAACGCAGCACATGAATGAGGCATCTTTATTCTTGGCTACTGTCTAGACGCTATACCAGAGACGGATGAAGAATCTCCACTTTGCCACATCCAATATGGCGGCGAGGATGACGTATGATTCTACGCAGAAGGCGGCGTCTATGTTTATATGTCTATGACTTCCCGGTTGGTGGGATTCTCGCAATGCGGTGTGCGCATGATCAAAAGTGGAACGAAGTCTCGCTACCACAAGATAACGCGCAATTTCATAAGACTCTTTACTGGCTGTCTGTGGTGTACAGTACGTTTGTAAATGTTATGCGCCCTTTTATTATCGTGGGAATTGATTATAGCTCTAAATAAATATTGAAGTTTTTTTAAAGAATCCGTATAACTTTATTTATACGCCCGTATACTACGTTTATTGAATCAAATCCGTATAAAATACGGACATTCCGTATAGGTTGACATGTATGGGTATTACATACGCTTTAATGGTAGAAATACCATATATGCAACAAAAGCTGCAAGTTTACCCTTGTTTACTGGGGTTAAGGTTATAGTTAAGTGTAGATCTAGGATTATTCAGCTACAGGATTAATACTGACATAATATTTCACAAAAAGATAGCAAAACAGACGTTTGTGTGTGTTTTAGAAGCAAATTGTTTGTGGAAGTGCAATTTCACAACCTGCTACAACTCCATGCCACTCCCCAGCTGGATTGAGTATGTATCAGGCAGTGTGTGTGTGTGTGTGTGTGTGTGTGTGTGTGTGTGTGTGTGTGTGTGTGTGTGAGAGAGAGAACAGAAAAAAAAGAGTTTGAGAGAAGGAGGGGGTCTGACACACAGGGTTATTAACAGTGATTAAAACCAGGCCTCCCTGCTCAGCTCCAGCTTTTCCCACACATTCCCACAGGGATGTGATCCTCCTCTGGCCGCCTTCACTCATCACACATGGCATGACTGCAGTCCATGGTTTCTCTCCACCACCAGATTGACAGGACAGACCCACATGCACACACCGGGACAGAACAGCTTTTAACATATGCAGGACCGGATTCACTAACAGATTGCATGTGTTTCTACACTTGATAACACCTGCAAAAAAAATGGTAGTCGATGGAGGATTGTGTCTTTCTCATGAGCAAAATTGTGTTAATTAATGTTTAGCTTTATGAACGTGCAATTTTGGTGCGAAATACAGGGTGACATCAGTGCCAATTGTTTATCATTTTAGATATAATTTTGTGTCCATTGTGCAATCTGCCTCACAGAAATCAATTTCCACCTAGTGAAAACAAAATGAAACTATTTACCAAGTATTAACAATACAAAAGTAACTCAATTATGCTCTATTAAAATAATCATTAACTTTTTATCTTTCTAAACAATGACTTGAAAGTTGATTTCATACATGATAGTCAATAAACATTCACAGATCTGGTCCAAGAGCATTGAAACTGAACACGCAATGTTTTCAAACTCCTGTGGGACTTTCTTTAACATCTGAATATTTAGGACCTGTAATGAAAAACCTTCCCTGACTTTACACATGACATAAATTATGCCCTTGTTCTTTGTAAATCATCCACAACATGCTTACTTGCTGTCTTTTTTAACACACATGTTTTATCGGTTTAATTTCACTCACTCTGTTTCTGAGAATTAACATCAGTTCTCTCTCTCTCTCTCTCTCTCTCTCTCTCTCTCTCTCTCTCTCTCTCTGCTAGACGTGGACGAGTGTACTGAAGGTCTGAGCTCCTGTGGGACTTATGCCAAGTGTGTGAATTTGCCTGGAAGTCACAGTTGCCAGTGCCAAAGCGGTTTTGAGTATGGACATGACAGTCGCACCTGTATAGGTAACAGTCTGCTGTGGTATGCTGTGGTTCTCCTACACATAGTTCAATACAAACCAAACTGACTGTATGGACTGTTGGTACTCGAAAATGGCAAGTGTGCTTTTTCCACTGGTCAATTCTCTAGTTCCAGATGTTTCAGCTATATGGCTTTTGTTAAAGGTCTCATTGGGACTGGAAGCTCGAAGTCAAATATACAGGCATGTAACCTCTAATAGAAAACATTGAGGCAAAGTGGTGGCTCAATGATTAATACTCTGAAATACTGACAGAAGGTCATAAATTCAAATCCCATGAGTGTCTTTTCAGCCAATATACACTAGCTGATCAAACTAGGCAAAGTTAATCTAAACACTTCTGATATGGATCGTATTGGTGTTGTGATTTTGGTTTGTTCATGTGTTTTGCACTTACAGGCCACCATACTTCTCCTTCTCCCATGTTAGACATTACAATGAGGTAAATTACCTAGAACTCGAACCCATGCATTTTCTTGGCTCCATATAAATTTTTGAGAGACACACCCAACATCCATGTACAATCCCAACATAATGTTTAGAAAGAAATGCTTTATATCAGTGCATGATTTGATCCTCAGCTATAAACTAAAACCAGCTGCTTTTTCCTGTATATCCATGTGGGATTTGGAAATACTGTATGGGTAATCAGTGCTGTGATATTAGGAGTTGTTGGACTAATAGACGTGTCAGCATCACACATGTAAAAGTCAGTGTGAGGTGTGTGTTCTCAGAAAGGGTTAGTGTGTTACAGATGTTCAGTGTTGATCTAGACACTCATGTTCTGGACAAAAGCCCGACACAGAGCAGCAGAGAATGAAGGTCTGTAGGTGAAAGGGGCCGAAGTGTAGCTCGAGGCAAGAGGACCAGATGAAGGGGGAAGGGTACTTTTGAAACAATGGTCTAATGTGCTGGGCAGAGGGGAATGTGTGTGGGAGACTCCCAGCTGAAGAATATGTTAACTCTCAACTGGAAACTTTACAATGACAAAGAAAATGGCCTGAACAACCTCTTTTTTAATTAAGCGTCATCTTCAGCATCATCTAAAATGTATTTTTGTTATGAAATTCCATGTTGATTTTTATAGTTTAACCTTCTTTCATCCACAGGGTCAATTTTAACTTTGCTGAATGGTTCCAACATTACCCACAATCCCACTCTACCTGCTGATAATAGTGAAAAGTGGGATTTAGCCCGCGCTTTTTCTAACTGAAGCTGCTGATGCAGCAGTGCTTTATTTCTTTAGTCTATCCTGCTCTTTCACTTCATCTGTACATGCTAATAAAACTTCTAAAGCCTCAACCTTCATGCTAATAACGCTATCAATTCCATTGCACTTGCCATCTCGTAGATCGCTATCTAGCCAAGCTGATTTTTTTCTATCAGCTAACAAATACTGGTTATATTCTCATAAATAAGCCATTCCATACTGTGCTGTTCATTAAGAAATTAATTCTTCTTAAGACATTTCTCCTGGCTGTCTGTCTCACGGTGCTAATATTTAAATCAGCAACTTCTAAAAGTAGCAGCATATTATAGCATAGAGAAGCCATAAAGACTTGCTCTCGATATTCATGCGTGAGCTCTCCTGATAATTTCCTGGGAATAATATCAGGACACATTCTAATTAATTACTTGGATTTCAACTCTTGCTAGCATTCAGATCTACCCACTTCCTGAATAATTTCCACTGTATTCCTATATAAAAGTGCATGTATGAAAGGGGCTATAGTCTGATGTTATATGGCTTGCATACGAGGTGTGTTTTGCTCTCTGAATGCAGATGTTGATGAGTGCCGAAGACATCCGTGCCATCCTCATGCTTCCTGCACCAACACTGTGGGCTCCTTCCAGTGCCGATGCCAGCCTGGATTCCATGGCGATGGCTACCAATGTCACCGTCAACACAGTCTGTGTTTAAACATCTATTACTTTTGACTTCTTATTGTTTTTAAACATGCCAACAATTATATCAGTTCAATACACTCTTTATTGCAGTATAATTACTTGAGCCATAACAGCCATTTGAAGCTAGGACTAAATTAAACCGTCATTGGGACTAAATTAAACCGGTATAGAACAGATACAGTGGCACAAGTGTTTGTGATGTTTCTTAGGTGTCTAGGTCTGTCTTAGATCCTTTTCTTTTTTCTTATTGTACTCAGTTGATGAAGGTCGTCCCAAAACTCCATGTGAGCATCACAGAGACAGTGCACAGAGTGGAGTGGACGGTTTACCTGTGGTGGGAGCATTCATCCCTCAGTGTGACGAGGCAGGCCATTACAGGCCTCAACAGTGCCATGGTTCTACAGGACACTGCTGGTGTGTGGACAATAGGGGGCAGGAGAGAGCAGGAACCCGCACCCCACCTGGTACTCCACCTACCAACTGTGACACACCAGGTAAACATGCCAGATACATGACTCCTTCTCATAGAAAGTTACTGCTGTAGAGGTTTTACCTCTATCTTTGGGACTTTAGAAATATATAATCCATACCACAGTCTTTTCAATGTTAATATTTGCCTTAAAGGAAATACTGTACATTTTTCTTTGTGAGAGCCTTTGTCTGAGTGGCCAAGGATTGAACCTTGAGGTACACCACTGGCACAAAAGCTTATTCAGTGCAAACTTATTCAATATAATTGCTTATCTTCAATCCTCATCTTGGGTTACTGATTTTTACATGGTCTCCTTATGTGAAAACCAGTAACCAGTGTGGGTCTCTGGGTTCTCCGGTTTCCTCCAACCTTGAAATACATGCTAATAGATGGATTGGAGACTCTAAATTGTCCATGCCTATGAATGAGTGCATTGATATGTGTGTGTTTGTGTGCATAGGGGCCTTTCACCGATGTCAAAGATTTTTGTTTTTCATGCAGTGTCTGCCATACTGCCGGACAAACAAAGAAACATAGCCGCAACAGTTAATAATGAAAATCAAGATGACTGCAGTCAGTACAATTTCTCTGAAACAATTAAAAATTGAATTATACTAGCATTGCATTACATCCAAAACCTGAAACATGCAGGCATCACAGATCCATACAATTTACCCACAAATGTATTTATTTATTATTTATTTTGCACACTGCTCTGAGTATGTGTGTGTGTGTGCTCATTGCTCACTTGTGTGCACATGTGTGTGTGTTCACTGCTTCAGATGGTCAAATACAAATACAATTTCGCTGTGCTTAAGTGTACATGTGACAAAAATAAAGCCTTCTTCTTAATTTACACACAAATGTATTTATTCCACTTGAAAAGTGTTCAGCAATCCAGCTACCAGATTTGGGACACTACAACATCCTGAACTCTTTACCTTTTGGGACTTCTAAATACACCGGAGATGCTAAAGGCAGGCAAAAGTACAGATACCTACCAATATTTCGAGGAAGGTTTCATGCCAAAATGTTATGAGAAATTCTTGACAAAGAAAAATACCTTATTATGACAAAGGTAAGCTCAAACGTGGACTTCTAATAATAATAAACAAGCCAAGGCTGAGATCTAGCACATTTTATGGTACTTAGCCTCATCTACATTATCAGTACATAACAAACATGCTGCTAGTCAAACCAAGCATTAGGTCTAATAAAATATACAGTATATCACATCCAAAGCCTACATCCAGATATACATTTTAACACTGCACAGAGCTTTCACAATAACCTGATATAAAATGTTCTACACACACACACACACACACACACACACACACACACACACACAGAGTAATACTTTATCATCTAGTCTTCCCATTTAACTGCAGCTCACCATTTTTCTCATCTTTCTGGGTTCGCTGGGAAGCACTGAAAAGTTAAACCAGGCTTATCTCCACATCTGTTATTACATCCAAAAGCACTACAGGTCTCTGGCATTATTCTTTTAGATGTAATTTCTACAAGTTTATCTGTAGATGTTTACTGAATTGGGCTTACAATCACTTGCATACACTTGTGCCGGTTGTTGTCCAACACAAAGCTTGGCTGGCAACATGGCCGCATAAACAAATTTGCAGTTATGATGATGCCATGTGAAAGGCCTTTATACAGCCCAGTGATGGATTGGTGTCCCCTAGTAGGTGATTTCCTGCCTCACACCCAGTGTTCCCAAAATAAGCTCTGGATCTACCATGGCCCTGACCAGTATAAAGCAGCCACTAAATACGAATGAATGAATAAAGCCAATCTGAGAACCATTTTTATGTTTCTTGTTTTAAAATCCATTCTTAAAAACGTCGTTCAACCAAGACTGGAGTAAAATTTTTAAAGCCATGACACGACAAAGATTCTCTATGCTGCAGCAAATAATAGAGGCCCATTTTTAGATCTTGTATGTTGTTTACAAGATGGTTAGTACTGTTACTTGTAGATGTATTAAACCCCTGAATGAAGAACATCTTTAGAGATTTATCAAACCCCACTCTGGAGCACATTCCCTTTAAACCTCTTTTGATCCATCATCTGTCAAGATACAAGGAAGACATGCATCAAGACTCTTCTCTGTTCTGACATGCAAGGGTTAGAATGAACTTCCCCTGGATGTCTGAACAGCTAAGTCACTGGTTATCTGAAAATCTACCTCTTCAGTGAGCACTTAAGATCACTTATTTGAGAAAAACCATGACTTTTAGTTTCTGTTGCTGTACAACCATGTTATACTAACTCTTCTGTAACAGCAGGATAGCATTCTTAGACCCTGACCTACAGTAGCTGTACTAGCAGGAAGATCTTTTTTTAACGGAGATTGCAAAGCATTTCTGTAAGTCACTCTGGATGTAAAAGCAAAAGTAAATATATTATCTTTTTTTTCAGTAAGTGTATTCTCAGATCAGTAGTATTCAGATATTCCTGTTTCCGTGACTCTCTAAATAAACCCACAAGATGTTGCCTTTTTGACCAATCACCACTGCGATAAGATTATCCATCTTATATAAAGTACTGCATCTACAACTTCAAGATGTTTAAACTCTGTAGGTCCTTTTTAAACGTAGACAGGGGGATTGAAACAGTCACTGAGCCAATCTCAGCTTTTGTATCTGTCAGAATGTGATGAGATCTACCTCACCAGATTTTTCCCTTTTAGACATAGGCACAGAAACAATTAAAAAAATGGAACAGAGTTGTTTTATTCCAGCACATTAGGATGTTCTCTGTTATTGTACTTATTTTCATTGGGGATGTTTTTCATCTAATATCCTTTATCTTTTGCTGTTTCTTCTTTCATTCAGAACGTCCGAAAACTCATTGTGAGCATCAGAGAGACAGGATGCAGGATGGAGTAGCCGTGAGAGCATTCATCCCTGAGTGTGATGAGGAGGGTCGCTACAGGTCTCTACAGTGTCATGGCTCTACAGGACACTGCTGGTGTGTGGACAGTAGGGGGCAGGAGAGAGCAGGAACCCGTACTCCACCTGGAACCCCACCTACCAACTGCGACATTCCAGGTAATCACATAAAATCTTTATTTAATTATTATTTTGTCTTATGTATTGTAGTTTGAGTAATTGGCACAAGGTTGTGGACTTTTGGGTTGTGTGTGTAACCATCCATATATCCATCCTTCCTCCAGTTATTCCATGATAACATAGTAACACAAACACATGTAATCTGTCTTAGCCATGCTGTTATAGAAAACACTATCTAACCAATCAGAACCAAGAATTCAATAGCGATATTGTTTAAAAAGAGTCAGCTCAGTCACTATCAAACTGGTAACAGCATTCTGAGATGTACTGTAATCCTGAAAGTTAGTCATATTCTAATTTTCCAATTGAAGAGCTGATTTCCAAAACCTGGAAATCATTTTTAGTACAATTAGAGAAAAATCTAAATTTCATCTCATCATTTACAGTTTCAATATTTGTGCCATGGTGGACCTACGTAACTGACATTCATATAACTAAAGTGAGATATTTCAGACACATTTTCAAAATGGTGAGTGAGAAAATGTTACATATAGTTTTCAAATATGTTTACTCAAATCAAGCCTGTGTAATTTTTGTTGAAATTCACCCTAATAATGGGCAACAGTGTATATCACTGAATAGGCCTATATCAATGTCATATGAGCCAAATACCTGATTGTGCCAATCTAAGATGAGTTGTGGTCTGTTATTAGTAAGGCTTGTATTAAAATTAACTTATTTAATGTTAAAACAATAGTAAAACTGCAACAAAGTTTTGTAAGACACATTAATTAAATATTTTAATCTCCATACTACATTAGAGGCATTTAGCAGATGCTCTTATTCAGAGCAATGTACAACAGGACCCTAATATATCCACAGCAGTGGACAGCCTGGCGAGCATTTGGAGGTTAAGTGCCTTGCTCAAGGGCAGTTCAGCCATTATTGCTGGTCCAAGGAATCAAATCGGCAACCTTTTGGGCCAAAAGCAGCTTCTCTAACCTTTAAGCCATGGCTTCCTATGTTACATAAAGAATCATTGAAAAGACATATGACCTTATTATGAGAAAGCAATCCTTGTACTCTTTTCCTTTCAGAGGTCTATGCTTTAACAGTTATTAAATTAAGCAAAATGTTCATTAGAGTCCTTTTGTTGTTGTTGTTGCTGTTCTGCGATTTTTCTGGGCATCGTACACATTTTCAAAACTTATTTGATAGCTTAACTGCCTCAGAATAATCTTCAAGCAAGCTACTGTATCATCTGCATGTCCCGTGTCGTCCCCCCCTCAAAACAAACCAAGCAATCTTATGCACGTGACTCGCTAGAACAGAATCAATTGGCTGAAGGACTTAGCAAATTTTGAACCTGACAGCTTCTGGGACTTAACAGATTTTGGAAGCAAAATAAATTTTACATAGGCTCCTAATATTGAAATTAAATGGTTTTGATCATAACACTTACTGATTAGGATGGGCAAGATTTTTGGTTCATTTAATACTTTAGTGCATTTTTTAACCTGGACTTAGCAGGTTTTGGAAATAAGCCCTTCACTTAGGCTCCTCTAATTTGAGTGATTGCTCTAATGTGTGGATTATAAGGGTGAAACTGACCCTTACCATCCCTGTCTGAAAGTCAGTCTCTAGCTCTTGGTGAACAGTCAACAGTATTTTGTAGTGCCATCTTGGCAGCCTGTCATACTCTCATTTCCTAATTAGCTAGTTGAGTAATTGCTTTAATACAGTATGGAGCTGATTACAAAGACTCAATCCCATGCTCTATTTGAGTAGATTATATGGTAGAAAATGAAAACACTTAGTAACATGACCATGCTTGGCATGCTACTGTGTACTTTTCTCACCGCAGTCAGAAATGCCTTCTTATTTTAGCCTTCCACGTTCACAACCACAGACAAAAAAAAGGATCATCCCAAATATTTTATGCAAAGTATATATAGTTCATTTTTCCAGCGTGTCCTTTACAACAATAACAGTATCTATGCCAAAAATCATAAATCATGCTGAAGTAGCCTTCCAGCAGAAGATAGTTTCAGACTTCAAATTTCAAAAATTTCTCCAATATTTCAACTAATCTGCCATTCATACTAATCCATGTGTTTTGTAATTCAAACAGTTTAAAAATGCCTTTTAAATCATTATTGCCACAGGCTTCTACATTTAAAACAGCTAAAGCTGAACTTTTCAAATCTGTTAGTTTTCAAAGAAATTAGAAGTTGTAATGCTTGAAATTCTCACAAAATGGAGTCTTGTGTCCCTTTTCAAACAGGACTTCCTGTTGTGCCACAAATCACAAAATGTCATACAGCCAAGCTTTATCAGAACCACAGAGGTGAGGCATGGGTGTTGGTGCCAGATGGACTGGTTTGAGTATTTCAGAAACCGATGATTTCCTGGGGTTTTCGCACACAACAGTCTCTAGAGTTCTGGTGTGAAAAACAAAAACATTGAGTGAGCAGCAGTTCTGTGGGTGGAAATGCCTTGTTGATAAGAGAGGTCAGAGGAACATGGCCAGATTGGTTCAAGCTGCCAGGAAGGACATGATAACTCATATAATCACTCTTTACAACCATGGTGAGCAGAAAAGCATCTCAGCATGCAACAGCAGAAGACCATATTGGGTTCCACTCCTGCCATCCAAGAACAGGAATCTTAGAATCAAGAACAAATTCCTATTAAAGTGGCCAGTGAGTGTAATAACAATGTACAAAACCATCAGTCAGACCTTGTATGGCCATCTTTACTGTGGAGAAGCAGCTTGAAGCTTAGTTGCATAAACTCTGTAAGACACCTGACAGTCACATGCACTTCAGACATTAACTTTGATCACAATTTTACATCACTGTTCACTTACATACCATGTACAAAGGAAGCTGAAACAATAGGGTGTCAGAATAAAACTCAAATTTAGACCAAAGATGTTCTTTTCTTGAACAATCTCTGAACAAATCTTATTTTGAGTTTCAAGGATATCCCTTTTCAACAGAAATCATGGGTCGATCAGTGTTCTAACTCATTTTAATTGGGAGATGTTGAAAAGAAAACCCTCAACAACTTTCACTGCACATATGGAAGCAGTGGTTCAAATGCTAGTATAAAATTGATATCCTTTCATAGAACAATTCCATGGGAAGCTACATGAAGTTCACTCTGGAAGATAAATAGAACAGTGATCTGGTGTTTTCCAACCATGCTGTTGTGAATGCTTACAGGAAGCCCAAAAATACATGAGGGGTGTGATGTTAAAGGAAAATAATCAAAGACAGATTGTTATGATGCATCCCAATATAAAGCAAATTTGCTGCTGCCAGTTCAAAGTTGATTATTTTCAAATAACATCACACTTTTTTAACCATTTATAGTTGCATTTAATGTTGTAGAACATCCATGAGACAAGTTAGTTCATGATATGTTCTGGTACAGCAGCTATAAACCATTGTTCCATCATCAGCCTCTCTTCTTTAAGGGAAATTCATGCAACTTGAAAATAAACTTTAATTAAACAGCCTTCAAGTATTGTGAAGGGTCCACCATATAAGGCCGGGTGAATGGGTTAAGAATTCAACAGCCCTGTGCTATAAGGTCTCTAAACACTTAGGCAAAGAAAGTGCCCATAAATACTAAGTCCTAATAAAAGGCATGCATGCTTGTTAGATAATCTTTGTCAAAATAGCACCAGAGAACACCAGAAAAAGATTAAAAAGAACAGTGTTGTCCCCTATGTGTCTAAGAGACCCTGGGGGATTCTCAGCAAACATTACATTACTGTGTATTTTCAGACCCAGTAGCCCACTCTGGTAAAATATGCTACACTCAGAATACCATACACCAAAAGACAAATGAAACACCATGATATATGCTGCAGTCCATACACATTACTAAAAGAGTTTCATATCTGTATTGATTAGTGACACGTGCTTCATGGGCAAAAATAGAAAGTTTATGCCCTGAAATCTAGTTTCAGCAGTTTGTCTCATATCTGGATATTTTAGTGTGCCAAATATCCGTATCTGTATCTTTATCTTTATTCAGATTTAAATGCGAAGTGAGGGGAAAAAACCTAAAGGTAGAAATGGCAACACAGACTGTGGATTCTGGCTCTGACAGTTCCTCAACCTCAGCTACATCACTCAAGTCCATAACTGGTCACATGCAGGACTGTTTTGGGTTTTTTGATTTTTTTATCCTGATTATCCATTCATCCAGTTATGCATCAGGGTCACAGGGGAAGCTAGAGCCAATGCCAGCTAATTTCAAGCAAGGGTCCAACAATCTATCACAGGGCTAACATGGAGACAAACAACCATTCACACCAATGGATAATTTAGAGTAGCCAATTGATCTAATCAATAGGTCTTTGGACTGTGGGAAGAAACCCACACAGGCACAGGGACAGCATGCAAACTTCACACAGAAAGACCCCAGTTGGCCATGAGGTTCAAACCCAGAACCTTCTTGCTATGAGGCGACAGGTCTAACCACTGCACCACTGTGCCTCCAATCCTGACTATGTCATTATTATTTTTATTTGTTCCTGTCCATGATATGGTGTTCAAAATTTAGCTGGTTCTAATTCACAAAATATAAACAAACTAATAGGCTAATTTAAACCACTACAACTCTGACCAGGCAGGCTCTAAGGATGAATGAATGAATACGCTTTATATCTTGCTAATTGTTCACACCTAAATGAAAGTAAAAACCTCCTGCTAATAAGTTTTTTTTTTTTTTTCCATCCCGTGGGATATCAGTCCCATGCACACTTTTAACCTTAAGCCTGTTAACATTAGCAAGCTTTCTGGCAAAGAAAAACAATTGAATAGTGCACCTCCTATTCATATCTGCATTTGAATCTGTTTATTCAGAATCATATTCAGTTTCATCTCTATAATATAATCTAGTTAAAGGCAGCATGCTGACATCTTTCAGTTCAGCTAAGCCCTGACCAAAATGAATATTTGTGAACTGTAATGGAACTAAACCCTAACTAACCCAGACTTCAGTATAAGGACTTTAAGGTCATAAGGGCATATTTAGAATTCTAAACTTATAAATCTAGGCTCTAATTAGATTCAGCTCATATATAAATATTAACAACACCATGATGGATTCTCAAGAACCTGTTTTAGTATTTGATTACAAAAATAGCTTTGATTTTTTTTTTTTTTTTGCTTGGTGTCTTTGCTTCAGTGGTGCTTTATCAGACAGAGAAGATGGGAAGACCAATATATGCATTTTTAAATTAAAATGGTGATCCGTGAATCTAATCTCACTTTTTTCCTCTTTTTATTTCCATCTCTGTCTCATGCCACTGCTCATGCAGAGCGTCCTAAGACTCATTGTGAGCAGCATAGACACAGTGCACAGCAGGGAGCAGATGGTGTGCCTGTGGTGGGAGCCTTCATCCCTGAGTGTGACGAGGAGGGTCACTACAGGGCGCTACAGTGCCATGGCTCTACAGGACACTGCTGGTGTGTGGACAGTAGGGGACAGGAGAGAGCAGGGACCCGCACCCCACCTGGGACCCCACCTACCAACTGTGATGCTCCAGGTAAACACTGGTCAACCCATTAGAAAATCATTAGAAAAACCCATTAGAAGTTTTAGGCATAACTTCATCTATTTTGCATGTGTATTGTTGTAGTATTGAGATTCAACCTCCACACTCTGTGGATATGCTTATTGGCTTACTTGGTACTTTCATGACATTGCTGAAGTACTTGACTTGGTTTGATTCAACTGTTCACTAGATTTCTAGCTTTTGAGAATCTCCCTGAAAATCTATAAATATGTTGAGCAATGGTTTTGTTTAGCACCTGAATGATGACATTATCTTTTAAGAACAACTTATACTGGTTTTTGTCCTCATTGGTACCAATATGGATACTGACTCTGGCAAGTGAGGTGAAAGGAAATATGTGTCTCAGTGCTTGCAGAAGTCAAGTGCTCTAACACACAACAATGTTTTGCATAAACTTTCTTCACTGCTCCATGCTTATGAATACCTTTGTGTGTGTGTGTGCAATTCACAGCACCTTGTACTTATGATTAATGTTTATGATCACTGATACAGCTCTGTGCATTCATGCTGGCAATCCACACACACTTTATTTGAGATACTATTTGTCCAGATGTCCGCATCATTATCATTTCATGCTGTAGGTACACTAGGCTTATGTCACATAGTATCACATGGTTTTGATATTGGTATCAGAGCATTTTTTACAAGTACAATATGAGTAAATGAGAATGGTATGTGATAGTGTATAAGACCACCTAAACCAAGACCAAGTCATGACTGAGACCAAAGTGTATCGAGACCAAGACAAGCCCAAGACCAAGGCAGGGTGAGACCGTGTCAAGACCAGGACCAGACCAGTGTGTGTGAAGGGGACAGGGTTGATGTCCGCGAACAGCAATGAAAATTTTGAATTAGCAATGAGTCACATTATTGGTCGTATTTGAAGCAGGAAGTTTTACCTCCAATCCCAGTAATGATGTTAACAAATAAATCAGACAATGCACAGGCAATTTAGTGACATCCCCACAGTTGTGGTCTTGACCAGTCTTGAAATAAAATCCCAAGTCCTCTATGTCCTAGACTGAGACAAAACCGAGTAAAAATCTGGTCGATTCTGAGACGAGACCGGGACCTTCAAAAAGTGGTCTTGAGACCAATCTCAATCTCAAGCACTACAACACTAGTATGAGATGAATACCAGATACCATTATTGATATCAATACATCTTTAGTTCAAAATGGACATGATATATACAGTAACATTAATATAGCTAACAGGTAACATTTATGACAACAGAACAATCACAAAAAGGCATACGGAAATAATCTTGGATTTGATTAAAATTACTTTTACATTTGTATGGAAACAATTTCAAATCCTTTTTTAACTTTTTTTCTACAAATAAATTTCCAGTATCCTCTTCATTTTTATTGTACTGTCGCTTTCATTTTTGTACTTTTCACTTTCGCTTTCCTTTTTCCGGTTTTTTTTCCCCCGGTTTTTTCTCTTTCTTTTTTCGGAAGAACGCCGAGACCGGAAGCTTTCTTTTTCTCTCCTCCTGTGTAAAGACCACAAGCGGAGGCCATCCACATCTGATCTGCTTTAATATCAACAGATTTTCATTTAAGGTACGTGAATCTTTTCATCATGGCACACCTTCAGCCTGTTCAGTGTGCTGAGTGCAGGATGTTTAGTCATTCTTCCTCCGTCACTAGCAATAGCTTTATTAGCTTTACTTGTGATAAGTGCAGATTAGTTAGCTCTCTGACGGAGAAGATTACAGTGCTAGAAGCGTGTGTCCAGGCTTTAGAGCAGGTTAGTGAGCGTGAGAACAGTGTAGTTTCTGTTAGGGAAAGTCTGGACGCCCTAGGTGGAGTTAGCAATCCCCCAACTCCGGCATTAGAGCCTTTACAGTGGGGCGAATGGGTGACGGCTCGGCGGCATAAGCGTAGAGCCAAAGCTACCGCTGAGGCTCACCCACGGGAGCACCACTCCTCTCCGCGTCACGTGTCGAACAGGTTTGCTCTCCTTAGTGATGCACCCACTGAGAAACCTGAAAGAGCTCTGGTTATAGGGGACTCTATCATACGGCACGTGAAATTAGCTCAGCCTTTAGGGGCACCAGCAGCTTTAGTCAGGTGTATACCGGGAGCCAGGGCGCCGGACATAGCAGGTAATCTTAGGGTCCTAGGCAAGCACAGGTTCTCAAAGATAGTTATCCATGCAGGAGCTAATGATATATGCCTTCGTCAGTCTGAGGTTACTAAGAGTAACTTTGTAGAGGTGTTTAAATTAGCGAAGGCGATGTCCGATGCTGTAGTATGCTCTGGCCCCATCCCAATGCGGCATGGCGATGTAGCTTACAGCAGGTTATGGTCGCTGAACTGCTGGCTGTCCAGGTGGTGCTCTGAAAACAGTGTGGGCTTTATAGATAATTGGGCTAATTTTGAGGGCACTGCTGGCCTGTTAGGGCGGGACGGTATCCATCCCACTCGGGAAGGTGCTGCTCTCATTTCCTGCAGCATAGGTCATGGTCTCAGAAGGGGTCTAGTTAATTTCTGACAATCCAGAGCCAAGGCCAGGGAGCAGATGAACAGGCTAAACCGACTGTCTGCTAGCTGCACAGAGTCCTCATTCAGGGTCCACTACATCGAGACTGTGTCTGTTCCCCGGGCTAAACAAAAAGGTAGAAATTTTTAGAGTTTTTGCTCCAGTAACCTAATCAATATAAAATTAGATCATACTGACTGTACAGCTGCTGCCAGCACCTTTGATCTAAAGGTGGGGCTAGTAAATATTAGATCTCTTACATCTAAAGCGCTAATGGTTAATGAACTCATTACTGATCAGGAGTTTAATGTACTGTGTTTAACAGAAACATGGATTAAGCCAAATGAATATATAGCATTAAATGAAGCGAGTCCTCCTGGATACAGTTATATACACCAGCCTCGTCTAACTGGCAGAGGAGGAGGCGTCGCGGTTATTTATAATGATTATCTAGGTGTAACACAAAAACCTGGTTATAAATTTAATACATTTGAAGTTCTTCATACTCATATAATGTATGTAGCCTCGAAAAATAAGTCTACCCAGTTAATTCCATTGCTTATTATTTACAGGCCCCCGGGGCCATATTCTGAGTTTCTTTCTGAATTCGCAGATTTTATCTCAGATCTGGTTATTTCCTTAGACAAAGCTTTAGTTGTCGGAGATTTTAATATTCACTTCGATAACCCAGAAGACCCTTTAAAAACAGCGTTTGTGTCCATCTTAGACTCAGTCGGGATTAAGCAGAATGTCATAGGACCGACCCATAATGGTGGTCACACCCTTGATCTAATACTAACATTCAGATTAAACGTAGATAATATAGTCATACTTCCACAGTCTGAAGTTATCTCAGATCATTGTCTCATCTCATTCAAGATATGTCTGAGTAATAATATATGCGCCTCACCACGATACTGTATTAAACGTACTTTCACGTCAACTACTGCACAGAGCTTTATAAATGATCTCCCAGAGCTGTCAACTTTGATTGGGTCACTGTCAGTCCCTGCAGAACTTGATCAGGCAACTGAATGCTTAGAGTCAACATTCCGCCATACTTTAGATAATGTAGCTCCTCTAAAAAGGAAAATGGTCAGAGACAAAAAATTAGCACCCTGGTATAATGATGACACTCGCACATTAAAAGAGACCACTTGAAAATTGGAACGTAAATGGCGTCAAACAAAATTGATAGTGTTCAAATTAGCTTGGAAGGAGAGCTTCCTGAAGTATAGAAAAGCTCTTAGTGCTGCGAGATCAACATATTTCTCCTCCCTAATAGAAGATAACAAAAATAATCCTAGATTCCTATTTAATACTGTAGCAAAATTAACCAGGAATAAGTCCACTATCAACACATGCACACCTGCAGTATGTAGTAGCAACGACTTCATGAATTTTTTTAATGACAAAATTGAGAATATCCGACAAAAAATTCAAACTACTAATTTAAGGTTAGACAATGAAAGTGACCTTGTAGTTAACAATATAACTGTATCAGATCATCAGTTAGAATGTTTTACTCCCCTAAAAGAAACTGAATTACTTTCATTAATCTCTACATCAAAAGCCTCAACTTGCGTACTAGATCCCTTACCGACACATCTATTCAAACAGATAATGCCTGGAGTAATTGAACCACTTCTAAAAATAATAAATTCTTCTCTTATGATTGGCTATGTACCCAAATCCTTTAAACTAGCAGTTATCAAACCCCTGATTAAAAAACCTGACCTTGATCCCTGTCAGCTGTCCAATTATCGGCCAATATCAAACCTCCCCTTTATCTCCAAAATCCTTGAAAAAGCTGTGGCACAGCAGTTATGCTCATATTTACATAGGAATAACATCCATGAAATGTATCAGTCAGGATTTAGACCTCATCATAGCACAGAGACAGCACTGGTTAAAGTAGTAAACGACCTACTGTTGGCATCTGATCAGGGCTGTGTCTCGCTACTTGTGTTGCTTGACCTTAGTGCAGCATTTGATACCATTGATCATTCCATTCTTCTGGATAGACTAGAAAATGTTGTGGGAGTTAAGGGAATGGCCCTCTCCTGGCTCAGGTCTTATCTAACTGATCGTTATCAGTATGTTGATATAAATGGTGATATTTCTAGATGTACCGAGGTAAAGTTTGGTGTTCCACAAGGTTCTGTCTTGGGTCCACTGCTTTTTTCTCTATATATGTTACCTCTGGGCGATATTATTCGTAAACATTGTATTAGTTTCCACTGTTATGCTGATGACACACAGTTGTATGTCTCTGCAAAACCTGATGAGAGACACCAGCTTAATAGAATTGAGGAATGTGTTAAGGACATTAGACACTGGATGCTTATTAATTTCCTTCTGCTTAACTCTGACAAGACTGAAGTACTTGTGCTAGGACCACATACAGCTAGAAGTAAGTTTTCTGATTACACAGTGACTCTGGATGGCCTTTCTGTTTCTTCACGTGCAGCAGTAAAAGACCTCGGAGTGATTATTGACCCCAGTCTTTCATTCGAAACTCACATTGATAACATCACCCGGATAGCTTTCTTTCATCTCAGAAATATTGCAAAGATAAGAAATTTAATGTCATTGCATGATGCAGAAAAACTAGTCCATGCTTTCGTTACCTCCAGGTTGGATTATTGTAATGCCTTACTGTCTGGATGTTCCAATAAGTGCATAAACAAGCTCCAGTTAGTTCAAAATGCAGCAGCAAGAGTCCTTACTAGAACTAGAAAATATGACCACATCACGCCTGTCTTATCCACACAGCATTGGCTCCCAATCAAATTTCGTATTGATTATAAAATACTACTATTGACCTTTAAAGCACTAAATGGTCTCGCACCACAGTACCTGAGTGAACTTCTGCTCCTCTATGACCCGCCACGCCTACTTAGATCAAAAGGTGCAGGCTATCTGCTGGTACCTCGTATAGTGAAGGCTACATCAGGGGGCAGAGCCTTTTCTTACAAAGCCCCACAGTTATGGAACAGCCTTCCAAGTAATGTTCGGGAATCAGACACAGTCTCAGCATTTAAGTCTAGGCTGAAAACATATCTGTTTAGTCAAGCCTTTTGTTAATGGTGTTTATGAGGTAAAGGAGTAGATCTGGAGGGTCCTCAGACATAGAGTGTTTTGGTAAACTGGGATGTATGGATGCTGTCAGTCCCCACTCGCTTGCTCACTCGAGTTTGTTGACGGTGTAGTGGCTGTCTGCTTTATGTCCCGGGGCTCCCTCATGCTTGTGTTACCTTCTGGCTCTCTCCTTTTAGTTATGCTGTCATAGTTAGTTGCCGGAGTCCCTGCTTGTACTCAGTGCAATATGTATACTGCTCCTACTTATTCAGGTGACATTGGGCATACCTAACAACCTGTATTTTCTTTCCCTCCCCCCCACCCCAAATCTGTCCCTCTGAGTTACATGGAGTCAACAGGAAATATTTTGGTGGAGAGGGTGGAGACCTCGACTGGCTATCGTAGCCTGCAGGGAATCGGCCGTCAGAAATTCTGTCGCATGTCCCTGACCCGGTGAAATGTAACTGAATTGTCTTGGCCAGCCCTAAGGGTCCCATCTGCATCTCATCATTGCTGAGGAGTGTGCTCCCATCACCCAATCAAGCATCCAGCCAGAGCAGGTCATGATATTTTTTACCATATTAACATGCCATTGTTGTGTGTTATGCCTGATGTAAAGACTCTTGTCTCTGCGAGCCTACCACACAGATTTAATACTTGTCATTTTTAGGGCATACCTAACAACCTGTGTTTTCTTTCTCTCTCCCCCCCCCCCCCCCCAATCTGTCCCTCTGAGTTACATGTTGATCCTGGGATTGAGATGCTGGCCTCTTCTGCCCCTCGGACCTGCTTGATCCATCCTGGTGCCCTGTGTCTGGTCGGACTTTTATCGCACCGCTCCTGTGAAGGACGGCCCCATGAGGACAGTTGAGGGTTATACCTGTTAAAACTGTTAATATTATAGTCAGGCTGTCTGTTGTTGCCCAAATGAGGATGGGTTCCCTTTTGAGTCTGGTTCCTCTCAAGGTTTCTTCCTCATGTCATCTGAGGGAGTTTTTCCTTGCCACCGTCGCCACAGGCTTGCTCATTGGGGATAGATTAGGGATAAAATTAGCTCATGTTTTAGGTCGTTCAAATTCTGTAAAGCTGCTTTGTGACAATGTTTATTGTTAAAAGCGCTATACAAATAAACTTGATTTGATTTGATTTGAATTTCATTCAGTAATTTTTATTCAGTAGCAAATTTAAATGATTATCCTAAGATCTTCACACTTCTGCTGTCTTTGTCGATGATTCATTTAGAACGCCCGAAGACTCAGTGTGAGCAGCACAGAGACAATGCCCAGGGCAGACCTGGTGGTTTACAGCTGGTGGGAGTGTTCATCCCTGAGTGTGATGAGGAAGGTCGCTACAGGTCTCTACAGTGCCATAGCTCTACAGGATACTGCTGGTGTGTGGACAGTAGGGGACAGGAAAGAGTGGGCACCCATACTCCACCTGGTACCCCACCTACCAACTGTGATGCTCCAGGTAAGCACTGGTAAACCCATTAAAAAAATCTTAGGTTTTAGGCATAACTTCATCAGTTTTGCTTGTGTAGAGCAGAAACCTGTACCCCACCTGGTACCCCACTGACCAACTCCAGGTGCTCCAGGTAAAGGCTCCACAACTCCACAACTTGCAGATGATTCTTCTTAGGGGCCATTTCCTTGTAAGTCTTTTTCAGGAGTTCATTTTACTTCCATCTTCCAGAAATGTAGTTAGGTGTAATTGTAAATCTGGCAGCTTGAGAGCCAGTGGGTGATGTATAGACAGGGGGCATATCAAAAGGAAAGCCTGAATAAATGAGTGTAGAGACATAACATAATGACTGCATATGTTTCATGACAGGTGTACTGCATTATATAGTTAAGCAAATAACATCATACCATACCCTGTGGCATGTGTAAAATTGCTTAGCATACCCAGTTGACATCTATATTGGATCAAGATGGCAAGTTCTAAATGACATAGAAAGAGGTTTCCTCATTGGGGCCAGATGGTAGGGGAATTTTCTGTGTGTCAGTAGAAATAATGGGTAAATGGATATCTGTATTAAGATCTATGGGAATTCCAGTAAACAAGGTCGAAAATTGTTGTTGTAAAGATACATTCAGTGACCGTGATGGTCGTGCACTGAGTGACTGAAATACTTACAAATCAATACACAGTTCTTCTGATAGAGCACCTTTATCCTATAATAAAAATATTTTATCCTGGTAGGAGTGGTCTTTACCTTGTTGACAAGGCTCCCTCCACTGGGACCAACATGTTAGACAGTACTCTCAGCCACCATCATCAAAACACCAACTGAGGGAATATGATTTGGAAGAAAGCCATTCCATTCTCACACAGTTCCAGAGACTTGTAGGAGTTTTTTATTAGTCTTTCTTTGGTCCCTAAAACCTAAAACCATTCTAAGAACTATAAACATTATCAAAGGGTTTTCCCTTGAATTAGTCACCTGTATGAGGGTAAGTCAAAAATTTCTCAGCCAAATTGAAAAAAATCTTTATTTATGAAAATAACAAAGCTATTTCTCTACATATCCTCCATTTAAGTCTAAACACTTCTGCAAGCAATGTTTCCATTGGAGAATTCCTTCTTTGTATTCCTTTTTTTTAATTCTTTTGAATTCCTTTTGAAATTATAACATCTGTCTTAGAACTTTTTGACTTACCCTTGTATATACAGTGTATTCTTTGTGTCCCAAAATATAATTATTTTGAGGTTAGCAATTAGGTCAGCCCCTTGGTGTGGGTCCAGTACCTTTTGGTATTGTATAATATAATCATAAGATATAAAAATACAACCATGCTACTGGGTGGCACGGTGGTGCAGTGGTTAGCACTGTTGCCTCACAGTAAGAAGGTTCTGGGTTTGAACCCAGTGGCCGACAGGGGCCTTTCTATGTGGAGGTTGCATGTTCTACCCGTGTCTGCGTGGGCGTCCTCCGGGTGCTCCGGTTTTCCCCACAGTTCAAAATTCAAAGAAATGCCCTTGAGCAAGGCACCTAACCCCCAACTGCTTCCTGGGCTATCCTACAGCTATCCTGTAGCATAGCTACCCACTGCTCTGGGTGTGTGTGTGTGTGCTCATTGGTCACTTGTGTGTGCATGTGTGTGTTCACTGCTTCAGATGGGTTAAATGCAGAGGAGATATTTCACTATGCTTACAGTACCTTGAAAAAGTATTCATACCCCTTGAATTTTTTCACATTTTTCCACCTTACAGCCACAAACTTAAAAGTTTTTTATTGAGATTTTATGTGATAGACCAACACAGAGTAGCACATAATTGTGAAGTGAAACGAAAATGATAAATGGTCTTCAAAATTTTAAACAAATAAAAATCTGAAAAATGTGGTGTGCATTAGTATTCAGCCCCCCTGCGTCAATACTTTGTAGAGCCACTTTTTGCTGCAATTACAGCTGCAAGTCTTTTGTGGTATGTCTCTACCAGCTTTGCACATCTAGACACTGAAATTTTTGCCCATTCTTCTTTGCAAAATAGCTCAAGCTCAGCCAGATTGGATGGAGAGCATCTCATCTCATCTCATCTCATTATCTCTAGCCGCTTTATCCTGTTCTACAGGGTCGCAGGCAAGCTGGAGCCTATCCCAGCTGACTACGGGAGAAAGGCGGGGTACACCCTGGACAAGTCGCCAGGTCATCACAGGGCTGACACATAGACACAGACAACCATTCACACTCACATTCACACCTACGGTCAATTTAGAGTCACCAGTTAACCTAACCTGCATGTCTTTGGACTGTGGGGGAAACCGGAGCACCCGGAGGAAACCCACGCGGACACGGGGAGAACATGCAAACTCCACACAGAAAGGCCCTCGCCGGCCACAGGGCTCGAACCCGGACCTTCTTGCTGTGAGGCGACAGCGCTAACCACTACACCACCGTGCCGCCCCCATGGAGAGCGTCTGTGAACAGCAATTTTCAAGTCTTGCCACGGATGCTCAATGGGATTTAGGTCTGGACTTTGACTGGGCCATTCTAACACATGAATATTCTTTGATCTAAACCATTCCATTGTAGCTCTGGATGTATGTTTAGGGTCATTATCTTGCTGGAAGGTGAATCTCCTTCCCAGTCTCAAGTCTTTTGCAGCCTCCAATAGGTTTTCTTCTAGGATTGCCCTGTATTTAGCTCCATCCATCTTCCCATCAACTCTGACCAGCTTCCCTGTCCCTGCTGAAGAAAAGCATCCCCATAGCATGATGCTGCCACCACCATGTTTCACAGTGGGGATGGTGTGTGCAGGATGATGAGCAGTGTTAGTTTTCCGCCACACATAGCGCTTTGAATTTAGGCCAAAAAGTTCAACTTTGGTCTCATCTGACCAAAGCACCTTCTTCCACATGTTTGCTGTGTCCCCTACATGGCTTCTGGCAAACTGCAAATGGGACTTCTTATGCCTGTCTTTCAACAATGGCTTTCTTCTTGCCACTCTTCCAAAAAAGGCCAGATTTGTGGAGTGTACGACTTATAGTTGTCCTGTGCACAGATTCTCCCACCTGAGCTGTGGATTTCTGCAGCTCCTCCAGAGTGATCATGGGCCTCTTGGCTGCTTCTCTGACCAGTGCTCTCCTTACTCACTCTGTCAGTTTAGGTGGACGGCCATGTCTTGGTAGGTTTGCAGTTCTGCCATACTTTTTCCATTTTTGAATGATGGATTGAACAGTGCTTCCTGAGATGTTCAGAGCTTGGGATATTTTTTTATAACCTAACCCTGCTTTAAACTTCTCCAGAACTTTATCCTTGACCTGTCTGGTGAGTTCTTTGGTCTTCATGATGCTGTTTGTTTTTCATTGTTCTCTAACAAACCACTGAGGCCTTCGCAGAACAAGTGTATTTATGCTGAGAGTAAATTACACACAGTAGGACTCTATTAACTAATTAGATGACTTCTGAAGGCAATTGATTGCACTGGATTGTATTTAGAGGTATCAGAGTACAGGGGGCTGAATACTAATGCACACCACATTTTTCAGATTTTTATTTGTTTAAAATTTTGAAGACCATTTATCATTTTCGTTTCACTTCACAATTATGTGCTACTCTGTGTTGGTCTATCACATAAAATCTCAATAAAAAACTTTTAAGTTTGTAGTTGTAAGGTGGAAAAATGTGAAAAAGTTCAAGGGGTATGAATACTTTTTCAAGGCACTGTAAGTCTGTGCTTGAGTGTATGTGTGATAAATAAAAGCTTCTTGTTGTTCTTACTAGGAGAGTTCTTGCTAACCCGACTGGGATAGGCAGAGAGTTTGGGACTAGCAAATCTATTAATGCTTGAACTGGTGTCCTCTCAACCATTATGGTGCATATTAACCCAGTCCAATTTTACTTAAGTCTGTAATGACTAGAACCCACCAGCCAAAGCCATCCCCTCCTACACACTAGCATACCAGAACAATTGGCATTGTTCTTATCCTGTGGTTTCATGGTTGAAGCCCACTTTATAATGTCAGTCTGAAAAGTGGGTTCCTTTAGGCAGCCCATCCTCCCTCAAGTCTGGGAACAAGAAACTCAATTCTTTGCTGGCTGCTGTCCAGGGCAAGGTTGGCCTCGGCTTGGTTTCAGCAGAGCTGGAAATCCTAGATGCTTTTTTTGGGTTTTGTTCATGGACATCTGCATGGGTTTTGTTCTTGTACATCAGTTTTATTATGTACATCTGCAAAGATTTTAATGTCTTCCTCTTTAGCAGGACAAAATGACTGAGTTCTTATCCTTGCTTTTTCATTTTCTTTTTGTCAGTAGGACATGATATCCACACCAACAGTTGAGCATTATAGCACTGGACAGTGAGACTAGGCTCAGCTTGACTTGACTTCGCAAATTACCCATAATCATCCACATGATTGCTATTTTAAAGTACGCATTAATGGAATTTGGTTACCCATCTCACCCAGATAACATACAAGCCAAGCTTGGACATACAGGTGGAGGACAAGTAGTGCAGACACTTGATTGATCAAGCACACTGGCATCCTATTCATCTTGTGTTGCTTTTTAAACAGTCTTCAATATTTTCACTAAATATTAAAGTACTGGAACATTTGGCTGTGTTTGAAAGATGCACTATTTTCACAAAGCATAAGCACTCAGAACATATTACAGTAATTCCCTGTGCTTCATACTTAATATGAGAGATAAATATGGCAATGCCAAGCACATTTTGACATCCAATGAAACATGTCAGGTTTCAATTCAAAATTGCTTGTTTCAAATTATGCAATGGGAAAGTGATGCACACTCAGCCAGGACACAGATAGTCCTGGGTTTGCATTTGTTACAGAGCACTGGTGAGCTGCATTGTTCTGTGGAGAAGTACTATTAGAAACAATGTGGTTTACTTTGTCTTACTCTCATTCTATAGTTCATCCTGAACGGCTGAAGACACAATGTGAACAGCACCGAGACACTGTTCAGGCTGGAGTGGATGGTTTGCCGGTAGTAGGAGCATTTGTCCCTGAGTGTGATGAGGAGGGTCGCTACAGGTCTCAACAGTGTCATGGCTCTACAGGACACTGCTGGTGTGTGGACAGTAAAGGGCAGGAGAGAGCAGGAACCCGTACACCACCGGGTACCCCACCTACCAACTGTGATGCTCCAGGTAAACTAACCAGGGGTGGGTTTCCCAAAAGTGTCTTAACACTAAGAGCATCTTAACTAGGAGAGAAAGAGTTCATTGTGCTGCTCACTCTACCATTTAACGATGATCTTTGTGCTGAGATGCTTTTGGGGAAACTCAGGCCAGTTCAATTAGATTTCCTACAGAATTTCAGGATAGTAAGGAGAATCAAACTTATCCCCATTTCCATTTACTTCAAATGTGAGTAGTCACCTGGAATTAGAAGTTCTGCAGCTTGAGGAACCAGTGGGTGATGTGGGGATTGGTGTATTTTACCCATTGAAAGGTGACATGCTTGATTACCAAGATGAAGGACTATTCAGATAATACCAAACTGTGTCCACAGCCCACTCACCAAATGCTGAGTACATCTCACTCCACTGCCTAACTTTGTTCTTGTACTGAGAGTTTTTGGCAAACATATATCTCTCAGTGCTGCGATGACCTGGCGACTTGTCCAGGGTGTACCCTGCCTCTCGCCCATAGTAAGCTGGGATAGGCTCCAGCTTGCCTGCGACCCTGTAGAAGGATAAAGCGGCTAGAGATAATGAGATGAGATGAGATATCTCTCAGTGCTGCGATGACCTGGCGACTTGTCCAGGGTGTACCCTGCCTCTCGCCCATAGTAAGCTGGGATTGGCTCCAGCTTGCCTGCAATCCTGTACAGGATAAGTGGCTACAGATAATGGATGGATGGATGGATGGATGGATGGATGGATGGATGGATGGATGGATGGATGGATGGATGGATGGATGGATGGATGGATGGATGGATGGATATATATCTCTCACTGATTCTGACCTGCCACTTTTTTGGGGGAGGAATTTCCCCAATCCTATTTCTAATGCATCTGCTATGAAGACTAATGTTTCAATGAAGTCTGGGTTCATGAGCAGCAAGGTTCATTTTGAGGGTCTGTTTTTTCAAGGTTCTTTTTTGAGGTTTAAGGAGCCCCTGGTTCATATGATACCCCAGACCACAATTTCCGAGAAGCCCAAGATAGAATTGTTTTGCTGTTAACAGCTACACTATCTTAGCCCCTTGTAGTAGGACCAGGACCTTCAAAAACTGGATAGGTTATTTCACTGATCTGAGGGTATGACATGGCAGTGCAATGTCTTTCAGAAACTATCTCACAGACAATGATCACAGTTCACATTCAGCTCAGGTTCCGGTTACACAACCTTTCTCCTGTGATTAATCAATAATTAATCATAATCTACTTTTTTGGTGGAGTCATTTAGCTGCAAAAACATTTCAAACTACATTGAGCAACTGAATAAATTCTCCAGCTTGTTTAAAGTTATAAAAAGAAATATAACAACTTGCATTATCAGTTTTTATAAATGCTGTTGTGTTGCTTAGCTAGCAAAAAATATGAAAGAAAGAAAGAAAGAAAGAAAGAAAGAAAGAAAGAAAGAAAGAAAGAAAGAAAGAAAGAAAGAAAGAAAGAAAGAAAGAAACTGCATACAGTGTTGTTAAGACATAAATCACACATGTGCCAGTGTTGTCTTGATGTGAGTGCTGTCTGGGTAGAAGTCGTGGGGTTTGAAAAGTTCGTCTTTGGCAGGGCCTTCCACAAAAGGGGCATTTTTAGGGCTTGAACTAGTTCATTTTAATCTGTGTGAACTGAACTTTGAGCTAGGTCTTGTTAAGTGTGAACTTGTATGGGGCATCTGTGGGTATGTAGCCAGTGGAGCTTTGACACCAGTGGAGCTGGTGTCAAACAGTTTCTAGACGTCATTGCAGAAGTGGATGTTCCCATTGGGTTTTGGCACCATGAAAAGGTGACTCAACCACTGTTGTGCATGAATGCATTAAATGAGCACCGTTTATTGAATATGCTTATATTATTAGTGAATGGTGAATTGAATGACTAATGGTGGTGAATGTGAGCATCGTTCACTCACACACCAGAAGTAGGGATAATAGGCAAAAATGTAACTTTCATATTGCAATATGAAATACAATGTATTACAATGTTTTGGGGTCACGCCTTGGAAAATGATTATCTCATAACAATCTTGCTTTTCCCCTTGTCTTAACCAGTGTTGTCGTACGGTGACGAGCTCCGATGCATTGGTCATGACACTACTGATTTGCTTATGTCAATAATGTAGACTCCAATAGCTTTCTGATGGTTGGTGAAATTTGATAATTTAATTGCTGTTCAAAAATTTCAAAGACATGCAGGTTAGGTTAAGTGGTGGCTCTAAATTGACTGTAGGTGTGGATGTGAGCAGGGCCGTCGACAGGGGGGGACAACCGGGTATTTTGTCCCGGGCCCAGGCATGAGGGGGGGCCCAGAACTGGTCCCTCATGAAGATGCCATTAATCATTCTGTTTCATTTCAAAATGTGTTGATTTGGGGGAGAAAAATGTGCTATATTTGCATTCAATGAATGATTTCTGGTTCTTTTGCCTTTATTGTCTTCGAAAATAGATTCAAGAACCCACCTACCACCCCTAATGCAGAAATGGTTTGGTCTTTGATTAAGGCGCCAAATAACACGGCACTATTCCATCATAACGTTTCGACAATAAGCGTGCGAGCCCGTTTGCCAACATGCACAAGTCAGGAGCAAAGAAAAGAAAAGAGAAAAAGAGATGAAGAAGCCAAGAGCCTCAGGGGCTCACTGCATAGATATTTTAGAAAAAATTCAGATGATGCAGAAGGTGGTGAAGGCAGTGGGGCAGCTGAGCCAGGTAAGAACACAGATAACTTTTTTCCAGCCCCGTAATGTAACCCCAGCACGCGCGACGCGCCATTCATAATTATAAAGTAGGGGATAGCAGGGTACACTGAGTGAACACTGAAATGCACAGGGCATTGAATTATTTCATAAACATATCGGTTTAATAACACTGTGTTGCATATATCTCAATGAAGCAAAGAATAGCACATTGGCCCGCAATCATATCCAAATGTTTTAGGCACGCTTGCTGAGCTGCGCTGAGCTGGACTCCGGTTAGCTGAAAGCCCGTGGAACGCTGCCTCTTGTTAATTAAACCTTATTTTGTTGGAAATCATCCCGTGTAGATACGACGGCATGTGAAATTGCCAGCTAGATAGAGTTTAATGTAACGAATGGGCTATAAATGGGGTGTTTTGAGGTTAGTCTGTTGCAAAACATTAAACTTTCGCTTAGACTGGATACTCTTCAAACAATTCCCTTGCTCAAGTGAAAAATGATAGGCCTGTATGAAAAGCGCAATTAATGAAAGTAGCCTAATAAGCCCTAAATGAATAAAACAACCTCTGTTTTATTGTTGTTGCTTACACGTTAAGATTTTGAAATCTTCTCGGTCCAGTTCTATATCCAGGGAACGTTGTAATCCTTTTGGTTTATCCGTAATAAACGTGTCAGCCCCCAGGTCAGATAGGCTAATGTTACGTGGTTGGGAGGGTGTCAATTTTTTTTGTAACATTCTAAATCGAGTACGGAAAGGACGTTTATGAAAAACAAGACAAAAAAATACACTGAAAAACTCACTGTACACATCACTAGTGGCACACACGGACTGGCCATTGGGAGTAGCGGGAGTTTTCCCGGTGGGCCGGTGGTTCAGCGTGGGCCGGCGGAGAAAAAAAAAAAAACAGTTGCGCGCTGGCCTTTAATATGATAAGCAATGTTAACAGTTTCTTAAAGAAACTGTTAACATTGCTTATTACAGTTGTGCGCTGGCCTTTAATATGATAAGCAATGTTAACAGTTTCTTAAAGAAACTGTTAACATTGCTTATCATATTAAAGGCCAGCGCGCAACTGTTTTTTTTTTTTTTTTCTCCGCCGGCCCACGCTGAACCACCGGCCCACCGGGAAAACTCCCACTACTCCCGATGGCCAGTCCGTGTGTGATAGTGGTGATGCTTCTATGTTCAGATTTTGGGAAAGCCATAACTCCGTTCTCATTGACGCCCTGTTCCATCCCGTAAACAATCATTTTGGTTTATCAACTACCTGCGCTCAAACATGTCACAGGAGAGGCTCAATGGGCTGGCTATGCTCTCTATAGAGCGCGAACTTGCAAAGAAGCTGGACTTCAATGACCTTCTTGACGACTTTGCCACAGCAAAAGTCCGGCGCATTGCATTTCGCACCTGAATAGTTGCAGACTAAGGAAATGTTCAAACTGTAAAATATGTTGAAATGTTGAAATAAAATGGTTGACTGTTATAATGGGCTTGGAATACCTGTTATTTAAGGGTTGGAGTGAATGGAGACTGTGAAAAGAGGGGTTGGGTGTGGGTGGTTGCTGTGTGGCGATGTGCGTGCGCGCGTATGTGTGTGTATGTGGGGGGGGCACTCAGATTATTTTGGGGGGGCCCACTCAGATTATTTTGTCCCGGGCCCAGCCAAAGCTGTCAACGGCCCTGGATGTGAGTGTGAATGGTTGTTTGTCTCTATGTGTCAGCCCTCCGATGATCTGGTGACTTGTCCAGGGTGTATTGTGCCTTTTGCCCATCATCAGCTGGGATAGGCTCCAGTTTGCCCACGACTCTGCACAGGATAAGCGGTTATGGATAATGGATGGATGGAACTATGTACTGGTTCATTTTAATCTGTGTAAACTGAACTTTGAGCTAACTCTTGTTAAGTATGAACTTGTATAACCATGATCTGTTGAACCTTTTATTTTTCTTCTCTTATTTTTTTTTTACTTTCTACTCAGTCATCTGAAGGAAGGTGTGAGCTCCTTGAGGAAAGTGTCCTTGAGAAATTTCTGTACAAGTGAAAGTTCTGTGACTCACCAAACCTATGTTTAAGCACAACTTTTTGGTGTACATTAGCAGAATAACAGATCACAGTCACAGATCTTCTGTTTTCTGTCATCAGAAAGGAGAAAATCATGGTTTCCAACAGCAAGGTAATTTAATTCTAATAAACCTGCTTACATACTTGGGGGGAAAAAAACAACAAACCATATACAACCCCGATTCCAAAAAAGTTGGGACAAAGTACAAATTGTAAATAAAAACGGAATGCAATAATGTACAAATCTCAAAAACTGATATTGTATTCACAATAGAACATAGACAACATATCAAATGTCAAAAGTGAGACATTTTGAAATTTCATGCCAAATATTGGCTCATTTGAAATTTCATGACAGCAACACATCTCAAAAAAGTTGGGACAGGGGCAATAAGAGGCTGGAAAAGTTAAAGGTACAAAAAAGGAACAGCTGGAGGACCAAATTGCAACTCATTAGGTCAATTGGCAATAGGTCATTAACATGACTGGGTATAAAAAGAGCATCTTGGAGTGGCAGTGGCTCTCAGAAGTAAAGATGGGAAGAGGATCACCAATCCCCCTAATTCTGCGCCAACAAATAGTGGAGCAATATCAGAAAGGAGTTTGACAGTGTAAAATTGCAAAGAGTTTGAACATATCATCATCTACAGTGCATGATATCATTAAAAGATTCAGAGAATCTGGAAGAATCTCTGTGCATAAGGGTCAAGGCGGGAAAACCATACCGGGTGCCCGTGATCTTCGGGCCCTTAGATGGCACTGCATCACATACAGGCATGCTTCTGTATTGGAAATCACAAAATGGGCTCAGGAATATTTCCGGAGAACATTATCTGTGAACACAATTCACCGTGCCATCTGCCGTTGCCAGCTAAAACTCTATAGATCAAAGAAGAAGCCATATCTAAACATGATCCAGAAGCGCAGACGTCTTCTCTGGGCCAAGGCTCATTTAAAATGGACTGTGGCAAAGTGGAAAACTGTTCTGTGGTCAGACGAATCAAAATTTGAAGTTCTTTATGGAAATCAGGGACGCCGTGTCATTCCGACTAAAGAGGAGAAGGACGACCCAAGTTGTTATCAGCGCTCAGTTCAGAAGCCTGCATCTCTGATGGTATGGGGTTGCATTAGTGCATGTGGCATGGGCAGCTTACACATTTGGAAAGACACATCAATGCTGAAAGGTATATCCAGGTTCTAGAGCAACATATGCTCCCATCCAGACGACGTCTCTTTCAGGGAAGACCTTGCATTTTCCAACATGACAATGCCAAACCACATACTGCATCAATTACAGCATCATGGCTACATAGAAGAAGGGTCCGGGTACTGAACTGGCCAGCCTGCAGTCCAGATCTTTCACCCATAGAAAACATTTGGCGCATCATAAAACGGAAGATACGACAAAAAAGACCTAAGACAGTTGAGCAACTAGAATCCTACATTAGACAAGAATGGGTTAACATTCCTATCCCTAAACTTGAGCAACTTGTCTCCTTAGTCCCCAGACGTTTACAGACTGTTGTAAAGAGAAAAGGGGATGTCTCACAGTGGGAAACATGGCCTTGTCCCAACTTTTTTGAGATGTGGTGTTGTCATGAAATTTAAAATCACCTAATTTTTCTCTTTAAATGATACATTTTCTCAGTTTAAACATTTGATATGTCATCTATGTTCTATTCTGAATAAAATATGGAATTTTGAAACTTCCACATCATTGCATTCCGTTTTTATTTATAATTTGTACTTTGTCCCAACTTTTTTGGAATCGGGGTTGTACATACATCAATCAGCCATAACATTATGACCACTGAGAGGTGAAGTGAATAACATTGATTATCTCATTACAATGGCACCTGTCAAGGGGTGGGATATATTAGGCAGCAAGAGAACAGTCAGTTCTTGAAGTTGATGTATTGGAAGCAGGAAAAATGGGCAAATGTAAGGATCTGAGCGAGTTTGACAAGGGACAAATTGTGATGGCTAGATGACTGGCTCTGAGTATCTCCAAAATGGCACATCTTGTAGAGTATTCCCAGTATGCAGTGGTTAGTACCTACCAAAAGTGGTCCAAGGGAGGACAACCAGCAAACCAGCAGCAGGGTCATGGGTGTCAAAGGCTCACTGATTTGCATGGGGCACGAAGGTTAGTCCATATGGTCCAATCCCACAGAAGTGCTACTGTAGCACATATAGAAATGTGATTAATGTAATCACTCTTCTAATCTGTGTTTGTCTCTCTCTCTCTTGGATGCCATTCATGTAGAACATCCTAAGACTCAGTGTGAGCAGCACAGAGACAGCATGAATGGCAGAGGGGATGTACCGGGAGCCTTTGTCCGTCAGTGTGATGAGGAGGGTGATTACAAGTCATTATAGTGCCATGGCTCCACTGGACACTGTTGGTGTGTGGACAACAGGGGGCAGGAGAGAGTGGGCACCCGCACACTACCTGGTACCCCACCACCGGCTTTACACTGGCGCTGTGTGAGACGGCTGCCTCTCCAGTAGCTCTGTAGTTTTATCTCTTTAAACCTCTTTTTTTCCACCTTTTTTTACTTTTTTGCTCTTCTTACGAAGACATAGTGTGTTTTACTATATAACATACGTTTAACTTTAACATGCAACCAGGAGCCAGTTTTCTCACTTATTTGAGAGAGGAGCTGCTGGCCCTGAAAACAATGGGACGAGCCGGGATACGACACCCCATCCCGGCGGAGCTGAGGAGGAAACCCAGGGGCTGCAAAGCTGGAGCTAAGCTAAAGGCTAGGCTAGCGGACAACCGGCGGCGCTACAAACCATCCATTCCCTCCGTTATCATGGGGAATGTGAACTCGCTGCCGAATAAAGTCGACGAGTTTTCCGCTCTGAACAACCAGTGGATTTACTGGGAGAGCAGCTTATTTATCTTTACGGAGACATGGCTAACAAACCTTGTACCGGATGCTAACGTGGACCTGCGGGGATTCACTGCTGTGAGAGCCGACAGAGACACTAACACATGTGGGAAAAGCAAAGGTGGGGGACTCATCATTTATGTTAACAACTGCTGGTGTAACCCGGGACATATCTCCATAAAGACGGTTTTATGTTGCCTGGACTTGGAGCTGCTAGCCGTTAGCCTGTGGCCATATTATCTGCCGAGGGAGTTCAGTCACGTGATCACCATCTGTGATTACATCCCTCCGAGGGCAGACGCAGCCGCTGCATGTGAGAGGATTCACTCTGTCACAGCAAGGCTGCAGACACAGCACCCTGAGGCATTTATGATCATTTCTAGGGACTTTAATCATGCTACTTTGGACTCTACTTTGGCTGCTTTTTACCAGGCTGTGGATTGTCCAACAAGGAACAACAGGACAATTGACTTGCTGTATGCTAATGTGAGGGATGCATACAGAGTCACACCCCTCCCCCCACTAAGGACGTCTGACCACAACCTGGTTCTTCTACAGCCGAAGTACACCCCCCCGGTTCAAAGGCAGCCTGTAACAACCAGCTCCATCAGGAGGTGGTCCCCTGAAATGGAAGATGCCCTCAGAGACTGCTATGACATCACGGACTGGGATGTGCTGCTTAGCCCACACTGTGAGGACATATGCCCCTTTTCCACCAAAGCAGTTCCAGGGCTGGTTCGGGGCCAGTGCTTAGTTTGGAACCTGGTTTTCTGTTTCCACTGACAAAGAACTGGCTCTGGGGCCAGAAAAACCAGTTCCAGGCTAGCACCAACTCTTTGCTGGGCCAGAGGAAAGAACCGCTTACGTCAGCAGGGGGGCAGAGTTGTTAAGACCAACAACAATAGCAAGATCGTGAAAGGTTGCCATTTTTAAGCGGCGAGAAGCAGCAGCTGTACAAACGTGAAGTCATCCATTATTATTGTTGTTGTTGTTGCTGCTGCTTCTTCTCCATGGTGTTGTTGCTACGATGTTCACGCCAAGGTTTATACAAACACAGTGACGTAACTGACGTATACAGCAACGTAACTGGCATATACAGCGACGTAATGACGTGGCTCCGCTTAGCACCCCGAGCTATGGAAAAGCAAACTGGTTCTCAGCTGGCTTGCAAGTTGAACGAGTTGTGAACCAGCACCAGCACTGGCCCTGAACCAGCCCTGGAACTGATTTGGTGGAAAAGGGGTAATAGAGGGGCTGACACATTGTCTGACAGATTACCTCAACGTGGTCTCCCCCGCTAAGAGTGTACAGTGTTACCCTAATAACAAGCCATGGGTAACACAGGAAGTCAAAGCTGTCCTCAACAGGAAGAAGGCCGTCTTCAGGAGCAGGGATAGGGAGGCGATGAAAGCAGTACAGCAGGAGGTGAAACGCTGCGTGAGGGAAGCTAAGGACAGCTACACGAGAAAGGTGGAGCAGAAGCTGAAGGAGAACAGCATGAGTGAGGTCTGGGAAGGTGTGAAAACCATCACAGGCCACAATACAAAGACCAGAGTCGGTGAGGGGACAGTGGAGAGGGCGAACGAGTTGAATGACTTCTTCAATCAGTTCAACCAGCCCACGTCCCCCCCACCCTCTCCCTCACTGCAGCCATCTCTCCTTCTTCCCTCAACACACCTCCCCCCAGTCATCACAGCAGCCCCCTCCGCCCCCTCCTCTGGAAGACATCATGTATCGTTCCAGTTCCCAAAAAGAATCGGCCCAGCAAGCTGAACGACTTCCGACCGGTGGCACTCACTTCACATCTGATGAAGACATTGGAGCGGCTCTTCCTCAGCCTCCTCAGACCCCAGGTACAACATGCCCAGGACTGCCTGCAGTTTGCGTACCGGGCAGGTGTTGGTGTGGAAGATGCCATCCTCTACCTGCTATACTGAGCCCACTCGCATCTGGATAAGGGAAATGGCACAGTGAGGATTCTCTTCTTGGACTTCTCGAGTGCCTTCAACACCATCCAGCCCCTATTGCTTCAGGACAAACTGAACAGGATGCAAGTGGACCCCTGCCTGGTCACCTGGATCTCCAGCTACCTCACTGACAGGCCGCAGTCCGTCAGGCTGAAGGACATCATGTCTGACACTGTAATTAGCAGCACCGGAGCACCCCAGGGCACGGTGCTGACCCCTCTTCTCTTCACCCTGTACACCGCGGACTTCTGCTACAACTCGGAGTTGTGTCACATTCAGAAGTTTGCTGATGACACAGCCATCGTTGGGTGTATCAGTGATGACAGAGAGGAGGAGTATAGGAGCCTGGTGAGGAACTTTGCTGTGTGGTGCAACAGGAACCATCTGCAGCTCAACACCTCAAAGACCAAGGAGCTGGTCGTTGACTTTGGGAGGTCCAGACCAAGGTCATGACCAGTTCTGATCGAGGGAGTCAAGGTGGAGGCTGTGGATTCCTACAAGTACCTCGGGCTGTGGCTGGACAGCAAGCTGGACTGGACTTGCAACACCAATCACTTATACAGGAAGGGACAGAGCAGGCTATACTTCCTTAGGAGGATGCGGACCTTTAATATCTGCAGGAAACTCCTGTGGATGTTCTAATCAGTCTGTGGTTGCCAGTGTCCTGTTTTACACCGTGGTGTGCTGGGGGGGCAGCACATCCAGGAAGGACATATCCAGGCTAGACAAACTGATCAGGCAGGCCAGCTCTGTGGTCGGCATGAAGCTGGACTCTCTGGTGATGGTGGCAGAGAAGAGGTCTATGGACAAACTATTGAACATCATGTATGACGCCAGTCACCCTCTGCACACCGTCATCAGCAACCAGAGGAGCCTGTTCAGTGACAGAATGCTCCTTCCCAAGTGCAGGACAAACAGACTCAAAAACTCCTTTGTCCCTCACACCATCAAACTGTACAACTCCTCTCTTGGGGGCGGTAACAGGAGGACAGAGGACAGGAAGGAGCAGTAGCCTAGCCTAGCAATAAGCAATACTGGACAATGTACAATATAATGTGCAATATAAAGTGCAATATCTTTCCTGCTTCCCCCCCCCCCCCCACACACACACACACACACACTTACCCTAACCCCACTTCTCCCCCCCTTCCTCCCCTCCCCCTTCCTCTCTTCCCCATATCTTATTCTTTTATATTTGTATATGTAAATACTTAATTTATTTTAATTTATCTAGAAGTTTTTCTCTATTTCTTTTCTCTGTTTATCTGTAATGATGCTGCTGGAATCTTAATTTCCCTGAGGGAACCCTCCCAAAGGGATCAATAAAGTTTAATCTAATCTAATCTAATCTAATCTAATCTAATCTAATCTAATCTAACAACTGTGACGTTCCAGGTAACCACATAAGCTCAGTGTAAACACCACCATTTTCAACCCAGTCTTAAGTATGTGATTTAATATTTTGTTCATCCAGCTACATGGAGACTGTGTACTGATATAAGATCTTAAT
The DNA here is from genome assembly GCF_027579695.1 of Neoarius graeffei. Classification (NCBI taxonomy): domain Eukaryota; kingdom Metazoa; phylum Chordata; class Actinopteri; order Siluriformes; family Ariidae; genus Neoarius; species Neoarius graeffei. The sequence goes on along the minus strand of NC_083579.1, from coordinate 24,778,381 downwards.
GAGAACCCACTGTTTCCATCTGAATTGGACTGTTTCCTCACATAGCTGAAGGACCTGGCTGGATTTGTATTTGTTTTGTGCACAAATTTTCCAGTGGTTGAACCTCTTCCTGAAAATTTATTAGTATGGCTTGGCATAACACCCAGATGATGAGGCTTTTTTGTGGATCTTTTGCAAGCAGAACATTTAATTGGCTTAAAGAGGAACAGATCTCTCCCACAGCATGGCCAGAGGGAAGCAGAGAAGCTTTGGCAAGAAATGAATCAAAATTCTTGTCAGCTTTTGCTGCTTTCTGGGTTTCATCTGTAGAGTTTGCTGGGCTGGTTAGCGCCATTGAGCCTGCATGCTGAAATCATCACACACTTGCTTCGAACATTACAGGAAGTCAATAATAATAATAATAAAGGGTGCACCTTAATTGATACACCCAGTACTGGTTTTGGGTATCACTCAGGTACCATGCTCAAGTACCAAAATCCATTACCACATGGTATGACTAAAGCCCAGAGTATACTATTGCCCTGCTGAACATATGACAAGAAATGAACATACTGCATGTATGGAGCAGCAAGGATGGTTTCACAGTCATTTCTCCGTCCTTCTGTCTCATGCTACAGTTCATATAGAGCATCCCAAGACTCCATGTGAACAGCACAGAGACAAAGCACAGAGCCGTGGAGATGATGTGCCTGTGGTGGGAGTGTTCATCCCTGAGTGTGATGAGGAGGGTCGCTACAGGGCTCTACAGTGTCATGGAGCTACAGGACATTGCTGGTGTGTGGACAGTAGGGGGCAGGTGAGAGCAGGGACCCGCACCCCACCTGGGACCCCACCTAGAAACTGTGACATTCCAGGTAATCACATCAGTCCAATGGAGATAAAATAGTTTGGTATTATTATTATTATTATTATTAATCTGGATTTGGTAAAACTGCCAGAATACATACATACATACATACATACATACATACATACATACATACATTACATATATTCTTAAATTACTAAGAAGAGACCATTTTAAGGCATTTTTGCACACTTGGAGAACTGTGCAAAAGTCTTAGCACCCTTTTTTTCATACAAACTTTTGTTATAGATTTCTACTTTATGACTTCTACATTAGGCGGCATGGTGGTGTAGTGGTTAGCGCTGTGGCCTCACAGCAAGAAGGTCTGGATTTGAGCCCCGTGACCAGCAAGGGCCTTTCTGTGTGGAGTTTGCATGTTCTCCCTGTGTCCGCGTGGGTTTCCTCCGGGTGCTCCGGTTTCCCCCACAGTCTAAAGACATGCAGGTTAGGTTAACTGGTGACTCTAAATTGACCGTAGGTGTGAATGGTTGTCTGTGTCTATGTGTCAGCCCTGTGATGACCTGGCGACTTGTCCAGGGTGTACCCCACCTTTCGCCCATAGTCAGCTGGGATAGGCTCCAGCTTGCCTGCGACCCTGTAGAACAGGATAAAGCGGCTAGAGATAATGAGATGAGATGAGATGAGACTTCTACATTATTGACTCAGTACAAAAACATTTTAGAGTTCCAAACATTCATTTTCCAGCACAAAATTAAATGCTACAGGAAAAAAAAAATTGTATCTGAGCAGCATATTCCATAAGAGAGCACTTTAAGATTAAAAAAGAAAACATAATGAAGGCTACTGGGTTTTGGTGCAAAATTAAGAAGCAAGTGTGACAGTCAAAGTGTCCAGAAGAACTGTGGCTGGTTCTGTAAGATGCTCAGTAAAACCTACAGCTCACTTCCTTATAAAAGTGCACTCATTGTACCTGAGATTGCTATTTCTTTCTTAAAGCAAAGGGTCGTCTCACACCAAATATTGACTTTGTTTCATGTATTATGGCTTACTACTTACAGTATTTTTTAAAATGTTGAAACATTTCATTTCATTATTTTTAAGCCACTTTTGGTCTGCAGCATTTCCTTACATGTTCCTATGACTTTTGCACAGTACTGTAGATTTCATCAAGATTTGGAAATCACATCAGATTATGTGACACCACACATTATATTATACATCTGTTTTGCTGGATAGTCATATCAATTTTACACAGTATGACTTGTTTATTTTCCTAATTGGCACATTGCTTCTAAATATGACCTAATAGCCAGTCTTTACTCATTTAATACTCATTTACTGTTACATTTAGTAACTTAGCCAATGCTATATCCAGAGCAACAAGAAGTAGGAGGTCCTTGCAGCTCTTCTTCTCTGAGTTTACTGAGACTACTGAATTGCTAGTTCACATCTTTGAGGAATTATATCTAAAATTGCTAAGTTTGCCATTTACTTTACAGTTACATTTATTATGGGTTATTTACTGTAACTCTGTAAATCTTCATGAAAACATCATCAAAAATATCAGTTCACTATGCTGTTTATGGTATGGAGGACTATACTAGGATTGACTTGTTTTTCTTCATCATGCAGTTGTGGCAGTCCCTACGCAGCATTCGGAGACGGTGTGTGAGCGCTGGCGGGCCAGTCTGATGGAGCACTATGGAGGTCGTCCAGGTCCAGAGCATTTTCTTCCCCAGTGTGACGCATCAGGTGAATTCACGCCAGTGCAGTGTTATGGCAAGACCAGTTACTGCTGGTGTGTAGACAAAAATGGCCAAGAAGTTGCTGGGACTCGCTCATTCGACAAAGTCAAACCTGCCTGTAAGTGCTGCTCCCCAAAATAAATCCACAACAAATTTTTTTTTTTAACAGTGATCTGAATTATTTTTGCTGCATTTTATGATTTTTGCATGTTGAATATCTGCAGTTTTTGGTATCTTTATTTATATTGTTATTTTTATTTTGTCATTTTACTTCCTCAGGATTTTAGAATTGTACAATTTATTTTTGACTCTCAAAAAACATTTAGGTATGCCAACTGTGGCCCCGCCCACCATGCGTCCATTGCCCCGTCCAGATGTGACCCCTCCCCCATCAGGCACTACTTTGCTCTACGCTCAAGGCCAACAGATTGGAGCGCTTCCTCTCAATGGCACGCGCATGGACAAGGAGAGATCCTCTGTGCTTCTCACCCTGCATGTGAGATTCTTATACAGTTTATTCATGTGTAGTTAACAATATGAAAAGTTTATTAATATTATCATTTGTCCTCACAGGGGACATCGGAGGACATTGCTTCTCAAATCAAACAAATTTAATAAATATATTACGTTCATTATGTCTTCTTCTTAAATCAAAATAATTAGTTTTCTTTTGTTTCAGACATTTACACAGGGAAAGTCTTTTGTCTGAAACAAAAGAAAACTAATTATTTCAAACAAATTTAGTCATTGCTTTTCTTGAGGACTGAATTGCTAAAACTTTGAGCAACAAATAAAGTGTCACAGATGAGTGCTTGGTCAGCTTGTCCTTCAAACTGTGGGCACATTTTCTCTACAGTAAACATTCACATTATTTTATTAATTTGACAATCTTGTGGCTTCATTAAGTAACTATCAGAGTGCAATATTTAATAATAATAATAATAATAATAATAATAACATCTAGAGCCAAGAAAACTGATGTAACCAGCTGCATAACTTGATTCTGAATATGCGTAACTTTCCCTGTGTAAACGCTGACATGACTTTTGGACTGAGTTAGCACATTCTGAATACGACTCAGTCTTCAGTTGTTTAAGAAAAACAATACTGAAATATATTAGATGGACATGAGTGTTTTACTGGACATGAGTGTTATACACCACTCATATTTTTCATATGAGCTACATCCAGGACATGGAGACCCAAAACCTTGACATAAATCTCTATACAGTATGTCACTTGTGAGGAAATCAATTAATTATTTTGATAAATTTGGGTACTTTTTGTTTGTGAATGTGTCGATATAATAAAAAGAAAATCACACGTTGGCTTGAAGATATGAAGTTTATATTCTTGTGTTGAAAAACTCACATTTTTCATACAAGATACATTGCGGATCTGAGCGACATATTTAAATAATATTGGCTGGCTTTTTTTGTGGTCTATCAGATATATTCCATTCAGCTAGCATGATACTGAATGAGTCGAAGATGAATTCAATATCATGCTAGCTGAATGGAAAATATCTGATAAACCATGAAAAAAAGCCATTATTATTATTATTATTATTATTATTCATACACACTCTCTTCATATCAGTATTCTCAAAGTCAAGTCATTAGTTTTCTTTTGTTACAGACATGTAAAAGTTTTTTCCTTTACCTGACATGTTTCGACGTTGTAACTTCCGTCTTCATCAGAGGGTCACCCGGATGTTGGTGTGTGACGTAACATCAGCTGATTACAAAAGTACGTCACACACCAACATCCGGGTGACCCTCTGATGAAGACAGAAGTTACACCGTCGAAACATGTCAGGTAAAGGAAAAAACTTTTACATGTCTGTAACAAAAGAAAACTAATGACTTGATTTAATAAGAAGACATAATGAACGTGACACATCTAGTATTCTCGAAGGTCAGCGCAGCAGTGAAGTCACCTTCCAGCCAGTGTAGTATTCATCAGTAGTGTTAGCTAATACTAATAAAGCGGTCAAGACAGTGCTATCAAGAGCAAGTAGCAAAGGCTAACAACAGAGAAACTAAGATTTCTGTCTCCAGACTCTTCTTCCACACACACTCGCTGCAGTATTTTTCACTCAGACTTAAGTAAATTCCTATGTAATTTACTTAGTTACTTTTAAAATCAACACTGACAACTACACACAACGGCGCAACCTGGCAGCCAAAATTCTCTCAAAATCTTCCGTATTTAATGAAGTAAACCTGGCGGCCATGTTTGTTTACAAATTGTCACAGTCACTTGCTAGCGCGGAAGTTTTACATCTCTGACGTGTCTCTCTTCCAGTTTTTCGATGGCCATTGTTATGTTTTTCTCTTGTAAATATGTGTGAAGAATATCTAATGAAGTTTTGGTAACCTTTCGGGTGTTCAACACATCTTTTTCTTTCCCAGCGAACACAGAAACGATTGTGTGCATGCACAGCAGGAGTTTCTCATTTGATATTCATGCTCCAACGTGTGATATCGTGTTGTCTTGACAATGTGCAATATCGTAACAGTATTGCACGCTCATTCTCCATTGGGTAGAGTGACGTAATACGTGTAGGATAAGCGATATGTTAATAATATTGCATGCAATCAAACCAAACGAATGAAACCTGCTAGAAGGGAATAGAATATGTTTTTATTCCATCGAAAAAGTGTCCTGTGTGTATAATAATTCCTGAGATTTCTCTCTGATGACATCATTCCCAGTGTTTTCCCGCTGACTGGGTACACGTTGTCAAAATGGCGAACCGGTTCAAAATTAAAATTATTTTGATTAACTTGCGTATTTTTTGCGGATGTGTCCATATAATATAAAGAATATTCCACAGTGGTGCGAAGATATGAAGTTTATCTTCTTGTGTGGAAAAAAATATATCACTCATTCACTTTGCTCACTTGTGAATATACATTCACCACTCAAAGATCAACTTCATATCTTCCTGCCACTGTGTAATATCCTCTATTTATGTAATTATTTATTCTGGCATATACAATGTACCTTATATAATTACACCTACATATGACACAAAATGCAGTATTTCATGCCTTTTAATATTGTTCCATACAGGAAATGTTGAGTATATCTCTCAGACTTCAGTTCCTTGCTGTAGTTGAGAACCATATCTACTGTGTGAACGTGTGTCCTTATTAGGGCTCCATAGTGGTTGGTATTGACTACGACTGCAGAGAACGGAAGGTTTATTGGACTGATCTTGCTGGAAGAACAATCAGCAGAGCTGCTCTGGAGACTGGATCAGAGCCTGAGATCCTCATTAACACCGGTACTACTGAGGTTGAATTCTGCGTTTAACATGCTGTGTGCTTAGAGATATGAAAAATGAATGAACACATACAGTATGTGTACTGTAGTTAATCGTTAAACTGTTAAAGCTAAAATATTCATAAATGGCACAGATTTGATTCCAAAGGATCAGTATCGGGCCAATACCAGGTAGTTAAAGTGTAGTAGTTTTTAAAGAAAAAAAATCACATAGGTATCAATATGGCCATCTCTAATAATATCTTTACAGGCTAATTTCTGGCCAGTATCACTTTAAGACACTGATTTAAAAAATCACAATGAAGAAATATTTTGCATTTTTTAATAATGAAGTAAAACTAGCCTATGGTGTGTGTGTGTGTGTGTGTGTATATATATATATATATATATGTATATGTATAAGCAAGCAAGCAGATGAGAATAGTGTCTGAGTTAGTGCTCTTGTTTTTAAGGCCTCATGAGCCCAGAGGGTTTAGCTGTGGATGTGGCACGCAGGAGGATGTTCTGGGTGGATAGCACGCCAGATAAAATTGAGACGGCCAAACTGGATGGAAGTGACCGGCGTGTTCTGTTCAACACAGATTTGGTTAATCCGAGAGCCATCATAGTGGACTCTCGCTCAGGGTAAGTGCTTTAATACACTTTCTGCACACTTTCGCTGTCCTTTGATTACAAAACATTTCCACAGACACTATACAAATACTATATTTCGTAATGACAGAGTGTTGCTTTAATCAAATACATAGGAATAAAATTCTAGTGCGAAGGAAATTAAATGTGAGGAAGGAGAACAAAAGCTGAGAACAATGAGTGAAGAGTGCAGATGTCAGTGTCATGTCTTGGGGGAGGTCCAGAAAATTGTTCCCACTAACCCCCCCCCCCAAAAAAAAATCCTGCACACATACACAAACACATAAACACATTCATTCATCTGCACATGTGTAGAAATGCAACTTCAACCTCCTGTACAATCAGAACAGCATGTGAGTATTATATGAGTAGTCTACATTAATCTTCTAAGTTTATGTCTTCAAGGGCTGTGTATGTAATTTCCAGACTTTATGAAAGCGTTGCTTATGAAGCCTGCAGCTTCTCAGCAATTTGCCAGTTTTCAGCCAGTCATATTACTAAGAAATTATGAAGTGCAAACTCCTCTGTTCTGAAAACTTTCCTGAAGTAACAGCTTTATCTCTGACTTTTAAAAAGCACTGACACTGGAGACTCCTTCCTAAAATGTTCCATAAGCATACCCTGACAGAAAACTTCAGCATACACTGTCAAGTAGGGAGTCCATTTCTGTCTCCAAAGATATAATCTACACTAATGTACCCCTTACAGCTCATTATTAGACCTCAGGGTAACTATGTGTACCTTTTTAGGTATATGTTCCCAAGCAGTATATAAAGGGTACAAATAAGTACCCTAGAGCAGTGTTTCTCAACCACTGGGCCATCTAGTGGGCCGCAATTTTTTTTCAAGTTTGAAGCCAAATACTAAATAGTTCAGGATGTCGTTGTGTCCCAAATCCGGTAGCTGGTTTGCCGAACACTTTTCAAGTGGAATAAATACATTTGTGGGTAAATTAAGATGAACAAGGCTTTTTGTCACATTCCTCCTCTACATTTAGCACGTGCGTGTACACACACACACAGACACACACGCGTGCCTACACACACAGACAGAGAGAGAGAGAGCGCACGCTATAAATTTGTGGGTAAATTTTATGGCTCTGTGATGCCTGCTGGAAGAGAAGAGCAGGGAGGATTGGGAATCAAGCAGCTATGGTTTGTTTACACCTGATACCAAAACTTGTAGCGTCCTACCAACCATCAGAAAGACGTACAAAAAGCCCAGAAACTCCTATTTTCCCAGGCAAAAACAATACAGGATTTATCTTGTAGTATCCTGATTCCCAGATCTTTAACCCAGCCGTATGTAAAAAGTTGTACTCCTCCATGCTCTTCTAGGTTTTCATCTGTGTGTCCGTGTAGAACAATGTCTGCAGTACCAGGTAGTTTGAGATGTCAGGGAACTCAATGGATGGATAATTTTCCAACTCATAATGAATTAATAACTTTATTTAAACATGATAAGTTGATCAGCAGAGCTGGTGGGGTCGTGCATGTACAGATACAAATAATTACAAATACAAATGACTAAAAATATACACAATATTTATAAAACCCTTAAAATCCTGTTGATTATCTGTTAATTATCTTCACATTAAGTTACTCAATAGTATGCATAACTGTTGTCTTTGTATTTATTTACGGCTACAATAGGATCAAATTTTATTCTACTAATGTCAAATTTAGCTAGTAAATTTTTCTTTCATGGGAAAAATATCCTTCTTTGTTAGGGTAGTATCTCACTAGGCTCCGACAGCCTGCGACTAGTTGGAGACAACAATTGCGATAAAATATACGAATTGGCGACAATTTTCACTTGGAATCACGCTGAATTGATATTCGCATATTTTATAGCAATTGTTGTGTCTCCAACTAGTTGCAGGCTGTCGCAGCCCAGTGAGATACTACCCATACACTCGCACTTCCTGTCTCACAAAAACCGACTTGAGAAGGGTTCGTGACGGCTTTGCGACACCAGCAATGCATTTGCGGCTATTTTGAGAGAAATTTCGTCTTGCACATTTTTTGAACATGTTCAAAATTTCAGCGACGAAGGAGCGACACTTTGTGACTCATGCGAGGAAGTTGAGAAGCCCCGCAAATGTTTCAAGACACTTTTGAAACTTTCTTGCGAATGACGTTCGCAATTTGTCGCAAGCTGTCGCAGCCCAGTGAGATACTGGCTTTAGTGTGTAAGGATCTAATCCTTGGGTGGCCAACCCGCAGCTCGCGAGCCGCATACGGCTCTTTGCCCGGTGTCATGCGGCTCTTACGTTCATATCGAAGTTTGTGTTTGTGTATGTGTTTGCTTGAGTTCAGAATGGTATTTTCATCAAATGCATCTTCGCTTTGCTTGGGTATATTACAGTATTTTCAGGTCATGTTAAATGCACATGTGCGTGAGATAATCGCTAAGATTTAGCGATTATCTCACGCACATGCGCATTTGACATGACCTGAAAATACCGCGCACTAAGTTTTTGGGCAAGGTGTATCTTGTCAAGTAGCCTCTCAAAATGGCAATGAAAAAATGCACAGCAAAACGAAAATATGAAGACGAACATAGGACATTTTTAACAGAGTGGGAGAGTTTATACTTTTTTGTTGAACGTAATGGCAAGCCATTCTGCCTTATATGTCAGTTGTCATTAGCTCATTTCAAAGCTTCAAATCTTCAGCGCCACTTCAGCTCACTTCATGCTAACATCGACAAGGAATTTCCAAAAGGGACTGAACTTCGCAAGAACAAGTTGGCCACTTTAAAGAGTCAGGCAGAAAAACAGGTACAGATTTTCCAAAAATTTACGAAACACTCAGAGACAGTAACACTTGCATCGTATCAACTGGCTTGGAACATTGCACGGGCTAAAAAGCCATACAACGAAGGGGAGTTTGTTAAGAAATGCCTCAGTGACGCTGTTGAAATCTTGTCTCCTGAAAATGGCAAACTAAAACGCATGGTATCAGACATCCAACTGTCCCGCCACACTGTTGAACACAGGATATCGGACATTAACACAGCTATTGAATCACAGTTGCACTCCGACCTTCAAGCCTGTGCGTATTTTAGTGTCGCTTTGGATGAGAGTTGTGACATAGAAGACAAGCCTCAGTTAGCAATATTCGCACGCTCTGTGTTAAACGATTGTGTGATCAAAGAAGAACTCCTTGATATTGTGCCATTGAAAGACAGAATCCGTGGTATAGATGTGAAAGAAACAATGATGGCTGCATTTGAAAAAGCAAATTTGCCCATACATAAACTAACTGCGATAGCCACGGATGGAGCGCCAGCCATGATCGGATCCGTGAACGGGCTTGTTGGGCTGTGCAAAGCTGACGAAACATTTCCCGAGTTTTGGAATTTCCACTGCATCATCCACAGGGAGCAACTCGTGTCTAAATCATTGAATTTAGACAACGTCATGAAACCTGTGATGGAAATCGTCAACTACATCCGCACACATGCTCTTAACCACAGGCAATTCAAGAATCTCATCGCTGAGCTTGACCAAGGGCTTCCAGGTGATCTGCCACTGCACTGCACTGTGAGGTGGCTGTCAAAAGGCAAGGTACTCTCTCGCTTCTTTGAACTTTTGGATGCCATGAAACTGTTCATGGAAGAGAAGGACAAGGACTATCCGGAGCTCTCGGACCTCAAGTGGATTATGGATCTGGCCTTTTTGGTCGACATGTTGTGCCACTTGGACAGACTGAACCTTACCCTGCAGGGTAAATTAAAAGTGCTGCCTGACCTGGTGCAAAGTGTGTTTGCGTTTGTCAACAAACTGAAGCTGTTCAAGGCGCACATTCAAAAGGGAGATTTAACGCATTTTCCCACTCTGCTAAAAGCCAGCGGGCAAGTCACCACCGCCTCCCTGAATAAGCAAGGAGCCAGATATGCAACACTAATTGAAAATCTGCACGAAAGCTTTGTAACCCGGTTCTGTGATATACAATTGAAAAGGCCACAGATTACATTCCTTGTCAACCCATTCAATGCGGAGACGGACTGTTTGAAAGCCCCGCTAGTCACAGATGAGGCTGCGGCTGAGTTGGAGATGATTGATCTTCGTGAGGAAGACCAACTGAAACCTGTTTTGAGGGAAGGCACCATTGAGTTTTGGAAAAGTGTGCCATTGGAAAAATACCCGAATGTGAAACGGGCTGCGCTTAAAGTGCCATTCCACCATTGGATGTATTCTTTGGCATAAAATACAATATATTTTATGACAACATGACTAGACAGAGAAATCTTTTAGCTTCAAAATGATATATCAAACATAATTTTTTGACAACGACAAGTATATTAATTTTGCGACCAAAGTCACCTACCCTTTTAATTTCCATGCGGTAGTGAAACGTGATGTCATCGGCAGGTTCCCCTTCTTGTGTACCACGTCACGTGTGATGTGGCACAGATTATCAGCAATGGCGGATAGAACGCGATTTCCACTTGTCGATTGCTGTGCCGATATTCACCATCGACCGTCTCCTTTGGGCATCACTTGCTATTTTCCTTCGCTTCTTTTCCGAAGCTGACAATCGCGTTCTATCCGCCATTGCTGATAATCTGTGCCACGTCACACGTGACGTGGTACACAAGAAGGGGAACCTGCCAATGACATCACGTTTCACTACCGCGCGGAAATTAAAAGGGTAGGTGACTTTGGTCGCAAAATTAATATACTTGTCGTTGTCAAAAAATTATGTTTGATATATCATTTTGAAGCTAAAAGATTTCTCTGTCTAGTCATGTTGTCATAAAATATATTGTATTTTATGCCAAAAAAATACATCCAATGGTGGAATGGCACTTTAAGATACTGTCAATGTTTGGGTCAACATACGTCTGCGAGTCTGTGTTCTCTACCATGAAACACGTGAAGTCAAAGCATCGTTCTGTTCTGACTGACACCCATGTGAAAGAACTGCTTCGAGTGGCAATGACGGAATATAAGCCAGATTTGAAGAGGATTGTTCAAGGCAAGGAATGTCAGAAGTCCCACTAAGCAACATGCATAGTAAGTGCACACAATATTGATTGCTGTAAATGACTGGCCTGTGGTATTAGTACTGACTGAAGGAGTAAATTTCTCTCATATTGGTGTGTGACATTTACTATTAATCTGGCTGAGCAGAGGTGTGTGTGTGTGAGTGAGAGAGAGAGGAAGGGATGGGTGATGTTCGTGTGCCCATGTGTATGATGTGGCTCTTTGCGGTAACACAGTAAAAAATGTGGCTCTTGGTCTCCAACTGGTTGGCCACCCCTGATCTAATCTCATTGTTTTTTCTATATCCACTTCTTTTGAGTGTACTTCTTGGTTTTAATAACTCGCTTGTTTTCTGTACACAAACATGAGAATAAGTTCCTGTGTTACTTGACCATACTCCACTTTTGGATCATTAATCCCTTTTGACTGAGAATGCCCTGCATGCATGGTTTGGCTTCTGGCACATCCATACAGTTTTAAATACAATACCTACAATCTAAAAATTTGTTTTTATTGCATTTATTTAATTCCTGGACTCCCATCTGTAACAGGGAGTGATGTTACATCCCATTAATACACTTTACAGTAGATTATTACATTCTAATAGAATAGATGAGCCAAAATAATTGGGGATCTTTTTTAATGGGCCCCGACTCAGTACAAGTATGAATAGGTGTATGGGTGCAAGTTTTCTGGCAAGTGCTGGAAGCTCCGTTTTTTTTCGGTTCTGAAAAAGTCATTTTTCCAAATCGTGTAAATCCGTTAAGATTTTTTTTTTTTTGGGGGGGGGGGGGTCCTCTCACTGTCTCACTCTCATAGGGCCAATGATTTTCCGTGATCACGGAAAACGGACGGAAATTATGGAATTTTTATAGTGAAACATTGCTCGCGTGTCAGAGTGTAACTGCCGCAGAAGGCTTCTGTGTAACTGCCGCTAACGCCCAAGCAGACATGCCTTTCCAGTCAAGGCAGCTTTATCGGTGATTGTGATTGGCTTGTGGCACGCCTAGCCAGCCAATGAGCTGCTTGTTTACAGATTCGCTCCCCGCGTTGCAACCAGAATGGCAACCGTGAAAAAGAAACAAATGCTCTGGTGGCCAAAGATGCCATATGGTTGCCAGTGGCGAGTGTGGACGTTGAGTGCTCCTTTTCCATGTATAAACATCTTCTAAATGACAGAAGATTCAGTCTCACGGAGACCAACACTAAACAACTTATGATGCTCTATCATAATGGCGATATCGAGCAGCATTTCTAGGTACTCTGAGAGCGCTCAATGATTGATCTGCAAGGAATATTCAGGACTGTCATTACAATCAAAGTTAAACTATTCTAGTCTGTTTGAGAGTGTGTTCTGTTAGGAAACATTGTTTCATGAGTTTGTGGTGTACTAAAAAAGATGGATATAGAGTAATATTTTAAACAGTCAGTTATGAGTATTGTCATTACAGGCTCAGTAAGTATTACTGAATATTAATTTATCCTATTCATTTATCAGTACTCTCAATATTATATTGAGATATTATATATGCTATTATATTGCATATATTATATATGAGATGGGTTTTTAGTTAACGGTGATCCTAGTTTCTTGATTTATCTGTTATCAGTATGTCAAGTAAAATATTTTGAGTTGTCTCAATCTGTGATCCCACTTTAATTTTTTTATTAATGCAATTTATCAGCTTCCTGTCAGTGTAATTGTTTTATTATATTTTTTTTTCATGAATGACTTCATGCAAAGGACCATTTGTGTCTAGAGATGCAATACTTTGAAACCCAAGTAAAATTATGCCAGCCAGAATTACTAAATTGGAGCCAAACAGAACAATTTTGAACTGAAATTGTGAAACGGAATTGAAACGGAATTTTTCATTGTCCGAAACAGAAAAAGCCAGATTTTGAAACGGAAAATCATTGGCTCTACTCTCAGTGTATTACGGGGTTACCGCGGTACAGTCTCTGCACGAGACAAATCTTTTCATCTCGTCTTCGCCACAAACCTCATTCAATTTATACGCCGCTCACCGACGAGCGGTCCTGACTAGCCCGTTGTTTCATGGTGTTATACATGTGTGATATCATGTTTCACGCACGTAGCACGTTGTTCGACCAAATCAACACAGCTATTCCAGTGTATATATTGTAAAAAAGGTATCACAGCAAAAGCATATTAAAAATGGTTGTTACAACATTTAAATTAGTAGTTGCTAGATGTTTTGAAATATCAAGCCTTGCACTTGAAATATTGTTATTTCAGATGAATTGATGAAATGTATTAAACATTTGATGTGAATATGCAAATCATATAACTACAGTGGTGCTTAAAAGTTTGTGAACCCTTTAGAATTTTCTATATTTCTGCAAAAATATGACCCAAAACATCATCAGATTTTCACACAAGTCCTAAAAGTAGATAAACAGAACCCAGTTAAACAAATGAGACAAAAATATTATACTTGGTCATTTATTTATTGAGGAAAATGATCCAATATTACATATCTGTGAGTGGCAAAAGTATGTGAACCTTTGCTTTCAGTATCTGATGTGACCCCCTTGTGCAGCAATAACTGCAAGTAAATGTTTCCGGTATCTGTTGATCAGTCCTGCAAACCGGCTTGGAGGAATTTTAGCCCGTTCCTCCATACAGAACAGCTTCAACTCTGGGATGTTGGTGGGTTTCCTCACATGAACTGCTCACTTCAGGTCCTTCCACAACATTTTGATTGGATTAAGGTCAGGACTTTGACTTGGCCATTCCAAAACATTAACTTTATTCTTCTTTAACCATTCTTTGGTAGAACAACTTGTGTGCTTAGGGTCTTTGTCTTGCTGCATGACCCACCTTCTCTTGAAATTCAGTTCGTGGACAGATGTCCTGACATTTTCCTTTAGAATTTGTTGGTATAATTCAGAATTCATTGTTCCATCAATGATGGCAAGCCGTCCTGGCCCAGATGCAGCAAAACAGGCTCAAACCATGATACTACCACCACCATGTTTCACAGATGGGATAAGGTTCTTATGCTGGAATGCAGTGTTTTCCTTTCTCCAAACTTAACGCTTCTCATTTAAACCAAATTGTTCTATTTTGGCCTCAGCCGTCCACAAAACATTTTTCCAATAGCCTTCTGGCTTGTCCATGTGATCTTTAGCAAACTGCAGACAAGCAGCAAGTTTTTTGGAGAGCAGTGGCTTTCTCCTTGCAACCCTGTCATGCACACCATTGTTGTTCAGTGTTCTCCTGATGGTGGACTCATGAACATTAACATTAGCCAATGTGAGAGAGGCCTTCAGTTGCTTAGAAGTTACCCTGGGGTCCTTTGTGACCTCGCCAACTATTACACACCTTGCTCTTGGAGTGATCTTTGTTGGTTGACCACTCCTGGGGAGGGTAACAATGGTCTTGAATTTCCTCCATTTGTACACAATCTGTCTGACTGTGGATTGGTGGAGTCCAAACTCTTTAGAGATGGTTTTGTAACCTTTTCCAGCCTGATGAGCATCAACAACACTTTTTCTGAGGTCCTCAGAAATCTCCTTTGTTCATGCCATGATACACTTGCACAAACATGTGTTGTGAAGATCAGACTTTGATAGATCCCTGTTCTTTAAATAAAACAGGGTGCCCACTCACACCTGATTTGTCATCCAATTGATTGAAAACACCGGACTCTAATTTCACCTTCAAATTAACTGCTAATCCTAGAGGTTCAAATACTTTTGCCACTCACAGATATGTAATATTGGATCATTTTCCTCAATAAATAAATGACCAAGTATCATATTTTTGTCTAATTTGTTTAACTGGGTTCTCTTTATCTACTTTTAGGACTTGTGTGAAAATCTGATGATGTTTTGGGTCATATTTATGCAGAAATATAGAAAATTCTAAAGGGTTCACAAACTTTCAAGCACCACTGTATTAATATTATAAATGTTTGCATGAGATTGCATGAGAGACAACCATTTTAACTTGTAATTTAAATTTTTTTCGAGCCCTAAGGGGGGGGCTCACCTCCCTTTGTAACCCCCCCTGCATGGCTGCGCCATGCACGTCTGACCTTGTCAGACTTTTCAGGTTTTTGAAAATTTTATACTTGCACCCATGTAGGTGGACCTTAAAGTAGAAAAGGTTGAGAACCCCTGCCTTAGAGGGTACTGCCCCAGTGACATCCTCAATGAAACAAACAATGTCCATCAAGCGAATTAGGATGTATCCAAGTGATAAGCTATGGTTGACTGCCAACATAAAGAGCGTAATAAAGGAAAGACAGTGTGCCTATACACTGAGTGCAGAATTATTAGGCAAGTGAGTATTTTGACCACAACATCCTTTTAATGCATGTTGTCCCACTCCAAGCTGTTTAGGCTTGAAAGCCTACTACCAATTAAGTATATCAGGTGCTGTGCATCTGTGTAATGAGAGGGGGTGTGGTCTAATGACATCAACACCCTATATCAGGTGTGCATAATTATTAGGCAACCTCTTTTCCTCTGGCAAAATGGGTCAGAAGAGAGATCTGATAGACTTTGAAAAGTCTAAAATTGTGAGATGTCTTGCAGACGGATGCAGCACTCTTGAAACTGCGAAGATGTTGAAACGTGATCACCGAACAATCAAGCGTTTCATTGCAAATAGTCAACAGGGTCAAAAGAAGTGTGTGGAAAAAAAAAGGCGCAAAATAACTGCACATGATCTGCGGAAAATCAAGCGTGAAGCTAACAAGCAGCCATTAGCATCCAGTTCTGCCATATTCCAGAGTTGCAACATTCCTGGAGTGTCAAAGAGTACAAGGTGTGCAATACTGAGGGACATGGCCAAGGTAAGGAAGGCTGAAAAACGACCACCACTGAGTAAGGCACACAAGATAAAACGTCAAGACTGGGCCAAGAAATATCTTAAGACTGATTTTTCTAAGGTGCTGTGGTCTGATGAGATGAGAGTGACTCTTGATGGGCCAGATGGATGGGCCTGTGGCTGGATCAGTAATGGGCACAGAGCTCCACTCTGACTCAGAAGCCAGCAAGGTGGAGGTGGAGTACTGCTATGGGCTGGTATCATCAAAGACGAGCTTGTTGGACCTTTTCGAGTTGAGGATGGACTCAAACTCAACTCCCAGACCTACTGCCAGTTCCTGGAAGAAACCTTCTTCAAGCAGTGGTATAGGAAAAAGTCAGCATCTTTCAAGAAGAACATGATTTTCATGCAGGATAATGCTCCATCTCATGCGTCCAAATACTCCACTGCGTGGCTAGCCAGTAAAGGCCTGAAAGGTGAAAAAATAATGACATGGCCCCCTTGTTCACCTGACCTAAACCCCATAGAGAACCTGTGGTCCAATATAAAACGTGAGGTCTACAAAGAGGGAAAACAGTACACCTCTCTGAACAGCATCTGGGAGGCCGTGGTTGCTGCTGCACACAATGTTGGTCGTGAACAGATAAAGAAATTGACAGAATCTATGGATGGAAGGCTTTTGAGCGTCCTCATGAAGAAGGGTGGCTATATTGGTCACTGATTTGTTTTTGTTTTGTGTTTGAATGTCAGATATGTTTATTTGCAAATCTGGAGTTGTCATATCAGTGTACCTGGTGAAAATAAATAAGTGAAATGGCTACATATTTGGTTTTTATTAAGTTGCCTAATAATTCTGCACAGTGAAAGTTACCTGAACACATACATATTCTCCTAAAATGGCCAAAACTAAAAACGCCCCACTCTAACTTCCATACATATTCAGCTTTGATATTTATGAGACTTTTTGGTTGATTGAGAACATAGTTGTTGTTCAATAATAAAACTAATCCTCAAAAATACAACTTGCCTAATAATTCTGCACTCCGTGTACAACTAGTAATATGGAGAGAGATGAAGAACTACACCAAAAAGTAGTGGTGCTGATATCCAAGGCTAAACAAGAATACTACCTAGACAAGGCTCATAGCTCATGCAAGACAGACCCAGCAAAGTGGTTTAGGTCCATTTACAGACTATGCAGGGCAATAGAATCCAAATCAAACCTCACATCTGTATCTCATGGTAACATGTCCAAAGTTGTGGAAAAATTCCAGGAAATATTTACTAGACCGTGGGCAGATTATGCTCCTTATGAAAACAGTCCAGCCAGATGGTTTCCCTGACCTTCTGCCTCGTCTTCCAAGTGTAGGTCAGGTTAAAATAACCTTGAAACAGATGAGCTTAAAGA
Organism: Neoarius graeffei; assembly: GCF_027579695.1. Classification (NCBI taxonomy): domain Eukaryota; kingdom Metazoa; phylum Chordata; class Actinopteri; order Siluriformes; family Ariidae; genus Neoarius; species Neoarius graeffei. The sequence continues at coordinate 24,760,705 of NC_083579.1, read as the reverse complement.
GAGCATTGGGTGCAGATAATATACCAGCCTGGCTTTTAAAGAACTTTGCTGTGGAACTGGCCTTTGTTGTGCATGACAATCTCCACTAGCATTAGCCAGGGAATATATCCAACCTCTTACAAGCATGCACTTGTAAGCCTGGGACCTAAAGTACATCCGCTTGAGGACATAGAAACAGATTTTAGGCAGATATCAGTGCTCCCCATCCTCACCAAGGTTCTGGAGAAAGTTCAAATCTATCTGAACAAAGATGTACTGAAATTAAGAGGAAATCAACATGCCTTTACTGAAGGGAGATCCACTGTTTCAGCGTTAATATCATTCAGACATGATTTAATAGGACAGATAATAGGCCACAGGGTAAGAAAAATATTCATGCGTTATTCCTTGATTTTTCCAAGGCTTTTGACCTTGTGAATCATTCACACCTTTAAACCAAGCTGAAACACTTCAGTACCTTATGGTTATGGATTCTGAGCTTCCTAACCAGACGAACGCAAGGCTTCCTGGGGTTCTCTCTGCTGGCGTTCCACAGAGTTCTGTAATCTCTCCATTGCTGTTTAATATTTTAATTAATGACATTGATGATGCAATACCAGAGAATATGCGTGAGCGTATTGCTATGTGCAAGTATGCTGATGATTGAACCTTGTGTGAGACTATGTCAAAGGTCTCTGAGTCCACAATGCAAGTGGTGCTTGATAATCTGCATGAGTGGTCACGTTCCAGTCATCAAATGGTTCTCAGTAGCAAGAAAACTAATGACGTGGATATACTTCAACCAGGCATCCACCCAGTCTGACAGCCTGTACATAGGAAGTGCTGCCATTGAGAAGGTCTTGACGATTAAATGCTTAGGCGTTTGGCAACAACAGGATATGTGCTAGAACCACCATGTGAATTAAATAATTAAGAAAGCTAACAAAAGGTTAGCTAACCTAAAGTACATCTGCTTGAGAACATACAGTGGTGCTTGAAAGTTTGTGAACCCTTTAGAATTTTCTATATTTCTGCATAAATATGACCTAAAACATCATCAGATTTTCACACAAGTCCTAAAAGTAGATAAAGAGAACCCAGTTAAATAAATGAGACAAAAATATTATACTTGGTCATTTATTTATTGAGGAAAATGATCCAATATTACATATCTGTGAGTGGCAAAAGTATGTGAACCTTTGCTTTCAGTATCTGGTGTGAGTCCCTTGTGCAGCAATAACTGCAACTAAACGTTTGTGGTAACTGTTGATCAGTCCTGCACACCGGCTTGGAGGAATTTTAGCCCATTCCTCCGTACAGAACAGCTTCAACTCTGGGATGTTGGTGGGTTTCCTCACATGAACTGCTCGCTTCAGGTCCTTCCACAACATTTTGATTGGATTAAGGTCAGGACTTTGACTTGGCCATTCCAAAACATTAACTTGATTCTTCTTTAACCATTCTTTGGTAGAACAACTTGTGTGTTTAGGGTTGTTGTCTTGCTGCATGACCCACCTTCTCTTGAGATTCAGTTCATGGACAGATGTCCTGACATTTTCCTTTAGAATTTGTTGGTATAATTCAGAATTCATTGTTCCATCAATGATGGCAAGCCGTCCTGGCCCAGATGCAGCAAAACAGGCTCAAACCATGATACTACCACCACCATGTTTCACAGATGGGATAAGGTTCTTATGCTGGAATGCAGTGTTTTCCTTTCTCCAAACATAACGCTTCTCATTTAAACCAAAAAGTTCTATTTTGGTCTCATCCGTCCACAAAACATTTTTCCAATAGCCTTCTGGCTTGTCCACGTGATCTTTAGCAAACTGCAGACGAGCAGCAATGTTCTTTTTGGAGAGCAGTGGTTTTCTCCTTGCAACCCTGCCATGCACACCATTGTTGTTCAGTGTTCTCCTGATGGTGGACTCATGAGTATTAACCCTTTGATGCAAAACATGGGTCAGAAGTGACCTGGCTGAGTTTTTATCTTCTATATCTTTGCAATAAATTAATTCCATCATTCAGTATTCAAGGTATTCCTCAATTAACTTGTTTTTGATCATCATACATCCTTATTTTATTTTTTCCTTTCTTACTTTTTGAATAAAAACCCTTTTTGTATCACTACCCTTCTAATGCACAACATGGGTCAAAAACGACCTGCATTCATTTTCCAGGTTATTTCATGTATGGCTGAGTGTTTCTATGATATACTTTTGAAATAAATTCATTTTGTCATTTACGGTACTTTTCCAAATATGCAGTAAATATCTTGTTTTTGTTTAGCACAAATCATCATTTTTATTTTTCCTTTCTTAAGTTATGAACAAGCACAGCTTTTGTAATTCTACATCAAGTTTACACACGAGTCAGAAACGACCCGCATGCATTTCCTACAGCGTTTGGTGGGAACTGTGAATTGTGCTTGTGTCAGACATTTTACAGCTCAGCACAGCGCCCTTTGCCCATCTAATACATGTAAGTAATGTTTTTCAATTGTTCTAACATTACCTTAGAAAAAATTGATTATGTTTAGGTTACCTTGAGAGTGAGTAGATTACTTGTCAGAAAGTTACAAGTAATTACTATCAGCTACCTAGCTGTTGACATATTCTACTTTAGTTAGCTAATTTTATTGTAGTTGGCTTAGCTAACTACATAGTTAATAAATAAATAACTGGCCCCATTCACTGCTAAAGTAATTACTTGAAACAAATTATTATTATAGTATTAAGACATTTAATTTTAAATCACACTTGGATGACCCATGTGTAGTAATATAAAAAGTATTTTTGTTCATAAAGTAGGAAAGAAAAAATTAAATTAATGATTTGTGGTAATTAAAAACAAGATATTTAAAGAATACTTGGAATATTCAATCATAAAATAAATTGATTTCAAAAGATAGAGCAAAGAAAAACTCAGTCAGCATGAAATAACCTGGAAAACGAATGCGGGTCATTTTTTATCCATGTTGTGCATTAGAAGGGGTGTGCATATGTTTTGCATCAAAGGGTTAACATTAACCAATGTGAGAGAGGCCTTCAGTTGCTTAGAAGTTACCCTGGGGTCCTCTGTGACCTCGCCAACTATTACACGCCTTGCTCTTGGAGTGATCTTTGTTGGTCGACCACTCCCAGGGAGGGTAACAATGGTCTTGAATTTCCTCCATTTGTGCACAATCTGTCTGACTGTGGATTGGTGGAGTCCAAACTCTTTAGAGATGGTTTTGTAACCTTTTCCAGCCTGATGAGCATCAACAATGCTTTTCTGAGGTCCTCAGAAATCGCCTTTGTTCGTGCCATGATACACTTCCACAAACATGTGTTGTGAAGATCAGACTTTAATAGATCCCTGTTCTTTAAATAAAACAGGGTGCCCACTCACACCTGATTGTCATCCCATTGATTGAAAACACCTGACTCTAATTTCACCTTCAAATTAACTGCTAATCCTAGAGGTTCATATACCTTTGCCACTCACAGATATGTAACATTGGATCATTTTCCTCAATAAATAAATGACCAAGTGTAATATTTTTGTCTCATTTGTTTAACTGGGTTCTCTTTATCTACTTTTAGGACTTGTGTGAAAATCTGATGATGTTTTAGGTCATATTTATGCAGAAATATAGAAAATTCTAAAGGGTTCACAAACTTTCAAGCACCATTGTAGAAACAGATTTTAGGCAGATATCAGTGCTCCCCATCCTCACCAAGGTTCTGGAGAAAGTTCAAATCTATCTGAACAAAGATGTACTGAAATCAAGAGGAAATCAACACGCCTTTACTGGAGGGAGATCCACTGTCTCAGCGTTAATTAACATCATTCAGACGTGATTTAACAGGACAGATACCTCATACCTACGCGAATGCAGGAATGCTAATCTACCTAAGGATGTGGGGATCACTGTTTACTGCAGTAAGATTTGTCCGGTGCTAGAGTGTGCATCACTGGTCTGGAGTGGCATCCCGAAATACCTTGCAGAGGAAATACAACAAGTGCAAAATGGTCATATGGCCATAATTGGCATCCTGAAGACAAGTTTTGCAAGTCTGGAAGAACGAAGAGATGAGGTGACCATACACGAGCTTGAAAGAATTATAAAAGGACCCTAACCATCCAAATCACATGTTATTTCCAAGAATGGCAGCCCACAAGTACACAACTAGGAGCAAAAGTTGTCTCGCAATATTATTATCAGGAACTGAAAGACATAAGAAGTCTTTTATCTCAAGAATATGTCGCCTCCTAAACAAACAGAAATGGTCAAACTCTTATCTGTTATACTCTTAGTTTTTGGATACATATTTTTACAACTTTGTTGGTTTTTGTTGTAAATTCATTGTATATTTTTAGTTCAAGATGAATGAATAAAGTTATTATTATTATGACAAGCCATTATACCCCTAAAGGGACAATAATGTACTTTATTGTCTGAGAGTGTATCCAACCATCCTGAAGTTGGAGCCAATCCCAGCTGACATTGGCCAAGAGGCGGGGTTCACCCTGGACAGGCTGCCAATCTATGACAGGGCTCCACAGAGAGCCAGACAGCCACTCACACTCACACCTATGGGCAATTTAGCATAGCTAGTTGACCTAATCCACATGTCTTTGGACTGTGGGAGGAAACTCAAGCAGGCATGAGGAGAACATGCAAACTCTACACAGAAAGGCCCTAGTTGAACAGCAGGTTAGAACCTAGAACCTTCTTGCTGTGAGGCAACAGTGCTAACCACTATACCACCATGCCGCCCCTTCACCATGTCAATTTTTTAAATTCATGGATGTGCCATGTTTGCCATACAAGTCCTTGTGTTAGTTGTTACTATAGAATATTTATAAAAAATGAACAAGTGTGTGTTTGCCCCATTACAGAACTCTGTACTGGACCGACTGGAACCGGGAAGCCCCGAAAATTGAGAGCTCCACAGTGGAAGGACACAACAGGAGGATGCTAGTGCAAGATGGCATTGGGCTCCCTAACGCTTTGGCATTTGACCCCACAACACGTCATATCTGCTGGGCTGACGCTGGTACTGTATAAATCATCATCTTAATATCACACCACTGAAACACTACCTAACATTGCCATCTTTTGACTGCTCACTGAACCATGCTGTCTGTTCAGATTTTCCTACAATACCACTAAACACTCTTTAGAAAGAAATGTCAATCTCCTCTATTCACAGTTTATTATTCAGTAACTATTATAAATGATAGACTAATTACAGTACAACTAACAGGAAAGTGCTATAATAAAGAGTTTTTCTTTCAAGTTTTTCTTTTTTTAATCCTAAAAGCATTAATGTTAAGAACACATTGTAATCAATCTAAAGAGTACTGATGGAACTGCAGCCTGGAAAGCTCTTCCTATATTTTGGGATACTTACAAAGTTATGATGTGAATGAAAATGGAAGAAAAACATCCCTTAATTTATTTTTAACAACTCTTCTGGTTTTGCGTTGCAAAAAGGGACAAAGCGTTTGGAGTGTATTGCGCCTGATGGGACGGGTCGCCGCGTGATTCACGGCAACCTGAACTATCCGTTCAGCATGGTGTTCTACGCCAACCACTTCTACTACACAGACTGGAGGAGGTAAGATTAATGAACCAGAATAGACTAGGCATGAGCAGTAAAGCAGAGACGATACTAAATACAGGTAAATATCCAGCTGCAGGTGTTAATTTTCAGAGAGATACACAGTAAGAGGGATCATTATAATCATATGTATAAATTATATAACCTAATCTAAATTATAACCAAACATTAACGTACAGTAAATAACTTTACTTTTTTTTTCTTAAAAAAGGGTAACACTTACTTATTTGATACATACCCACATTGGGTTTTTATAACACATTCTAAGCACAGTAAATTGTGTTTACATGAAGGAATCTATTTGCTACCATGGATCAAGGTTTTTTGTTGTTGTTAAATAAATCTTGCAAGTTATTAGCAGCACCAAAATTGGCTGCAGTTCACCTAGAGGGCGCTTGCGAGATAGTCCTCAATGAATAGGAGTGAATGGAGCTAAATGGCTAAAATAATTATTTACATCTTCTTCTCAATAAAAAAGCCATTTTTTTTTCAAATATAGTATCAATTATATATCAGAACTGAAATGAAAAAGATACTAATGTCATTTCAGGTGTTTTTTTTTAACAGGGAAGGCGAGTTTGTCCATAAAACGCTCACATTCTGCTAATGTATGTCATAATGGCCGCATATTGATGACACAGGAAGTGCACTGTTTGGGTATTTTACTGCAATTTAAAAGCCACAAAAATATAAAAATGGAACTTTATCGATTGTTTCTACCCTTTATATCAAAAATAAAATTAAATTTGGCTTTAAAAAAAGTTTTACCCCATGAACGTTACATTTTGGGCTACAATTCCATAGGCCCCCATTCATTCTGGACTATCTCATGAGCGCCCCCTACACAACTGGAAGTTATGAAAGTGGGAGTTCTCCCCTATTTAGGAACTTAGTTATTACAGTAGTTTGTTTTTACTAACAGCACATTCCTAACACTGTGAGAAAGCTGTAGAAGGCATACACAGTGCTTTATAACAGTGTCTTAGTTTTGAGCAGAGGTGGAAAGAGTACTAAAATATTATACTCAAGTACAAGTACTGTTACTCTGATGAAATTTTACTTAAGTACAAGTAAAGTTACCAGACAAAAAATCTACTCAAGTAAAAGTAAAAAGTAGATCATTTAAAAGGTACTTTGAGTAAAAGTAAAACGTTACTTTTAACAATGGGTGTTTTCTGCCTCCATTGTGTTGTGCAAAAATGAAAAAGAAGAGGAAACAAGTATCTCAACCCAGATGTTTTATTTAAAGGAAGTGTATCAAATTGAATGCTTAGGATAATGCTGCATTAAAACTGAGACAAACAAAAAAGGTCAATACACACAGTCATGTCGTTTATATCGCCCTGACCACACACAAAGCATTGTACACGAAATATGAAAGTGAAATGTTGCACCGAAATCTCGTAGCTTGCCTGTGTGCACTGTGCGTTATTGAACAATTCAATTCAAACATTATTTGTTTTGCTTAGTATTCCTTTCTGGCCTGTTGGATGTAGAATGGTAGGAGGACTGATCACGTCAGGTTGGCGAGCTAACTTGCTTGCATGATTAGCCAACCGAATAACAGACTAGTTACCGTTATGTTACAGTACCAACAGGTTGCTACTTCAACATTAGCAATGCCATCCACTATTTTTGGAATATAACCAGCCTATTGTCCGTTTTACTATGGAAAGGAAACATTATGATCAGGGGCGCAGATACGTTATTTGAACTGGGGGGGGGACAAAAAACTGGGGGGGACAAAGCTGCCAGCAAACCAACCCCAACCCCGATATCCCTGTCAAACTTGTTGTGGGTAACCATAGCAACCAAGCTCGAGCTCGCAACCTGTGCAGTCTGCGCAGCTCAACCAACCGAATATCAGTCTTTGTTTTGTTTTATGTGAGTTGTTGCAACTATGTATGTACTGCTGTGCACCTCAATAAACCGAATGGTAATTAGTCTTTTGATTTTTCCATGAGGTTTGCCTTATGCAAAGAAAGACAGCATAGACGTTTTTTCCTCCCTATAAGTGGGGGGGACCGAACGAGATGAATTTAAATCTGGGTGGGACGAATCCCACCCGTCCCACCCTCTATCTGCGCCCGTGATTATGATGCCAATGACAATACTTTCCTCAACATGCTTGCGCAGATTAGACGTCGAATTTTTGTATGCCGCAATGGTTGTCTTCTTGGGCACACATAATCTGCATTGCATAATGAAACTGTCACCCCTTTTCTCTACGAAGCTGAAGTGATCACGTATGTAGGGCCAGGGGTGCACTTCATTACTGGAAGAAATTGCGTTTTCTGCAGGGTCGTCCACCACAGGTTCCTCGGTCTCCTCCATGTCCGCAGGGGCGCTTTATCAACACCTGTGGCCCAGGGGCTAGGCCCCTCATAGGCTACCTGTCAACCCTACCCTTACCGTTGGCCAGGAAAACACTCTTATTTTATTTGCAATACGTGTCAAGCATTTACAGTGTAAGCGCGTAATTAGCCTAGAAGCCTACGATAGGTTACGTTTGGCTCAGCGTAGCTGCGCAAGGCCCACGCTCACATCGCTGAACACATCCGACCACAGAGGGAGAGAAGAAAGCGCGCATTATCATTACAGAGCCAGTTCTGATTATTACCACGGACAGGACAGTGATACTGCGTAACTTTCACGCAGGGGCATGGCCAGAGATAACCACACAAGCACGCATGCGCTAATGTAGACCTATGTGTTGTAAACATAAAACACACACACCTACAGACAAGGCCTTTTAAAAAATAAAATACATAAAAATAGCTCGGCGGCATGAAAACAAACATTCACTGCAAGACAAGGTGCCCTAGAATCGCCATCAGTTTTTAATATCTATATGGACTCATGAGATACAGTTTTGATATCTCAGCACAGCATGAGATATCAAAACTGTACCCAGATACAGGCTTCAAGTTCAGATATTGCATTCCAAATGAGGTATCCACAAGAGAAATGTGTACGAAAGCACAAGCATCAGGAGAGGGTTGCATAACAGAGATTCTATACGCAGATGATCAGGCCATACTCGCTGGATCCATCGAGGAGCTTCAGAATATTCTTCAGTTGTATGATAAGACCTACACCCGCTTTGGTTTACAAATATCATATGTCAAAACAGAAACAATGGCTTTTAACGTCAATGAGGATATCAAATGTAAACCAAGTATCATTTCCCTTGGCGGCACTAATATTAAAAACGTCTGCACCTTTAAATATCTTGGTTATAATGTCAGCAACTGTGATGAATCCTCACACTTCCTGCATGCTAGGATAAGTGCTGCATTCATGAAATGGAATGAACTGAAACACGTTCTAACCGACCACCGAATACTACTAAAAACCCGTATAAAGTTCCTAGTGGCATGCGTTCGATCTCGCCTCCTGTACAGCACACAGGCATGGCAACTATCATCCAGTGAAATTCACAAAATTGAGGTAGTGTGGCACGGCTTCCTAAGGAAAATGATTAAAGGTGGATATAAATGAAAGAATGCCCCTGACCAAAAGAACACTACAAATGAAGATATAGACTGGAGCTACAAGATGTCCAATGCTGACCTCCGGAAACTGACAGGAACCCAGGATATAAAACTATCCTGCTACGTACAACAACTAAAATATATTGCTCACGTTTGCCGGACGGGCAATAACCAAGTGCAAAAGCAGCTCCTGTTTGACAAAAATGGTTACAAATGGACGAAATGGGAAAATCTGCTGGGCATAGACACCCAACAGATAAGACGTATGATGATGGACAAATCAAACTTTGAGCAACTGCTGCAACTGCTACAGCAGAAGCACCCCTAGAGAGTTTAACTTTTGACAGGGGAACATGATGATGATGATGAAGGTACTTGGCTCGGCGGTCACATGAAACGTAAATACCATGGACAGCGGCCAAACTCATAACTCTACAGACCGAAATACACGAAACCAAGTCCTACTAGGGTCTATTTTACCAATCTATGTTCAAGCATCATGCAAGTCTTCCTTCTCCTTGAATAAGACCATGCATTCAACTGCCTTTTTGACATGACTGCATCGAAATACCACTTGCAACAATATTTCACGCACTCCATCAAGAAAAAAGTTAAACATGATGAACACAGGCATACTGTTTTGAGCATACGATTTTTTAAAAAGAAACTAGTTACATCAAAGTCCTTCAATAAACCCATCCTTTAGCGCAAATGAGCTTAACCTAGTTCAAAGCATGATGCTAGCAGGAGCTGCATAAGGCAAAATCATGTGGGCCTTTCGTCAACAACAAGCCACGGCGGGCAAACATTAATAATCAAGTGTCCTTACCTTAAAACGTTGTCTTGACCACAGAACTTCTCAAGTATTTCACTTAAATCCACACGGGTTAACAACACACCCAACACAGCTAGCGAGAAATGTGGATATGCGCTAGCTTTGTATTGCTATTCCCCTCAGTATGCTTACTCTGTCTGCTGCCCGAACTGTCAAAATTATAGGCTACAATCTTTTCATCAATTTCTTCAGTAGATGCCGTTTTAGACATTTTATTATCCCCATCGAAATATGCTATTATACTAACAGGACTATAACTCAAATCACACGACACGTATTCAAACCACAACTGATTTATTTTACTGTTGGACAGATCATAGCATATCTAGCCTAGCTGCACATAGCCTAGCTGCTGGTACGGCTGATAACTGATAAGTAGCTGATATTCTGAACAGATTGGTGATCCTTACCTTAAAAAAGTCTGTGACTTTAGGCAACGATTCTATCATTACCTGCATCTCTCTCTTTTTTTCCTTTTATGCGCCCCGCTAACATGTGAACGCTTCATCTTTCAAAGCCTCTAAATTTGTGTCTCAGGGGCGCGCTTTCGTGCGTGACGTTACGTTTTGTTACATTTTATTCTGGTACAGTTGTGGGTGTTCGTTTCGCGAACCACATCCACCATGTCTCTTACAGCAGGCTACTGTGCGCTCATTTATTTCTAACCTTATTTCTATCCATACATTAATGTAGGCCCACGATTCCGACCGTTTATTTTATTAATATTACAAGGCCCCTGATTGGCTGTGGCCCAGGGGCTTGAGCCCCCCGAAGCCCCCCCCCTTAAAGTGCCGGTGCATGTCCGCCATCGTCTGTGTGAGACTCGCGCGCGCGACAACTGTCCTTCCCGTGCTTCATTTCCAGAACGCATTTCCCCTTCTCCGTGTTAGCCTTTTTTTATTTTTTATTTATTTATTTTTTACTCAGTAACGGTTGTGATGTAAAATGTACCGAAGTACACTACTTAAAAGAAAACATACTTAAGTAAAAGTAAAAGTACACTCTTTAAAAATTACTTGAAAAAGTATAAGTACACAAAAAAGCTATTCAAGTACAGTAACGCAAGTAGTGTAATTCGTTACTTTCCACCTCTGGTTTTGAGGACATTAAAATGATGCATTTGGCTGCCATATGGCCTTCGTATACAGTATAAGTGACGTTGTACTGGAATGGGGCTTCAAGAGAGTTTGGACCACCAACACATGCTGAACAAACAGAGCCAGTGCTGCTCTAAGAAGCAGACACAAAAACGGGCTTTTCCCATTCAGGGTCTCCACAGCGGATCTGTTCCACATATTTGATTTGGCATATTTTTTACACCGGATGCCCTTCCTGACACAACCCTCCCCAATCTATCCGGGCTTGGGACCGGCACTAAGTATACACCGGCTTGTACAACCACTGGCTAGGTATTTTACCTAACCTGCATGTCTTTGAACTGTAGTGGAAACCGGAGCACCCAGAGGAAACCCACACAGACACAGTGAGAACATGCAAACTCCACACAGAAAGGCCCCCTTTAACCATGAGGTTCAAACCTGGAACCTTCTTGCTGTGAGACAACAGTGCTAAACTATACGACAGAACGAAATAAAACATAACTGTATTTATTAATATGGGCACATTATATAAATCAAACATAATAGAAATAAATACATTAAGCCCACAAAACTATGAACTATAACAACCTTAACTCAACTGTACTTTTCGTGTAATTAGCATTTATGTGCAATACAAGACAATTCTTCTAATCTTTATATACTATAATACTAATGACTTTGGGAGGTCCAGACCAAGGTCAGACTTTGGGAGGTCCAGACCAAAGTCACGACCAGTTCTGATCGAGGGAGTCGAGGTGGAGGCTGTGGATTCCTACAAGTACCTCGGGCTGTGGCTGGACAGCAAGCTGGACTGGACTTGCAACACCAATCACTTATACAGGAAGGGACAGAGCAGGCTATATTTCCTTAGGAGGCTGTGGTCCTTTAATATTTGCAGGAAACTCCTGTGGATGTTCTATCAGTCTGTGGTCGCCAGTGTCCTGTTTTACACCGTGGTGTGCTGGGGGGGCAGCACATCCAAGAAGGACACATCCAGGCTGGACAAACTGATCAGGCAGGCCGGCTCTGTGGTCGGCATGAAGCTGGACTCTCTGGTGACGGTGGCAGAGAAGAGATCTATGGACAAACTATTGAACATCATGGACGATGTCAGTCACCCTCTGCACACCGTCATCAGCAACCAGAGGAGCCTGTTCAGTGACAGAATGCTCCTTCCCAAGTGCAGGACGAACAGACTCAAAAACTCCTTTGTCCCTCACACCATCAGACTGTACAACTCCTCTCTGGGGGGGAGGAGGGGTAACAGGAGGACAGAGGACAGGAAGGAGCAGTAGCCTAGCCAGTAAGCAATACTGGACAATGTGCAATATAATGTGCAATATAAAGTGCAATATCTTTCCTGCTCCCCCCCCCCCCACACACACACACACACACTTACCCTAACTCCACTTCTCCCCCCCCTTTCCTCCCCTTCCCCCTTCCTCTCTTCCCCATATCTTATTCTTTTATATTTGTATATGTAAATACTTAATTTATTTTAATTTATCTAGAAGTTTTCCTCTATTTCTTTTCTCTGTTTATCTGTAATGATGCTGCTGGGATCTTAATTTCCCTGAGGGAACCCTCCCAAAGGGATCAATAAAGTTTTATCTAATCTAATCTAATATTACTGCAAATGTTTTGTATATTTATTGATGTTTCTCTCACATTTTCAGGGATGGAGTCATTGGTTTAAGTCGAGACTTGAGCCATTTTACAGATGAGTATCTGCCTGATCAGCGTTCACATCTGTACGGCATCACTGTCGCCTCCTCTAGCTGTTTATAGGGTATAATTTATGAATTTTCTTCCTCTCTTAGTAGTTGAGCATCTGTCCAACAGTCTCAGGCTGTGGATATAAATATTAAAATAATACAATTACAGTATGTTTATTTAAATTTTACTTTGTTACATGGTCAAAATACACAGATACGCGTTATTGATTTTCATTTGTGACATGGACAACGTGCCACACTGAAAAATAAAACCTGCACTACATTGCTCATATGTGGCTTTATCTCCTCAGTGAAAAACAATCTTTGGGGAAATGCAATTTTAAGACTTGAATTGCACTGAGTTTCACTTTCATCAATGCATGCAGCAGTGCTACACTGAAATGCAATATTGCTGAGAGCAAGTCTTAAGAAATTTCATAAGATACCATAGCTCCTAGGTCTTTCTGTGAGCTGTGGGGTTTTTTTTAGTCATGCTAGCACTTTTATTGTGTTTTAGTAGTAATTTTGAAATCCTGCAACAATCAGTACAATATGAATGAAGAAACAATGAGCCAATAATTTATAAAGAAATATACACTCACCAGCCACTTTAATAGGAACTTGTTCTTGATTCTGAGATTCCTGTTTTCGGCTGCAGGAGTAGAACCCAATATGGTCTTCTGCTGTTACATGCTGAGATGCTTTTCTGCTCACCACGGTTGTAAAGAGTTACAATATCCTTCCTGGCAGCTCGAACCAATCTGGCCATTTTCCTCTGACCTCTCTTAATAAGATGTTTCCACCCACAGAACTATTGCTCGCTCAGTGTTTTTTGTTTTTCGCGCCATTCTGTGTAAATTCTAGTGACTGTTGTATATGAAAACCGCAGGAGATCAGCAGTTTCTGAAATACTCAAACCAGTCCATCTGGCTCAAACCAACACCCATGTCACAGTGAAAGTCACACTTTGAGTTCACAATTTTTCCCACTCTGATGTTTGAAGTGAACGTTAACTGAAGCTCTTGATTTGTATCTGCATGATTTTATGCACTGTGCTGCTGTTAAAGGATTGGCTGAGTAGAGAACTGCATCAAACAGCAGGTGGATGGATGGGTATTCCTAATAAAGTGGCCGGTGAGCATATAATGAACGTTCCTTTATATGGATGATAGTGCCTTCTGGAAAAATCACACATTCCGGTCTTTCTCCTATCCTCTGACTAAATCCGAGTACAGCCCAAGGCTGTGCTTTTCTGTGTGTGATTGTTTTTCAGTGTGGCACGATTGCAACATCCATCCATCCATCCATCCATCCATTATCTATAGCCGCTTATCCTGTCCTACAGGGTCGCAGGCAAGCTGGAGCCTATCCCAGCTGACTATGGGCAAAAGGTGGGGTACACCCTGGACAAGTCGCCAGGTCATCACAGGGCTGACACATAGACACAGACAACCATTCACACTCACACTTACGATCAATTTAGAGTCACCAATTAGCCTAACCTGCATGTCTTTGGACTGTGGGGGAAACCGGAGCACCCGGAGGAAACCCACGCGGACAGCATGCAAACTCCACACAGAAAGGCCTTCGCCGGCCACTGGGCTCGAACCCAGGACCTTCTTGCTGTGAAGTGACAGTGCTAACCACTACACCACCGTGCCGCCCTCGATTGCTGTAGGTTTGACCACTTCAAATGGTTTAGTGTAGAACATGAATTGACCAACTTATATTTATGCTTTATGCTGTAATAAATTTGAAAGTAAAATGTGGGGTTGTAACAACACAGATATGACTGGGATACAGAAATCTTATCACTATACACAATGTATAACTCAGGGTTGTTCATTTTTAAACAGATAAATGTACAGTTTTCAACACGAACAGCATATTGTAGAAATTTCTCTCACTAAATTACTCAACTCTCCTCTTCTTTGAATGTGCAGTTGTAAGCAAATATAATATAAATCAGACTGTTTTATTATACCAAGTATTTTCAAAGCCTAATTGTAAGACACACAGCCAATCCTCTGCTTGTGTGTGTGTGTGTGTCTTTGTGTTGACATGTTAATAATGGCGAGTGAATAAAAATGACAGACCAAAAACACACAGTAAAAGGCGCCTGGAGACAAATGACAAAATGGGACACAAAGGCTTCAAAGCATTTGGAAGATGAATGTGTGTGTGTTTCATCCAGAAATGAAATGTTTACTGAGGGGGAATCAGCTCTGAGGAGGATTTCCAATGACCTAACACGGCTGTTTTGTGTATTTCAGGGAGGACGTAATAACAGAGCTACTGTTACATGGTGCTATTGTTCGGGAATTTTTATTTTTTTTAATGAACACTTCTCTCAGCTGTTGCCAAAGCCACTGTGTCTTTATAACATCCCCCAGGAAAAAAAAGGTGACTCTTCTCTCTGTTTAGTTTTGTACATTTGTTTTATACCTCATTTCTGTCTACTGTATTTTGTTTTAATAAAATAAAGCCAAAGAGGCCCCAATTATAGTCATTTTTGTACAAAAATGTTCATGTGTATGGCTACATTTATGCACGTGTACAGTATTGGAGCCCTCAGTGCACTAATAAGAATCTGACGCATGGAACTGCATTGAACATAGCCGATGATTTTCTTTTACTCCAGTTCCTTTTTGTAACCTTTTTTTAACCTTTTGTAAGAGATGTGATATTTATAACAATAAAATGTGATTCACAAATTTGACGGTATGTATTTTTAGTAATCAAGTCAATTATACGTTATGTAAGGACTAAAACACTTGGTGGTGTGCTATTATAGGAAAATAATCAATCAATGACAAGGTGGTGTGATGTGGCCTAATGTGAAGCAGGGTTACTGTAACCACCACAAAAGTTGATAACTACATCACAGTGTTTAATTACTCGTACATCACAGCCAATCATTTTTATCCCCCACCCTTTCTTCCTTCCCTTCTGAAATCAACTCCTCTCACAACTTTTGGAGGAATTTCATGAAACTTGACAAGAGGCACTGTTGTATGTCGGTACTACGCATATTGTAATTTCATTAAATTGGGTCACATTTTACCAGAGTTACAGCCCTCATCTCATCTCATTATCTCTAGCCGCTTTATCCTTCTACAGGGTCGCAGGCAAGCTGGAGCCTATCCCAGCTGACTACGGGCGAAAGGCGGGGTACACCCTGGACAGGTCGCCAGGTCATCACAGGAGTTACAGCCCTTGATTAACAAATTTATACTTTGGTAATTTCACGACTGTGCGTTTTCCTTCTGAAATCAACTCCTCTCACAATTTGTGGAGGAATTTCACCAAACTTGGCAAAAGGCATTGTTATATGTCGGTAGTAAGCACAATACATGTTATTTTGTTCAATTTGGTCACATTTTACCAGTCGTGGCTCTTGATTAACAACCTTGTACTTTCACAATTTCATGAAGGTGTGCTTGTCTTCTGACAACTCCTCTCACAATTTTTGGACGAATTTCTCGAAGCTTGGCAAAAGGCCTTGTTATATGATGGTAACATGCATATTGCAATTTAATTTCATTTGTAAAAATTTTACCAGAGTTATGCCCTTGATTATTAACAAACTTGTACTTTGGCAATTTCATCAAGGTGTGCTTGCTTTCTGAAATCAACTCCTCTCACAATTTGTAGAGGAATTTCACCAAACTTGGCAAAACACTTTGTTATAGGACAGTTATACGCATATTGAAATTTCGTTTAATTTGGGCAAATTTTACCAGAGTTATGCCCTTGATTATTAACAAACTTGTACTTTGGCAATTTCATCAAGGTGTGCTTGCTTTCTGAAATCAACTTCCCTCACAATTTTTATCCCCCGCTGACCCAAAGGGGGATTATGTCGTGGCGATGTCCATCCCAGGAAGGGTTTGTGGAGGAATTTCACGAAATTTGACAGGATTCTTTGTTGTGTCTCAGTAATACACACATTGCAATTTCGTTCAATACAACTGCATTTTACCAGAGTTATGGCATAGTTGCCAGCGGGGATCTCTCTATCTTACCGTCACTGGGGCACCTTGCTAGTGGTTAAAATGCCATACACTTGCATTGTTTTTTTGCTGCTTGAATCAAACCGTGAAACTGATAAAAGTTTCGTCTGGATTCCCAATGAAGTGATGAAGGGTGAAAGAGCAAAGGTTTCTACCAAAAGACGATGAGAAAAGTGGCTCTTAAACCTTTCACTGTGATGGAAGGGAGCAGAGTCAAAGAACACTCAAGTTTGCAGCGATCATTTCGTGAATGGTTTGTGAATCCAAACGAAATAAATCGGAGGAATTTACAAATCACTTTTCTCACCCTTTTCCATTATTTCATGATGCTTTGAAGTTCAGGAGACAAGTCCTCGGATGCGTTTTTGTTTACTGTGCAATTGTGGTCGCTGTATTGTAAACTAACACGCATGTTTTCACTTGATTTATCAGGTCTTAGCAATCTTTATAAGGATGATGTAAATTGGGCTCCTACACTGAAATAGATAAGACAATCGAGATGATCCACAAACACAAAAGCAGAGCTCACGTGTTAACAGCAGGAAACTGCTTCCTCGGCCATGCAGTTTTAGTGAGCCATGATAACTTCTCCAACTTGGTTTACTAATACCCAGGTCTTTAAAGGGGTTTCTGTGGATCTTTGTGAATGATTTACCTGGAAGAGCAGGGAGGAGTGAGAATCGAGCAGCTGTGGTTTGTTAACACCCAATACTAAAACTTGTAGTGTCCTAGCAACCAGTGCAAAGAAGTGTATAAAAAGCCCCAAAATGCCTACTTACCTGGGCATAAACAACACAGGATTTATCTTGTGTCTTGATCCCCAGATCTTTAACCCATCCATCAATCATCTAACTGCTTATCCTGTGCAGGGTCACAGGCAAGCTGGAACCTATCCCAGCTGACTAAAAGCGAGAGGCAGGGTACACCCTGGACAAGTTGCCAGGTCATTGCAGAGCTGACACAGAAACAAACAACCATTCACATTTATACCAGTTAATTTAGAGCCACCAATTAGCCTAACCTGCATGTCTTTGGACTGTGGGGGGAAAATGGAGCACCTGGAGGAAACCCACACAGACACGGGGAGAACATGTAAACTCCACACATCTAAAGTTGAATGCCTCCACGCTCTTCCAGGTTTTCATCTGTTTGTCCGTGAAGAATGATGCCTGCAGCACCAGGAAGTTTGAGATGTTGGGGAACTCAACAGATGGATAATTTAAGTCCTAGGGAAAAACACCTTCTTTGCTAATGTGCAAGGATCTATCCCATTGCAAAGAGCATCTTTCTGAAAGAGTCTTGACCATGCATTGGCCTCTAAACTGCAAAAATAGCCAGAGACTGCTTCACTAGCTTTGTATAACGACAGCCAAATTGGTTTGTCTGACCACCACAATCATTCACCGGAAGTAAACACGCAAGCAAAAGTCACTTGACTGAATACAACCTATAAAGGTGCCATTTCTTTTGTCTCAATTAAACAGCTAGTCTATTGGCCTTAATTTATGGATGTGTCTTTTGTTTGATTTTATTCTTTAGGTCATTAATATGAAGTGACCAAGTTGGATAACATTTTTATTAAATTTGTGCAATTGACATAAGTGATTTAAACCAGACACGATCTGTATATAAAACTGCAGAAGGTGGCCAGTTTTCCAATTTGTACCATCAGTTAAAGTAATTTTTAAGTCCTGTCATAGGTAAACTTACACAAATGTTTTTCTCGAACAAACTGGATTTTCATGACTACCACATTTCTGGTGTAAATCGTTTGCTCCTGCAAACAATCTACAAAAATTCAACTGGATCCAGTTTAATAAACAAGGTTTTGAATCTTGAGGTCAGTGCGTGATCATTTAGACTTACAGATTGCACTATGCTAAATTAGTAGCTACGAATTCCCTTGCTTGTACTTCTAAAACATCAGACACTAAGCATGTCATGATCAATAAACTACATCTGAAGTAAAGAGGAAATGGGCTCCATTTTGCTTTTGGCTGAACTGCTGCTTTAACGAACTGAACTGGACTGGACTATTTGGCACAGCTGGATTTGGGAGTTGAACAACACTGAGCTCGAGTTACTGCCAGGGCAAAACCACATTTATGGTGCATTCAAGTATTTTTGTCTCTGCAGATCTAAAAAACAAAAGACAATGAACAACCAATCTTTGCATTAGTGTAATTTATATGTATGCACACATGCCTTTGCAGTTCTCTTTTTTTCCCCCCCATTGAAAGAAAAAGCAAGTCTCTCTCACAAAAAAAAACACTTGCTGTCCATAAGCCACTTCTTCCATTCCAAAATGTGTTACAGGGAACACACAGTGCTTTGAAGAAAAGGACAAACTGTTAATTTACTGTGTGATGGCACAACTCAAATCTTATCCACAAGTCCAAAGCTTTTATGTCTAAAGGGCAACACAAACATCTTCAGTTTTCAACTTCATTTATCCACAACCATGTCACACTTAAAACACCAATCGTCCCATTCCATTACACACTGTCGACAGTGTGTGTGATCATCTGCCCACTTTGCCGAGACGGTGATCGGTCTTTGGGTCGGCGATGATGGCCTGCACAGCCACTATGGCCTCGTTGATTCTTGTCTGGAGCTCACGCAGCTCCTCGATGTGCAGGAGCCGAAGGATACGAGCCGCTTCATTCAGAGTGGCATCTAGGGGCAAAGAAATGTCCACCATTAACCATCAGGTTTAACATACGTCACACAGTCGGGAATGTTTTTCCTCTCGCTCTCTATTTTTGTTGTGCAAACGATACTTATGTTTCTTTTTGTGTGTTATTTGCTTCAGTACTCTCTCATAAAAGAAAAAAATATTAAATTGGATAAATATATTTCACTGCTGTGGTGCCCTCAAGGATACATTCTTTGTTCCTTTAACGTGCATCTACTACAAGGTAATGTCACTGTAGCGTACCATTAAAAATGATTTAAGGTACATAACTGGATCTTAAAGACTACTCTTCTCTTCTTTTACCTTTAATTATCTCAGAGTAACACTATATACAGCAACCTGAAACACACACACACACACACACACACACACACACACACTATGTTCGTTTCAATCCAACTGCAACTGAACCACACTCAAGTTCATTTAGAAGTGAACCGGTTACTTTGTTCTGCTCCTGAGTCGGACTCCTGCGTTCTCACCTGCCTTCAGAAAAACAGCAGGCGGCCATGAAACTTGCATGAAGAAGCAGTGAGCAAGTTTTCCCATGATCGAATACTGTGTGCTAAATATCACAATACACTGTCAAATCAATGAATGACCCGTGACATGACAGTTCCTGGGGAGTTAAATATGGAGTCTGTCCACATGTGATTCATAACATTCATCTCATTATCTCTAGCCGCTTTATCCTTCTACAGGGTCGCAGGCAAGCTGGAGCCTATCCCAGCTGACTACGGGCGAAAGGCAGGGTACACCCTGGACAAGTCGCCAGGTCATCACAGGGCTGACACAGACAACCATTCACACTCACATTCACACCTACGGTCAATTTAGAGTCACCAGTTAACCTAACCTGCATGTCTTTGGACTGTGGGGGAAACCGGAGCACCCGGAGGAAACCTGATTCATAACAGAATAATCTAAATATATTCGACATACCTCCAGTGTCAAAGCCAAGGATGTGCTTGTCCAAAGCAACTGGCAAACCCTAAACAAGCAAGCAACAAAGAAGCAGATTATTAAATAAACAAAAATAAAATTATAATTTCACCACACCATTAATATGACGGTACACCTGCACGCCGATTTACTGTGATCTGATATACTAGTGAAAGAATATTACATTTCACAACTGCTAAGCTCCAGCAGTGTGTGTAAATAAAAACTACACTCAGGATCGTTATTTACTCTACATGGAGCTGAAAATCAGAACCATTTCTCCACTTTGTTGCCCTACTAAGAGCAAACTGTTGGCCATCCTGCCCTGGGTTTTACTCACAGACCTCTTTTGACTTGCTGGCTTTTGCAATGGCATCGGCGGTCAAGCGTTCCTGGACGAGGATCCTAATGGCCTATTAGATAAAGAACAATGAGACAATAAAACAGTTTAAATTGGAATACAAATAAGCTTGGGAATTTATTTAATCCTCACCTTGAGCATCACCAGGTAGTCATCATGTCTCTGAATTTTGAGAAGGTTCGCCAGGGCCATGACTCCAGCCTTAAAATCAGGACTGTTGCCTGGTGGAAACAAGCACACAGTCATTTAAATAACAAATGCAGGTTCAGTTTTAGGGATCCAATATTAGAGCTAGACCAACAGCAATTGTGTCACCGATACCCAATTAATAAAATTAAAATTTCACAGACAATCACAAATATTAGACTTGTGTAGCAGTATGAGACTGATGTATTGAATGCCCAAAAATCGATCCATCCATCCCAGTGATTTAGCAGTTACTATAAAAGAAAGGAGAGAGAGAGAGAGAGAGAGAGAGAGAGAGAGAGAGAGAGAGAGAATATGCCTCTTGTCCATCTGTTAACAGACAGAGGAAACCCAAATATCCCTCGGTCAACAAGCTATACCGCAACACCTCCAGATAGAGCACATCACTTCTCACATACTATCCACCACAACCAGGTAGGCAGAGGAGACCCCATTAGAACCCTGGACCAGGAACTCGACTTGTACTTCCCCATAATAATACCTTGGCCAGGTACGATCACCTTTCCTCAAGCACTTGGTGGAACAGGACGCCTTGCAGCACTGAACTCAGACAGATATTCAATAGATGCTCAGTCTAATGGGCATTGGATCATGGTAAAAAGGTACCAGCCACAAGTTAAAACGACAGAAACTTAACCATGACCTTAAAAAAATAAATAAAAATTAAAAAAAAAGTTCACTCTGAATTTCACCCCGTTACTTAATTCAAAACAGTACAGTTACAAAAGAGATTCTCTCTTTTTAAAATGCAAAAATCAACAAAACTAAAGTTGAGAGACTAAATGAAATCTTTTCATGTTTTTCTGTGAAACACAATGAGGACACCTTCTCTGACCTGGAGAGAGAAAATCAGCCACTTTCACACTCCGTGGCATGGGGATGGACTTGACTTTGTCAGCACACAAGGCGGTGATATTATAACTGGAGGTTTCCCCATTTATTCCCACAGACAGAACTACAAGTTGACAAATGCACCTGGAAAAGAACTGCTACAGCTCTGCTGAAGCCTGGGTTTGTGCGTTATCAACGAGGGGCTATGGGGGAACTCCCTTGTGCGGTACGCTGACAGCTCAGCTCTTGGCAGGAGCACTGTGGACTATGCCATGAGAGATTTGACCTTGACCTTTCTTGGCCTTCACAGTCATACCACTGACACCACTCTCTGATCAGGGTCAAATCACAGGCAACAGACACCCAAAATTTGCACAAACCCCCAGAAAATGTACAAACCCAACTACCGATGGAGTAGAGACAGCTGTGAAAATGATCAAAGTTCAGTTACACGCTTGGAAAACTAAACACTCCTGAACTCATCTCATCATCTCTAGCCGCTTTATCCTTCTACAGGGTCGCAGGCAAGCTGGAGCCCATCCCAGCTGACTACGGGCGAAAGGCGGGGTACACCCTGGACAAGTCGCCAGGTCATCACAGGGCTGACACATAGACACAGACAACCATTCACACTCACATTCACACCTACGGTCAATTTAGAGTCACCAGTTAACCTAACCTGCATGTCTTTGGACTGTGGGGGAAACCGGAGCACCCGGAGGAAACCCACGCGGACACAGGGAGAACATGCAAACTCCGCACAGAAAGGCCCTCGCCGGCCACGGGGCTCGAACCCGGACCTTCTTGCTGTGAGGCGACAGCGCTAACCACTACACCACCGTGCCGCCCTCCTGAACTCATGATGATGCATAAATTATCCACACGATAAAGACGACAAAGCTAGCCATGCACTGGTTTAAGTGGTACTGTATATCTCAACGACTGGGCCGCAGCCCAACTGCCATCTAGCGGGCTGTAATTCCCCCTCCCCCCCAAGTTTTATAGAACAGAATGCCTTTATTGTCACTGCACAAATGTACAACAAAATTTAGTTCATCACAGGAAAGCAAAGCCGCTGCATACGTACACGCCGCCACTCTCGGGCACTTCAGCCCA
Organism: Neoarius graeffei; assembly: GCF_027579695.1. NCBI lineage: Eukaryota > Metazoa > Chordata > Actinopteri > Siluriformes > Ariidae > Neoarius > Neoarius graeffei. The sequence continues at coordinate 24,737,808 of NC_083579.1, read as the reverse complement.
AGGCCGTCCTAGGTTAACCTAACTGCATGTCTTTTGAACTGTGGGGGAAACCGGAGCACCTGGAGGAAACCCATGCAGACACGGGGAGAACATGCAAACTCCACACAGAAAGGCCCCCATTGGCCGCTGGGCTCGAACCCGGACCTTCTTGTTGTGAGGAGACAGTGCTAACCACTACACCACCGTGCTGCCAATTACACTACACCACAGTTGAAGCCAATTTTTACTCGTAATAGGGTACGATTGCTAGGTTGCAGCCGACGTCACCACAAGGAAGAGGAACTGTCTTAGATGCCCTGCTCTATATCTCTAACCTGATGAATTCTTATGAGACTCAATGCTGTTTTACTATCAAAGGGAGGTTGTACAAAAGTATTAAGTGTGGAGAGCCAATAATTGTGGCACGTGTTTTAGTTGAAAATTTAGTTTTTCTCTGAATAAATATATTTCAATTAAAGGTTTGATTGTTCCCATTTTCTCAGTGCGAGATAAAGCGACTTCACCAAAAGGTGGATCCCCCCCCAACTACTCTTTATAAGGGGTGCCAACACTTGTGGATGGCACCGCATATTTCTTTTCATGTTGTGAGCGAGGCTCCGTTGACCCGACACAAGCTAACATTTAATGTTAAACACGAATCAATATGATTGGTAGTGGAGATGAAAGCTAGTAAACAATGTACATTAATTAAAAGGCTGTATTTAAAGGCTACTGAAGAATGCAAAATCAATACTGTGGCTGGTTATGATGTCCTGAAGTTCGCCAAGTTTTGTTCAAGAAAATAATCAGACAATAAAATGCTGCAGTCAACGCGTGAAAGCCTGAACTTCAGGTCACATTATTACGACACACAAACAATGTAAAGAAACATTTAAAAGACATGTACTCATAACATTCATTAAATGTTGACTTTGTAAAATTCACTCAGAAAAACAAACGATGAAATTGTATGTGTGGATTCTTGCGCCAATCTTCTTGGCCACTCGTTTTTGCCTCCTACAAATGCCACAAAGCCTTCCAAGAAAAGGCTTACGTTATGCCTCAGCTGTTGCAAGGATGAAACCTGTAGTTCTGAATGTTAAGTTACACAACTTAAAAGGCAATGCTTTATTATTACCCTAGTTGTGCATTGTGTGTATATTACACACACACAAACGTGGGGGGGTTTGTTGCCCCTTCCTGATTTCTTACTTTTTTGCATGCTTGTCACACTTAAATGCTTCAGATCAAACAAATTTAAATATTACACAAAGAGAACACAAAAACCTTCATTTAAAACCTGCATTTTAAGGGGGAAAAAATCCAAACCTACATGACCCTGTGTGAAAAAGTGATTGCCCCCTAAACCTAATAACTGGTTGGGCCACCCTTAGCAGCAATAACTGCAATCAAGCATTTGCGATAACTGGCAATGAGGTCTTTTACAGCACTGTGGAGGAATTTTGGCCCACTCATCTTTGCAGAATTGTTGTAATTCAGCCACATTGGAGGGTTTTCAAGCATGAACCGCCTTTTTAAGGTCATGCCACAGCATCTCAATCGGATTCAGGTCAGGACTTTGACTAGGCCACTCCAAAGTCTTCATTTTGTTTTTCTTAAGCCATTCAGAGGTGGACTTGCGCTTCAGCTTGAGGTTAAGAACAGATGGCCGGATATTCTCCTTCAGGATTTTTTGGTAGACAGCAGAATTCATGGTTCCATTTAACACAGCAAGTCTTCCAGGTCCTGAAGCAGCAAAACAGCCCCAGACCATCACACTACCGCCACCATATTTTACTGTTGGTATGATGTTCCTTTTCTGAAATGCTGTGTTACTTTTACGCCAGATGTAATGGGACATATACCTTCCAAAAAGTTCAACTTTTGTCTCATCAGCCCACAGAGTATTTTCCCAAAGGTCTTGGGGATCATCAAGATGTTTTCTGGCAAAACTGAGACGAGCCTTTATGTTCTTTTTGCTCAGCAGTCGTTTTCATCTTGGAACTCTGCCATGCAGACCATTTTTGCCCAGTCTCTTTCTTATGGTGGAGTCATGAACACTGACCTTAACTGAGGCAAGTGAGGCCTGCAGTTCTTTGGATGTTGTTGTGGGGTCTTTTGTGACCTCTTGGATGAGTCGTCGCTGCACTCTTGGGGTAATTTTGGTCGGCCGGCCACTCCTGGGAAGGTTCACCACTGTTCCATGTTGTCGCCATTAGTGGATAATGGCTCTCACTGTGGTCGCTGGAGTCCCAAAGCTTTAGAAATGGCTTTATAACCTTTTCCAGACTGATAGATCTCAATTACTTGGTTTCTCATTTGCTCCTGAATTTCTTTGGATCGCAGCATGATGTCTAGCTTTTGAGGATCTTTTGCTCTACTTCACGTTGTCGGGCAGGTCCTATTTAAGTGATATCTTGATTGAGAACAGGTGTGGCAGTAATCAGGCCTGGGTGTGGCTAGAGAAATTGAACTCAGCTTTCCAAAGATGTGATAAACCACAGTTAATTTATTGGGGGGGGGGGGAATCACTTTCACACAGGGTCATGTAGGTTTGGATTTTTTTTCCCCCCTTAATAATAAAAACCTTCATTTAAAAACTGCATTTTGTGTTTACTTGTGTTATCTTTGTCTAATATTTCAATTTGTTTAATGATCTGGAACATTTAAGTGCGACACAAACACACAAAAAAAATCAAATCAGGAAGGGGGCAAACACTTTCACACCACTGTGTGTGTGTGTGTGTGTGAGAGAGTGAGTGAGAGAGAGACACACACACACCCCTTTTTAAAGCAAGCTGAAATTATTTATTTGTTTTTGCATTTTGAAAATGGTGTCTTTGAAACCCAGAATGTAATACGGCACTTAAACGAGTTTAATTCAACAGAGATCGTTGCATGCAATTTAAGCAACAAAAATGTTGATCTTTCTGAACAGGAAATCAATTCATTGTTCATTTTAAGAGACCTGTCTTGTTTTCTCTTTCGTATATTTACTATCACACTCGCATGAAGCAAAGGCATTTCTTATCTGATTACTCGATGGAATAATCAGTAGAACACTCGAGTACTAAAGCCCAAGTTCGAACCTTGTGGCTGACGGCAGCCTTTCTGTGTGGAGTTCTCCAGGTGCTCCGGTTTCCTCCCACAGTGCAAAGATGGAAAGATTTAGTCAACTGGCTACTCTAAAAATCACCCATAGGTGTGTGTGGCTGTTCGTCTCGGTGTTAGCAACCTGCCCAGGATGCATCTTACCACTTATCTGGAGTTTCATTGGCTCCAGCTTCCCCTACGACCCTGATGGATAAACTGTATAGATAATGGATGGGTGGATGATTACAACATATATATAGTGGCTTTGGCCATAATCTTGCTGTAATGTTGATGCCAATAAAGCTTTCTTAAATTGATTTGAATTGAGAGAAAACAAAAAAACAGACAGCATCCAAACTTTGAGTCTCAGAGAGAGAGAGAGAGAGAGAGAGAGAGAGAGAGAAGGTTAAGACTATTATTAGAGAGAGCTAAGATGAAGCACTCACTGTCCAGGTTAATGAGAGGGTCTGCTGGTTTTTGTGTCGCATTGTTCACCTCTGCTGCAGGTGTGCAGTTTCTGTACTTCTCCACTGTCAAGGACAAAAACTTCATATGAGCACACAATGTGGAAAACAAAACAAAATCCCAAAATAAAAAGCCCAGCAGGTCTCCAGTTACTGCTGTGTTATCTTAGAAATGAACTTCCCTCCTGAATCAGTGCCATTTGGCACACAGTAAAACCACAAATCCACCCTAAACCCAGTGATTTAAACTTTATATGAGGAACATGTTTAGTTTAAAATGACTGTGAATCGAACAAAGTCTGTTAGATGAGGGACTCAGTGGGACGAGTCAAAGTCAGTGTAGATTTCAGGAGCACAACTTAGAGCGTGCACTAGACCTAACAAGATCTTTTTCAATAAAATAAACAAACAAAAGCCAAATGGTAGATTATAAGTGTAAGAAGAAGCAATAAATAATTAAAGCCTGCGTCCACTTATTTTCAGACATTGTTCTGTGCACCCAAACCTGCACTCGCTTCTACATGAGTAAGGACCAATGTGTAAGGACATTTACACTCCTTTTGTACAGGTGATTCACACTTCTAAGTTGTGAGATGAGCGTGTTTTTAAAAAGGGGGAAGGGAAAAAAAAATGTGTTTATGCAGAGAAAATCTAAGGCAACGCTGCCATCTAGTGGTCTGTACATTTACTGATAAAACTTAAAGTGCATATCACAGGTAAATTCAGGAGCAAGATCAGTGTAATTCTCCTATTTTATATTACACTTTGGTCAAATATCTGTAACATTCTGCATCCTCTGCGACTTTTTTACCTTGCGCAATACCAGAATATTTCAGTTGAAATCAAGCCATTTGAGGCGAATTGGTCCACCTCTGAAAAAACTTGGCATTTGAATTTCCCAGCAAACACCGATTTTCGTGGCGTCATCTGCAGGACGCCTCCTTCTGAATCCTACGTCAGCGCTGGTTTGTTTATGAGAAAACGACCTGGTGGTTTTCTGCAAATTTCTTCGTTATCGCGTAATTATTAAAATAGTTAACAGATGTATCGTAGGAGGGTGTAGCAACACCAATCTTGATGAGATTAGCTCTCATCGTTTCCCAAAAGACCGGACAATGAGGGAGACACGGGAGCGCTTGGTCTACACAGGCTGTGCACTGAAACCGTGCAAAGCTCGCGCAGCCTGCTGGCGCTTCCGCAGATAACGTCACGAATCTGGCTCCAGACTCTTGGGATTTTTCCAGACGCGTTTTATTTTATTTTTTTCTGCTGTAGACAGATGGCCTTGTGCAAAATTACCCTTCTGAATGAATGTGTAAAAGGGACATACTTTCATATAAAAATAAATAAAATAAATAAATACATACATACATAAAAACCCACGAAATTGGTCCAGAATACGCACTTTAAACTCCTCACACACTGATCAGTTATTTCCCACATACAGTTAGTTACAGTCAGGTTTACAGACTCATCATGCACATGAATGCCATGGTAATACTGGGCTTTCAGCGATCGCTTTGAACTGTGCCTTTACTGTGGAAGAATGATTGTACAACATCTTTATTAGAAAAACAAAACAAGGATTTGGTGCAGATATTTTAATTTTTTGATATTTCTGAAACTCAACACAAGGTCAAAATTATACACACAGCACAGCTAATATTTGGTCGTGTCCCTTAACGAGTTTCACCTTGACTAGATGCTTTTTGGTAGCAAATCAACAAGCTTCTAGCAGAATGCTGGTTAGATATTTGTCCACTCTTCTTGGCAGAATTGGTAGAGAACAGTTAAATTTGTGCGTCTCCTGGCACAGACCTGACTTTTAAGCACAGTCCATATATTTTTGAAAGGGTTGAGGTCAGGACTCGTTTTAAGCTTAATTGTTATTTGGCTTTATCCTCCACAATCTGTGTATGTGTGTTTGGGGTCACTGTCCTATTGGAACACCCAATCGTGTCCAAGTTTTTGATGGTTTAAGGTTATGCTGAAGAATTCTGAGACAGTCTTCCTCCTCCATTATTCCATCCACTTTACGCAATGCATCCGTTCCACTGGCAGCTAAACAGCTCCAGAGCATGATGCTGCCACCACCATGTTTAACAGTTGGTACAATGTTTCTCTTTACCTCTGGTCATTGTCACCAAACAACTCAAGGTTTGAGTCTGACCATAAAACTTTCCTCCAGAAGGCTTTTTCTTTGTCCCTGTGGGCCACTGCAAACTTTAAGGTTGAAGGTGTAGATTTTGGAGCAGGGGCTTCTTTGGCAGCCTCTCAGTCCATTGCAATGTAAATCTTGCTTGACTGTAGACAGTGTTTCAGCAGCTTCCGGTTCATGAAAGGCCTGTGCCTGGGTGGTTCCTGACCATCTAAACCAATTTCCTCTCAGCTGAGGGTGTCAGTTTTGGTCTTCTTCCTGCAAAGTAGCTTGGCAAAACGGCTAAAACTCCCAATAATTTGTACTCATGTACAATTGTTTGAAGTGATGATCTTGGAATCTGCAGTCGTTTAGAAATAACTCCAGGAGACATTCCCGAGTGTGTAAATATGATCTGAGAAAGAGGATCTGCGCATGAACTTTCCCATTATACTGTATGTTGGTCAAACCAGTGAGCATCAAACAAACCCTTTTTATGTTGGACACAGAGAACTTACCAGCTGAAGTCAATCATGATCACTGACCGGAACTTAAGAGGCCTTGGTATGTTAAGATATTTTGAAAAACTTTCAGCACCACTGAATTAATAATCTAAGTGGGTGTATGTAAAGTTTTAACCCTGTGTTGATTACAGAAAACCCTAAATAAATTAAAACTTGTATGGCAAATTCTTTTTGTTCATTTTTTTTTTTTTATTAGAGATGGTATAACATTCTACCACAAAAAAAAAAAAAAGTTGAAAGAAAATCACAATATAAGCTCTTTGCAGCGAGAGGTCATGTGTTTGGATGCCACATCGCAATGGCATACTGGAGAACAAGCTTTCAGGTAAACAAAAACCTCAACAAGGTCAAAAACAAAAAAGTTTCAGTAGTTTGTAGTGCTTAACCTCTTTCCTTTTCTAGAAGAATTGTCAAAAAAAGTATAATTCAGACTCATTTTTACAGGGGAAAAAAATAAAGATTTTATCGCGAAGGCATTGATTAACAGATGGCATTTGGATCTTCACGGCCAAACAAGATGGTGACTTCGCAAGGTATGTACACTAAATAAATAAATAAATAAATAAAAAAGGGAAAAAAAAAACCTTGTAAAAGCATTTCTTTTCATTCTAACAGCTCAAAGCAGCTCCATAATAAAAGTTTAAGGTGTATAGTTGTTTTTGAAAGGTTTGGCTACATCTTGATGTAAACAAACAAGTCACCGCGATAACACGAAGCTTGGCTTCCCTCCTCCTCTCAGCTCTTTCCCCCTTATCAGCTGTGTGTATCTGAGACAAATAAAGGCTTCTAATTCTAAAAACCTAATCAGAAATTCTGTAAGCATGTGATTTTGACTGGCGACAAAATCTGCAAATCAACAGCCTTCATGTTTATGAAGTTTAAATCTCACTCGGCAAGAGAACACGTGTTATCTAAAACTTTGTTTTTTTTAGGGTAAACAATCCTGTTGTCATAGCAGTGTGATTCTTGCTGTCTAAAAAGATCACTTCTCAGTGAATAAAAAACGAACAAAATAAAGTGATCGAAGAGCCATTGATGCGCTGTAATAAGTGTCGCCACAGTAAATTGTTTGTTGAGGTTTTTGTTTACCTGAAAGCTGCTCTCTAGTATGGTGTTGCTATGTGGCATCCAAGCACGTGACCTCTAGTTGCAAAGAGCCTATTGCCATGGCATTCATGTCCCTGTATGTAAACATCTGACTGCAACTGTAGGACTAGCGATATTGTAGAGTCTTATTTGGTTACTTTCTTAATTAAATAATTTTAAAAAAAGAGAAAAAAAAAAAAAAAAAAACATACCATTGTCGCCATATTCAAACCGAACTGCGAGGCCCAGCAGCCAGTCGATGGCCTCGCACGTTTCCTGAACACTGAATGGGCAGCTCACGTCTCGTAGGTACTAAACAGAACACACACACACATTCAGATGAGTAATCTGAAAACAATCAATTCAATTTTAAACACCCCCCCCCCCCCCCCAACAAGCCATCTCGTCCCTTCACTAATCAGATAGTATCCATACCTTTTTCGATGAGTTACATTAATGAATGAATGAATTAATGAATCCTTTGTCAGTCACAAGTACCAGCGAAATTGGCCGTCAACCCGTCCGTACATATATACATCCATACATACAACTGACACAGGGGGAGTAGACAGGACAGGAAGACAGGGATGAAAAACACAGAGTAACATGAGGGGAGGAGAAAAAAAAACCCACACTATGCTCCTGTGGGGAGTACAGTGTGGGAACATTAAAAAAAAAACACCTCAGCACATAAGCACAAAACAACATGGTACACTTTACAACATGAAAACTCAGGACTCGAGGGGGAAGGGGGTGAGGGAGGGGGCAATCATGGGAGGGGGGTAAGGGGGGGGAGGGGCAGAGGTATAGGTAACCCAGCGCAAACAAGCAGTTCGGTCCTGCAGCCGATGACGGCGCTTACCCACTTGTCACACTGGGGGTAAAAGTGGAGACCGTGGGAAGTCAGGGAAGGAATACAAGAGCGTCTCACTGCAGTGATCTTCAGGGGGAGTTGTTGTTGTCCCAGCAACGGCCTTGGCCAAGGCCAGTGCAGTCTGAGGGAGCCGAAAGCAGATAAGATTGGGACTGTTTGGTCTTGGGGTGAGTAGACGCATTCTTTTACATGACTACTCTGTCTGTCCATTCTGGTCTCCGAATCGATCCATTTTCCTTTGCAAAGCCAAAAGCTTCTCCATGATGTTATCCATGTTGCAGTTCAAGTTCTGAATAGCCACAGTCTGAGTGCCGACAGCTCTGCCCACCGCTTCAATCATGTCGGGCAGCTTTATGGGGCTTTGGACAGCTGTCACTGTTTTCTGATTTCCTCGATAAACCAGGGCAATGCCTAATCCAATCAGCAAAAGTCCTGTAATCACGGTTCCGAATAGGTAGATGTCTTCAATGTCCTCCACAGAAAGAACCGCCAGGCACACGACCCGCCACCTCTCCCACACGTCCATCGTGTAGCCAGCTGCGAACGTTCCGGCAGGACAGGCCGGTTCCCCCGAACCCAGGCTTCTTGTCAAGAAAACTGTGTCAATTGCGTGAAGAGACCAGTTTATCAAGTCCATGATTTTTATCAAACTAAAAATTTACATGATCAGTTCTGTTACAGTACTTTTCAAGTCACTGAAATACAATCAGGTCCACAAATATTTGGACAGTGACAACTTTTGGAATTTTGCCTCCGTACACCACCACAGTGGATCGGAAATAAAATCAAGATGCTATTATAGACTTTCACCTCTACATCACATGGTTTAACAAAATATACAGGGTGTTTCAAAAAATTTGACATTTCACAATCTAATAATTTTACCAATTCTCGTTCAACTGACCTCAAATTTTAGCAGAATAAATAAAGGAATTCCACTTTAGTTGTCTTCCTGAGCTCGCCAGTATATTCTTTCCTTTTAAAAGCATATACGCAGAACCATGGGCTCACTTTCGTTTATAAATTACTTGAGACCTCAAGAATGGCACAGGAATAGTTTTAAGCTTTAACAAATCTAATATAGTAATTTTTATGATTAAAGTGATTCATATAGGTAGCGGTCTGAGTGAGTGACCGACCTTGACGTCCGTAACGTCACAGCAGGAAGTCTATCTGTCTCATCACCATTTCCGCTATACCAAAACACAGAGCTGACTGCAACTCCAATCCTCTATTTTGAGCTAATTTATCGCCATGCCATGTAAATGTGCCAGCAACACGACAGAAGATGGATTTACGTTGTATTCATGGCCCAAGAATGTTCAAACTACAAAGATTTGGACACGTTTTGCGAGTTGTTCACGAGCACATTGGGCAGCTACGAAGTGGTCTCTCCTCTGCTCTGCACATTTTACTGAAGACTCGTATGAAACCTCAGATCTGTTGAGGAGCATTGGCTATAAGCCCGTATTGAAAGAGGGTGCAGTACCAACGATTAAATAAAACTACAAGGAAAACATTTATTTATTTTAAAAAGGAAAGCAAGTTCAGTTTCACCAGTTCTCCCGGAGCGTGAGCCGAGTGCTGTTGGTAAAACCCGGGACGGAATGGGACGGGACATATTGCTTGGGCAGTGAGCTCCCCACGGTTGTTGCTAAAACCGGTGATGTCCCGTTCCGTCCCGGGTTTTAGTAACTGCCTGAGCCGAGCAGTAATGGCGGAGTACTCCGTATGGAGAAAATGGAGAATGAGTGGACCAGCCGCCTGATTTCTCTGCTGGATATTGCTGCCATCTCGCCCTTACGTGGAAGAAGCGAATGAACAGAGAACTGAACGAACAAGTGAAAGTCACATTGTTTCAAAACAATCTGCCACAAGATCGGCCTTCAAGAAGCGAGAACACAGCCGGGTAAGCTCTGACTCTCGTTTGGATATAAAACAACAAAAACACGTTGTTTACCTGCATTTAGATTAATACATGTAACTTGTGTGTTTAAGTTACCGGTAGAAGATATTTAATTTGCTTCAGAATGTGATTGTCTCAGTTCATCTAATTAGCCTTTTACATTTTATCAGTGAAAATGCATGCATGTACATGTATATTGCATAAGTTATAACACCAACCCTGTTTTAAGGAGAGTCAACCCACAATCAGTGAAGTCAAATCAGTCTTAGTTGAGCAAGTCGGTAACGGTATTTCTTACTTTCGCCATAAGTTTTTATTAGTGCTGTCAAAAATGTCGCGTTATTAACGAGTTAACGTGACTCAATTTTAATGGCGATAATTTTTTTATCGCGAGATTAACGCTCTGTGACATGATGCCACGCCCCGCACAGCCAGAGTCCTCTGCCCTCCCGCGAAGAGCCACGGTGCTCGGCTTAGGTTTCGTTTTCCCATCGGCGGCTCCAGCCCCACTTTGCAGTGGCTGTGACAAGACGTGTTATGCTCTGCAATAAAAAAAAAAAAAAAAAAAAAAACATTGGTACAACCAGTGTTCGACCTATGCCGATATTTTCGGGGGGGTCCCTTTTTTCCCTTGGGGGGGGGGTGCTTGCGCTTGTCTCAAGAGCGCGGATCTCCATCGCGCGCTCACTTCGGATATGCAAATGCTTCCCGTTACACACGATTGCTATGTCAATAAACATCATTTTGCCAATATTTTAGAGACCCCCCAGCATTTCCCAAATCATGTTTTCAAGGGATCTCATGTCTGTTTCAGGGGATCTCGGATCCCCCGAGTACCCCCGTAGTTTGAACGCTGAGCAAGCCCATTCACTTTTTTTATGCTGATAAGAGAATTACAATGTTTTTTCATGTGACAAAAATGTGCGATTAAATTGCGATTAATCGCAAGTTAACTATGACAGTCGCGATATTAATCGCGATTAAATATTTTAATCGCTTGACAGCACTAGTTTTTATTTATATAACTTTGGCCTATAGCTGTCAAAGGCCTCGGCCTTAAAACCGGTTCCTGCTGTGACGTCACACACTCAGGGCTGTCTGGCTCAGCTGGGCAGCTCAAACGCCAACTTTGCGGTCGATTTTAACTCTCAATTTTATTTTTTTTAAATTCCCATTCATGCAGCATACAAGAGTCAAGGGTGGAGATACTATCCACTCAGAAATTTGGGTGGCACAGTGGTTAGCATGGTCGCCTCACAGCAAGAAGGTTCTGGGTTCGAACCCAGCAGCCGGCGAGGGCCTTTCTGTGTGGAGTTTGCATGTTCTCCCTGTGTCTGCGTGGGTTTCCTCCGGGTGCTCCGGTTTCCCCCACAATCCAAAGACATGCAATTAGGTTGACGTGGGGCGGCCTTGGGCTGAGGTGCCCTTGAGCAAGGTACCTGACCCCTGACTGCTCCCCGGGCTGCCCACTACTCTGGGTGCGTGTGCTCACTGCTTCAGATGGGTTAAATGCAGAGGATGAATTTCACTGTGCTTGAAGTGTGCATGTGGCAAATAAAGGTTTCTTCTTAAGTTTATTTAAAAATAAAAAGGTTCTGCATATCTCTTAAGAATGTACCAAATTGTTGACTTGGCCACTCTTCAAGCTTCCACTCACTCTCTCCCTCTCCGACAGGTGTTTTTTCCAACCTAATGATAGCCTCCTTTTCTTGCACTAACACTTCTTTGGACCGCATATATTCAGAGTTCCCATGAACAGCTGCCAAATACAAATTCAACACTTTTTAAGCTCCTTACTCGGTCATGAAATAACAAGGAAACAAGCGATAACTGGCCAGGAAACCGCTTATCAGTTAATTGTCCGGTTACTTTTTAAGCCTGTGTGAAAAATTTCTGTAATTCCGAAACAGTTAATGTGATATTTTTATTAAACCCAAAGATGTCAACATTGATAAACGAAAAAGAGTAGCATTTCCGAGCACAGCAAGATGAAGCAAGGTTCCTATTAGGCTGGGGGTCTTGATTTCAGGGAAGCTCAGGGATGCAATCCAGGTCATTTTGAGCTAGTTTTTGAGGAAAATGCACGCAGGGTTTACTGTACAGTACAAGCTCAATTATCCAAACTCTCTGGAGAAAAAGTCTGGCTAACTAAGAGGATGTTCAGATAACTGAGCTTGTACTGTAATAATGTTTCAGTAGTTTCATCATGATCAATAGCAAAACCCAGAGTAAGAGACAAAAAATAAAAATAAAAAAGTATAGGTCTTTCAATAACACCAAAATTAATACTTAAATATTTACTTCCTGGACTGTGCATCAGTCTAATACTGGACTTAACTTAATAAAGTCAATCCTGAAAGATGCCCATTCATACAACATTAAATTAAACTGAACATGCTGAAGTTACTTAGATAATTTGTTGTATGTAGCTGACTTTGCTTTCTTCAGTGTACTTCTGTTGTATGACTAGTGGGGGCACACTAAACCGTTGGCAATCTTGTGTGTGACCAGGCTGCTCAGAGTCTCGATCTTCATGTTTGGCTTGAACTCCATCTTATTTTTGGTTACAAGACTGAACACTCGCTTGCACTCTGCATTGGAGACAGCATTACCTTACACATCGCTCCTCCCCCCCATGTCGCATGCTGAAATCGCACCTACACAGAGTACAGTAGGCATGGTGATGGTCCTGTTTCGACTGTGCAATACATGGCCACTCAGCTGCGTACTCAGCTAGAAATCGCTGCTCACATAGCCTCCTCTTTTTAGGTGGAGACTCCGTCATTCACAATCCATGCGCTGTCTTCATTTCACACCCAACACTAATTTGTAAGAGAAATTGAAAGTTACAGTTCTGGAACCCGACTGACGAAGACACTTTGCTTCCAGGAAGACGACCACGCATCACTACTTTGCGTTTCTGAGCACTGCATTTAACACGCACTGTGATTGGCCAAGAACATGAACTAGATCACCTCTTAGCCAGTCAGCTAACATAACGATACGGAAATTCCCGGAATGATCAGAATCAATGTAAACAATGACGCGCAACAGTCCGAACACCGAAAATACATTGATTTGTTTGATACATGGGCAAAACCGGTTGAAAAACGTATTATATTTCAGGTCTACATGTAGCACCGTAATTGTGCTTCAAATCTATAGCTGCTACGCCCACATTGTGTATGTTGGCATCTCTGTAAACCCCTTGAATGAAGGTTGAAAGTCTACACTTCAATCACATCTTGAGTCCTTCATTTCCAATCCACTGTAGCTGTGTACGGAGGCAAGAATATGGAAACTGTCACTGTCCAAATACTTATGGACCTGGCTGTACTTTGCTGGGCCTGCGTCCAGACCACAGTCAGTCAGGTCTATCGTCTGTCTAAAAAGTACTGATAAAATGGTTACAAATAGCTAAATTTATGACTAGGAATATGAACTAGCTTTTTTTTTGGCTAATAAACTCATTGAGTTTATTTAACAGTATAAACATGCAAACAATAAATATTTAAAATAACTGAAGTGTTTCTGGACAGTTAAAAATTCGAAGAACATCACCCGATCTTTTTCCAATCTACAACTGTCTGATTTCAGAGAAACTATTCCCATTGTAGCCTCAGATTGCTGTTCCTGGGTGACAGAAGTGGAGCTTGATGTCTTCTGATGTTGTAGCTCATCCGCTTCAAGGTTTGATATGTTATGTGTCCTGATGCTTTTCTGCTCACTACGGTTGTAAAGGGTGACCGGTACTGTTGCCTTCCTGTCAACTGAAACCAGTCTGACCTCTCATCACCATCATCTCATCAACAAGGTATTGGATGCTGTTTGTTTTTCCCACTACTTGGTGCAAACTCTACACAGATTATGCAAGTTGTTTAAAAAAAATTAAAAAAAAAAAATAAATCACCTTTTCAAAGGACTTTGGCCACTCAGCGCTTGAGATGTTCCTGAGGTTTCCACGATCCTCGATTTTATAATGTCTGATTTTCTGATCCTCCAGCCAAACGATGAAGTTTCTGAACTCCGTTTCATCTGAATGAGACAGGAGGAAAAAAAGAATTCATTACACCCACACAAACAAACAAAGACCAATCTGAAAATTTGATCTAACCTTGACAAATCATGTAGTCTGCTTTTTCAGGAGAGTTAATAATTGAGTCTTCAGATTTTATATTTACTCATGGAAATAGTTTTTATCCTAAGCAAATTACAAATGAGGCAGAATTCAAACCAAACAAATAGTGAGCTAAACATAGTGATGGACTGTTACAGTAATTTAAATTAGTATAAATACGAAGATGATTATAGAAAATCATGTGTGCTGATGGTCCGAATCTCTCGACCAATTTCTCGATAATCACTTCAAGCGACTCGGCAAAATGGCAGCCATTAGCTTTGTCAGCGTAAGTGAGGAAGAACTACAAATGGTGAAAGAAAATGCTGTTCCTAAAAGTTTGGTCTAAAACTATTCGAAGGTAAGGTGGAACTGTGATTTATTTCATCGATTTCAAAAAGTATTTTGTGTGACTCGGCACTGATAAGTCTGCGCTGCGCCTTTATTACATTTGCATTCCGCTTTTGAAGTTTGAAATACTTTTTTTTTTTAAATAAAATCACCTGTATATTTCTACTAAAACAATTATCTGCCTCAGTGAATAATAACCTCCACTTCGCCTCAACTATTATTCACTGATCTTCACTTCACCTTTGGTGAATAATTGTTAAATATAAGTTTAAAAAACTGGCTAGTAGCCTAGTGTCTGCCTCTTGATCGGGAGTTCTATTCACGGTTGGGTCATACCAAAGACCATCATAAAAATGGTACCTACTACCATCTGGCAAGGCATTGCTGCAATACAGATGTGAGTGGGGAGTTAAACTCCCGTGGTTACCAGAGGACTAGCTCCCCACTGTAACCCTAGCTATGTAATAGGCGAGAGGCCGAGGGCTGCGGAAACGGAGATCGGCGCCGCCCAATGCGTCACACGGCGTGGGAAGGACTTTAACTTAACTTATTTAGGTTTTAAAAAATAAGAAAGGGAAAACTAGAACAAAGTGCAAACAACACACATGCATACGTATTTATATATAAATCAATGTGGAAAATAAGGCCAGACTGGCAGACACTGACTGGTAATTTTCACATTTGTCCGTCTGTATTTCAAAAGCACTGGACTGGATGGCTGATAAAAATAATTTGAATGTGTCTGTCTGTATTTCAAAAGCATAAAACTGGATGGCCCACAAAAAAATTGTAAAGATATGGGTCTAATCTACTTCTAATTGTCTTCCAAATGTTACACTGGGCGAATATATGTGTCGTAACATGGCAGGCTTGTAGTACTCGAGTTCAGGACTCTGACTCAAGTGCGACTCATGCCCTAATTTTAAGGACTCGTGACTTGACTTGGACTTGAGCACTGATGAATCGGACTTGGACTCATGCATTAACTGCATTCGGACTTGTAAATTGGAACTGAGGACTCAGATTTTTATTTTATTTTTTTGTAACATGCCATAATAATTTGGCATATTTCTCTCTACATTAATTTTTGTACTAATTTCATGCAAGTATCACACCTGCGCACCTTGGCACTTGCATCAGATAGACTCTTGCATAATGTTTCATGAGTGTTATTATAATACCTATATATGAGTACCAGTAAGTTATAACCAACTGGAACATCCTTGCCCCCCCATACTTTTTCCGAGACATGGAACTGACCTGTGTGCGCTACTGTTTTCTTGGGTAGAACTTTAAGCATTTTTTTTTAAATCTGACATTTTCTTGGAAATTATATTCATTTCGTAGTGTGATTAGCAACTAATGTCGAGTGTAATTTGGCCTTTGAAGAGCACAAAAATGTGCCTGGAAATAGCTGAGAAGCCATCTCCAGGCATCTAAAGCCCTTCAGCTTCTGGGGCCCGAATGTAGGCCCCAGACTGTATTGTTCCAGGCCTTTGGCCCATCATTCAGATGGGCTGAACTTTGGATAGACAGACAAAATTTCAGACTTGTCTATCCTGTGACAGTGTATTGTCTATAATATCCTCCTGAGTGAGTAAAGTATGAGCTACCTGTTTATTCATAACTGCAGCAAAAAAAATAAAATTTGTTCATATGAAACGTATACGTAATTGCTGCCTTATAAAATGTAGTAATTGGCTAAAAGAATGCATAAGGAATAAAACAAGGTGGGATATAAAGAAAATGTTCTTTTATACATTGTAACACAGAATGCAAGTTTATTCCTGTCATTACTTCATCTTCCAAGACCTTTGTTGATTTGGATTTGTGTTTTGGCTTGTTATTGGGCTGGATGGTGATGCGTTTCTTCATCTTCAGATGTCTAACAGAGACCTACAGATTTTGTGCCAAAATATACTGGTCACTGGAATACTACAGCCCCAGTCCCAGCTGAAGAGAAGCAGCACCATAGTATGATGCTGCTGCCACCGCCATGTTTCTTTGGGTCATAGCCTGTCTTCTTTTTGTGCCAAACATATCTTTTACAATTATGCCCAAAAATTTCTGCCTTGATGTCATCAAGCCAGAACATATTTTGGCGCATGGTTTGGAATGATTTAGGCATGCTTGGATTCCCTCTGTGAGAAAAAGAGCCAATTTAGCCACCCTACCCCATAGCCCAGAATACAAGAGAACGCTATCACATGGCGTTAATGAGCAGTACTGCTCATATATTCCTCCAGCTCTTTTAATGTTTTTCTTTCCCCTAAAACATTTCTGCTCGTGTTTCACCTGAATTTACTTGGTTGCTGTATGACGTTAAAAGTGGAAAACGATCTGACGATTTCTCTTGGCCTTACTTTTTACATCACAAAACCCTACAATTTTAATAGGAGTGTACTGACTTTTATATCCATTGGACAGCGCAAGGATAAAACACTCCTTGATTAAGGAGACAAAAATAAAATAAATGAATGAAACTACCCACAAACACACAAAACAGCTTGTCACATTTCAGAGAAACAGAAAGCACCAAGTTCTCTGTAAAGTCTGAAGACTTTCCCGTCGTGGAAAAACCTACTGACTGTTATACAAGTACATCTCAAACAGTCAGAAAATTGTGAACAAGTTTTTTTTTTTTGTAATTTAATTCAAAATTACAAACTTTCATATATTCCACATCAGGTGAAATATTTCAAGCCTTTGTCTTAATTTTGATGATTATGGCTTATAGCTCATGAAAATCAGAAATTCAGGATCTCAAAATAAAATATTTCATTTCGAGTTTGAGTAAAACAGTATAAATCCCGTGTATCCCTCAGTCTATTTCAGTACACGCAATTACAATCATGGGGAAGACTACTGACTTGACAGTTGTCCAGAAGATGATCAGTGACATCATAGTTTTGGCACTGTGGGCAAGTGCTAAGTCCTGCTGGAAAACGAAATCAGCATCTCCACAAAGCTTGTCAGCAGATGGAAGCAGGAAGTGCTCTAAAATCTCCTGGTAGACAGCTGCACTGACTTTGAACTTGATAAAACACAGTGGACCAACACCAGCAGATGACATGGCACCCCAAATCATCAGACTGTGGAAACTTCACACTGGACTTCAAACACCCTGGATTCTGTGCCTCTCCACTCTTCCTCCAGACTCTAGGACCTTGATTTCCAAATAAAATATAAAATTTACTTTCATCTGAAAAGAGGACTTTGGACCACTGAGCAACAGTCCAGGGGCCTCATTTATAAACGATGCGTACGCACAAAAGAATGCACACACCACATTCTACGCAAGCTTCGGTATTTATAAAAAGTGAACTTGACGGTAAAATGTGCGCACCTCCATGCAAGCTCTGACCCATGCGTATGCACACAAAAAAGGGAAACACGGAAAATGTGACCTCAGGAGGAAACGGGGAGAACGACCCGAAATTGGTTCAATAATCGAAGTTTAACACAAACATAACATCGTGCATCAAAGACGTGACTGACTTAACATTTATAATCCTTAATTTTGTGCACTTGTCTGGGTGCGGGTGATTAATGTGTAAATCCTGAAAGTATTTGTAACCATTCTTAGACCATTTCTAAATATTCAACCCTTTACTCATTCAGTTATGTTGTAGGTGACAGTGGGTATCCGCTGAAACGGTGGCTGCTCACGCCATTTATGAACCCCCAAACGCCTGAGGAGACCACTTACAACCTGCGCCACAGCCAGGCGCGCGCTGTTGTGGAGCACACCATCGGGCTCCTGAAGGGCAGATGGCGTTGTCTGGATGCCACGGGGGGAGCGCTATGTTACAGACCCGAAAAGGTCTGTAGGATTGTTAGGGCCTGTGCTGTGCTGCACAATGTGGCACAGCTACAAAATGTGCCTTTGCAAGCTGAAGAGGTCAACCTTGATCTCGACCCCGATCCCTATCCCCAGGCATTCCACCCAAACGCAGGAGCCGTGCGCCAGCGCGAGGAGGTGATGCGCCGCTTGTAAATAATTAGGGATGGAAACAAATGATTACTTTTTAAGAAATTCTTTAATGCTGGCATTTAATGCAGACAACTCATTTTTTATTTCTTTTAACTCCCGGGCGACCTCGCGGACGGCATCCACATGTTCCCGCTGCACCTGCATCTGTTAGGATACGGGCGCTGGTGGCTGGTTTCGGCATGGATGCACATGCATCGGAGGCCGTGGATGTCCTTGGGACCTCCGCTGCCGCAGCCGACACACTGCTGGCCTCAGTGGCACACCCAGCAACTGCGAGGGAATTTTTTTGTTAATAAAATACTTTTTCTGGATGAAGACTCGTTTCAATTAATTTCACACCCATTTCAAACAAGGGGGCACACGTGCAATGTGAGGTGGTTCCTTGATACACAACCAAAAAAAAAATTACATACCCGAGTCCTCGGCTGGTTCATGTGGCCCAGCATCAGTGTCACCCTCCTCCTCACACACAACTCCACTCAGGAGGGTTTCCCCTATAATGCCAGCCAGTTTTTGATCCAGTGGGGTGAGCTCCGGCTCCCCCTTCCCCCCGCCCGTTGCACGGACACTTTGGCGGTGTGCCGCGATCCTCTTCTTGGCGTCCACCTTTATGTCGGACCTTTTTTTTTTTTTTTACCTCTGCCATAGTATGGCCTTGTGAAGCTACAGAATTGACCGCATCAGCCACATGCTACCATTCACATGTTTTTTTCGCATTTGTAACTCCCCTATTATGGCCTCCAAACAAAAGAGCTCGACGCTGCTCCACTTCATCTACTAGCACTTCAACTTCACAGTCTGTGAAGTTGCGCTTCTTTGTCTTTCCTTCTGTTTTGGGCATGTTGTCCACAGATATCAATATTCATTAAGGGCGTTTCGCTGAATATTTATAGGCAATTGTGGGTGTGTCTTGAGGTACGCACAGGTGCCGCAAACTTAGAGTGGATTGTGATTTATAAAGGGAAATTGGCGTGGAACGTGCGTGCGCACGGCTTTATAAATCAGAATATTTCTGTGCGTACGCACATTGAGTTTTGTGCGCACGCCATCTTCTGGCATAAATCCTGCGCAAAGTTTTATAAATGAGGCCCCCAGTTCTTTTTCTCCTTAACCCAGGTAAGACGCTTCTGACATTCTCTCTGATTCACGAGTGGCTTGATATTAGGAATACGACAGTTGTAGCCCCTTTTGTGAAGGCATCTGTTTGGGGTGGCTCATGATGCACTGACACCGGTCTCAGTCCATTCCTTGTAAAGCTCTCCCAAATTCTTGAATTGACTTTTCTTGACAATCCTCTCAAGGCTGTGGTCATCCCTGTTGCTTTGTGCACCTTTTCCAGCCAGCCTTTTCAGCAATGACCTTCTGTGGCTTACCCTCCTCGTGGAGGGTGTTGATTAGATTAGATAAAACTTTATTGATCCCTTTGGGAGGGTTCCCTCAGGGAAATTAAGATTCCAGCAGCATCATTACAGATAAACAGAGAAAAGAAATAGAGAAAAACTTCTAGATAAATTAAAATAAGTTATTTACATATACAAATATAAAAAGAATAAGATATGGGGAAGGGGGGGAGAAAAAAGGGGGGGCAGCAGGAGAGATATTGCACTTTATATTGCACATTGCCCAGTATTGCTTATTGTTAGGCTAGGCTACTGCTCCTTCCCGTCCTCTGTCCTCCTGTTACACCCCCCCCCAAGAGAGGAGTTGTACAGTCTGATGGCATGAGGGACAAAGGAGTTTTTGAGTCTGTTCATCCTGCACTTGGGAAGGAGCATTCTGTCACTGAACAGGCTCCTCTGGTTGCTGATGACAGTGTGCAGAGAGTGACTGGCATCGTCCATGATGTTCAGTAGTTTGTCCATAGACCTCTTCTCTGCCACCGTCACCAGAGAGTCCAGCTTCATGCCGACCACAGAGCCGGCCCACCTGATCAGTTTGTCCAGCCTGTTTGTGTCCTTCTTGGATATGCTGCCCCCCCAGCACACCACAATGTAAAACAGGACACTGGCAACCACAGACTGATAGAACATCCACAGGAGTTTCCTGCAGATATTAAAGGGCCGCAGCCTCCTAAGGAAGTATAGCCTGCTCTGTCCCTTCCTGTACAAGTGTCTGATGATCGTCTTCTGGAAAACGGTCAAGTCAGCAGTTTTCCCCATGATTGTGGTTGTGTGTAACGAACAAGACCGAGAGATACACGGTATTTATAGTGTTTTACTCAAACTCAAAATGAAATATTCTAATATTTTGAGATTTTTTTTTGCACTGTAGGCCATAATTGTCAAAATAAAATAGAAAAATTCTTGAAACAACATTTTAGTTTACATGTAATGAGTTTAGAACATTAAATTTTCACTTTCTTGAATAGCTGACGGAAAATATTGAACTTTTTCACGATATTTAAATTTTGAGATCTGTTTAGTATTAGGTTTAGATTATGTGTCACCACATAATTCCCTCCCTGTGTCCGAAATCGCTCCCTACTCACTATATAGTGAGGACGCCATTTTGTAGTGCTGTCCAAAACGATAGTGAAGATTATTACACCCTATATAGTGCACTCAAAGTATCCCACAATGCATCATGAAAAGTAGTGTACAACCAATGGTCACTAACTAAGCAATATATCCCATCATGCATTGTGGTCGCGCTGAAAGAAATGAAATTTAAAAAAGTCTCAAATTTGATTTAATAAAAGGCAGCGGCAAAGAAGTATTCAGCCTTGATTTTAAAAAAACTGAAAGATGCAGGTACTTTGTATTGATTAATGTGGGAAATGCGCTCAGTGTAATATGTATTTATTATTTTTGAAAACCCACCAGCCGGCTGACATGGCACGTTTTAATTGTGCGACAGTAATGACGTAAATACCAGCGCGACGGACTAGTGTCTGAAAGCGGTTTCCATTTTACCAATGAGCTCACTATATAATCCTCTATATAGTAATTCCCTATATAGGAAGTAGGGAACGAGTGAGCGATTTCAGACACAAGGCCTGTGAATGAGCCGTTACTATAGTAACACCAATATATTCGAGCGAGCGCATTGATATAAACCTATGATTTATGTTTCAGCCGGAACTACATTCCGACCTGCTGCACATTGGAGAATTCACCAGCGCTGTAGTATAAATGTACAATATCACATACAGAAAAAAGACATTCATAAGACTGAAAATAGTTAATTAAGCTGAGCTGTGTATAATCCCTCGAATAAATTGTATAATTTATTAAACTCCCGAGTTCAGTGATTCAAATTCGCACTTTCGACATTTTGACCGTTTTAGAAACCTATTCAATGGATCACGGACTTACACACCAGCCCATCGGTATCCTTATTATTTTATTAAAATTCTTACCTGTGTAATCAAAACCCGAAGGATTGTGATAATCTAAAGCCGTAAGCTTCCTACGGAACATCTTATTTCCCACCAAACAATATCAGAAAAGATTTTTAACACTCCACAACAAAGCTGTTATATGTGGCTACGTAGGAATTACACTGGAGCAGTGTGAAGCGAGCCACATTAGTGAAAGGAACTTCCTGTTTCGCTTTTTTTCCACGTTGTATCGTTTTCAAAATAAAGGTTTTAAAACTAAATGCGATCAAAAGATGATGACGATGATTATTATTATTATTAGTGCATTGTCTGCCATTATAAACCCCATCACTATGTGAACACTATTTTCAGTGTAATCAAAAATTTAATTTCAACATTTCTCTGAAACCGGGTGGCACGGTGGTGTAGTGGTTAGCGCTGTCGCCTCACAGCAAGAAGGTCCGGGTTCGAGCCCCATGGCCGGCGAGGGCCTTTCTGTGCAGAGTTTGCATGTTCTCCCCGTGTCCGCGTGGGTTTCCTCCGGGTGCTCCGGTTTCCCCCACAGTCCAAAGACATGCAGGTTAGGTTAACTGGTGACTCTAAATTGACCGTAGGTGTGAATGGTTGTCTGTGTCTATGTGTCAGCCCTGTGATGACCTGGCGACTTGTCCAGGGTGTACCCCGCCTTTCGCCCGTAGTCAGCTGGGATAGGCTCCAGCTTGCCTGTGACCCTGTAGAAGGATAAAGCGGCTAGAGATAATGAGATGAGAGGAGATTTCTCTGAAACCGGGTGGCACAGTGGTGTAGTGGTTAGCACTGTCGCCTCACAGCAAGAAGGTCCGGGTCCAAGCCCCGTGGCCGGCGAGGGCCTTTCTGTTCGGAGTTTGCATGTTCTCCCCGTGTCCGCGTGGGTTTCCTCCGGGTGCTCTGGTTTCCCCCACAGTCCAAAGACATGCAGGTTAGGTTAACTGGTGACTTTAAATTGACCGTAGGTGTGAATGTGAGTGTGAATGGTTGTCTGTGTCTATGTGTCGGCCCTGTGATGACCTGGCGACTTGTCCAGGGTGTACCCCGCCTTTTGCCCATAGTCAGCTGGGATAGGCTCCAGTTTGCCTGCGACCCTGTAGAAGGATAAAGCGGCTAGAGATAATGAGATGAGATTTCTCTGAAACCATCAGGTGATTATAGGTTATTTATGAGAAGGGAACAGACTCCAGCTGCAGTCCTTTGTGCCAGGATGGTAAGATGTGTCCATAGAAGAATATCTCAACAAGGTAATGACCTCAAACACACTTCAAAAAGTTTCTTGGCCTCACCCAGAAAACATCACAGGAGAAAGATTGTTCTTGTGTTGTTTTTCAGCATAGTCTCCTTTAAATTCAATGCACTTGGTCTACTGATGTTCAAGCTTCTTTATCCCTTTGCCGAAGAAGGTCACATCTTAAGCCTCCAGATCCTCTTCAACAGCATGGATGACTTCATCATCACTCTGAAAATGGGATTTCAGTTTGGGAATCAGATAGAAGTCAGACACTGCCAGGTCGGGTGAGTACGGTGCACGGGGCAACAGTTCAGAGCCACATTTGGCTGCTTCTGCCACTGATACCTATGCTGTGTGGATGGGCACGTTGTCCTGGAGCAACAGCACGGCAGCTCAAAGCTTTCCTCTCCTTTTTTCTTTCAGTTGAGTTTTTTGTGAACAGTGATATAAGGCTTTATAGTATACAGTTCTGCCCCAAAATGGGAGTTACACCCCTTTTTTCTAGGTGAGGCTGAGAACTTTTTGAATTACCCTCATACATCAGAATCAACACTGTCACGGAACAGCTTTGCTTTTGACTCTTACAACGCCCTGACACTGGAGACTCCTTCCATAAACATCTCCTTACACAAAGCTTCACTATATCAACTAATATGTTTTTCTTTTGATATTTTTCTAATCTAGGATGATGTACGAGAATGAATGCATTAATATAAATTTGCGATTTGAATCACAGCTGAAACTTCAGTTTGAGCTGCTGTTATAGAAAATTAATCAACACCTACTGACCAATCCAGGGTTCCCACACTTTCTTAAACATCAAATTCAAGGACTTTTCAAGGACATTCAAGGCCTAATTCCATCAAATTCAAGGACCCAACACAGTATAGTTTGAGAGACGGATCAAGGCTAATTACTGTTACAACACTAAGAATTTTTATAATGAGAACTTGCAGGCTTTACAAAAGCTCACAGTCAACAATTAAACAGAAAGTGCGACAGTCACCATCACGTGTGCATGAGTGACTGAAGTTGAATGATGCAGGTTAAACAGTGGCAAGAGAGCCAACATTAAGCAAACTTTGTGGATGTAACTCTGTATTGTAGAACTTGACAAAGGTTTGCCAAAGTTAATTCCAAGCCCATGTGGTTATATCAGCTAATGATGAATGATGGTACTTGATGCAGTGCTGTCTGAGGGTCTTCAATTTCTATTTTTGCACAAAATATATAAATTCAAGGACTTTCAGTGACCCATGTCTATTTACGTATATTTTCAAAAACTTTCAAGGCCTTGATTTTTTTTTCTCAAATTCACAAACTTTCAAGGATTTCAAGGACCCGTGGGAACCATACCAATCAGAAGAGACAATTCAACAGTTGTTGTTTTTTTAATTGATCAGACAAAAGATACAAAAACATGAATAATATATTTATTCACAGGGGGAAAAGGGGAAAGGAAAAGTGGCACATCCCTATTTAAATTATTAAAATGAGGTTTTTAAGGCATTGTAAATAATCATAGTCCTGATGGCTTTCTGATTTGTTTGTCCTTTCAGCGTTCCAGACTAAAGCTTCGTTTCATTCTTGAACTAGTGGATATTGTGTTTCTTCTCAGAATATCTTCATTTATGGATATAAAATAAGATTTAAAATAAAAACACGACTTCTGTCCATGTTATTTTTCCCATAAGAAAATATAAACATCTTTTCTGAAAATTCATCTTTGTCCCATGTAACATATCAAATTCATGTTCAGACAGTTCAACAGTGCTGTGGTATAAGTACAGTAAAGATCAATGACTATAAAACATGGACAGTGTAACATCTCTAACAAGAGTGCTCTGAGAGCACAATATTCCCCACTACGATATATTGCAAACGAAATTGCAGTATGCGTATTACTGTCCTATAACAAAGCCTTTTGCCAAGTTTTGTGAAATTCCTCCAAAAATTGTGAGAGGAGTTGATTTCAGAAGGTGAGAACCCTTTCCGGGACAGACAGACGGACAGATGGACAGACGGATGGACTTCGCCACGACATAATCCCCCTTTGGGCCTTTCGGCCAGTGGGGGATAAAAAGTGAAGCAACAACAGGTCTAACGCCCCTGCTGGCTGGCTGCAGTATAATGTGTAGCCCCGCCCATCCCTGTGTCTTGAAAAGACAAAATAGATAACTTGCAACCACGTGCTCCAAATGCGCTATGTCATGAGCGTCCGCCATGATGGTGGATATACAAAGCAATTAGGATGGCAACCGCTGAAAGCGTGTCAATAAACAATGCTGAATTTTCTCAGCATTACCATGATTTGAACGGTCGAGCGTAGATTTGATACAAAGAGAAGATAGATATGTGTGGTTTTGACCCATATTTAAAAAAGTCAGACTTTTCTGAAGATAAGACGCTTCTACTGACCATTGAGTACCCAGATATCGCATTCTATCTGGTTTAGCTGCCAAAGAATCAAGTTGGACCTTGGACGAAACATAGCCCATTTTCTGAGTGGGTGCCCAGTCCGGATTGTTTCTATCATATAATTTTGCTGGCACTCCTACAAGTGAAATGGTAATACACGTGTTAAAATTATAACAATGACCGAGTGAACCACGACAAGAAAGCGCTCATTTTATAGCAAAATTCTAGCAACATGAAATAAAATTCTTCCATGATATTATTGAGAAAGCTTTTGAATCTCACCTGAGATAAAATGATTACTGCAAGCATGAGCTGTTTTGGTTTGAGCCTCTTTTAGATCAGTCCTGCCGATGTTGTTCAGCCGTGCTTGTCTCCTTTCCGTTCTAAGCCTCAGAGTTTCCTCGCCCTCTTACTGAATCACAGCTGGAATTCTAAAAAATCGGAATGTGCCACGGTCACAAGTACTGTTGTGACCACAACCATATATAGCACAAAGATATGGCAGAGCTAAAAGAACACTTAAAGCAGTGGAAAAACAAAGAGAGTTGCGCACGCATGACTATGTTTTGTATGGAATGTCGCTTGACCCCGCATTTGTATATCCACCAACATGGCCAACATCTGGGTTTCTATTTTGCTTTGATGTCACTTGCAAGTCAAGGATAGCCTATTTTCCATGTCACTATTCTCATCTAAAGGTTCATTGATGCTCCCTTATTGAAAATAAATGTCCATTTCAAATGATGTACCTGTCACTGCCCACATACAGTACAAAACCTCTGTGTGTCCTTTTACACTGGTGTGGATTTCATGCAATATATCCAGCAGCTCAGAGTCAAAAGTTTCTGACAACAAACACATCGATGGTGAAGGAGATCTTAATAATAATAATAATAATAATAATAAAGTCAAGTTTATTTCTATAGCGCTTTTAACAATAGGCATTGTCGCAAAGCAGCTTTACAGAATTTGAATGACTTTAAACATGAGCTAATTTTATCCCTAATCTATCCCCAATGAGCAAGCCTGTGGCGATGGTGGCAAGGAAAAACTCCCTCAGACGACACGAGGAAGAAACCTCGAGAGGAAACAGACTCAAAAGGGAACCCATCCTCATTTGGGTGATAAGACAACATAATTGTAACATTTTTAACAGTTTTAACATGAAGTCAGTTTTGTTGATGTTGTAACTCTTCATTGATGGAAACTTGAGTGCAAAACTGTTCATGACAACTGCATTCCTAAAAAGTTAGCAAGTCAACTGTAGTCCTCAGCCACAAAAGCATTACTGTAAGAGTCCAGAGCATCTTCCAAGTGTGACTTTCAACTGTCCATATGGGGCCGTCCTCCACAGGAGCGATGTGATGAGACTCCAACCGGACGTAGGGCATCAGGATGGATCAGGCCAGTCTGAGGAGCAGAAGAGGTCAGTATCTCGATCTCAGGCTTGACATGTAACTCAGAGGAACAGACAGGGGGGAAGGGGGGGTGAAAAAGAGAGAAAACACAGGTTGTTAGGTATGCCTAATGTCACCTGATAAGTAGGAACAGTATACATTTTATGCTGAGTACAAGCAGGGACTCTGGCAAAACTAATTATGAAAGCATAACTAAAAGGGGAGAACCAGAAGTACCTGTAATGTACCTGTAACTGTTTGTTCCTTGTGCCCTGGTGAAGTAACAGCATATGGATAAGTTTCTGTGCAGCGTCATCACAGACATGCATACACGCCAAGGGAAAAGTGTCTTCAAACAGCTAATGTTACCATACTTGCCAACCTCCAGAGAATGAATAGCGGTAGATCAGGTTGCATGACACAGTTGCGCCTTTCTCGGGGGATTTGGGGGCATGCTCTCTGGAAATTTTTTTTGGGAAAAAAAGACAGTGTAAAATGGTGCATTCTCCTGCATTCTGAGTGCCATACTTGAAGAAAACTGATCGGGGAAATTGGATGGACATTAAGGTGACCAGATTTCTGAGAAGAAAACCAGGGACATTTTTGGTTCGGCGGTGAAAATATCATTAAAAAACATCTAATGTTTTCATATTTGTAATAAAACGGGGGGACATTTCTGGTTTTCATGTATATCGATCATGCATTGCATAAAAAGTGGGATTTTCCTCACTGAGTGCACTGTAAGCCGATTCTGCAACTGCTTTTGGTTAACATTTAAATAAACAGTTTACTTCAATCCAAGCAATTTCAAGGTATGGTAACATTATTATTATTATTATTATTATTATTATTATTGAGGATACGAATTATTCCCGATCTCCCATACCCTAAACTGTAGCCATAGCTGAATTGAAGACCTCGCCTAAATGAGTAGCCTTAAGCAAAATGTGTAGTCCACTACACATCACAACAAATTATACAAATTACTGACACTTTGGTAACATTACCATAAGCCTACAGCTTTCCATAGCCAGCTACTCTTTGGGATAACACACCAATTTGTGTGTAAGTTAGCTCATGCCGTTCAACTGTTACAATTTTACCTCAGCTGAATTTCTGTTACATCAACGCTACATCGAGCATCAACTTCACCTGACTGATTGGTGCCGCACTGAGCTTTCTCCTGCTAGCATTGGCCGCAGTAGGCTACAGTGTGTTAGGTCATTCGCTACATCTCAATCAGGGGCGTCAGACGCATTTTTAATGTGGGGGGGACACACTGGGGTGGGGGGGGGACACACTGGGGGGGTCCTCCCCCAGAACATTCATTAATTAATTAGATGCCATTTCCTGCATTCTGGTGTATTTTAACAGGTTGTTAAACACCTAATTTTACCTACAAAAGTCACTTAATTCAATGACTATTTTCGAGACTCAACAATAAGTCCTCATTCAAGTAGTCCATATATTCATCAGCCTGTTTTAAACCCACTGCTCTGCCTAAGATAATGAGATGAATGTGACACAATTTATCACCAATAATGACTTTATGGGTGCATTTTACTTTTTATTTTGTGTTTCCTTTTTTACTTAGTTTTAGATGTAACGCAACATGCCACTGTGCCAAGCAATAGTGACACTCAACCGTCTCATTATCTCTCTAGCCGCTTTATCCTTCTACAGGGTCGCAGGCAAGCTGGAGCCCATCCCAGCCGACTACGGGCGAAAGGCGGGGTACACCCTGGACAAGTCGCCAGGTCATCACAGGGCTGACACATAGACAGAGACAACCATTCACACTCACATTCACACCTACGGTCAATTTAGAGTCACCAGTTAACCTAACCTGCATGTCTTTGGACTGTGGGGGAAACCGGAGCACCCGGAGGAAACCCACGCGGACACGGGGAGAACATGCAAACTCCACACAGAAAGGCCCTCGCCGGCCCCGGGGCTCGAACCCGGACCTTCTTGCTGTGAGGCGACAGCGCTAACCACTACACCACCGTGCCGCCACACTCAACTGTATGTTTAAAAATAAGAATATTCATAATTTCACACAATGAACAGGCATGACATGGCATCATGCAAACTTCATAACACAAAATCACACTGTGTCAAGCAACGGTGACACATAAAAAATAACTTCACACAATGAACAGGTGCAATTTTGTTCACCACCAACAATGACTTTAGTGGGTGCATTTTACTTTTTTCCGATTTAGTGATACTCATAACAAAAATGGCATGGCATCATGCAGTCTTCATAACACAAAATCACACTGTGTCAAGCAACGACACATAAAAGAGAACTTCACACAATGAACAAGTGCAGTTTTGTCAACCTACATGCAATGGTGGTACTACAGTAACATTTACAGATCAGTACAACAAATAGACTTATAGATATAACTCCTTCTTACATTGGTGCCACCACAATTTCTACCACTTCATAACTTTTATCCCCCTTTCCTTCACAATCCACCTGGAATAACATCCATCTCTCTTCATCGCTTTCCTTTCTACTATTCCTTCCCCATACACTGATTTCCCATGTTACTTTCCAGAAAACTGCCAAAGACCAGACAAAACAAGTTCTTCAAATCACAACAGGGAATCAGTAAATATCATCAGAGCAGACTTGACCTCATTATTGGCATTACAGTAAGGCAGGCCTACTGGGTTTGAATTAAATGATAGCTAACATTAAGCTAGCTGATACATCTCCTAACACTGACTAGCCAGCTAACTGCACTAACATTTCCATTGGGACAAAAAAAAAAAACCCTGTCCTGTGGGGAAATTCTGACTGACTTTCCGCTTCTTTGTAAAGAATGTCCTTATGTCCATTGTGTCTGGGGAGGAGCAAATACTGCAAACAATTCACCATCAACCAAGAATACCCCATTAGGCTAAGCTTATTTCACTGTTTAGTTGAACATTAATTTAACGTGGCATCGGGTTAATTTTGAGGGCAGATAACAAAAGAATAAGGTTTTAGCAAAAGCTAGCCATTGTGAGATGGCAATGGGGATGACGTCACCTCCTCCACTCTCGAGCAGCTGCACCAACATTTCTGTGCTCGCGCTGAGATTCACTCGCGCGCGGTGAGCTGTTGTAGGGAACGCCCGGAAAACCCGGAGTGGATTTTCAGTGGTCTGTGTATTCTCTTATCGATCAGGTGGAATGGATTCTTTCACAAAGCAATAGAAACGGCGCTGGGTGAACTCATATTTTATGTTAAATGTGGGGGGGGGGGGGGGGGGTCCAAACGAAGAGTTATGAAATGTGAGGGGACACGTCCCCTTCACATTCAATGGTGGCGACGCCCATGATCTCAATACAGTGTGACAAGCAATGTTATGTCATATACAACATCACAAAATGTAGCTTACACATCTCATCTCATTATCTCTAGCCGCTTTATCCTTCTACAGGGTCACAGGCAAGCTGGAGCCTATCCCAGCTGACTACGGGCGAAAGGCGGGGTACACCCTGGACAAGTCGCCAGGTCATCACAGGGCTGACACATAGACACAGACAACCATTCACACTCACATTCACACCTACGGTCAATTTAGAGTCACCAGTTAACCTAACCTGCATGTCTTTGGACTGTGGGGGAAACCGGAGCACCCGGAGGAAACCCACGCGGACACGGGGAGAACATGCAAACTCCACACAGAAAGGCCCTCGCCGGCCCCGGGGCTCGAACCCAGGACCTTCTTGCTGTGAGGCGACAGCGCTAACCACTACACCACCGTGCCGCCTAGCTTACACATTTAAAGGCTAAATATAACAGATGACAAAAAAATGTCACTTAGGGCTACAAGAAAAGACTATGGTTCACCTGTCCAGGAGCGGATAAAGTAGGGTGACCAGATGTCCCGGTTTTACCGGGACAGTCCCGATTTGGGGTTGTGTGTCCCGAGTCCCGACAAAAGTTTGTCGGGACACGGATATGTCCCGGTTTTCGCCACTCGCGACGTTTGTGACTGAGCAGCGTGGGAATCATTAGCGGAGAAATGTCTGCATTTACTATTTTGATGAATTGACAGGAATCGCAAACTTTCCTGGTTACTGCCCCCTGGCCCTGTGGCATGGGTGTTTATTTAGCCACATTATTCCAGACAACAGAATGTGTTGCCATGCAACAATAAAATAAACATTAACTGGCGCGAATGTTCTTTGTCTAGCAGCTAGCAGCAGTAATGCCGCAGCAATTATGCCGAAAAGAAAATGTACCTTTTCCAAAGATTTACAGGGCACCTACCCCTTCCTCCGAGAGGTGCAGAACAATGCGCACGAAGCCTACTGCACACACTGTAAGTGCTTTGTTCTTGTCAGTGCCGTATTAAGCCAATGCGGTGCCCCTGGGCACTATACCTCAGGTGCCCCCCACCACCACCACCACCCTGCGCGCATGCGTTCATTAACCTCCTGCACACGCTCACAAACCTTGCCCTTTGCTGTCAAAAATAGTAGCATATACATAAACAATAGTACACATAAACAAGGTCATTCTTCCTCATTGAAAATTTATTAAGTAGGCTACATCAGCCCATCAAATTCACTGAAAACAACCAACGATATGCATGTAGGCATATTGAAATGTCTTATTCAAAAATGAGCAGTATATATTTGTATGTCTCAATAAAAACCTTCAAAGCATCCATACTCTATTCTATCCATATTAAAATGTCACAATTCAAAATGTGTATCAATTCAAACAGCATCAGCAATTTAAACAGCATCCATCTATATACAATACAGCATATTCAAATGTGTCACTTCAAAATGTGTATCAATTAAAATAGCATCGATCTAGGCAACATATTCAAATGTCTCAATTCGAAATATAAATTCAAATAACATCCAGTACGGCATATTCAGATGTACAATGTACATATTTGTAGCATCGCTGATTTCACTAGCTTCGGCTTCAGCGCTGGTAGTGACAGCAGTTGTCGATGTTTTTATAAAAAAACGATCTAACACTGGAACATTTTTAATTGCAGCTACACGCCTGGAGTCTTTCTTTTTTTAATTTTCTCTTCACACAACCACTCAATTGATGTCTGTCCATTTTTCATTTCTACCGCGTTTTTTAAAAAATTGATACATTTCACCGTAGGTGGACTGGCTCAACTGACAGGTTGAGGAAAGGGGGGTTAATGGTCACACAGGCCACTCTTGCTCAGAATTATGATTATTGTTGTTGTTCTTATGAAATTAGTGTTCATAATGAATTATATATGACTATTTAACAATGTCAAGTGTATAACCATTTTAAGTGTACAAACATTCACGAAAAATATTTTTGAAAGTTTCTGTCATGTGGTGCCCCCCCACTGGCTGTGAGTGGTTAGTGCCCCTGGGCACTGTGCCGCAGGCTCATATAGTTAATCCGGCCTTGGTTCTTGTACTGAGTTGGGCAGCTTATGTCGCAAATGCTGTGCGCTCCTGTGGGGGCTTTTCTCGGGCTGTCGCCCCTTTCCTCCTTTACTGCTGTTTTGTTTGAGTGTATACTTACGGAAGCCGCGAGAGGCCCTTCATATAATCTTTTTTTATTCACCTTGTTATCCCGAGATAACGACATAATTAATTCAGGATCTCGAGAAAACAAAACCGTTATTCCGAGATCTCGAGAAAACAAAACAGTTATTTCATGATCTCAGCTGGATCACTGTATCTCCGTCGGTAGAGGCGAAGCCGGGCCAGTCTTCTGCGGAGGTGCCGCGGACTAATTTTGAAATTATCCCTTATTAAAAGACTTAATGCAATCTCTCCTGTGTCAACCCCTGATCAAAATATTGCCTTATTAGGTGATCAGTTATTCCAGACATTCTAATGACCAAAGTTGCGTCTATACAGAATGAGAAATAGCCCCAAAGTCAGCATATCACAAGTCTCTTGGCGCACCCGAATGAACCATTTCTCAGCTGTTTACTCGAGATCATGAAATAATTGTTTTGTTTTCTCGAGATCTCGGAATAACGGTTTTGTTTTCTCGAGATCTCGGAATAACGGTTTTGTTTTCTCGAGATCTCGAATTAGTTGTGTTGTTTTCTTGAGATCCTGAATTAATTATGTCGTTATCTTGGGATAACAAGGTGAATAAAAAAAAGGATTATATGAAGGGCCTCCCTCGGCTTCCGTAGGGTATATTCTCAAATTACTTGTCTCTTTTTTGTTTCTGTTTAACATACCATTCTGACAGTTTGGCCATATTGCTGTGTTGAACAGCTTGTTGCACCTTCCATTAAAGTGTTCACTTTTGTACACATCTTCTTGCTTTATTCATTCAGTTGTGGGGAATGGTTAGTAAGGTTGATTCTGACCTAGGCTATGTTGAGGTCACATATCTACTTTTTAAGTTCATGCTATAGTGCATACAATTTTAGAGATATAGCCTACATGTGCATATGCATTCTTCTTGGTGTTCTCTCAAACAGGTGAAATAAATCAGTTTAAATTTGGCCTATGGACATAGCCTGGCCTATTCTCAGCCATTACAAAATCTGTTGTCTGACCATAATTTAACTGATCTTTATACCACTATGCTACTAGATAACAAAATGCCTGTTTGTTTTATTTCATGTGAGATGTTGATAAATGTGAGCTTCAACAAAATGATAACAGCACCTCTCTGAGTGTCACATTTGTAAAAAAAAAAAAAAAAAAGGTGTGCGTGCACGAGCATGGTCACGCGCAAAAGTGTCCCGGTTTAAGACTAGGGAAATCTGGTCACCCTAGGATAAAGCGATCCGTCAAAGCTGAAGGAATGACTTTAGGCAAAGACTCTAGTGCTCCACTAAAAAGTTGTACCGGTACCTCAGCTCTACTAATCAAAATACTGGAAAGGCTATTGCCAGAGGTGTTCTAGAACAGGGGTTCTCAACGTTTTCTACTTTAAGGTCCACCTATTCATACTTGTAACAAGTCGGGCACATTAAAAAAAAAAAAGATCCCCAATTATTTTGGTTCATCTATTCTATTAGAATCTAATAATCTATTGTAAAGTGTATTAATGGGATGCAACATCACTCCCTGTTAGAGATGGGAGTCCAGGAATTAAATAAATGCAATAAAAACAAACTGTTTTTAATTGTAGGTATTGTATTTAAAACTGTATGGATGTGCCAGAAGCCAAACCATGCATGCAGGGCATTCTCACTCAAAAGGGATTAATGATCCAAAAGTGGAGTCTGGTCCATTAACACAGGAACTTATTGCCATGTTTGTGTACAACAAACAAGCAAGTTATTAAAACCAATCAGTACAATCAAAAGAACTGGATATAGAAACCACTCAATAGGATAGATCCCTACACGCTAATGAAGGATTTTTCCTATGAAAGAAAAATTTACTAGCTAAATTTGACATTAGTAGAATCAATTTTGATCCTACTGTAGCCGTAACTAAATACAAAGACAAAAGTTATGCATAATTAATTAACTTAATATGAAGGCAATTTACAAATAATCAACAGATTTTGGTTTTTTTCTTTTAACATTGTGTTTATTTTTAGTCTTTTATATTTGTAATTATTTGTATCTGTGCAGGGTGGCACAGTGGTGTAGTGGTTAGCACTGTTGTCTCACAGCAAGAAGGTCTTGGATTCGAGCCCAGTGGCCAGTGAGGGCCTTTCTATGTGGAGTTTGCATGTTCTCCCCGTGTCTATGTGAGTTTCCTCTGGGTGCTCTGGTTTCCCTCACAGTCCAAAGACATGCAAGTTAGGCTAATTGGTGACTCTAAAATTGACTGTAGGTGTGAATGGTTGTTTGTCTCTGTGCTTCACCCCTGTGATGACCTGGTGACTTGTCCAGGGTGTACCCCGCCTCTTGCCCATAGTCAGCTGGGATAGGCTCCAGCTTGCCTGCGACCCGGTACAGGATAAGTGGCTACAGATAATGGATGGATGTATCTGTACATGCACGACCCCACCAGCTCTGCTGATCAACTTACTGTGTTTTAATAAAATCATTCATTATGAGTTAGAAAGGGCGGCACGGTGGTGTAGTGGTTAGTGCTGTCACCTCACAGCAAGAAGGTCCGGGTTTGAGCCCCGTGGCCAGCAAGGGCCTTTCTGTGTGGAGTTTGCATGTTCTCCCCGTGTCCGCGTGGGTTTCCTCCAGGTGCTCCAGTTTCCCCCACAGTCCAAAGACATGCAGACTAGGTTAACTGGTGACTCTAAATTGACCGTAGGTGTGAGTGTGAATGGTTGTCTGTGTCTATGTGTCAGCCCTGTGACGATCTGGCGATTTGTCCAGGGTGTACCCCGCCTTTTGCCCGTAGTCAGCTGGGATAGGCTCCAGCTTGCCTGTGACCCTGTAGAACAGGATAAAGCGGCTACAGATAATGAGATGAGATGAGTTAGAAAATTATCCATCTGTTGAGGTTCCTGACCTCTCAAACTACCTGGTGCTGCAGACATCATTATACACAGAAAAATAGATGAAGAGCATGGAGGAGCACAACTTTTTATATGTGGCTGGGTTAAAGATCTATATCGTTTTTGCCTGGGCAAGTAGGAATTTCTGGGCTTTTGTACACATCATTGCGATGGTTGTTAGGACACTACAAGTTTTAGTAAACAAACCACAGCCGCTCGATTCTCAATCCTTACTGCTTTTCTCTTTCAGCAGACATCAAAGAGCCATATAATTTACCCACAAACCTATTTATTTATTCCTCCCACTGCACGCATGCTCTGTGTGTGTGTGTACACGCATGCATGGGTTAAATGCAGAGGAGGAAAATGACAAAACTAAAGGCTTGTTCTTAATTTACCCACAAATGTATTTATTCCACTCGAAAAGTTTTCGGCAAACCAGCTACCGGATATGGGACACTACGACATCCTGAACTATTTTGTATTTGGCTTCAAACTTGGAAAAAAAATTGCAGCCCACTAGATGGCGCTTCATGGCCCACTAATGGGCCCAGTGGTTGAGAAACACTGTTCTAGAACAGCCTTTCTCAACCGGGGTGCAGTGGCACCCTGGGGTGCCATCTGGCTTCGTTAGGGGTGCCGTCAAAAAATTATATATTCTAACATTGAAATAAATAAAATGAATTAAAATTCCAAAAAATGATAGTTACACTAATGCAGATCACAATGCTGCCTCATGCATCATCAAAATTTGTCTCACAGCCCCCTTTCCCATGTCACAATGTGACTGCCAGGGTCAGCGTATGGTCAGCGTGACTGCGTATATTTTATATGGGGGTGCCTTGAGAATTTGCATACTTCTGAAGGGTGCTGTGACTGAAAAAAGGTTGAGAAACGCTGTTCTAGAACATCTCTGCTATCGGCCTGAGCCCATCTTAAAGTGATCCACAAAACAATTTGTGAGGCATCTGCTGAAATCTGGTAGTTGTTTTGGCCTGGGTTTTTTTTTCAGGTCTGTCGTTCATGGTTAAAAATGGGGACCGGCCACCAAAAACGGGGACTGTCCTTGGAAAATGGGGACATCTGGTCACCCTAACTGACATACTTCACATACTTTGATGCTGGATGATCCGATGACCAAGTCGCCTTGAACTTGTCATTGCGAATCTTTTTTTTCTTTCAGACTTTTCATTTCATTTTTAATTTCCCTGAGGAAACCCGCCCGAAAGGATCAATAAAGTTCTATCTAATCTTAAATTGTTCTCGATCACCAGTGTGTGTTTGGTTTTTACAAATATTGGCACAATTTATTGTAACATGTGACCTCATTGCTGGTTGGCTAGAACCGTAACGAGAACCAGTGGAATGGTGCAATAAAATAGTGATACAATTTAGATTCAACATCATTATTGCACCATTCCATTGGCTCTCAGCTTCACTTCATATGACTATTTGACATTGTATACCTGTATTCCTGTGCCAGAAACAGCTGAAGCAAGGTCAGAAGAGCGAATCCAACAGTGTTCACTGATTATTTTGTAATGCGGTAGATTTCAGGATTTCAGTCTTCACCGGTCAGGTCTGAGTTTCCCAAAAGCATCGCAGCACAAAGATCATCATTAAGTGGTAGCGCGAGCAACACAATGAATACTCTCTGTCCTAGTTAAGATTCTCTTGGCATTTAGAGGCTTTTGGGAAACCCACCCCAGAGCGGTAGACTACTGCATGAATTGGTTGAGTTGGCAAGTATGTGTTACACATGTTGTACAATCTCATTTAACTCTGAATTAACATTAATGCTGGTTTCTGATGACAGAATAATAAACACTGATCACTATGGTTGAGTATAATCCTGTGACCGGCCACCAAACTACAACCCCGATTCCAAAAAAGTTGGGACAAAGTACAAATTGTAAATAAAAACGGAATGCAATGATGTGGAAGTTTCAAAATTCCATATTTTATTCAGAATAGAACATAGATGACATATCAAATGTTTAAACTGAGAAAATATATCATTTAAAGAGAAAAATTAGGTGATTTTAAATTTCATGACAACAACACATATTTCAAAAAAGTTGGGACAAGGCCATGTTTATCACTCAAGTTTAGGGATAGGAATGTTAACCCATTCTTGTCTAATGTAGGATTCTAGTTGCTCAACTGTCTTAGGTCTTTTTTGTCATATCTTCCGTTTTATGATGCGCCAAATGTTTTCTATGGGTGAAAGATCTGGACCGCAGGCTGGCCAGTTCAGTACCCGGACCCTTCTTCTACGCAGCCATGATGCTGTAATTGATGCAGTATGTGGTTTGGCATTGTCATGTTGGAAAATGCAAGGTCTTCCCTGAAAGAGACATCGTCTGGATGGGAGCATATGTTGCTCTAAAACCTGGATATACCTTTCAGCATTGATGGTGTCTTTCCAGATGTGTAAGCTGCCCATGCCACACGCACTAATGCAACCCCATACCATCAGAGGTGCAGGCTTCTGAACTGAGCGCTGATAAGAATTTGGGTCGTCCTTCTCCTCTTTAGTCTGAATGACACGGCGTCCCTGATTTCCATAAAGAGCTTCAAATTTTGATTCGTCTGACCACAGAACAGTTTTCCACTTTGCCACAGTCCATTTTAAATGAGCCTTGGCCCAGAAAAGACGTATGCGCTTCTGGACCATGTTTAGATACGGCTTCTTCTTTGAACTATAGAGTTTTAGCTGACAATGGCGGATGGCACGGTGAATTGTGTTCACAGATAATGTTCTCTGGAAATATTCCTGAGCCCATTTTGTGATTTCCAATACAGAAGCATGCCTGTATGTGATGCAGTGCCGTCTAAGGGCCCAAAGATCATGGGCACCCAGTATGGTTTTCCAGCCTTGACCCTTACGCACAGAGATTCTTCCAGATTCTCTGAATCTTTTGATGATATTATGCACTGTAGATGATGATATGTTCAAACTCTTTGCAATTTTACACTGTCGAACTCCTTTCTGATATTGCTCCAGTATTTATCAGCGCAGAATTAGGGGGATTGGTGATCCTCTTCCCGTCTTTACTTCTGAGAGCCGCTGCCACTCCAAGATGCTCTTTTTATACCCAGTCATGTTAATGACCTATTGCCAATTGACCTAATGAGTTGCAATTTGGTCCTCCAGCTGTTCCTTTTTTGTACCTTTAACTTTTCCAGCCTCTTATTGCCCCTGTCCCAACTTTTTTGAGATGTGTTGCTGTCATAAAATTTCAAATGAGCCAATATTTGGCATGAAATTTCAAAATGTCTCACTTTCGACATTTGATATGTTGTCTATGTTCTATTGTGAATACAATATCAGTTTTTGAGATTTGTAAATGATTGCATTCCGTTTTTATTTACAATTTGTACTTTGTCCCAACTTTTTTGGAATCGGGGTTGTAGTTTTTCCCAATCGCTGTACATGTGGCCAGTAAGGTTTCTAAACAAAAAACCTCTTACTAAATGGCAGAACCTCTCCTGTCCTCTCCTCGGAAAGTTCTGCCATTTTTAATATTTCTTCATCATGTCTTGTTTAAACTTTTGGCTACAACACTGCTACCACAATTTCATAAATAATAAACATAAACCCCTTTTTGAATGAGGCACTGTAAATGGAAAGACAGTTAGTTTTCCCAATGCTGATATTGTGGTGATTTTATACCCTTAATGTAACCACACACATATGTAGCCATAAACACGTACCTTCATGTCATCATGTCAACAATAATTTGATTTATGATGATTGTATTTTGATTCATATGTAAATCACACACACACACACACTGATTTCATTTTATGCTGATTATATATTAGTTCAAAGCCAATTCTGTTGATTTTCAGTAAAGAGTAAATTAAGTAATAATAAATTGATTTATGAATGATCATAATTACAGTAAAATATAGTAAAGACATTGAGATTGTTTGTTTATCCTGAAGGTTGTTTTCTGCTAAATCACAGGCCTATTCAAAAAGTATATTATTCTAACTCCAGCACCTGTAGTGTTATCATATGTTGTAATGAGTTAGCTAAGACCATGTTGAATTAAGCAATTGTTCATTCTGGAAGTGTTTTGCATGCTAATGTAATACATTTTTTCAGGTTATTCTGAATTGGGTATTGTTACAAGCTGCAATGTACATTTTCTTTTTTTAAAATCCTATGGCGTGGTAGACTGGCCAAGGCCACAAGTGTTGTGTTTGTTTGCACCTGCAGCCTGTATCAATCCTTAACCTGATTTGACTCCAGTCATTTTGAATTATGTATTGTACGCTCTGAATACTGTGTTGTTCATAACGTATCACTTTTTATCATATGTTTTGATTCTTCCTGAATTGACCATTCATACTGGAAAATTTGGCTCGGATGATACAAAATATGAGAAGCGTGAGATGTACTGCCCAGTAGAAAATGTTGAAGTTGTATGATGGGACATGTTAACTAATGAGATTATTTGTATACACTGAGGGTTGTTTTTTTTTTTGAAGCTGTAAAAAATGAGAACTTTGTGATTTTGAGTTGGGTCACTCTGCAGACCAAACACAGCTTTTATTAATTGATTTAATAAAAGTCTAAATTTTTCTGCAGCCTCTTGGACTTTGAATCATTTTTGCTTGGAGAGTTTAAGTCTTGAGAGTTTCCATGACAATATCTGCACGTTTAAATTTTATTCCCCTCAGAAATTATTTTTTCTTTGAACGTTATTCTCCTCCATCCAAAGAAGACATGGCTACACTCGGAAGTGAGATGATAGACAGATTTATCTGGAAGCGACGCCCAGCGCGCCCATTAACCCCTGAGTTTCTAGTCGAGTTTATTCCAACCTACCGGTATTTTATCATTTCTCCTTTATAACTAAATGTAATCGTTTGACAGTCGTGTCCTGCTGTGCTGTTGGATGTACTAATAGACCCTCTGTACAAAGTTCATTGCAGTTTTTTCGGTAAGTACAACCCCGATTCCAAAAAAGTTGGAACAAAGTACAAATTGTAAATAAAAACAGAATGCAATAATTTACAAATCTCAAAAATTGATATTGTATTCACAATAGAACATAGACAACATATCAAATGTCGAAAGTGAGACATTTTGAAATTTCATGCCAAATATTGGCTCGTTTGAAATTTCATGACAGCAACACATCTCAAAAAAGTTGGGACGGGGCAATAATAAGAGGCTGGAAAAGTTAAAGGTACAAAAAAGGAACAGCTGGAGGACCAAATTGCAACTCATTAGGTCAATTGGCAATAGGTCATTAACATGACTGGGTATAAAAAGAGCATCTTGGAGTAGCAGCGGCTCTCAGAAGTAAAGATGGGAAGAGGATCACCAATCCCCCTAATTCTGCGCCGACAAATAGTGGAGCAATATCAGAAAAGAGTTCGACAGTGTAAAATTGCAAAGAGTTTGAACATATCATCATCTACAGTGCATAATATCATCAAAAGATTCAGAGAATCTGGAAGAATCTCTGTGCATAAGGGTCAAGGCCGGAAAACCATACAGGGTGCCCGTGATCTTCGGGCCCTTAGACGGCACTGCATCACATACAGGCATGCTTCTGTATTGGAAATCACAAAATGGGCTCAGGAATATTTCCAGAGAACATTATATGTGAACACAATTCACTGTGTCATCCGCTGTTGCCAGCTAAAACTATATAGTTCAAAGAAGAAGCCGTATTTAAACATGATCCAGAAGCGCAGATGTCTTCTCTGGGCCAACGCTCATTTAAAATGGACTGTGGCAAAGTGGAAAACTATTCTGTGGTCAGACGAATCAAAATTTGAAGTTCTTTATGGAAATCAGGGACGCCGTGTCATTTGGACTAAAGAGGAGAAGGATGACCCAAGTTGTTATTAGCGCTCAGTTCAGAAGCCTGCACCTCTGATGGTATGGGGTTGCATTAGTGCGTGTGGCATGGGCAGCTTACACATCTGGAAAGACACCATCAATGCTGAAAGGTATATCCAGGTTCTAGAGCAACATATGCTCCCATCCAGACGATGTCTCTTTCAGGGAAGACCTTGCATTTTCCAACATGACAATGGCAAACCACATACTGCATCAATTACAGCATCATGGCTGCGTAGAAGAAGGGTCTGGGTACTGAACTGGCCAGCCTGCAGTCCAGATCTTTCACCCATAGAAAACATTTGGCGCATCATAAAACGGAAGATACGACAAAAAAGACCTAAGACAGTTGAGCAACTAGAATCCTACATTAGACAAGAATGGGTTAACATTCCTATCCCTAAACTTGAGCAACTTGTCTCCTCAGTCCCCAGACGTTTACAGACTGTTGTAAAGAGAAAAGGGGATGTCTCACAGTGGTAAACATGGCCTTGTCCCAACTTTTTTGAGATGTGTTGTTGTCATGAAATTTAAAATCACCTAATTTTTCTCTTTAAATGATACATTTTCTCAGTTTAAACATTTGATATGTCATCTATGTTCTATTCTGAATAAAATATGGAATTTTGAAACTTCCACATCATTGCATTCCATTTTTATTTACAATTTGTACTTTGTCCCAACTTTTTTGGAATCGGGGTTGTATAATGTTTTAGTATAAAATAGTCAATGTGATCTGATTTTACCATCAGATACACTACTGTCACTGCTCACTGAACTTCTCTGGACACATGCACTAATACAGGTAGTCGTTGACTTACGACTGCGTTTGGTTACGACTGACCGGTCGTAAACCGATCTGGTCGTAAGTCGGCCTATGTTAAATGAACGTAAGTATATTGTGATGTGTAATGATATTGTAATCATCTTAAAGTCTTATTTTATCAACATTTTCTTATTTCATTACCTTGGCTCATTATTTGGTTTAAGTCAAACACTGCATACTACACTGCGTACAGTACAATTTGTTTAATATGTGCAAAACAAAAAATACGAAATACAGGTGTGAAAAATAGAAAACATTTTAGTTTGAAACATACCAAAATACAAATGTAAAACATAGCAAAATACAAAATTTAGTGACCGCTGGCATCACTGGCGTTTGGCTGTGGGTCATCTACGTCATCATCAGCTGTTGCAGCGCTCCGGCTGGCGGGAGCATTTGCTCGTTTCATAAACCAGGAGCTGGGGCAGAAACTGTATGACGGAGTGCGCGAGGGAGCGCGAGAGAGACTGCACATGTGCCTGGAGCTGGGGCGGAAACTGTTGTACGCAGCGAGAGGCGCTGCCGGGAGCTGGGGCGGAAACTGTCATACGCTCAGCTAGCTCAGCTGGGAAACACTTGCCAGTCATAACCAGACGGTCGTAAAGTCGATCGGTCGTAAGTCGACGACTACCTGTATAGACTGTTTAACATTTCTATTAACGTTTGAAACATCGAGAGTTTTCATAGGAAAAGATGAGTTTAATTGCGCTAGTTACTGAGCCAGAGAGCGCCACTGATGGCTCCATTATTTCAGTGTGAATGACATCCATAAAGTCAGTGACACAAACACTACAATAACATGAGGGTGGGTTTTTATAAATCTGCTCGGATTAACCAGCTGTCCCAAACAGTGACTGGATAAAAACATGGACAGCGTGGATTCACCGCCTTCCGTTTTACAGAAATAAAGCCAAAACACCTCCACCAAGTTGTTAAATTTGGAGCCAGAGTCTGCAGTAAATACTTTCCTCTGCTGTCTGGAGCCAGACCACTGAGCTCGATATAAAATCTGGAGAGCTCACAGGCTCGTCAGAGTGAAGCTGGCCGCCATCTTACCACTCCCATCATGGAACAGTCATTTAGACTACTGGAAGCTGCACAAAACTGAACAAGTTATTTATGTAGTTGGTGAGAAAAATTACAAGAAAAATGCTTGCATGTGCAGCAGTGAACTATACAAACCGTCAAGTCAAAGGTTGTGGATGGACATTTCACCTGTGAGTATTGATGTACACAGTACCATTTGTGTGGGACCCCTATTGCTAGGTTTCAGTCACGTGACTTTTCTTAGCAGTTTTACCAGAAGTAAAATAGCTGGTGGTCTAAATGGCTGCCGTAGTGCAAACATCCAGCGATAACTTATCAGAGTATGCTCGTGATCTAAAAGCCACTGCTCGCTTTAGATATATTCAGAAGATTGCTATGTGCAATGGAATCGACCCCTACAGTCTGGGAAAGGAGGATTTGTCATACGATCTCGAAAACTACCCTTCAGTCGAGTTCCCCAACATCTCGAACTATCTGGTGTTGCAGACATCCTTCTACACCGCAAAACAGATGAAAGCGTGGAAGAGTATGGAGGCTTCCGACTTTTACTGATGTCGCTGGGAAAAGGACCTCGGTATCAAGTCGCTGCCGAATGAATCCTGTATTGTTTTTGCCCATGTAACTTTTTTTTAAAGCCTTTCATTCACATCTTTACAACGAAGCACTGCAAGTTGAAGTGTAAACACACAACAGTTCGCTTGATTCTCACTTGTGTTGGCTCTTATCTCTCAGGTAAATGGACTTCCAAGATGGCGGCGCGCGTGGTTGCAGCGGCTCACAGCTCTCCTTTTCAGTACTCTTTTTTTTGTTTGTTTTTATATTTCTTTCTTGCTTGTTTGCGCACCATCGGTTCTGCGAACATCCGGTACACCCGCCAGACACTTTTAGCCATCAGTAACCAACACCAGATATCAGTTTTGAGCGACTTTCACTTCACGCATAACATCCCAGATGACATAGCGAGACCGCCGGGCTCTCCATGGATTGTTGTCGGGTCTAGGAGATGGCGCAGACGGAGGAGGGAGAGGAAGCAGAAGCGGGGCCGCAGGTCCGGTATTATGCTAAGGTTAAGAAAACAACCACACAAGCCACCTCTACCGAGCCTGTATCTCTCCAATGCTAGATCCCTGGTGCATAAAACGGATGATCTGGAATTACAACTCACTGGAAATCGCTATGTTTGGGACTGCTGTGTTTTAATTATCACTGAAACCTGGCTTCATCCGGGAATTCCCGATGCTAGCTTGCAGCTAGCAGGCCGCACTCTGCTCCGCTGGGACAGGACTGAGAACTCCAGTAAGAGCAGAGGAGGGGAACAACGGAACAATTATAGATAAACACGGTTCCCCAGACCTCGAGTACATGTCTGTAAGATGCCGGCCTTTTTTCTACCGAGAGAGCTAACTGTGGTGATTGTCACAGCTGTGTATATTCCACCCAACACCTGTGTAAACACAGCACTCTCTCTCCTGCTGAACACCGTAAACAAACAGCAGCGGGCCCACCCCGACAGTGTTCGCATAATAGCAGGAGACTTTAATAAGGCCAACTTGAAGACTGTACTGCCGAAGTTTTACCAACATGTTAAGTGTTCTACTAGAGGGGAGAACACTCTGGATCATGTTTATTCTAACATCAAGCACGTGTACAGAGCCATACCCCTCCCCCACCTCAGCCAGTCAGACCATCT
This sequence comes from Neoarius graeffei, assembly GCF_027579695.1. Taxonomy (NCBI): domain Eukaryota; kingdom Metazoa; phylum Chordata; class Actinopteri; order Siluriformes; family Ariidae; genus Neoarius; species Neoarius graeffei. Next base: position 24,693,064 of record NC_083579.1, on the reverse strand, counting down.
TTCCCTCCTGCTCTCCCCAGCCTACACCCCCCTCAGACGCAGAGCCAGGCCCACCACAAGGACTATCACAACCTGGCCTGACAACGCACTCTCCAAACTACAGGACTGCTTTAAATGGACAGATTGGGACTTATTCGAACACCAGGAGCTGGAGACATTCACAGGAACGGTACTGGACTTTATCAAGTTCTGTATCGGAAATGTGATGGTGGATAAAAACATCCGGGTTTTCCCAAACCAGAAACCCTGGATGACCAGCCAGGTCCACTCACTCCTCAGGGCTCGCGACGCTGCCTTCAGGTCAGGTGACAGAGCTCTGTACAGTGCCGCTCGAGCTGATCTAAAAAGAAAAATTAAAAAAGCCAAGGCGGACCATAGGCTGCGTATAGAGTCCCACCTGTCCAGCAACAACATACGGGAGGTGTGGCGGGGCATACAAGACATCATGAACTTCAGAGACTGTGACGCGTCAACAGGAGACTGGAGTACGCCGCTAGCAGAGGAGCTAAATTGCTTCTTTGCTCGCTTTGAAACATCTCAGCAGCACTCATCTGCTCCAGCCCTGCCCCCACCACCACACAGTTCGTACATCACCCCATTCACTGTACAGGAGCACGATGTCAGATGGGTGCTTCTGGCAGTGAACCCCAAGAAAGCTGCCGGCCCAGATGGTGTACCTGGTAAGGTGCTCAGAGCATGTGCCCACCAGCTCGCCCCTACCTTCACCAGGATCTTTAACCTCTCCCTTGCTCAGGCAATCATCCCGCCCTGCCTAAAATCAGCCACAATAATCCCGGTGCCGAAGAAGTCTCCCGTCACCAGCCTGAATGATTATCGTCCTGTGGCCCTCACTCCGGTAATCATATATATATACAGAGTCTACCTGTAATGTGCAATTTTTCAGAGCCTGTCAATAAGGCAATTTTTCTATACTTTTTCACGGTAGATAATGCAAATAGCCCTCTGTATTTAATCCTTCGTTTGTCTAATTTTTATTTCAGTTTTATTTGTTATCTGTTTGACATTTTTCTTGCTACTGTAACACGTGAATTTCCCCGATGTGGGATGAATAAAGTGAATCTAATCTAATCTAATCTAATCTAATCTAATCTAATCTAATCTAATCTAATCTAATCATGAAGTGCTTCGAGAGACTAGTTCTTCAGCACATCAAGGACCACCTCCCCCCAGACTTCGACCCCTACCAGTTCGCATATCGCGCGAACAGATCCACAGAGGACGCCATCGCCATAGCTCTCCACTCTGTACTGAACCACCTGGAGCAGCAGCAGAGCTACGTCCGCATACTCTTTGTGGATTACAGATCTGCTTTCAACACAATAATCCCGGACATCCTTATCAGTAAACTGGACACTCTCGGCCTCCCCCCTCTCACATGTGCCTGGATAAAAGACTTTCTTACCAACTGGCCCCAGACTGTGAGACTTGGCCCCCACTTCTCCTCCACCCGCACGTTGAGCACCGGCTCTCCACAGGGCTGTGTGCTGAGCCCCCTCCTGTACTGCCTCTACACCCACGACTGTAGTCCAACCCACAACAACAACAACCTTATCATCAACTTTGCTGACGACACCACAGTGGTCAGACTCATCACAAAGGGAGACGAGGCAGCCTACAGAGAGGAGGTCCTGAAGTTGGCAGCCTGGTGTTCAGAAAATAACCTCGTTCTGAACACCAAGAAAACCAAAGAGCTCATTGTTGACTTCAGGAAGCACAGCACCGACCTAGCTCCCATCTACATCAACAACGTGTATGTGGAGAGGGTCCACACCTTCCGGTTTCTCGGCATCCTCATCTCCGCCGACATCTCCTGGTCAGTAAACATTTCAGCAGTCATTAAGAAGGTTCAGCAGCTACACTTCCTGAGAGTCCTCAGGAAGTACAACCTAAACTCCAACCTGCTGCTGACCTTCTACTGCTCATCCATCGAGAGCCTGCTGACGTACTGTATTACAGTATGGTACGGCAGCTGCACTGCTGTAGACAGGGAGAGGCTCCAGAGGGTAGTTAAGACAGCACAGATCATCATTGGCTGCCCTCTCCCCTCCCTGATGGACATTTACACCTCCCGCTGCCTTAGCAGAGCTAAGTATATTATCAAGGACAGCTCCCACCCTGGCTTTGATCTGTTCAACCTGTTGCCCTCAGGGAGGCGCTACAGGTGCATCAGGACAAAGACAAATCGATTCAAAAACAGCTTCTTTCCAAAAGCCATAACCACCCTGAACTCGGATATGCTCTGACTTTATAGTCTATTTATTTTACTATATGACTCTCTTCGTGCAATAATTTATAATGTGCAGTACTTTATAAGGTGACTCTCTCTGTGCAATACTTTTATAATGTGCAACACCTCACGCCATAATGTGAAACACAACACATACACCTCAGGACTGTGCACCTTACCCCCCCTTACACCCCCCCCTTTTTTCTTCTTTTCTTTCTTCCTCTCTCTCTCTCTCTACACACTGTTTTGTACTGTTATTGGAGATGCTTTAATCTCATTGTACATGTGTATAGTGACAATAAAGGCATTCTCATCTCATCTCATTATCTCTAGCCGCTTTATCCTGTTCTATAGGGTCGCAGGCAAGCTGGAGCCCATCCCAGCTGACTACAGGCGAAAGGCGGGGTACACCCTGGACAAGTCGCCAGATCATCACAGGGCTGACACATAGACACAGACAACCATTCACACTCACATTCACACCTACGGTCAATTTAGAGTCACCAGTTAACCTAACCTGCATGTCTTTGGACTGTGGGGGAAACCAGAGCACCCGGAGGAAACCCACGCGGACACAGGGAGAACATGCAAACTCCACACAGAAAGGCCCTCGCCGGCCACGGGGCTCGAACCCGGACCTTCTTGCTGTGAGGCGACAGCGCTAACCACTACACCACCGTGCCGCCTAAAGGCATTCTATTCTATTATATTATATTCTAAATCATTCACAAAGATCATCAGAAACCCCTTTAAAGTCCTGGATCTTAGTTAAACAAGACAGAGAAGTGATCACGGCACATTGTAACTGCATGGCTGGGTAAGAATTTTGTTGCGACCTTCATGCATATGGATTTTGTGAGGCGTAAATAAAGAAGCAGCTGGGGACTTTAGCACTTCGTGACTAAAAAAAAATGTAATGTAAAATAACGACATATGGCAAGAAAAGCACTTGGAAAACACTAGCGAAATAGCTGAGAGGGATATACAAACCTTTCGCCAAGTGATCACTGCAAACTCGAGCATGCTTCGACTCGGCTCCCTTCGATTTTGGTGAGTGGTTCAAAATCCACCTTTCTTGAAATTTTTTTGTGAAATCCTGTGTTCATTCACCCTTTTTTTATCATTTCATAGGGAACCCTGAAGGAACTTGTCAGTTTCATGGTTTGATCGATTCAAACAACGCAAGCATAAGGCATTTTTTGTGCAAGTAATGCACCTTCTCCATACAAACGCTTTGTCAACTGAGCTTTAGTAGACCACCAGCTAAAGTTCTGAATAACTAATGAGGCAGATGTGACATCACGTGAAACCCAGCAATACACGTGATGAGAGTGGTAAGATGACGGCCAGGTGGCTTCACTCGCCTTTACAGCTGGGAATGGGCTGTGAACTCTCCAGATTTTATATAGACCCTTTTCACGTGACGTCACGACAAACGTGGCCGCCATTTTGGACATGTACTACCAGTAGTTTACCACAGCCAGCATTGAGGAACGGCAGCAAAGAAAGTGTTTATTTTCAGCAAGACTTCCATCATGCCACTATATTGTTGTGCACCTGGATGTAGTAACCATCAACAAACAAGGCAAGGGTTATCATTTTATCGGATCCCGGTAGATGCTGACCGACGGAGAAGATGGATAGCGGCATACCAACGCTTGTGTAGTGATCACTTTGTTGGAGGTAAGACGAATAAAATTTGCCAGAAAAGGCATTACATTGCTGTTAACATTCTGTGGCGGCGAGTGTGTAACCAAATAGGCTAAAATAACCCATTGTAACCTCTTTGTTCTTCTGTAGTAGCTATTAGCTAACAACATTAGCTAGCGTTGTGTTCCTTTGCTGTTGGTAGACTGTAGGACAGATCAGAGGCAGTGTCCTACAAACAGCGCTTAATTTGAGGGGGAGCAAGCCGGAGCGCGCTCCGGAACCTCGGGCGTTGGCTCCGGCAGCTATTTACACTGGATCCAGTGATCCGACACCTCTTTTGACTATGTAAAAAATAATAATAATAATAATTAAATAAAAAAATGCAAGTTTATTTAGTGTTAATGTCTGTGTAGCGAGAATCGCGTGTGGGTGGAGCACAGAGGACGGCAGGACAGAGATCAGGTTTGTCTAACGGCTTTATTGCCACACTTTTCAGGGTTGCAACACTGTTTCACAATAGCGCGAGAGACACACACACACAGCGTCTCGTCCGGGTCTCCCTCTGCTCTCGCTCTCCCTCCTTAAATAGGGCGGTTTACTGGGGAGAACACACAAAACACAGGTTAATGACACTCAGGTGAAGCGATTCTGCCACTTACCTTCCCCAACTCCGCCCTCCTGTCACAGACCGGTGCTTGACCACGCCCCCGCTGCCACATACCCCCACCGCCCGACTCAGGCCGGGCGCCCGTCCGGCCCGCAGCCGACTCCCCCCCCCCTTGACGGGAGAGGAAGTCCGCCACGACCATCTGCGCCCCCGGCCTGTGGACCACCTTGAAGTTGAAAGGTTGGAGCGCCAGATACCAACGGGTGATCCGCGCGTTGGCATCCTTCATGCGGTGGAGCCACTGGAGGGGCGCGTGGTCCGAACAGAGGGTGAAAGAGCGCCCCAGCAGGTAGTAACGGAGGGCGAGGACCGCCCACTTGATGGCCAGGCACTCCTTCTCGATAGTGCTGTAGTGCCCCTCACGCACTGACAGCTTTCGGCTGATGTACAACACTGGGCGGTCCTCTCCCCCCACCCGCTGGGACAAAACGGCCCCCAGCCCTCTGTCCGACGCATCCGTCTGCAACAAAAAGGGGAGAGAGAAGTCAGGGGAGTGCAAAAGTGGCCCCCCACACAGTGCAGCCTTTACCTCAGAGAAAGCCCGCTGGCACTGCTCCGTCCACTGGACCGGATCTGGCGCCCCCTTTTTAGTGAGGTCAGTCAGCGGGCTGGTGACGTCCGAATAATTAGGTATGAACCTACGATAATAGCCAGCCAGCCCCAGGAACTGTCTCACCCCCTTTTTGGTCTTGGGTCTCGGGCAGGCCGCAATCGCTGCTGTCTTATTAATTTGGGGACGCACCTGCCCGTTACCCAAGTGGAAGCCCAGATACCGTACTTCCACCCGCCCAATCGCACACTTCTTCGGGTTGGCAGTGAGCCCCGCCCGCCTCAGCGACCTAAGGACGGCCCTCAGGTGTTGCAGGTGCCGCTGCCAGTCATTACTATAAATGATTATGTCGTCTAAGTAAGCGGCTGCATAGGTGGCGTGGGGCCGGAGGATCCGGTCCATCAGCCGCTGAAACGTAGCGGGCACCCCAAACAGCCCAAACGGAAGTGTGACGAACTGGTGTAAGCCGAACGGTGTGGAAAAGGCCGTTTTTTCCCGGGATAATGGAGTCAAGGGGATCTGCCAATATCCCTTCGTCAAATCCAGTGTCGAGTAAAAGCGAGCCGTGCCTAGTCGATCAAGCAGCTCATCAATACGAGGCATTGGGTACGCGTCGAATTTAGACACCGCATTGACTTTTCTATAGTCCACACAGAACCGGACTGAGCCGTCGGCCTTGGGAACCAAGACCACCGGGCTGCTCCAGTCACTGTGGGACTCCTCGACGATGCCCATTTCGAGCATGGCCTGAAGTTCCTCCCGAACCACCTTTTTTTTGTGTTCGGGTAATCTATAAGGACGGCTACGCACTACCACCCCCGGGGGCGTCTCTATGTGGTGTTCTATGAGGTTGGTGCGTCCAGGCCGGGGCGAGAACACATCCGAAAACTCGGCCTGCAACTGGGCGACCTCCGTGAGTTGGGTCGGGGAGAGGTGGTCTCCACAGGGGACCGGAGAGGTGCTAGATGCCAATGACCCTTTTTGGATCTCCGGCCCCAGCTCCGCCTTCTCCGGAACTACCGACACCAACGCCACGGGGACCTCCTCATTCCAGAGCTTCAGCAGATTGAGGTGGTAGATCTGTAGCGCCCCCTCCCTGTCCGTTCGCCTAACCTCATAGTCGACGTCCCCGACTCGCCGTGTGACCTCGAAGGGCCCTTGCCACTTGGCGATTAATTTGGAGCTCGACGTGGGCAACAGGACGAGTACCTTATCTCCCGGAGTGAACTCTCTAAGGCGCGTGCCCTTGTTGTACAGGCGGGTTTGCCGTTCCTGGGCCTGCCGCAAATTCTCCTGAGTTAAGTGGGTGAGCGTGTGGAGTTTTGCGCGCAGATCCATAACGTATTGAATTTCATTTTTGCTCTGCGAAGGTCCCTCCTCCCAATTTTCCCGCAGTACATCTAAGATGCCGCGCGGCTTACGCCCATACAGTAATTCAAATGGGGAGAACCCCGTGGAGGCTTGGGGGACCTCTCGCACTGCAAACAACAAGGGTTCGAGCCACTTATCCCAGTTACGTGCGTCCTCACTTACGAATTTTTTGATAATATTCTTGAGGGTGCGGTTGAACCGTTCGACTAAACCGTCCGTTTGTGGGTGATACACGCTGGTGCGGATCGGCTTAATACCCAGTAGCCCATACAGTTCGCTCAGTGTTCGTGACATAAACGAGGTGCCTTGATCAGTCAGAATCTCTTTCGGGATTCCGACCCGGGAGATGACGTGGAAGAGGGCCTCTGCAATACTACGTGCGGAGATATTGCGAAGAGGCACCGCTTCCGGGTATCGCGTTGCATAGTCCACCAGAACCAATATAAAGCGGTACCCTCGTGTTGACCGATCTAATGGCCCGACGAGATCCATCCCAATTCGTTCAAACGGGGTCTCGATTAATGGTAGGGGGCGCAAGGGCGCTTTTGGAATGGCCGCTGGATTTACTAACTGGCATTCGCGGCACGCCGTACACCACTTACGGACGTCGCCGCGAATCCCCGGCCAATAGAATCGGGCCATTATCCGGGCGAGTGTTTTATCCTGCCCGAGGTGTCCTGCCATGGGATTAAAGTGAGCCGCCTGGAATACCAATTCCCGACGGCTCTTTGGAATTAACAACTGGGTGACACGCTCCTTCGTCTGAGTGTCCTGCGTCACTCGGTATAACCTATCTTTTAAAATGGAAAAATAGGGGAAGGTCGGGGTGGCATTCGGCTGGAGCGTTTGACCATCGATTACTCTCACTTGGTCAAACGGGTGTCGCAGAGTTTCGTCTCGCGATTGTTCCAGTGGGAAATCCGCGAGGGATTCCCCAATAGAAAGAGGAGGAGCCGGGGGCCCCTCACTCTGTCGCGGAGATGACGTAGACGGCCCTGCGACCGCAGCTCCAGCCAAAACGACACCGGGACCCCCCCCCGGCTAACCGGCAGGACCCACTCTTTACTAGGTGTGCCATCAACCCCCGGAATCCCGGCCAATCAGTCCCCAAGATTAAAGAGTGGGTAAGGCGAGGATTAACCGCCGCCTTCACTATAGATTTGTCCCCTCTGAAATGTATGTGGACCGACACCAACGGGTAGCAGTGAACATCCCCGTGCACACACAACACCTTCACCCCTTGTGCTCCCCCCAATGCCTCGTCTTGCACCAGGCTTTGGCGGATCGAGGTCTGGTTGCAACCCGAATCCACCAACGCCTGATAGGTCGCCCCTTGTACACTTACCGGTATGCGATATGCTCCGGCCTGATCGAGGGCAGCCTCTGGCGCGTCGGGGATCCGCACCACCGCCCCCACCTCCATCGCGGCACACTGTTGCTGCAGGTGGCCCGGTTCCCCGCAGCGCCAGCAAACCGGCCCGGGCCTCCCCTCTGCAGCTGTGGATTGAGGGTCACTCACCTGAGGGGGGGGAGAGACAGACACAGAAGGGAGAAACGGGAGGGCACCACGGGTGCGGCGGGCCGGCTGGGGTGGGGCCGGCCCCTGCCTCCGTGGTGGGGGAATGGGGCGAGGACGGGACACGGGAGGAGGGGGAAGAGAGAGAGAGAGAGAGAAGAGGAGAGAGAAGAAGACATCCGTTGTCCTGCCGCCGGGACAGCCACCAGATGATCCTCCGCCAGTCCTACGGCCTGATCCAGCGACGCCGGGCGGTGGCACTGGACCCACTCCGCGGTTCCGGCGGGTAGGCGGGCGATGAACTGCTCCAGCGCCACCTGGTCGATGATCCCCTCGACGTCGCGATCTTCGGCCCTCAGCCACCGCCAGCAGGCGTCCCGGAGCTGCTGGCCGAACGCGAACGGGCTGCCGACTTCCTCCATTCGCAGCGCGCGGAAGCGCTGGCGCTGCTGCTCCGGCGTGCGCCCCACGCGCTGGAGGACAGCCCGGCGAAGGTCGGCGTAGGCCAGCCGGTGGTCGGCGGGGAGCTGTAGTGCGGCTAACTGCGCCTCTCCCGTCAGGAGGGGGAGGAGGCGCGCCGCGCGCTGTTCCATCGGCCACCCCGAGGCTTCGGCGACCTGTTCGAATAATGCGATGAACGCCTCGGGGTCGTCCTGCGGGCCCATCTTAGTCAAGGTGATGGGAGATGGGCCCGCGGCCGGGGCGCTGGTGGACCCCGCCGACGCGAGGAGGCGCCGGAACGCCTCACGGTCTTCCTGTTGAGCCAGCACCAGGGCTTCGAAGCGGCGCTCCTGCTCCTTCCGGAGTGTGACGAGCGCCTGGTGCTGGGTCTGCTGGGCCGTGGCGAGGGCGTGGACCAAGTCCACGAACGGGGAGGATTCCATGGGGCTGCAGGACAGGTGCTCCACGATCCCGGGTTTCGGCACCACTGTAGCAAGAATCGCGTGTGGGTGGAGCACAGAGGACGGCAGGACAGAGATCAGGTTTGTCTAACGGCTTTATTGCCACACTTTTCAGGGTTGCAACACTGTTTCACAATAGCGCGAGAGACACACACACACACACACACACACACACAGCGTCTCGTCCGGGTCTCCCTCTGCTCTCGCTCTCCCTCCTTAAATAGGGCGGTTTACTGGGGAGAACACACAAAACACAGGTTAATGACACTCAGGTGAAGCGATTCTGCCACTTACCTTCCCCAACTCCGCCCTCCTGTCACAGACCGGTGCTTGACCACGCCCCCGCTGCCACAGTCTGATTTTGATATCTGTCTTGTTGGTGATTTCTCTCATGAAATGACATCCACAAAATATCTGCAGATTAACTTAATTTGCAGTGTTATTACAAAACATGCCCAGAAGCGCAGCACTGCGCCTTCCTCCCCCCCTCTTTTTTTCCGCACCGGAGCCGCTCATCTTCTGCGCTCCGGGACCTCCCACTTTACAAATTAAGCACTGCCTACAAATAAGTGTTCAAAATAAGAGGAACATGTATTTGTCTCTTAAATCCAGGCCGTTCCCTGTAATCTCTAACAACGGTTGGAGAAAGTAATGGCAAATAGTGAGTGCACAAACCGTAGAAGGGAAACTGTACACAGCGCCAGGGCAGTGTGACGGTATGTCTACTTTTAGATTGTGTTAGCTTATCAATGAACACACTCGTCACTCGACGAGTTTCACGTCTTTATGACGGATACTTAAATGTGTGTTAGCTATTATTGTTGCAGTCTAAGCAGTCATTGTAGCAGCTAGATGAGCGAGAACCGAAAGGGTCTGTGCCATAAACTGTTATTTCTGTACGGCGTTGCTAATGTGTCGTTACTGTTGTTATTTCTCCCTCTGCTCGCCCTGTAAATGCCCTACGTCGCTGGATAGCGAAGGTGTTTTCTGCATCTCGCTCCTTTATCTTGTATGTTCTCCGTTTGTCGCCTTCCTCGCATTCAAACCAATTCGAGCCGAAGTCCGCTACATGTCCAAAATGGTGGTCGCGTTTACGAAGGTCACGTGACTGAAAAGGGTCTATAGAGCTCAGTGGAGTAACATGTCCAAGAGTCATCGTCTCGTTTAATAGCGGTTGGTAAACCCATTTAACGGTGCATCAGCACCCCCTATTGAGATTGCTTTGTAACCCTTTCCAGCTTTATCTAAAGTCCTTCCCGCACCATGCAGTCGGGCGCATTGGGCGGCGCCGATCTCCATTTCTCGCTTATCCAGCTAGGGTTACGGGGGCGGGGGGGGGGGGGGGGGGGGCGCTAGTCTTCTGGTAACCGTGAGAGTTTGACTTCCCTTCTCACATCTGTGTTGCAGCGTGCCTTGCCAGACGGCAGTAGGTACCATTTTTATGATGGTCTTTGGTATGACCGGACCATGAATAGAACTCGTGATCTCCTGATGGAGAGGTGGACACGCTAACCACTAGGCTAGCTCGCGGTCTTTCCAGCTTTATGCAAACCAACAATTCTTGATCTTAGGTCTTTTGAGATCTCTCTGTTGTGAGGCATGTTTCACAACAGCAGATGCTTCTTGTGAATAGCAAACTCAAAGGCTGTGTCCGAAATCATTCACTCATTCACTACTCCCTACTCACTATCTAGGAAATTCTATATAGAGGACTATATAGTGAGCTCATTGGTAAAATGAAAAAAACGCTACTCTACCGCGCCATTATTTACGTCCTTACTGTCCCACAATTAAAACGTGCCAGATCAGTCGGCTGGTGGGTTTTCAAAATAATAAATGTATATTATACTGAGTGTATTTCCCACATTAATAAACACAAAGTACTTTGTGTCTGCTACATCTTTCAGTTCTCTAAATCAAAGCTGAATACTTTCTTCTTTGCCATTGCCTTTTATTAAATGAAATTTGAGGCTTTTGATTAATTCCTCGCTCTGCCCTGTAACTTTTATTCTTGTATTTTATCTGTCTTAATCTATTTTAGCATATTTTCTATTCTCTTACCATTTTTAATTGGACTTGAATGTCCGTTTACAATGTGTTCCTTCCTCCGTCCATTCACCCCAATACACTTTTTTTTCTTTCAGCGCAAGCGCAATGCATGATGGTATACATTGCTTAATTAGTGACCATCAGTTGTACACTACTTTTCATGGTGCATTGTGGGATACTAGGAGTCTGCTATATAGGGTGTAATGATTCTCACTATACGTTTGGAGCTAGGTCGAGTCTTCCGTTTTGGGTGGAGAGGGTGAGGACAGGAGGTGGACTCTTGAAAGTTTTGAAATCACTTTCACTACTTTCCCCCTTTGATTTTGTTTTCTGTTTGTTCGTTTGGTTGTTTGTTTAGGTTAGGGCTAGGTTGTGTTTGGAGAATTCTGTGAGGGTGTCGGCCGACGGCCTGTATAGGTCCGGTATACGACATTCTTAAGAGTTCTCTGCCATGGCGGAGAGTCAGGGAGATGAGTGTTTTAGTATGGATGGCATTGATGATGATGATGATGATGATGATGATGATGGAAGCTGGCAGTTGAGGAAAAGGTTTAGATTGGCTATGACTAGAGACAAGGGGGGAGAGAGGGAGAAATGCTATTTTGTTGTTGTGAGGTTTGAAGGAGGTGGTGTTAAAAATATGGACCCAATAAAACTGACGAATATACTTAAAAACCAGGTTGGGACAATAAATAATGCCAGAATATTGGATGAAGGTAATTTATTAATTGGATGTATGTCTGAGGAACAGATAGTGAAGGCTGAAAGGTTGCAAGTTGTTGGGAAGGCAAAAGTTGTGCGAGTGGTGAGAGTTGGTAGTGAGGGAAGTAAAGGTGTGATATATGGCATTCCTCTGTCAGTGCAGATGAGCGATTTGGTAAAGAATCTAAAAGAAAAGTGTGAAGCGGTTCAGAGTGCAACTCGATTGACCAGGGGAGTTGAGAAAAAGGAGACTGAATCAATTCTGATTCAGTTTAGCACTAGAGAAGTACCAACTGAGCTTTATCTTGGGTACATGAGGTATAAGGTGAGGGAGTTCATTCATAAGCCTATGAGATGCTTTAAATGTCAAAAATTCAGTCATATTGCCCAAGTTTGTAAAGGGGTGCAAACATGCGCAAAATGTGGGGGAGCTCACGAATATGGAAAGTGTGATGTGGGAACGAGTCCTAAGTGTTGTAATTGTGGAGGAGCACACAGTGCAGCATATTGGGGATGCGAAGTCATGAGAAGGGAGACTGAAATTCATAATGTAAAGTTGAAAAACAAAATAACGTATGCGGAAGCAGTTAAAAAGGTGGATCAGGCTAGAAAAGACGGAAGAAATGTCAGAGGGGACTTGGCTGCAGCTAAAGATAGGGGGGTGGGGCTAGCATCTGTTAAAACAAAGGAATATGAATGGAAGGAGAAAAGAGACCTGGTTATATTTATTATGTGATAAATGCAACAGCGGAGGTCAAATCAAAGACTGAAAGAATTCAGATTATTACAAAGGCAGCAATCCAGCATCTGGGTATAGTGGGCTTGAAATGGGAGGAGGTGAGGGATGGTCTTAGGCTACATCCACACGACAACGGCAACGAGATGTTATTTAAAAATATATCGCGTCCAAATGGGCAACGATCAGTAAAATATCAGGTCCATATGGCAACGCAACGCTTGCTGAAAACGATGCAATACATATGCCACACCTCTAGGGGCACTGTAAGACGGTCCCTTCGGAGACACCAGAACAATAGAAGAAGTAAGGACGCATGCGCATAAACTATTATGCGCGAGACTTCATATTAGCCACAAAGTCAGGAAAATCTGTTCATAAAATTACATTATAATGACCAAATGCAATGAAAAGTATTTTTCCAGTCTCACCTGTGAAAGGTAATCCCATGTGATCTCGTTTGGACGGCAAACCTGTTGGTACAGTTAAACGCAGCTAATCTTTATTCTCCGCTTTGACCTATCCAATATGGCGGCGAGGATGACGTATGATTCTACGCGGAAGGCGGCGTCTTTAATGGTCCGGAATAAATTGAATACTACACGTTGATGGATTAATTTGTTGTTTCTCACCTGTGAAAGGTAATCCCATGTGATCTCGTTTGGACGGTAAACCTGTTGGTACAGTTAAAGGCAGCGCATGAATCTTTATTCTCCGCTTTGACCTATCCAATATGGCGGCGAGGATGACGTATGATTCTACGCGGAAGGTGGCGTCTTTAATGGTCCGGAATAAATTGAATGCTACACGTTGATGGATTAATTTGCTCCTCTACGCCCTTTTTGAGGAATGTATTGTAGGACTAAAACCAACATCTGAAGAGGTGAGATCGCTCCTTTTTTCCCCTATTTTTGCTGGCGGGATTGACTAAGGGCAGAGTCAGTCTCTCTCTCTCTCTCTCTCTCTCTCTCTCTCTCTCTCTCTCTCACTTTGCACCATTACACAATAAATATTCACAGTGAAAATATTTTGTAAGCGTGTTTCATGAACCAAGTTATAGGATTTGTTGACAACTTGCATCGCAATGAGAAGATCATTGGCACTACTGGTGTTAAGAATCAGACCATTTCATAAATGAATATTTTGCTGTAGAGCTGCAGTGTTTGTACAATTGCATGTTTTTGCTTCACTATTACTGTCACTATTCTGCTTCTTGCATTACTACTGTGAACTAACACTGAACATAATAATAATATCCAAGCTCGTGTTTCACTCTCACTAGTGCTCTGTAAGGCTTTTTCCTGGTGATATCCTGGTGATATTCGTTACACTTCTACCCGGCGTGAAGCACTCACAGTCATGTGGTTGTGACGTCATCGTAAACAAATCCGTTCTACTCATCCAGACGACTTCACAACGGCAACGTTGCCAGATCTTTCCACTCTGGAACCCGTTCTCAAAAAGATTGCATTTTGGGCACCCAAAACGCCGGTGCCGTGTGGACGCCAGGCCTAAACGATAAGCAATTGTATCAGAGTCACCTGAATCCATTGCCGTGTGGACAGGGCCTTAGTATAGTACCAGCAAATCCGGAGGGAGGCGCAGGATGATCTTTTACATTATGTTAATTCTTCAATGGAATGCAAGGAGTTTGCTTGCAAATGGGCAAGAGTTTAAAAAGTATATAGATGGTATGATCATAAAACCAGATGTTATTTGTGTCCAAGAAACATGGCTTCAACCCAGGTTTGACTTTGTTTTGGTTAATTATATAACTGTAAGGAGGGACAGAAATGGAGGGGGATGTGCTACCTTTGTGAGGCAGGGGATGCCATATAGGGTATTGGGTGTAGGGCAAGAGCAGGAATATGTGGTGGTGGAAATTTGGGCAGGTAATAGAAATATAGTAATTATAAATTATTATAATCCTTGCAAACAGTTGGGACTAACTGATCTAGAGGGAATAGAAGGACAGGATAGAGGAAATGTGATGTGGGTTGGGGATTTTAATGCTCACAGCACATTATGGGGTGGAGATAGAACTGACAGCAATGGTCAGGTAATTGAAGATTTGGTAAATGATAGACACCTAGTTTGTTTAAATGATGGTAGGGGAACTAGGTTTGATGTGAGGACGGGCCGTGAGTCAGTGTTAGATCTCACACTCTTATCAAATAGATTAGCCCCAAGGTGTGAAAGGGAAGTGTGTGAACATACTTTAGGGAGCGATCATTATCCTATTGTTTGTACCTTGGATGTTGAGATAAGATTAAGACCAGGAGTGAGGTCAGGGAGGTGGATATTCGAAAAGGCAGATTGGGTAAGGTTCATGGAAATTAGTGATTTATATCTTAGGTCAGTTCCAGACACAGATGATATTGAGGGATATGAAATGGAGGTGCACCAGAGGATTTGTATGGCTGCGATGGAAACAATTCCCAAAAGTTCAGGGAAATTGGTTAGGAGTGCAGTACCATGGTGGAATGATGAGTGTGAGAAGGCTGTGAAAGGTAGAAACAGGGCTTTTAGAAGGCTGAAAAGAACACATAATTTTAGACATTTAATTGAATATAAACAGGCTCAAGCAATAGTCAGGAGGGTTATCAGACAAAGAAAAAAGACCTACTGGAGAGATTACTGCAGCTCAATAGGTAACAGTGTTGATATAAATGAAGTATGGGGCATGATTAAAAAAATGGAGGGTAACAGAAGAGAATGGAACTATCCAATTCTTTCAGATGGAGACCAGTTGGCCGTATCTAACATGGAAAAAGCAGAAATGTTTGTGAAGACTTTGAGCAAGGTTCATAGCTCTGATAATCTGTCAGAAGAGGAAAGACAGGGTAGGGAAGAGACAATGAGGGTTTATGGTGAGGTTGTTCAAAGAAAAGAAAACTCTGAGGACAAGTATAATGTTCCTCTCACACTGTTGGAACTTAAAAATGCTTTAGAAAGGTGTAGAAATTCAGCTCCCGGCCGTGATGAAGTCTGCTATAAAATGCTGTGTCATCTGAGTGATGAGAGTTTGAAAACAGTCCTAAAATTGTATAATAAGGTGTGGGAGGAGGGACGGATTCCTGCAGGCTGGAAAGAGGCTGTCATTATTCCGATTAGAAAACCAGGAAAAGATGCAAGTAACCCTGCCAATTACCGGCCGATAGCTTTGACATCCCAGTTGGGTAAATTGATGGAAAGATTAGTTAATGGGAGATTAATGCACTTAATTGAGGAGAAGGGGTTGATGACAAAGTATCAGAGTGGTTTCAGGAAGGGGCGGAATACAACTGACTCTATTCTATGTCTTGAAGATGCAATTAGAAAAGCACAGGTAAAGAAAGAAACTGTTGTGGCAGTGTTTTTAGATGTTGAAAAAGCATATGATATGCTTTGGGTGGAGGGACTTTTAATTAAGATGCATTTGTTGGGCATTGGGGGAAATATCTTTAACTGGGTAATGAATTTTTTGAGTGGCAGAAGCATTCAGGTCAAAATAGGGACAGACATATCAAGACAATGTCTAGTTGAAAATGGAACTCCACAAGGGAGCGTGATCAGTCCACTGTTATTTAATATTATGATCAATGATGTTTTTTGTTAATGTTCAACCAGACATTGGCCAGTCTCTGTTTGCAGACGATGGTAGTTTGTGGAAAAGGGGAAAAAAATGTAAGACACACTTTGAAGAGGATTCAGGAAGCCCTAACCATTGTGGGGAATTGGGGTAGGAAGTGGGGTTTTAGATTTTCAGTTGAGAAAACCAAAGTAATGTTTTTTACCAGGAAGAAGATATGTGACAGTCTGGAACTACAACTTTACAACCGTCCCTTGGAGAGAGTTCCTTGTTTTAAATTCCTAGGTGTGTTTTATGACACAAGACTTACATGGAGAGCACATATCTCCAGAGTGGTAGATAAATGTAAAACTGTACTGAACTTAATGAGGTGTCTTACTGGAAAGGAATGGGGGGCAGATTTGACATCTTTAAAACAGATTTATATTTACCTAATTAGAGCAAGAATTGACTATGGGTGTTTGGCTTGTGCATCTGCAGCGGCGACTGTACTGGCCAGGCTGGATGTAGTCCAAGCTGTTGCTTTGAGATTGTATACCTAAGCCATATGTTCTTCCCCAGTGTGTTCCTTGCAAGTTGTGGTAGGAGAAATGCCTCTTGGTTTGAGGAGAAAACAGCTGCAGGCCAATTATTGGGTAAATCTGATGGGACAAGGACCTGATCACCCTGTTAGGGGAATAATTGAGCCAAGCTGGGAGAAAGAGGTGGCAAATCTGTCAAGCTTTGGATGGACGGTAGAATCTGTGGCCCAGGACATGAAAATTCTCCATAGAACCTTTTGCCCAGGAGTATTGTGGCCATTGATTCCTGTGTGGCAGCTGGGGGTCCCAGACACTGACTTAATGTTGCTAAAAATTAAGGAAAGGGATCCTGAAGCAGAGCTGGTATATAACTTTTATTGCCATGTAGAAAATAGGTATCAAGACTATGTCTTAATATTCACTGATGGGTCAAAGGATCAGGGCACAGGTGCTACTGGGGCAGCTTTTATTGTTCAGGGAATGAATGTGCAGGCCTTGAAGAGAACTTCTGATTTTTTAAGTGTGTTTTCAGTAGAGTTATATGCCATCCTGATGGCTGTGAGGTGGACTGAACAACTACAGAATAAGAAGGTATTAATATGCAGTGATTCAGTGTCAGCTATTAGAAGTCTTGGGAAGGGAATGTCCAAGGCAAGACAAGATTTGATACATGACATTTTACTGGCGATTAGAGATGTTGGAAGACATGGAGTGAAGGTATCATTTTTATGGGTACCTGCCCATGTAGGAGTCAGACTGAATGAAAAGGTGGATAAGTTAGCTAAGGAGGCAACTCAAAGGGAATCCATCGATGTCAGTGTGAGCCTATCAAAATCAGAAGGCAAGAGTATTGTGTGGCAGGAGTCTCTTTTGAGATGGCAACAACTGTGGGAGAATGACACAAAGGGAAGACATCTGTTCTCAATCACTAGTAGTGTTACTGACTCAGTTAAAGTTTGCAGTAGTGATAGACATAAGGAAGATGTAATCATTGCTAGTTTGAGAATAGGTCATACTGGCCTAAACAGTACTTTTATTTATTTTAGGAAAACATCAAGATGGCTTATGCTCTTGCCAGGAGATGGAGACAGTTCAGCATGTTTTGCTGTCTTGTAGGAATTATGACAGCTATAGACAAGAATTGTTCAGTCACTTGAGACAGAATGGCATGACAGAGGTGTCTTTGAAAAGCGTGTTGGATATGGGGACAAGTGTGAAGTGCAAACATCACTTCAAGTTTTTACTGGACACTGGACTGTACGGAAGGATCTAGGCCAATGGCGTTTTAGTTCTATAGGTGGCAGCAATGCAACTTTTTGGATGCTGGCTGCCTTAAAACCACGAAGAAGAAGAAGAAGAAACTATACGTTTGGACAGCACTACAAAATGGCGAACTCACTATAGTCCACTATGTAGTGAGTGATTTTGTACACAGGGAAAATGTTTGAGTGTCTTAATATGTCAAAGTAGCTCTCACTCACAGCTCCAAACTCATTCACTGATTGGACTCTAGGTTTGCACAAAAAACATCACGTTGGTCCAAGGAAGGACCAACGTGATGTTTTAGCCAGCATTAACTTTTTCAGGAGTTTGTACTACAGTAGCTCTTCTGTGGGATTGGACCATATGGGCTAGCCTTCGTGCACCATGCAAATCAATGAGCCTTCGACACCCATGACCCTGTCACTGGTTCACTGGTTGTCCTTTCTTGGACCACTTTTGGTAGGTACTAACCACTGCATACCAGGAACACCCCACAAGATGTGCCATTTTGGAGATGCTCAGAGCCAGTCATCTAGCCATCACAGTTTGGCCCTTGTCAAAGTCACTCAGATCCTTACGCTTTTCCCATTTTTCCTTCTTCCAACACATCAACTTAAAGAACTGTCTGTTCTCTTGCTGCCTAATATATCCCACCCCTTAACAGGGGCCATTGTACCAACATAATCAGTGTTTTTAATTTTATGGCTGATTGGTGTATGAATAAAATGTCTCCATGAAAATATGAACCTACTTTTGTTATCAAACTGTATTTGTGATTTGTGTCTCCTGTCATTCAAGCATATAAAACGACTGATCAGAATCCTTCTCTGCACTTTTCCATAGTTTTCCTTTAAGTGACCAGGACGCAGGCAGACTGACACGATGGCTGGTGAATATGAAACTGCAGAATTGGAATCCCACCAAATCATCTCGTCTCTGTAGCCTTCACTTCGAAGACCATGCTTTCACTACAGATTCAAAAGTGAGCCAGGAGACTGTTTTCCCAACATGGTGCTTCCTGTGTATGTATGTTGGTCCTGTATATTTTGCAATTACTTAACCCGTTGTTATATTTGTCTTGTAAGGGAAATCGTCGACTGAAGAACATGGCAGTACCTACTGTCTTCTGCCTTCCTGAACACTTGGTGAAAAAAGCCGTGAACCGAATAGGAAGACGAGGACGGATAGTAAGTAGTGATGCAGAGGTAATGGTTCCTCACTTCCTTCATTCAGTGCTGCAGGAGTAAGTGAAGACAAGTGTGGTGTATCGAGCAGCAAAAGCTGTGTATGTCCTACAATGGCATCACCCTCTCAAAACGTTGGTTCTTTCAACAAGAAGCACAGCTACGGAAAGACCAACCATGTGTTGGATGAAAGAAGATGAAATTGGAACAGCAGAAAATTAGGCACCGAACGAAAAGTGTTTTGAGACTTAAAGAAGTGACCAGGGCGATGTAGCTTACAGCAGGTTATGGTCGCTGAACTGCTGGCTGTCCAGGTGGTGCTCTGAAAACAGTGTGGGCGTTATAGATAATTGGGCTAATTTTGAGGGCACTGCTGGCCTGTTAGGGCGGGACGGTATCCATCCCACTCGGGAAGGTGCTGCTCTCATTTCCTACAGCATAGGTCATAGTCTCAGAACAGGCCTAGTTAATTTCTGACAATCCAGAGCCAAGGCCAGGGAGCAGACGAACAGGCTAAACCGACTGTCTGCTAGCTGCACAGAGTCGTCACTCAGGGCCCACTACATCGAGACTGTGTCTGTTCCCCGAGCTCAACAAAAAGATAGAAATTTTCAGAGAGTTTGTTCCAGTAACCTAATCAATATAAAATTAGATCAGACTGACTGTACAGCTGCTGCCAGCACCTTTGATCTAAAGGTGGGGCTATTAAATATTAGATCTCTTGCATCTAAAGCGCTAATGGTTAATGAACTCATTACTGATCAGGAGTTTAATGTACTGTGTTTAACAGAAACATGGATTAAGCCAAATGAATATATAGCATTAAATGAAGCGAGTCCTCCTGGATACAGTTATATACACCAGCCTCGTCTAACTGGCAGAGGAGGAGGCGTCGCGGTTATTTATAACGATTATCTAGGTGTAACACACAAACCTGGTTATAAATTTAATACATTTGAAGTTCTTCATACTCATATAATGTATGTAGCCTCGAAAAATAAGTCTACCCAGTTAATTCCATTGCTTATTATTTACAGGCCCCCGGGGCCATATTCTGAGTTTCTTTCTGAATTTGCAGATTTTATCTCAGATTTGGTTATTTCCTTAGACAAAGCTTTAGTTGTCGGAGATTTTAATATTCACTTTGATAACCCAGAAGACCCTTTAAAAACAGCGTTTGTGTCCATCTTAGATTCAGTCGGGATTAAGCAGAATGTCATAGGACCGACCCATAATGGTGGTCACACCCTTGATCTAATACTAACATTCAGATTAAACGTAGACAATATAGTCATACTTCCACAGTCTGAAGTTATCTCAGATCATTGTCTCATCTCATTCAAAATATGTCTGAGTAATAATATATGCACCTCACCACGCTACTGTATTAAACGTACTTTCACGTCAACTACTGCACAGAGCTTTATAAATGATCTCCCAGAGCTGTCAACTTTGATTGGGTCACTGTCAGCCCCTGCAGAACTCGATCAGGCAACTGAATGCTTAGAGTCAACATTCCGCCATACTTTAGATAATGTAGCTCCTCTAAAAAGGAAAATGGTCAGAGACAAAAAATTAGCACCCTGGTATAATGATGACACTCGCACATTAAAACAGACCACTCGAAAATTGGAACGTAAATGGCATCAAACAAAATTGGTAGTGTTCAAATTAGCTTGGAAGGAGAGCTTCCTGAAGTATAGAAAAGCTCTTAGTGCTGCGAGATCAACATATCTCTCCTCCCTAATAGAAGATAACAAAAATAATCCTAGATTCCTATTTAATACTGTAGCAAAATTAACCAGGAATAAGTCCACTATAGACAGATGCACACCTGCAGTATGTAGTAGCAACGACTTCATGAATTTTTTTTAATGACAAAATTGAGAATATCTGACAAAAAATTCAAACTACTAATTTAAGGTTAGACAATGAAAGTGACCTTGTAGTTAACAATATAACTGTATCAGATCATCAGTTAGAATGTTTTACTCCCCTAAAAGAAACTGAATTACTTTCATTAATCTCTACATCAAAAGCCTCAACTTGCGTACTAGATCCCTTACCGACACATCTATTCAAACAGATAATGCCTGGAGTAATTGAACCGCTTCTAAAAATAATAAATTCTTCTCTTATGATTGGCTATGTACCCAAATCCTTTAAACTAGCAGTTATCAAACCCCTGATTAAAAAACCTGACCTTGATCCCTGTCAGCTGTCCAATTATCGGCCAATATCAAACCTCCCCTTTATCTCCAAGATCCTTGAAAAAGCTGTGGCACAGCAGTTATGCTCATATTTACATAGGAATAACATCCATGAAATGTATCAGTCAGGATTTAGACCTCATCATAGCACAGAGACAGCACTGGTTAAAGTAGTAAACGACCTACTGTTGGCGTCTGATCAGGGCTGTGTCTCGCTACTTGTGTTGCTTGACCTTAGTGCAGCATTTGATACCATTGATCATTCCATTCTTCTGGATAGACTAGAAAATGTTGTGGGAGTTAAGGGAATGGCCCTCTCCTGGCTCAGGTCTTATCTAACTGATCGTTATCAGTATGTTGATATAAATGGTGATATTTCTAGACGTACCGAGGTAAAGTTTGGTGTTCCACAAGGTTCTGTCTTGGGTCCACTGCTTTTTTCTCTATATATGTTACCTCTGGGCGATATTATTCGTAAACATTGTATTAGTTTCCACTGTTATGCTGATGACACACAGTTGTATGTCTCTGCAAAACCTGATGAGAGACACCAGCTTAATAAAATTGAGGAATGTGTTAAGGACATTAGACACTGGATGCTTATAAATTTCCTTCTGCTTAACTCTGACAAGACTGAAGTACTTGTGCTAGGACCACATACAGCTAGAAGTAAGTTTTCTGATTACACAGTAACTCTGGATGGCCTTTCTGTTTCTTCACGTGCAGCAGTAAAAGACCTCGGAGTGATTATTGACCCCAGTCTTTCATTCGAAACTCACATTGATAACATCACCCGGATAGCTTTCTTTCATCTCAGAAATATTGCAAAGATAAGAAATTTAATGTCATTGCATGATGCAGAAAAACTAGTCCATGCTTTCGTTACCTCCAGGTTGGATTATTGTAATGCCTTACTGTCTGGATGTTCCAATAAGTGCATAAACAAGCTCCAGTTAGTTCAAAATGCCGCAGCAAGAGTCCTTACTAGAACTAGAAAATATGACCACATCACGCCTGTCTTATCCACACTGCATTGGCTCCCAATCAAATTTTGTATTGATTATAAAATACTACTATTGACCTTTAAAGCACTGAATGGTCTCGCACCACAGTACCTGAGTGAACTTCTGCTCCTCTATGACCCGCCACGCCTACTTAGATCAAAAGGTGCAGGCTATCTGCTGGTACCTCGTATAGTGAAGGCTACATCAGGGGGCAGAGCCTTTTCTTACAAAGCCCCACTGTTATGGAACAGCCTTCCAAGTAATGTTCGGGAATCAGACACAGTCTCAGCATTTAAGTCTAGGCTAAAAACATATCTGTTTAGTCAAGCCTTTTGTTAATGGTGTTTGAGGTAAAGGAGTAGATCTGGAGGGTCCTCAGACATAGAGTGTTTTGGTAAACTGGGATGTATGGATGCTGTCAGTCCCCACTCGCTTGCTCACTCGAGTTTGTTGACGGTGCAGTGGCTGGCTGCTTTATGTCCCGGGGCTCCCTCATGCCTGTGTTACCTTCTGGCTCTCTCCTTTTAGTTATGCTGTCATAGTTAGTTGCCGGAGTCCCTGCTTGTACTCGGTGCAATATGTATACTGTTCCTACTTATTCAGGTGACATTGGGTATACCTAACCACCTGTGTTTTCTTTCTCTCCCCCCCCCCACTCCAAATCTGTCCCTCTGAGTTACATGGAGTCAACAGGAAATCTTTTGGTGGAGACGGTGGGAACCTCGACTGGCTATCGTAGCCTGCAGGGAATCGGCCGTCAGACATTCTGTCGCATGTCCCAGACCCGGTGAAATGTAACTGAATTGTCTTGGCCAGGCCTAAGGGTCCCATCTGCATCTCATCATTGCTGAGGAGTGTGCTCCCATCACCCAATCAAGCATCCAGCCAGAGCAGGTCATGATATATTTTTTTTACCATATTAACATGCCATTGTGTGTCATGCCTGATGTAAAGACTCTTGTCTCTGCGAGCCTACCACACAGATTTAATACTTGTCATTTTTAGGGCATACCTAACAACATGTTTTCTTTCTCTCCCCCCCCCCCCCCCCAATCTGTCCCTCTGAGTTACATGTTGATCCTGGGATTGAGATGCTGGCCTCTTCTGCCCCTCGGACCTGCTTGAGCCATCCTGGTGCCCTGTGTCTGGTCGGAGTTTTATCGCCCCACTCCTGTGAAGGACGGCCCCATGAGGACAGTTGAGGGTTATACCTGTTAAAACTGTTAATATTATAGTCAGGCTGTCTGTTGTTGCCCAAATGAGGATGGGTTCCCTTTTGAGTCTGGTTCCTCTCGAGGTTTCTTCCTCATGTCGTCTGAGGGAGTTTTTCCTTGCCACCATCGCCTCAGGCTTGCTCATTGGGGATAGATTAGGGATAAAATTAGCTCATGTTTTAAGTCGTTCAAATTCTGTAAAGCTGCTTTGCGACAATGTTTATTGTTAAAAGCGCTGTACAAATAAACTTGATTTGATTTGATTTGACCAGGGAGCTCAGGAAGAAGTTGCTGAGATCAGATCAGTGTGTCACTGTGCTCGAGACCATTAATGAGGTTCCATATTATGAAGATATTTTCAGTAACACATTACCACGTAGTCATGTGTGGCGAGACGCACTGAGTTAAGTGCTTCTTAGCAATTGGGGCAGCCTCAACCAATGGCGTGTGTCGCCAGCCTATTTATGGTAGAGTGATTTTGAACTCTGGAGGTGTGACGACCCCCCCCCTCGCTGTTTCCTGTCACACCCCTTGCCGTTTACCTGTGGCCGTGCATCCACTGTTTGGCTTTCCTCCAGTCTTGTTCAGCTGTGCATTTTGTGTGCAGTGACTTCCAAACGTTCTCTTGGCATCTGTATTAAGTGCAGATGACCCATGGAATTCTGTGAGCCTCGCTGGGATTAGGCGAGAAGTTTTGTATCGTGTGGTGTTGTCGGTCCGGGTTTGTTGCTGTTCTTGCCAGCGTATTTTTACTCAGGGCTGCTTTCTCTGATTGGTGCAGCTGTCTGCATGAGGAGGGCTGCGAAACCACCAACCACCACAGCACTTTAATATTTGTTTTAATGTGTGTGAGAGAGAGAGAGACTGCTTGTGTGTCTGATCATTATTCATCTATAATCAGTGTGCGTGTATGTGTGCTTGGAGTGTGGTGTGAGGGATATTTTCTTTTTCTGTTAAATTGGGTATTTTTGTTTTTTTGCTTTAGCCCTGCTCAGGTTTCACCTGCTGGCAGGAGGTTCTTTTTGTATAGCTGCGGATAGCCAGTGGGCTATCTTATTGGGCCTGATTTATGTTAATGTTTTTTAAATTTTTTATTTGTTTATTTGGTTTAATGCTCGCGAGAGCTTACTTTGTGTGAATTTGTGTGTGGCTAGCAACCACGTCTGCCAACCTTTTCTGCCATGGCAAGCAGCCTTTGGTTGCCAGCTGTATGCCAGTACTGGTGAGAGGCCATTGCAAGCTGTGGATCATCAGTGGTCCATGTAGTTCCCCTCCCTTAGTTTACATCGTGTGTGGTTGTGTTTTAATTGGTTAGTTTGTGATTAAGCTGTGTTTATTTCTTTGTTTGATTTTCTTTTCTCATACCTCCTTTTGTTTATTTACTTTTCAGGTACTGTGTGCCCAAGGCGGGGTGGCAGCTGATCCCTTAGGTGGTGGTGTTTTCCTATTTTCCGTGTGTGTGTTCACGTGTGCCTGGGTGGAATTCTCCTTTTGCCGTGTTTTTGATTTATTTGATTTATTTCGACTTGGTTTGTAGTGAGTGTGACACGTGGGCTTGTATGGTGTGCCTCCTTGGATCCCTCCTCCGTCTCCTGGTATCTTGCCCCCTGCTGGTAGGCCTCAGCCCTGTTAATATTGATATTTTTTTTTCCCCTTACTCTTGCCCCATATACATGTCAGTCCTTTGGAGTGTGAATGAAGGTGATTGTGAAGTAAAGGAAAGAATTTATTTTTGTAAACATCGTAACAAAATAAAATAACCTTTTTGTATTTTCATAACTTTGGTCTCTGGTGTCTTTAGTCAAACGAACCTTGTGTGTCAACATTGTGAAGTGTTTCCTGGTTAATATTCCTGGGGTGAAAGTCCCCTGGTGGCGTAGTCAGTAATTGCTCTTCTGCTGAAGGTCAAATTTAGTCAACACTCGCTTTTCTGCCCAAGGCCACACATGCAATTTGCTCGTGGTACAACAGCATCTCAGATGATCCAGGTTTTACACTTGCCTCTTTGGAAGCAAATCGAGCACAAGGCAAAGACACCGTGCTTTAATAAAGGATGAAAGGATCGTCATGGTGATGAATCTCCACCCCATCATCAAAGCAACACAGCGTCCCACTGTTAACACCACCATTCCAACTTCACGTCATCTGTTAATTTTAGTCAGTCATTCTTTTACCTTTAGCCAGTGACCCCTGCCCACTATTACCTTTTAAGAATGACATTAATACCTCACTAAGATGGCAGAGTCTGAGTGTCCAGACCGAGTTGAGTCTCTGGAGAGCTTTTCAGCTCTTCCTCACTGTTGTGTGGAGTTTTGTTTTTCTTCCAGTGCAGAAAATACTGTAATATTGTCTTTGATGACGATGATGATGATGATAATAAAGTTCAACTTGTAGCGCCTTTCTCACACCCAAGGTTGCTTTCCAATTATGTATATAAAAAAAAAAATAGTCCACTAAAAGAGGATCAGAATGTAACGTCAGTGGCTTTAGCTGCCCACAATCCCACCAAAAGGCACACGAAGGTCAGTCCCTTATCGCCTGCACAGCCGCCACGATGCCACCAGGCAACATCGCACAAAGTACAGAAGAACAGCCACACGGAGCACTGGACAACCCTGATGTTAAAGAGAGCAACAAGCTCACTGCAGTCCATAGCGAGGAGCACAGGCATCACCCACAGCGGACCAAGGCCTGAGGAAACCGACGCCCAAAACTGGGTCCGGAGCTACGCCACAACCGGCAGATAAAACATTCAAACAAAGAACAAACATCAAACCATACTGTAAGCGACCCTACGTGTGGGTGGAGCACAGAGGACGGCAGGACAGAGATCAGGTTTTATAAATTGGCTTTATTGCCACACTTTTCAGTCTAACAATAACTCGCACAGACACACACAACCGGCGTCTGGTTCAGGGTTGAGCTCCTTCTGCTCTCGCTCTCCCTCCTGATATAGGGCGCAGTCACTGGGAAGACACACAAACGGGTTAATTGCTCTCAGGTGACGTGATTCTGCCACTTACCTTCCCTGACTCCGCCCTCCTGTCACAGACCGGCGCTTGACCACGCCCCCGCTGCCACATACCCCCACCGCCCGACTCAGGCCGGGCGGCTGTCCGGCCTGCAGCCGACTCCCCCCCCCCCCCTTGACGGGAGAGGAAGTCCGCCACGACCATCTGCGCCCCCGGCCTGTGGACCACCTTGAAATTAAAGGGTTGGAGCGCCAGATACCAACGGGTATCACTGGAGCCACTGGAGGGGCGCGTGGTCCGAACAGAGGGTGAAAGGGCGCCCCAGCAGGTAGTACCGGAGGGCGAGAACCGCCCACTTGATGGCCAGACACTCTTTCTCTATGGTGCTGTAGCGCCCCTCACGCACTGACAGCTTCTTGCTGATATACAGGACAGGGCGGTCCTCCCCCTCCACCTCCTGGGACAAAACCGCCCCCAGCCCTCTGTCTGACGCATCGGTCTGCAACATAAAAGGGAGAGAAAAGTCAGGGGAGTGTAGAAGTGGCCCCCCACACAGTGCAGCCTTTACCTCTGAGAAAGCCCGCTGGCACTGCTCCGTCCACTGGACCGGATCTGGTGCCCCCTTTTTAGTGAGATCAGTCAGCGGGCTGGTGACGTCCGAATAATTAGGTATAAACCTGCGATAATAGCCAGCCAGCCCCAGGAACTGTCTCGCCCCCTTTTTGGTCTTGGGCCTCGGGCAGGCCGCAATTGCTGCCGTCTTATTAATTTGGGGACGCACCTGCCCGTTGCCCAAGTGGAAGCCCAGATACCGTACTTCCACCCGCCCAATCGCACACTTCTTTGGGTTGGCTGTGAGCCCCGCTCGCCTCAGCGACCTAAGGACGGCCCTCAGATGTTCGAGGTGCCGCTGCCAGTCATTGCTATAGATGATAATGTCATCTAAATATGCTGCCGCATACGTGGCGTGAGGGCGGAGGACTCTGTCCATCAGCTGCTGAAACGTCGCGGGCGCCCCAAACAGCCCAAACGGAAGGGTGACGAATTGGTGTAAACCAAACGGTGTGGAAAAGGCCTTTTTTCTCGGGATAGTGGAGTCAAGGGGATCTGCCAATATCCCTTCGTCAAATCCAGTGTCGAATAAAAGCGAGCAGTGCCGAGTCGATCGAGCAACTCATCAATACGAGGCATTGGGTACGCGTCGAATTTAGACACCGCGTTGACTTTTCTATAGTCCATACAGAACCGGACCGACCCGTCGGCCTTGGGTACCAAGACCACCGGGCTGCTCCAGTCACTGTAGGACTCCTCGACGATGCCCATTTCGAGCATGGTCTGAAGTTCTTCCCGAACCACCTTTTTTTTGTGTTCGGGTAGCCTGTAAGGGCGGCTACGCACTACCACCCCCGGGGGCGTCTCTATGTGGTGCTCTATGAGGTTAGTGCGACCGGGCAGGGGCGAGAACACATCCGAAAACTTGGTCTGCAACTGGGCGACCTCCGTGAGTTGGGTCGGGGAGAGGTGGTCTCCACAGCGGACCGGAGGGGTACGTGATGCCAATGTCCCTTTTTGAACCTCCGGCCCCAGCTCCGCCTTCTCCGGAACTACCGACACCAACGCCACGGGGACCTCCTCGTTCCAGAGTTTAAGCAGGTTGAGGTGTGTGGCAGCGGGGGCGTGGTCAAGCACCGGTCTGTGACAGGAGGGCGGAGTCAGGGAAGGTAAGTGGCAGATTCACTTCACCTGAGAGCAATTAACCTGTTTGTGTGTCTTCCCAGGGACCGCGCCCTATTTAGGGAGGGAGAGCGAGAGCAGAGGAGATCTCTCCCGAACCAGACACCTGATGTGTGTGTGTGCGTGTGTCTGCGTTAAACCTATTGTGTCCCCTGAAAAAGTGGAACAATAAAACTATTTGGTGAACCTGATCTCTGTCCTGCCGTCCTCTGTGCTCCACCCACACCTAGGGAAAGCTACAGTGGTGCCGAAACCCGGGATAATGGAGCACCAACCCAGCAGCCCCATGGAATCCTCCCCGTTCACCGACCTGGTCCACGCCCTCGCCACGGCTCAGCAAAGCCAGCACCAGGCGCTCATCACACTCCGAAAGGAACAAGAGCGGCGCTTCGATGCCCTGGTGCTGGCCCAGCAAGAAGATCGCAAGGCGTTCCGGCGTCTCCTCGCGTCGGCAGGGCCCACCAGCGCTCCGGCCGCGGGCCCGTCTCCCCTCACCTTAACTAAGATGGGCCCGCAGGATGACCCCGAGGCTTTCTTCACGTTATTCGAGCAGGTCGCTGAAGCCTCGGGGTGGCCGATGGAGCAGCGCGCGGCGCGCCTCCTCCCCCTCCTGACGGGAGAGGCGCAGCTGGCTGCACTACAGCTCCCCGCCGATCGCCGGCTGGCCTACGCCGACCTTCACCGGGCTGTCCTTCAGCGCGTGGGGCGCACGCCGGAGCAGCAGCGCCAGCGCTTCCGCGCGCTGCGGATGGAGGAAGTCGGCAGCCCGTTCGCGTTCGGCCAGCAGCTCCGGGACGCCTGCTGGCGGTGGCTGAGGGCCGAAGATCGCGACGCCGAGGGAATCGTCGATCAGGTGGTACTGGAACAGTTCATCGCCCGCTTACCAGCAGGAGCCGCGGAGTGGGTCCAGTGCCACCGCCCGGCGTCGCTGGATCAGGCAGTCGAGCTGGCGGAGGATCATCTGGCGGCTGTCTCGGCGGCAGGACAGCAGATGTCGACATCTCTTCTCTCCTCTTCTCTTTCTCTCTCTCTCTCCCCTCCTTCTGTGTCCCGTCCTCGCCCCATTCCCCCACCGCGGAGGCGGGGGCCGGCACCACCCCTGCCGGCCCGCCGCACCCGCGGTGCCCTCCCATTTCTCCCTTCTGTGTCTGTCTCTCCCCCACCTCAGGTGAGTGAGCCCCAGAGCACCGGTGCAGAGGGAAAGCCCGGGCCGGTTTGCTGGCGCTGCGGGGAACCGGACCACCTTCAACAGCAGTGCACAGCAATGGAAGTGGGCGCGGTGGTTCGGATCCCCGACGCGCCAGAGGCCGCCCTCGATCGGGCCGGAGCGTATCGCATACCGGTGAGTATCCAAGGGGCTACATATCAGGCATTGGTGGATTCTGGTTGTAATCAGACCTCAATTCGCCAAAGCCTGGTTCAAAACGAGGCATTGGGGGGAGCACAAGGGGTGAAGGTTTTGTGTGTGCACGGGGATGTTCACAGCTACCCTTTGGTGTCGGTCCACATTATTTTCAGAGGGGAAAAATTTATAGTGAAGGCGGCGGTTAATCCTCGCCTTACCCACTCGCTAATTTTGGGGACTGATTGGCCGGGATTTCGGGGTTTAATGACGCGCCTAGTAGAGAGTGGGTCCTGCCAGTTGACAGGGGGAGGTCCCGGTGTCGTTTTGGCGGGAGCAGCTGTCGCGGAGCCGTCTACGTCATCTCCGCGTCAGGGTGAGGAGCCACCGGCTCCTCCTCTCTCTATTGGGGAATCCCTCGCGGATTTCCCATTAGAGCAGTCGCGAGACGAGACTCTGCGGCATGCGTTTGACCAAGTGAGAGTAATCGATGGTCAAACGCTCCCGCCGAACGCCACCCCGTCCTTCCCCTACTTCGCGATTATGAAGGATAGGTTATACCGAGTGACGCAGGACACTCAAACTAAAGAGCGAGTCACGCAGCTTTTGATTCCAAAGAGCCGCCGGGAATTGGTATTCCAGGCGGCTCACTTTAATCCCATGGCTGGACACTTAGGGCAGGATAAAACACTAGCCCGAATAATGGCCCGATTCTATTGGCCGGGGATTCGCGGCGATGTCCGTAGGTGGTGTACGGCATGCCGCGAATGCCAGTTAGTAAATCCAGCGGCCATTCCAAAAGCGCCATTGCGCCCTCTACCGTTAATCGAGACCCCGTTTGAAAGAATTGGGATGGATCTCGTCGGGCCATTAGATCGGTCAGCACGAGGGTACCGCTTTATATTAGTTCTAGTGGACTATGCAACGCGATACCCGGAAGCAGTGCCTCTGCGCAATATCTCAGCACGCAGTATTGCAGAGGCACTCTTCCGCGTCATCTCCCGAGTTGGAATCCCGAAAGAGATTCTGACTGATCAAGGCACTACGTTTATGTCACGAACACTACGCGAACTGTATGGGTTATTGGGGATTAAGCCGATCCGCACCAGTGTATATCACCCACAAACGGACGGTTTAGTAGAACGGTTCAACCGCACCCTCAAAAATATCATTAAAAAATTCGTAAGTGAGGACGCACGTAATTGGGATAAGTGGCTCGAACCCTTGCTGTTCTCAGTGCGAGAGGTCCCTCAAGCCTCCACGGGGTTCTCCCCGTTCGAATTATTATATGGGCGTAAGCCGTGCGGCATCCTGGACGTGCTGCGGGAAAATTGGGAGGAGGGACCTTCACAAAGTAAGAATGAAATTCAGTACGTTATGGACCTGCGCGCAAAACTCCACACGCTCACCCACCTAACTCAGGAGAATTTGCGGCAGGCCCAGGAACGGCAAGCCCGCCTGTACAACAAGGGTACGCGCCTTAGAGAGTTCACACCGGGAGATAAGGTACTCGTACTCTTGCCCACGTCGAGCTCCAAATTAATCGCCAAGTGGCAAGGACCCTTTGAGGTCACACGGCGAGTCGGGGACGTCGACTATGAGGTGAGGCGAACAGACAGGGGTGGGGCGCTACAGATTTACCACCTCAATCTGCTCAAACTCTGGAACGAGGAGGTCCCCGTGGCGTTGGTGTCGGTAGTTCCGGAGAAGGCGGAGCTGGGGCTGGAGGTTCAAAAAGGGAATTTGGCATCACGTACCTCTCCGGTCCCCTGTGGAGACCACCTCTCCCCGACCCAACTCACGGAGGTCGCCCAGTTGCAGGCCGAGTTTTCGGATGTGTTCTCGCCCCTGCCCGGTCGCACTAACCTCATAGAACACCACATAGAGACACCCCCGGGGGTGGTAGTGCGTAGCCGCCCTTATAGACTACCCAAACACAAAAAAAAGGTGGTTCGGGAAGAACTTCAGGCCATGCTCGAAATGGGCATCGTCGAGGAGTCCCACAGCGACTGGAGCAGCCCGGTGGTCTTGGTTCCCAAGGCCGACGGCTCGGTCCGGTTCTGTGTGGACTATAGAAAAGTCAACGCGGTGTCTAAATTCGACGCGTACCCAATGCCTCGTATTGATGAGCTGCTCGATCGACTAGGCACGGCTCGCTTTTACTCGACACTGGATTTAACGAAGGGATATTGGCAGATCCCCTTGACTCCATTATCCCGGGAGAAAACGGCCTTTTCCACACCGTTCGGCTTACACCAGTTCGTCACACTTCCGTTTGGGCTGTTTGGGGCGCCCGCTACGTTTCAGCGGCTGATGGACCGGGTCCTCCGGCCCCACGCCACCTATGCGGCCGCCTACCTGGACGACATTATCGTTTATAGTAACGACTGGCAGCGGCACCTGCAACACCTGAGGGCCGTCCTTAGGTCGCTGAGACGGGCGGGACTCACGGCCAACCCAAAGAAGTGTGCGATTGGGCGGGTGGAAGTACGGTATCTGGGCTTCCACTTGGGCAACGGGCAGGTGCGTCCCCAAATTAATAAGACAGCAGCGATTACGGCCTGCCCGAGGCCCAAGACCAAAAAGGGGGTGAGACAGTTCCTGGGGCTGGCTGGCTACTATCGTAGGTTTATACCTAATTATTCGGACGTCACCAGCCCGCTGACTGACCTCACTAAAAAGGGGGCGCCAGATCCGGTCCAGTGGACGGAGCAGTGCCAGCGGGCTTTCTCTGAGGTAAAGGCTGCACTGTGTGAGGGGCCACTTTTACACTCCCCTGACTTCTCTCTCCCTTTTATGTTACAGACGGATGCGTCGGACAGAGGGCTGGGGGCCGTTTTGTCCCAGCAGGTGGAGGGGGAGGATCGCCCGGTCCTATACATCAGCCGGAAGCTGTCAGTGCGTGAGGGGCGCTACAGCACGATTGAGAAGGAGTGCCTGGCGATCAAATGGGCGGTCCTCGCCCTCCGGTACTACCTGCTGGGGCGCTCTTTCACCCTCTGTTCGGACCACGCGCCCCTCCAGTGGCTCCACCGCATGAAAGATGCCAACGCGCGGATCACCCGTTGGTATCTGGCGCTCCAACCCTTTAATTTCAAGGTGGTCCACAGGCCGGGGGCGCAGATGGTCGTGGCGGACTTCCTCTCCCGTCAAGGGGGGGGGGAGTCGGCTGCGGGCCGGACGGCTGCCCGGCCTGAGTCGGGCGGTGGGGGTATGTGGCAGCGGGGGCGTGGTCAAGCACCGGTCTGTGACAGGAGGGCGGAGTCAGGGAAGGTAAGTGGCAGATTCACTTCACCTGAGAGCAATTAACCTGTTTGTGTGTCTTCCCAGGGACCGCGCCCTATTTAGGGAGGGAGAGCGAGAGCAGAGGAGATCTCTCCCGAACCAGACACCTGATGTGTGTGTGTGCGTGTGTCTGCGTTAAACCTATTGTGTCCCCTGAAAAAGTGGAACAATAAAACTATTTGGTGAACCTGATCTCTGTCCTGCCGTCCTCTGTGCTCCACCCACACCTAGGGAAAGCTACAAGGTGGTGTTAGGACTAGGACTGTTTTGGCCTCTAGAGGCCGCTGTTATTTCCTTTTCATGTCGTGTTTATTTTGGCCTCTAGAGGCCGCCACTGTTCCTGTGTTTTGTGTTTGTGTTAATTGCCTAATTATCTTCACCTGTGTCCTTAATTAGTTTGTCTATTTATACCCCTGAGTTCAGTCCTCTTGTCACGGAGTCTTTGTGCTGTTATGTTTATCTCCAGTTTCCTTTGTACTGTGTTTTTTGATCTTCTTAGCTTTTGAATTTTTGCACTTTGCTTTTCTTTTGGATTATACTCTTTGGTTTTTTTTTGTCTTTTGTTTTGCCCTGTATATAGTGTATATAGTTTAAATAAACCTTTTGATTCTTTTTCTACTTCCGCCTCACGCCTCTGCATTTGAGTCATCCCCCTGGTGGCCTAGTGGGGGTTTGCTGGATTATCACACCAACGAACCAGGTTCGAATCCCAGCAAAACCCTAACAGAAAGACTCCGTCATGACCGACTCAGCAGAGGCTGCTTCAACTGTCTACCCGGCCAACCTTCAGGGAATTATGGCAGCTTTGACACGCTTCGGAGCGACCATGGACGCTCATGGACGTACGCTCACCAGCCAACGTGAGGCCCTCGCTCGCCACGAGGAACTGCTTCAGCAAATTGGGAAAACCCTGGCACAGCTGACATCTCTGCCTGCATCTCCTGCTCCTGATCCAGTTCCTGCTCCTGATCCAGCTCCCACTCCTGCTCCAGTGCCTCCTGCAATGCTGCCTTCTTCACCTCGCGAACCCAGCCTTCCTGCACCACAGAGGTATGACGGCAAGCACAGTGAGTGCCGAGAGTTCCTTACCCAGTGTCAACTCACCTTTGAGCTTCAGCCTACCACCTACACTACGGATCGCCGCAAGATTGCCTTTGTGATCACCTTATTAGCTGGTAAGGCGCGAGCCTGGGCTACTGCTATCTGGCAAAGACAGGGACCTGAGTGCTTTGATTTCCAGCTGTTTTCTGAAGAGATGCTTCGGGTCTTCGATCAGGCAGACATCAGTACCGACGCAGCCCGAAAGCTCATGTCCATCCGGCAAGGAGGAAGCGTCGCAGATTACGCCATCCCGTTCCGAACACTCGCAGCAGTAAGTGGATGGAACGAGACTGCCCTGGTGTCAGCCTTCCACCATGGTCTGTCTGACCCCATCAAGGACGGTCTGGCCTCTATTGGATGCCCAAGTGACCTCGAAACCCTCATCTCACATGCTATTCGTCTGGACAACAGGATGAGAGAACGCCACCAAGCCTTGAGCCCCCCCAGCCTCCCTACCTCTACCTGGAGACCGTCTACCTCCTTCAGTGACTGTCCAGAACCCATGCAAGTGGGTCGTACTCGCCTCTCCGCATCTGAGAGGGAGCGCAGAAGGAGGGACAAGTGCTGCATCTACTGTGGCAAGCCTGGTCACTTCCGAGCATCATGTCCCGAACTCTTGGGAAAAGGACCGCCCCGTCCAGCCGAGGGAGGGTTGTGACGGGGCCTACCCTCTCTCCCAGACTCCCTGGTCAAGGAATCTACATCCCGGTCTCCATCTCCTGGGGTGAGTCTGTCCACTCTTGTCAAGCTTTGATAGACTCAGGGGCGGCTGGGAACTTTATGGATATTCACTTCGCCCAAAGCATCAATATACCTACTGCACCTCTTGAAGTCCCACTGTCTGTGTCTGCCCTCGATGGCCAAGCGTTAGGTGATGGAAGAGTCACCCAAGTTACTTCTCCAGTTTTCCTCCAGTCTCAAGGTCACAAGGAAGAAATATCCCTGCACCTGATTCCTTCACCTGAGTTCCCAGTTATTCTAGGCCTTCCTTGGCTTACTCGCCACAACCCTCGCATAGACTGGGTAACAAGCCAGGTTGTGGAATGGGGCCCTGCATGCCATGCCTCTTGTCTGCTCTCTAGCTCTCCTGTGTCTCCTGCCGAGCCCCCTGATCTCACCGAGTTATCTCAAGTTCCCACAGAGTACTGGGATCTCAAGGAGGTATTCAGCAAGAGCAGGGCCGCCGTTCTTCCTCCGCACCGGGCCTACGACTGTGCCATCGACTTGCTCCCTGGGACTACCCCTCCTCGTGGCAGACTGTTTTCACTCTCTCAGCCAGAACGCAAGGCCATGGAGGAATACCTCAAAGATGCCCTGGTCTCTGGGTTTATTCGACCCTCCACTTCACCTGCTGGAGCCGGCTTCTTCTTTGTCGGCAAGAAGGATGGGGGGCTCCGACCATGTATTGATTACAGGGGCCTGAATAAGATCACTGTGCGCAACCGATATCCCCTTCCGCTGATGTCCACAGCTTTCGACCTGCTCCAAGGCGCCACCGTCTTCACCAAGTTGGACCTACGGAACGCATACCACCTCATCCGTATCCGACAGGGAGACGAGTGGAAGACTGCCTTTAACACCCCGTCTGGGCACTACGAATACCAGGTGATGCCCTTCGGACTCACCAACGCACCAGCTGTTTTTCAGGCCCTAATCAACGACGTCTTAAGGGACATGATTAACCTATACGTTTTTGTCTACCTCGACGACATCCTTATCTTTTCCAAGACCGTGCAGGAGCACCGCCACCATGTCCACCAGGTTCTCCAGAGGCTGCTACAGAACAATCTGTTCGCCAAGGCCCAGAAATGCGAATTTCATGTTCCCGAGGTCTCCTTTCTGGGATTTATTGTACGGACAGGCCAACTCCAAATGGACCCTGCCAAGACCCTGGCCGTCCGGGATTGGCCTACTCCCAAGTCCGTTAAGGAGGTTCAGCGGTTCTTAGGATTCGCTAACTTCTACCGCAAGTTCATCAGGAACTTCAGTTCTGTGGCAGCACCCATGTCAGACCTCACCAAAGGGACAGGTGGATCTTATGGCTGGTCTCCTCAGGCAGAAAAGGCGTTCAAAGACCTCAAGGACCGCTTCTGCACGGCACCCATTCTGGTTCTCCCGGACACCTCCCAACCATTCATCGTGGAGGTGGACGCCTCGGACAGTGGTGTCGGCGCGGTGCTCTCTCAACGTTCGGAAGGAAAGCTGCACCCCTGCGCTTACTTCTCCCACCGCCTGAGTCCTGCTGAGTCCCGGTACGATGTGGGGGATCGAGAACTGCTAGCGGTCAAACTGGCCCTTGAGGAGTGGAGGCACTGGCTGGAGGGAGCACAACATCCATTCCTGGTTTGGACTGACCACAAGAACCTGGAGTACCTCCAGCAAGCCAAGAGACTGAACCCTCGACAGGCTAGGTGGGCCCTGTTTTTCAGTCGGTTTGACTTCACCCTCTCATACCGCCCCGGCTCCAAGAACACCAAACCTGACGCACTGTCCAGACTGTTCTCTGCCACTAACAGGGAGAATGAAGTCGGGCCTATTATCCCTGTGTCCCGGATTGTGGCCCCTGTCCGCTGGGGTATTGAGGAGGCTGTCCGACGAGCCCAACGCCAGGACCCCGGTCCTGGGATGGGGCCACCAGGCCTCTTGTACGTCCCACATCAAGCCCGGGCCAAGGTTCTCCAGTGGGGTCACTCTTCCCCTCTCACCGCCCACCCGGGAGCTCGGAGGACCCTGGACTTCCTGAAAAGACGCTTCTGGTGGCCTAACATGGAGAAGGAAGTAAGGTCATTTGTCCTGTCCTGTGAGGTTTGCACCAGAACCAAGAACCCACGACAGCGTCCCCAGGGTCTCCTGCATCCTCTGACCATTCCCCGGCGTCCCTGGTCCCACGTGGCAGTCGACTTTATCACGGGTCTCCCTGAGTCACAAGGTAACACGGTCATTTTGGTCTTAGTTGACAGATTCTCCAAGGCCTGCCGCTTCATACCACTGTGCAAACTCCCCTCTGCTCTTGAAACTGCGAAACTTTTGTTTAATCATGTCTTCCGAGTCTTTGGTCTTCCACAGGACATCGTCTCAGACCGAGGGCCCCAGTTCTCCTCCCGAGTGTGGCACGGGTTCTGCAAGGTCATCGGAGCCACTGCCAGCCTCTCCTCTGGGTTTCACCCACAGTCCAATGGTCAGACGGAGAGGCTCAACCAGGACCTGGAAACCACCCTGCGAGGCCTGGCTATGGATAACCCGACATCGTGGAGCACCTGGCTGCCATGGGCGGAGTACGCCCACAACACCCTGCAGTCATCGGCCACCAAGCTGTCGCCATTCCAGTGCCAATTCGGGTTCCAGCCACCTCTGTTCCCGGACCAGGAGGAGGACGCGGGGGTGCCCTCGGTCAACCAATATGTGAGACGGTGTCGCAAGACCTGGAGCAAGGTCAGGAAGACCCTCATACAGACCTCCAGAACCAACCAGACTCAGGCCAACCGCCATAGAAGACCTGCACACGCTTTCCGCCCTGGGCAGCGTGTTTGGCTGTCCACTAAGGACCTTCCACTGCGGGTGGAGAACCGCAAGCTTGCTCCTCGCTACATTGGCCCCTTCAAGGTGGTGCGCAGGGTGAACCCTGTCTCCTACCGGCTCCAGTTGCCCCGGACTCTGAGGATCAACCCCACTTTCCATGTTTCCCTGTTACGGCCCGTACTGACGTCTACGTATGCCCCTGCCCCTAGGAACCCTCCACCCCCCCGCATCTTCCAGGGGCAGACTGTGTTCACTGTGAATCGCCTGCTTGACTCCCGCCGGGTCCGCGGCGGGTTGCAATATCTGGTGGACTGGGAGGGCTATGGTCCTGAGGAGCGCTGCTGGGTTCCTGCTCGGGATGTCCTTGATAAAGAACTATGTCGGGACTTCCATTCGGCCCATCCGGATCGCCCTGGGAACGTCAGGAGACGCTCCTAGAGGGGGGGGTCCTGTTAGGACTAGGACTGTTTTGGCCTCTAGAGGCCGCTGTTATTTCCTTTTCATGTCGTGTTTATTTTGGCCTCTAGAGGCCGCCACTGTTCCTGTGTTTTGTGTTTGTGTTAATTGCCTAATTATCTTCACCTGTGTCCTTAATTAGTTTGTCTATTTATACCCCTGAGTTCAGTCCTCTTGTCACGGAGTCTTTGTGCTGTTATGTTTATCTCCAGTTTCCTTTGTACTGTGTTTTTTGATCTTCTTAGCTTTTGAATTTTTGCACTTTGCTTTTCTTTTGGATTATACTCTTTGGTTTTTTTTTGTCTTTTGTTTTGCCCTGTATATAGTGTATATAGTTTAAATAAACCTTTTGATTCTTTTTCTACTTCCGCCTCACGCCTCTGCATTTGAGTCATCCCCCTGGTGGCCTAGTGGGGGTTTGCTGGATTATCACACCAACGAACCAGGTTCGAATCCCAGCAAAACCCTAACAGGTGGTAAATCTGTAGCGCCCCACCCCTGTCCGTTCACCTCACCTCATAGTCGACGTCCCCGACTCGCCGTGTGACCTCAAAGGGTCCTTGCCACTTGGCGATCAATTTGGAGCTCGACGTGGGCAACAGTACGAGTACCTTATCTCCCGGAGTGAACTCTCTAAGGCGCATACCCTTGTTGTACAGGCGGGCTTGCCGTTCCTGGGCCTGCCGCAAATTCTCCTGAGTTAGGTGGGTGAGCGTGTGGAGTTTTGCGCGCAGGTCCATAACGAACTGAATTTTGTTCTTACTTTGTGAAGGTCCCTCCTCCCAATTTTCCCGCAGCACGTCCAGGATGCCGCTCGGCTTACGCCCATATAATAATTCAAACGGGGAGAACCCCATGGAGGCTTGGGGGACCTCTCGCACTGAGAACAGCAAGGGTTCGAGCCACTTATCCCAGTTACGTGCGTCCTCACTTACGAATTTTTTAATAATATTTTTGAGGGTGCGGTTGAATCGTTCCACTAAACCGTCCATTTGTGGGTGATACACGCTGGTGCGGATCGGCTTAATCCCCAATAACCCATACAGTTCGCGCAGTGTTCGTGACATAAACATAGTGCCTTGATCAGTCAGAATCTCTTTCAGGATTCCAACTCGGGAGATGACGCGGAAGAGTGCCTCGGCAATACTGCGTGCTGAGATATTGCGCAGAGGCACTGCTTCCGGGTATCGCGTTGCATAGTCCACCAGAACTAATATAAAGCGGTACCCTTGTGCTGACCGATCTAATGGCCCGACGAGATCCATCCCAATTCTCTCAAATGGGGTCTCGATTAACGGTAGAGGGCGCAAAGGCGCTTTTGGAATGGCCGCTGGGTTTACTAACTGGCATTCGCGGCATGCCGTACACCACCTACGGACATCGCCGCGAATCCCCGGCCAATAGAAACGGGCCATTATTCGGGCTAGTGTTTTATCCTGCCCCAAGTGTCCGGCCATGGGATTAAAGTGAGCCACCTGGAATACCAATTCCCGGCGGCTCTTCGGAATTAAAAGCTGCGTGACGCGCTCTTTAGTTTGAGTGTCCTGCGTCACTCGGTATAATCTATCCTTCATAATCGCGAAGTAGGGGAAGGATGCGGTGGCGTTCAGCTGGAGCGTTTGACCATCGATTACTCTCACTTGGTCAAACGCATGCCGCAGAGTCTCGTCTCGTGACTGCTCTAATGGGAAATCCGCGAGGGATTCCCCAATAGAGACAGGAGGAGCCGGCGGCTCCTCACCCTGACGCGGAGATGACGTAGACGGCTCTGTGACAGCTGCTCCCGCCAAAGCGACACCGGGACCTCCCCCTGTCAAATGGCAGGACCCACTCTCGACTAGGCGTGTCATTAAACCCCGAAATCCCGGCCAATCAGTCCCCAAAATTAGAGAGTGGGTAAGGCGAGGATTAACCGCCGCCTTCACTATAATTTTTTCCCCTCTGAAAATAATGTGGACCGACACCAAAGGGTAGCTGTGAACATCCCCGTGCACACATAACACCTTCACCCCTTGTGCTCCCCCCAGTGCCTCGTTTTGAACCAGGCTTTGGCGAATTGAGGTCTGATTACAACCAGAATCCACCAACGCCTGATATGTAGCCCCTTGGATACTCACCGGTATGCGATACGCTCCGGCCCGATCGAGGGCGGCCTCTGGCGCGTCGGGGATCCGAACCACCGCGCCCACTTCCATTGCCGTGCACTGCTGTTGAAGGTGGCCCGGCTCCCCGCAGCGCCAGCAAACCGGCCCGGGCTTTCCCTCTGCACCGGTGACCTGGGGCTCACTCACCTGAGGTGAGGGAGAGACAGACACAGAAGGGAGAAACGGGAGGGCACTGCGGGTGCGGCGGGCCGGCTGGGGGGGTGCCGGCCCCTGCCTCCGCAGAGGGGGAATGGGGCGAGGACAGGACACAGGAGGAGGGGGAGAGAGAGAGAGAAGAGGAGAGAAGATGCCATCTGCTGTCCTGCTGCCGGGACAGCCGCCAGATGATCCTCCGCCAGCTCGACTGCCTGATCCAGCGACGCCGGGCGGTGGCACTGGACCCACTCCGCGGTTCCGGCTGGTAAGCGGGCGATGAACTGTTCCAGTACCACCTGGTCAACGATTCCCTCAGCGTCGCGATCGTTGGCCCTCAGCCACCGCCAGCAGGCGTCCCGGAGCTGCTGGCCGAACGCGAACGGCCGGCCGACTTCCTCCAGTCGCAGCGCGCGGAAGCGTTGGCGCTGTTGCTCCGGTGTGCGCCCCACGCACTGGAGGACGGCCCGGCGGAGGTCCGCGTAGGCCAGCCGGCGGTCGGCGGGGAGCTGTAGCGCGGCCAGCTGTGCCTCTCCCGTGCTCCATCGACCTGTTCAAACAACGTGATGAACGCCTCGGGGTCGTCCTGCGGGCCCATCTTGGTGGCAATGAGGGGAGACGGGCCCGCGGCCGGAGCGCTGGTGGACCCCGCCGACGCGAGGAGATGCCGGAACACCTCGCGATCTTCCTGCTGGGCCAGCACCAGGGCTTCGAAGCGCTGCTCCTGCTCCTTTCGGAGCGTGACGAGTGCCTGGTGCTGGCTTTGCTGAGCCGTGGCGAGGGCGTGGACCAGATCGGCGAACGGGGAGGATTCCATGGGGCTGCTGGTTTGGTGCTCCACTGTCCCGGGTTTCGGCACCACTGTAAGCGATCCTACGTGTGGGTGGAGCACAGAGGACGGCAGGACAGAGATCAGGTTTTATAAATTGGCTTTATTGCCACACTTTTCAGTCTAACAATAACTCGCACAGACACACACAACCGGTGTCTGGTTCAGGGTTGAGCTCCTTCTGCTCTCGCTCTCCCTCCTGATATAGGGCGCAGTCACTGGGAAGACACACAAACAGGTTAATTGCTCTCAGGTGACGTGATTCTGCCACTTACCTTCCCTGACTCCGCCCTCCTGTCACAGACCGGCGCTTGACCACGCCCCCGCTGCCACACATACAAACACAAAGGAAATAAAAAAGATAAATAAAATGCTCCAGTGAGAAGTGGCAGCCAAAATGCGCACAGCGTACTCTCAACCAGAAATGGAAACAGGGAACAGTCTGCCTTCCTGAACACTTGGTGAAAAAAGACGTGAACCAAATAGGAAGACGAGGACGGATAGTAAGTAGTGATGCAGAGGTAATGGTTCCTCACTTCCTTCATTCAGTGCTGCAGGAGTAAGTGAAGACGAGTGTGGTGTATCGAGCAGCAAAAACTGTGTATGTCCTACAAAGGCATCACCCTCTCAAAACGTTGGTTCTTTCAACAAGGAGCACAGCTACGGAAAGACCAACCATGTGTTGGATGAAAGAAGATGAAATTGGAACAGCAGAAAATTAGGCACCGAAAGAAAAGTGTTTTGAGACTTAAAGAAGTGACCAGGGAGCTCAGGAAGAAGTTGCTGAGATCAGATCAGTGTGTCACTGTGCTTGAAACCATTAATGAGGTTCCATATTATGAAGATATTTTCAGTAATGCATTACCACATAGTGCCCATAAAGGTTTTGTGCTAATATTCTATACTGGAGATCTTCTGCTCTTTTAAGAATAAATTGACAATTGTAGTGGATCAAAATTGGGTTGGACACGAGAAAAACAGACCGGATTACATGGAACGGATGAGAAAACGGGTGAGCTAAACTACTGACTGATTCCGTGACCTTACTTCTTCATTGATTTTGATTTTTTTTTTTTTTTTTACTTTTTTGGAGAATTTGGGTTTTGTGGATTTTGATTTTTAAAAAGTGCACATTGTATTAAATTAAAATAATATTTTCAGTTTAAAGCTTTCTGAAAATTCTGGAAATGGACTTGTATGAGCACCTTTGTTGCGTTGTTTGCTTTATTCATGAACTTCATTACTCTGGTTGGTGTGAATTGTTTCTTTTGATTAATGGAGTATTACTGTCGGGTGTTTTTTAATACAAAGCTGGAAAAATGGAAACTAATGATCTTTTTGCACTGCATGGCACCAAATCAACTCTGCTTAAGGAGTTTGCATGTTCTCCCCGTGTCTGTGTGGGTTTCTTCCAACAGTCCAAAGCCATGTGGTTAGGTGAACTGGCAACTCTGAATTGCCCATAGGTGTGAATGATGGGGTGGGAACTGCTCTATATCCTCGATGTCCACCCTAGATAGCTTTCCTGAACTGGGGAACAAGTCTGCAGTAAACAGTCAACTACAGCTGACATACGAGGAGAAGAACTTTACATGACTCTATTCACTTTTAGTATCAGCAGTTGGTTTTCCACTACCCCTTCATTAGTCAGAGATTCCTTAAGCCATTTTATGAACTCCAGGTTTTTGTCAGAGTAAGCCGTCCTGTGTAGCTGGTCGCCATAGCGACACCATATGAAACTGCTGTGATGTCATCTTCAGCATGACACACACAGGAACATTTTTATTATTATTATTAATGTGATTATGACTCAAAGGTGGACTCATCCATTACCCAAGCCGAAGTCACTGAGGTGGTTAGCAAGCTCCTTGGCGGCAAGGCACCGGGGGTGGATGAGATCCGCCCCGAGTATCTCAAGTCTCTGGATGGTGTGGGGCTGTCTTGGCTGACAGGCCTCTGCAACATCACGTGGCGGTCAGGGACAGTGCCTCTGGAGTGGCAGACTGGGGTGGTGGTCCCTCTTTTTAAGAAAGGGGACCAGAGAGTGTGCTCCAATTATAGGGGAATCACACTTCTCAGCCTCCCAGGGAAGGTTTACTCCAGGGTACTGGAGAGGAGAATTCGGCCATTAGGATCCAGGAGGAACAATGCGGTTTTCATCCTGGTCGTGAAACACTGGACCAGCTCTATACCCTTCATAGGGTGCTCAAGGGTTCATGGGAGTTTGCCCAACCAGTCCACATGTGCTTTGTGGATTTGGAGAAGGCATTCGACCGTGTCCCTCATGGTATTCTGTGGGGGGTGCTTCAGGAGTATGGGGTTCGGGGCTCTTTGCTAAGGGCTGTCCGGTCCCTGTACAAACGGAGCAGGAGTCTGGTTCGCATTGCCGGCAGTAAGTCAGACCTGTTCCCAGTGCATGTTGGACTCCGGCAGGGCTGCCCTTTGTCACCGGTTCTGTTTATAATCTTTATGGACAGAATTTCTAGGCGCAGCCAGGGGCCGGAAGGAATCCTGTTTGGGAACCACAGGATTTCGTCTCTGCTTTTTGCAGATGATGTTGTCCTGTTGGCTTCTTCAAACC
Source organism: Neoarius graeffei (assembly GCF_027579695.1). Classification (NCBI taxonomy): domain Eukaryota; kingdom Metazoa; phylum Chordata; class Actinopteri; order Siluriformes; family Ariidae; genus Neoarius; species Neoarius graeffei. The sequence continues at coordinate 24,649,590 of NC_083579.1, read as the reverse complement.
AGGACCTTCAGCATGCACTGGGGCGGTTTGCAGTCGAGTGTGAAGCGGCTGGGATGAGAATCAGCACCTCCAAGTCAGAGGCCATGGTTCTCAACCGGAAAAGGGTGGCTTGCTCTCTCCAGGTTGGTGGAGAAATCCTGCCTCAAGTGGAGGAGTTCAAGTATCTCGGGATCTTGTTCACGAGTGAGGGAAGGATAGAGCGTGAGATCGGCAGGCAGATCGGTGCGGCCTCCACAGTGATGCGGTCGCTTTACCGGTCCGTCGTGGTGAAGAAGGAGCGGAGTCAAAAGGCGAAGCTCTCGATTTACTGGTTGATCTACGTTCCGACTCTCACCTATGGTCATGAGCTTTGGGTAATGACCGAAAGATGATCGCGGATACAAGCAACCAAAATGAGTTTCCTTCGCAGGGTGGCTGGGCGATCCCTTAGAGATAGGGTGAGAAGCACAGTCACTCGGGAGGAGCTCGGAGTAGAGCCGCTGCTCCTCCACATCGAGAGGAATCAGCTGAGGTGGCTTGGGCATCTCTTTCGGATGCCTCCTGGACGCCTCCCTGGGGACGTGTTCCAGGCATGTACCCCCGGGAGGAGGCCCCAGGGAAGACTCAGGACATGCTGGAGGGACTATGTCTCTCGGCTGGCCTGGGAACGCCTCGGTGTTCTTCCCGAGGAGCTGGCCAAGGTGTCTGGGGAAAGGGAAGTTTGGGCTTCCATGCTCAGACTGCTGCCTCCGTGACCCGGCCCCGGATAAGCGGAAGAAGATGAGATGAGATGAGACGAGATTATTGTTATTATTATTCTCCATGCACCGAGCTGACAAATAAAATTAAAATCTTATTGACTCATCATAGTGTTAGAGTGAAGTGGTCCAAAGATGCGGGTCCATTTCACTATTTGGTATATATTATCTAAAGTTTTGCAGCAGGTAACTCATTTAAAAAGCCTCCCTGTACTGATAGTTTGCTGAACCCTCTGTTGATAAAAAGTTATGGATAATGTTATGGGTTGACTGAGATTTTGTAATAAATCAAACATCATACCATGCTATTGCTCGTGGCATTAACAAAGCAGGATTCTGTTTTACAGGCAAGTAGGAGCCTTCAGTCTGTCACTTGCTTTAATATACTTTCTGACTCCAGAGATGATCAGAGGCAGAGTGAACATACACTCATCGGTTTTATGAATGACAAACCAATTTGGCTGCTGTTATGTGAAGAGCTAGTGAAACCGTCTCCAACTATTTTTGCAGTTTAGAGGCCAATGCATGGTCAAGATACCTTCAGAAAGTTGCTCTTTGTAATGGGATAGATCTTTACACACTAGTAAAAAAAGATTTTTCCTCCGAGTTGGAAAATTATCCATCCGTTGAGTTCCCTGACATCTCAAACTCCCTGGTGCTGCAGACATTGTTCTACACAGACACACAAATGAAAACCTGGAAGAGCATGGAGGCCTGCAACTTTTTATAGGTGGCTGGGTTAAAGCTCTGGGGATCAGGACACTTCAAGATAAATCCTGTATCGTTTATGCCCAGGTAAGTAGGAATTTCTGGGCTTTTTGTAGGTGTCTTTGCGATGTTTATTAGAATGCTACAAGTTTTAGTATTGGGTGTAAACAAACCACAGCCTCTCGATTCTCAATCCTCGCTGCTCTTCTCTTCCAGGTAAATCATTCACAAAGATCCACAGAAATCCCTTTAAAGACCTGGGTATTGCACGTTACATACATATGCATTAGTTTACAATATGGTGACCACGATCAAACAGTAAACAAAAATACATCTAAGGACTGAAGTATCTCCTGAACTTTAAAACATCAAGAAATAATGGAAAATGGTGAGAAAAGTGATTTGTGAATCCAAACGAAATAAATCAGAGGAATTTACAAAACTTTCACAAAGTGATCACTGCAAACTTGAGCGTTCTTCAACTCCGCTTCCTTCCATCACAGTGAAAGGTTCAAGAGCCACCTTTCTCATCATCTTTTGGTAAAAACCTTTGCTGTTTCACCCTTTTCATCACTTCACGGGGAACCAGGAAGAAACTTTTCTCAGTTTCATTGTGTAGAGAGACCCTGATGTGGGTAGAGCACAGAAGCACAGCAGGTGGTTGTCTGTGTCTTAATTATTAGTATCTTTATTGTTGCTTTTCAGCACTCAACTCAAACTCTTTCTCTCTCTCTCTCTCTCGCATGTGCGCACACGCGCGCACACACACACACACACACACACACACAGAGGCTACTATCAAGCCCTTGACACCGACCTCCCCTTCTCACTCTACTTTTATAGGGTGCGGTCACTGAAGGAGACACAAGCACATGTTAATTGACAACAGGTGTAGCGATACAACCACTCACCTTCCCTGACTCCGCCCTCCATTCACAGACTGATGCTCGGCCATGCCCCCGCTGCCACATACCCCCACCGCCCGACTCAGGCCGGGATGCCGTCCAGCCTGCAGCGGACTCACCCCCCCTTGATGGGACAGGAAGTCCGCCACCACCATCTGCGCCCCTGGCCTGTGGACCACCTTGAATTTAAATGGCTGGAGGGCAAGATACCAATGGGTGATCCGCACATTGGCATCCTTCATGCGGTGGAGCCACTGGAGGGGCACGTGGTCCGAACAGAGGGTGAAAGAGCGTCCCAGTAGGTAGTACCGGAGGGCGAGGACCGCCCACTTGATGGCTAGGCACTTTTTCTCTATCATGCTGTATCTGTCTTCCTGCATTGACAGCTTCTGGCTAAGGTACAGCACAGGACGCTCCTCCCCCTCCACCTCCTGGGACAGAACGGACCCCAGCCCTCTGTCAGATGCGTCTGTCTGTAAAATAAAGGGGAGAGAAAAGTCAGGGGAGTGTAACAGTAGCCCCCCACACAGTGCAGCCTTCACTCTAGAGAAAGCCTGTTGGCATTGCTCCGTCCACTGGACCGGATCTGGTGCTCCGTTTTTAGTGAGATCAGTCAGTGGGCTGGTGACATATGAATAATTAGGTATGAACCTGGGCGGCACGGTGGTGTAGTGGTTAGCGCTGTCGCCTCACAGCAAGAAGGTCCTGGGTTCGAGCCCCGGGGCCGGCGAGGGCCTTTCTGTGTGGAGTTTGCATGTTCTCCCTGTGTCCGCGTGGGTTTCCTCTGGGTGCTCCGGTTTCCCCCACAGTCCAAAGACATGCAGGTTATGTTAACTGGTGACTCTAAATTGACCGTAGGTGTGAATGTGAGTGTGAATGGTTGTCTGTGTCTATGTGTCAGCCCTGTGATGACCTGGCGACTTGTCCAGGGTGTACCCCGCCTTTCGCCCGTAGTCAGCTGGGATAGGCTCCAGCTTGCCTGCGACCCTGTAGAAGGATAAAGCGGCTTGAGATAATGAGATGAGATGAGGTATGAACCTACGATAGTAGCCATCCAGCCCCAGGAACTGTCTCACCCCCTTTTTGGTCTTGGGCCTCGGGCAGGCCGCAATCGCTGCCATCTTATTAATTTGGGGATGCACCTGCCCATGGCCTAAGTGGAAACCCAGATACCATACTTCCACCCACCCAATTGCACACTTCTTTGGGTTAGCTGTGAGACCTGCCCGCCTCAGCGACTTTAGGACGGACCTAAGGTGTTCGAGGTGCCGCGGCCAGTCATTACTGTAGATGATAATATCATCGAGACATGCAGCTGCATTGGTGGTGTGGGGGTGGAGGACCCTGTCCATAAGCCACTGAAACATAGCGGGCACCCCAAACAACCCAAAAGGAAGTGTGATGAATTGGTGTAAGCCAAACAGTGTGGAAAAGGCCGTTTTCTCTCGAGATAGAGGAGCCAAGGAGCTCTGCCAATATCCCTTCGTTAAATCCAGTGTCAAATAAAAACGAGCAGTGCCTAATTGATCGAGCAGCTTGTCAATGTGAGGCATTGGGTATGTGTCAAATTTAGACACCGCGTTGACTTTCCTATAGTCCACACAGAACCGGACCGACCCATCAGTCTTGGGGACCAGGACCACTGGGCTGCTCCAGTCACTGTGGGACTCCTTGATTATGCCCATTTTGAGCATGGCCTCGAGTTCATCCCGGACCACCTTTTTTTTTATGTCCGGGCAGGCAGTAAGGGCGGCTGTGCACTACCACCCCCGGGGGCATCTCAATGTGGTGTTCTATGAGGTGGGTGCGGCCGGGCAGGGGCAAAAACACGTCGGAAAATTCTTTCTGCAACTGGGCTACCTCCGTGAGTTGGGCTGGGGAGAGGTGGTCTCCACAGGGGACCGGAGTGGTGGGCGAAGTCAATTATTTAAATTATTATTTTTTTGAACCTCCAGCCCCAGCTCCGCCTTCTCCAGGATTACTGACACCAACACCATGGGGACCTCCTCATTCCAACGTTTTAATAGATTGAGGCGGTAAATTTGCAATGCCCCACCCCTGTCCGTTCGCCTCACCTCATAGTTGATGTCCCCGACTCGCCATGTGACCTCGAAGGGCCCTTGCCACTTGGTGATCAATTTGGAGCTCAACATGGGTAGTAATATGAGTACTTTGTCTCCCGGTGTGAACTCCCTAAGCCGCGTGCCCCTGTCGTACAGTCGGACTTGACGTTCTTGCGCCTTCCACAAATTCTCCTGGGTTAAGTGCGTGAGTGTGTGGAGTTTGGTGCGCAGGTCAAGAACATATTGAATTTCGTTCTTACTAGGTGAAGGTCCCTCCTCCCAATTTTCACGTTGCACGTCCAAAATGCCACGCGGCTTACGGCCATATAATAATTCAAACAGTGAAAAACCTGTGGAGGCTTGCGGGACCTCTCATACTGCAAATAACAGGGGCTTGAGCCACTTATCCCAATTACATGCATCTTCGCTTACAAACTTCTGAATTATAATTTTTGAGAGTTCGATTAAAATGTTCCACTAAGCCATCAGTTTGTGGGTGATGGATGCTGTTGCAGATAGGCTTAATCCCCAGTAACCCATACAGCTTGCGCAATGTGCATGACATGAATGTAGTGCCTTGGTTTGTCAGGATTTCTTTCAGAATCCCGACCCAGGAGATAAAGTGGAAGAGCGCTTCTGTAATACTGCATGCTGAGATATTGCGGAGAGGCACTGCTTCTGGGTATCACATTGCATAGTCCACCAGAACTAAAATAAAGTGATATCCCCATGCTGACCGATCTAATGGTCCAATGAGAACCATCCCAATTCTTTCAAAAGGGGTCTCGATTAAGGGGAGAGGGCGCAAAAGCGCTTTTGGAGTGGCCGCGGGATTTACTAATTGGCATTCACGGCACGCTGCATCCCACTGACGGACATCCCTGTGAATCCCTGGCCAACAGAACCGGGTCATTATTCAGGGTAGTGTTTTATCCTTCCCTAAGTGTCCGGCCATGGGATTAAAGTGAGCTGCCTGGAATACGAGTTCCCAGCGGCTCTTTGGAATTAATAGCTATGTTATCTTTTCACCAGTTTGAGTGTCCTTGTTGAGCTTCGCAGCTTCACCAGCGCTGAACACAGGGAATAATCTCACGGAGGCAATGATACTCTTTAGCCGTTATGGCACCTTTATTAACACTCATCACAATTTTACACTTTCTCTAGTCACGGCGGGGAGAACTCCGAACTTTTTTTTTCCCTCCTTACAGACATAACAAGCCTGGGCATGTGCTAAACAAAATGTGGTGTCACAACATGAGTTTCAGGCTTGTGACTTGTGACCCACTGTGGTGAAAACAAAACACTACACCTCATTAAACTGCATTACAATCACATATCACATATTGTAACAACTGAGTACATTAAATAAAAGAATATCTCTTAACACCCCCACTTGTACTCAGGTTGTGGAAATCCAAACAAACAAAAGAATGTACACACTGTAAAATACAATACAGATGTGAACCTCTTCCACTCTTTTAGACACCAAACATAATACCTGCAAACTTTTTCAGTTTTAATTTTGTGAACAGTTTGGTCATAACATCTGCAACCATCTCCTCAGTAGTACAATATACCAGGGTCACTTTCCCCTCGTTTACAACGGACCTTATAAAGTGGTATTTAATGTCCACGTGTTTGCACCTTTGTCTGCTTACAAGGTTTTTTGCTAAGGTGATTGTTCCCTGGTTGTCCTCATACACTACTGTTTGTGCGTATTTGTAATCATCAATGCTTTCCAATAGCTGCTCTAGGTATATACACTCCTGCATAGTAGAGGCCAGAGCCATATATTCTGCCTCACAGGTTGAGAGTGCTACTGTAGGCTGTTTCTTAGTTTTCCATGAAACTAAAGAACTGTTCTCACTTAGGCTTACTCTACCCTTTTCCACCAAATCAGTTCCAGGGCTGGTTCGGGGCCAGTGCTGGTGCTAGTTCACAGCTCGTTCAACTTGCGAGCCAGCTGAGAACCAGTTTGCTTTTCCATAGCTCGGGGTGTTAAGGGGAGCCACATCAGTTACGTCGCTGTATACGTCAGTTACATCGCTGTATACGTCAGTTACATCGCCGCGTTTGCATAAACCTTGGCACGAACATCGAAGCAACAACAACACAGAGAAGAAGCAGCAACAACAACAATAATGGATGACTTCGCGTTTGTACAGCTGCTGCTTCTCGTCACTTAAAAACGGCGACCTTTCGCGGCCTTGCTATTGTTGTTGGTCTTAACAACTCCGACCCCCCCTCCACTGACATAAGCAGTTCTTTCCTCTGGCCCAGCAAAGAGTTGGTGCTAGCCTGGAACCAGTTTTTCTGGCCCCAGAGCCAGTTCTTTGTCAGTGGAAACAGAAAACCCGGTTCCAAACTAAGCACTGGCCCCGAACCAGCCCTGGAACTGCTTTGGTGGAAAAGGGGCAACAGTAACCTTTAGTGCTACATCTGTCAATGGTATCAGCTGCCCAGTCAGCATCACTATAGGCCACTAGGCCTAACTCCTTTCTGTCGTTTCTCCTGAAACACAACTCCTTGTTTGTAGTGCCTCTGAGGTACCTTAGTACATGGTTCACAGTTACCCACTGTTCCTCTGTTGGTTCAAAAAAATTTTGTGATAGCTTGCTTACCACAAAACTTAAGTCTGGACGTGTACATGTTGTTAAATATATTAGGCTGCCAACAGCTTCTCTATACATCTTAACATCACACATCTTAACAGCATCTTCTGTGTAGTACAGCTTTTGATCACAGGGAGTTTCCCTGGGTTTACAGCAGTGGCGGCTGGTAGTCTTTCAAACAGGGGAGGCTGGTCGGTTACGATATTTCCAGAATTTAAAAGAAAAAGAAAAAACACATCAATTTTGCCCATACTCTTGCCTCTGATCTGGCTGATTGTTGGCAGGGTCACAAACTGTGAAATAACAGGTTTTTTTGGCCCATTAGCCTACTGTCCAATACATGATGGTGGTGTTGGGGGGGTATATTTTAACATTTTATATTTTAAAATTGTGGCATGTTGTTTAAAAATTGATCATTATTGAAAGCAGCTCTTTGTCAGGAACCTCAGCAGTAACAGCAGAGTGTTCTGGAATAGGCACAAGCACTGACCTTGGGGAGCCAAACATAGAGCTGGGTGCCACACATTTCATTCAATGACACTTTCCCTATATTTTACTTATTTTGACTGAGAAATGTTTTATTTACAATTTTGATAACCCTTCACTTTTAATCCAGGTCTGTAGTGTGAAATGTTCTCGGCTGTGTTTTTGTTTAAAAATGTTTTCCAAATTGTAGCTGTGTTTAATTCATATCCAGAAAAATATATATTCCAATATAATATACTCAGCATAAACGTTTTAAATAGATTCTTTTTGGTCCATCCATGACATATTACTAAAGTAGCCTATTTACTGTTGTTGATGTGGGTCACTTGCTGTTAGCCAATTCACTTTCTCGTACCAGGAGAGCTGAAAGGAACGAGTATTATTCCCTACCTTTTTCACCAAGTCAATTTGAGGCGTTGGTCTACCCTGCTCTTTAATTTTAACTTTTTCCTCGAAAGGAAGACTGGCAAATGGCTTCGCCAAAATTAAATCAACAATGCTTGGCATCCGTGCACAGCTTTCTTGCTAGCTGACTAGCCCCCTCAAGTTCAAGTTCAGTCACTCAAATAAATGAAATTTCTGGAACTAAGATAGCAAACTTGACAACACTATATTTACACTTTATTTACAATGAAAATATATACAAACTAAAAAAGCTGGTAGAAACCGTATGTAATGAATGAAATCGAAATGTAATCTGATCTCTTACAATACACCACACCACTTGCGAATCCGCATGGGACTGAACTGAAATTCACCACTGCCTGTCTATATTTGAAACGAGCTGTCAATCAAAGAAAATATCCGGCCGCTTTCATCAATCACCAGTCTCCTCGTAGAAAGCTTTGCCATGTCCCTCCCACTGTGAGGCTGGGAGTCCGTGGGTGGGCATTTTCGCAGTATTTGTCCAATAACCATCTTGCATTTTGATATTGAAAAGCACATAGCTCCCAAATGCCATTGAAGTCCACTGAGGCTGGGAGTCCGTGGGACTCCTTGGGCGGGCGTTTTCGCAGTATTTGTCCAATAATCATCTTGCATTTTGATATTGAAAAGCGCATAGCTCCCAAATGCCATTGAAGTCCACTGAGGCTGGGCTGCATCGCGCTGTCACGAGGGGGAAAAACTCACGCACACATTAGGCGAACTGGGGAAAGTTATAACGGAATGATTTCGCACTGTAGTTGGGTTGAGCACATATATTTCTATGATTCTGGATCTGAAATAGCAATGTTATAAGGTCAGCTATAACATAAGCCTAGCGCAATTCATCCTACACGATGTTCGTCATTTTTAGAGGAGGCTGAGCCTCCCTCGTTGTCTTGGAGCAATCGCCCGTGGTTTACAGTTTTGCATATTAAACCTCTCCAATATCCTATGGACATATGCTTCCTGTGACATCTTTACACATCCATCAGACTGAGTGAAATCAATACCGAGAAAATGCTTCGGTCTGCCTAGATCTTTCATCTTAAATTTTTCTGAAAGCATCTCTTTTCCATCCTTCATTACTTTTTCATTCCTGGCGGCAATTATCAAATCATCCATCCAGATTATCATAATCACCTTTCCATGTTTTGTCTCCTTGGCATAGACACAGTGATCTGCTGGGTTTTGTGTGAGATCATTTTCAGTTAGACAGTCAGTACGTTTACATGCGCATCCAAATCGAGCTGCTGTCAGTAATCGAGCAAAGGGTCCCAGCAGGGGTGCCAGAGAAATCCAATCCTACATGCATACTGTGAAATCGAGCTATTGAGTGAGGTGCATTGTGCACCCGAGCCACAGGTGGCGCTACACGCCCCATCGTGTTGGTACACTTCCGGTTGTCGTCATGAAGAAGAGCTATTCAAGAGTATAAACAAAGGGACTACAGGCGGAAATTAGCATGTACTGCTATAACCTGGGACAGACATCTGTCCTTACCACAAGGATAATGTTTAATTTGTGCACTGTCCCTTTTAAAAATAAAATAAACTCTAAACTCTAAGAAGAGCGTTTGTAGTTTGTATGTACAAACAGAAGTGTTCCTAATAAAGTGGGCGGCTAAGGTGAAGTGTCATGCCGACCGAGGCTGTTGTGTTTCCCGCTTGTGATCTCGTCACTCGTTACTTCCGGAAGGGGCAGTGCTGAAGTAAGTAGATCGAATACGTAGCTCGATAGGGTATACATGCACTAAGTAGCTCGGCAGAAATCGCATAATCTAGGTCGTGTAGCTCGATTGCGAGAAATCAAGTTCGGTTCAATTTCAGCCGAGCTAAGGTGTTTACATGCCATTTAGAACTTCGATTTCAGACGAGCAACGGCAGAAATTCGATTTTCTCTATGTGCATGTAAACGCACTGAGTGATGTAAAATCCTATTCCAGTTTCGGCCAAATTGCTTTAGACCATACGAAGATTTCTCCAGCTTACACACCAGACCTTCCCCTTCTTCATAACCTTCTGGTTGATCTGTGTAGATCTCATAATCAATGGGAGCGTGTAAATACGCTGTTTTTACATCCATTTGATGGAGTAACAGGTTCTCCTGTGCAGCTTTTTGTTCTCCTGACTGTAACCCTTTGCTACAAACCTTGCTTTGTACTTGTCTTTACCCTTGATGTCACTCTTAACAGAATAAACCCATTTACCCCCCACTGTTTTCTTACCCTTTGGCAGAGTAGTCAGGCTACGTTTACATTAGACCGTATCTGTCTCGTTTTCTTCGCAGATGCACTGTCCGTTTACATTAAACCACCTGGAAAAGCCGGGAAACGGGAATCCGCCAGCGTCCACGTATTCAATCTAGATCGTATCTGGTCCGGTGCTGTGTAAACATTGAGATACGCGAATACGCTGTGCTGAGCTCTAGCTGGCGTCCTCATTGGACAACGTGACTGTGACATCCACCTTCCTGATTCGCTGGCGTTGGTCATGTGACGCAACTGCTGAAAAACGGCGCGGACTTCCGCCTTGTATCACCTTTCATTAAAGAGTATAAAAGTATGAAAATACTGCAAATACTGATGCAAATACTGCCCATTGTGTAGTTATGATTGTCTTTAGGCTTGCCATCCTTCCACTTGCAAGTAGTAAGTGATATGCGCTGGGATCACACACACAGCGGCTCAGTCCCGAATCGTGGCTTGTGCACTTCACTCGCGCGCTGTGTGAGCTGCGCAGGGCCGGAGTGCGCACCCACCAGAGGGCACTCGCTGTTCAGGGCGGAGTGATTTGGAGCGCAGGATGCCTGCGGAGCCGAGCATATCCGTGTATTGGTGTTGCTGTGTGCACGGCTAACGGTTTTAGTGTAAATGCGAATCGTTTTAAGAACGTTAATCTGATGATCCGCTGATTCGACGTAATGTAAACGTAGCCTCAGAGTAAATGTGTTGTTTTCTTTTAATGACTAGATTTCTTCATCCATAGCCTTAACCCACTGTTTTGAGTTAGTTGACTCCATAGCTTCCTTAAATGTATGTGGGACACCACACATTGCTCTGTAACAGTAATCAATGGTAATAGTATGAATCCTATCGCTATCATCGTTGTTGGTTACAAAATCCTTTAAATGACTCGGTTTTCTCCTCTCTCTTATAGGATACCTCCTACCAGCAGATTCACTACTTGTCTCACTTGACTCTTCTTGGTCACACTCATCAGATGTACCACCTTGTGGATTTTTGTTTCTCACCTTTGGATCCTGAGACTTTTCAGTGCTCTCATAAACCTCCTGTGCGACTCTGTCTGCTCTTGGCTGTCTCACTCTATCATCATCATAGTTTGGTTCTGTCTCGACTGTCTGTGTTTGCTTTTCCACATTTACCTTGTTCACAAACTTAACAAGTATACGGTATGTTTTTGAATCTTCTCAGTGTCAGCATGATAAATCAAATAAGCAGGGCTGTTCTTGTCATAACTGACAAAAAGTCCCCGGTCACACCTGGAATCAATCTTTCCCCTTGTTCTGTTTGTATGTGTAACATACAGATCCAAACTTCTGCATTTTGGACAAATTTGGCTTTTTACCTGTCAGCATCTGGTAAGGGGTCTTCCCTGTTTGCTTATTAAAGCATCTCTTCCATACTATGGCCGCCGTTTGGACAGCATAGTTCCAGACCATAGAAGTCAGAGCGGGTGGGTGGAGCACAGAAGTACGGCAGGCCAGAACTGAGTTCCAAAAACTCTTTTTTATTTGCACTTTTCAGTACCACATATATTCTCCCAGCCACACACCTACACACACACAAGTCATCTGGTGCAGGAGAGAGCTCCCTTCCTCTGCCCTCTCTCTCCTTATATAGGGCGTGGTTGCTGGGAAGACACACAAACAGGTTAATTCACATCAGGTGTAGTGATTCTGCCACTTACCTTCCCTGACTCCGCCCTCCGGTCACAGACCGATGCTTGACCACGCCCCCACTGCCACATACCCCCACCGCCCAACTCAGGCCGGGCAGCTGTCCGGCCTGCAGCTGACTCCCCCCCCCCCCCCCCCCCCATTGACGGGAGAGGAAGTCCGCCATGACCATCTGCGCCCCCGGCCTGTGGACCACCTTGAAGTTAAAGGGTTGGAGTGCCAGATACCAACGGGTGATCCGCGCGTTGGCATCCTTCATGTGGTGGAGCCACTGGAGGGGCGCATGGTCCGAACAGAGGGTGAAAGGGCGTCCCAGCAGGTAGTAACGGAGGGCGAGGACCACCCACTTGATGGCCAGGCACTCCTTCTCTATGGTGCTGTAGCGCCCCTCATGCACTGACAGCTTTCGACTAATGTACAGCACTGGGCGATCCTCCCCCTCCACCTCCTGGGACAAAACAGCCCTCTGTCCGACACGTCCGTCTGCAATATAAAAGGTAGAGAAAAGTCAGGGGAGTGTAACAGTGGCCCCCCACACAATGCAGCCTTTACCTCAGAAAAAGCCCGCTGGCATTGCTCCGTCCACTGGACCGGATCTGGTGCCCCCTTTTTAGTGAGATCAGTCAGTGGGCTGGTGACGTCCGAATAATTAGGTATAAACCTACGATAATAGCCAGCCAGCCCCAGGAACTGTCTCACCCCCTTTTTGGTCTTGGGCCTCGGGCAGGCCGCAATTGCTGCAGTCTTGTTAATTTGGGGACGCACCTGCCCATTGCCCAAGTGGCAGCCCAGATACCATACTTCCACCTGCCCAATCGCACACTTCTTTGGGTTGGCTGTGAGACCCACCCGCCTCAGCGACCTAAGGATGGCCCTCAGGTGTTGTAGGTGCCATGGCCAGTCATTACTATAAATAATGATGTCGTCAAGGTACATGGCAGCATAGGTGGCATGGGGGCGGAGGACCCTATCCATCAGCCGCTGAAATGTAGCAGGCGCCCCAGACAGCCCAAAAGGAAGTGTGACAAACTGGTGTAAGCCGAACGGTGTGGAAAAGGCCGTTTTTTCTCGGGATAATGGAGTCAAGGGGATCTGCCAATAACCCCTTGTCAAATCCAGTGTCGAGTAAAAGCGAGCCGTGCCTAGTCGATCGAGCAACTCATCAATACGAGGCATTGGGTACATGTCGAATTTAGACACCGCGTTGACTTTTCTGTAGTCTACACAGAACTGGACCAACCCGTCGGCCTTGGGTACCAAGACCACCGGGCTGCTCCAGTCGCTGTGGGACTCCTCGACGATGCCCATTTCAAGCATGGCCTCGAGTTCTTCCTGAACCACTTTTTTCTTGTGTTCGGGTAGCCTGTAAGGGCGGCTACACACTACCACCCCCGAGGGCGTCTCAATGTGGTGCTCTATGAGGTCGGTGCGGCTGGGCAGGGGTGAGAACATGTCCGAAAATTCGGTCTGCAACTGGGCAACCTCCGCGAATTGTGTCAGGGAGAGGTGGTCTCCACAGGGGACCGGAGAGGTACGCGATGCCAATGCTCCCTTTTGAACCTCCGGCCCCAGCTCCGCCTTCTCCGGAACCACCGACACCAATGCCATGGGGACCTCCTCGTTCCAGAGTTTGAGTAGATTGAGGTGGTAAATCTGTAGCGCCCCACCCCTGTCTGTTCGCCTCACCTGGTAGTCGACGTCCCCGACTCGCTGTGTGACCTCAAAGGGTCCTTGCCACTTGGCGATTAATTTGGAGCTCGATGTGGGCAACAGTACGAGTACTTTATCTCCCGGTGCGAACTCCCTAAGGCGCGTACCCTTGTCGTACAGGCGGGTTTGCCATTCTTGGGCCTGCTGCAAATTCTCCTGGGTTAGGTGCGTGAGTGTGTGGAGTTTTGCACGCAATAACATACTGAATTTCATTTGTACTTGCTGAAGGTCCCTCCTCCCAATTTTCTCGCAGCACGTCTAAAATGCCGCTCGGCTTACGCCCATATAACAATTCGAACGGGGAGAACCCCGTGGAGGCTTGTGGGACCTCTCGCACTGCAAACAACAATGGTTTGAGCCATTTATCCCAATTACGTGCATCCTCGCTTATGAATTTCTTAATTATATTTTTGAGGGTGCAATTGAATTGTTCGACTAAACCATCCGTTTGTGGGTGATAAACACTGGTGCGGATCAGCTTAATACCCAATAACCCATAAAGTTCGTTCAGTGTTCGTGACATAAACGAGGTGCCTTGATCAGTCAGAATCTCTTTCGGGATTCCAACTCGGGAGATAACGCTGAAGAGCGCTTCTGCAATACTGCGTGCTGAGATATTGCGCAGAGGCACTGCTTCCGGGTATCGCATTGCATAGTCCACTAGAACTAATATAAAGCGGTACCCTCGTGTTGACCGATATAATGGCCCGATGAGATCCATCCCAATTCTTTCGAACGGGGTCTCGATTAATGGGAGAGGGCGCAAATGTGCTTTTGGAATGGCCGCTGGATTTACTAACTGGCATTCGCGGCATGCCGTACACCACCTACGGACATCGCCGCAAATCCCTGGCCAATAGAACCGGGCCATTATTCGGGCTAGTGTTTTATCCTGCCCTAAGTGTCCAGCCATGGGATTAAAGTGAGCCGCCTGGAATACCAATTCCCAGCTGCTTTTTGGAATCGAGCTGTGTGATTTGTTCTTTCGTCTGAGTGTCCTGCATCACTCAATATAATCTATCCTTCATAATAGAAAAATAAGGGAAGGACGGGGTAGCGTTTGGCTGGAGCGTTTGACCATCGATTACTCTCACTTGGTCAAACACATGCCGCAGAGTCTCGTCTTGTGACTGCTCTAACGGGAAGTCCGCAAGGGATTCCCCAAGAGAGGGAGAAGGAGCCGGCGGCTCCTCACTCTGACGCGGAGATGACGTAGACGGCTCTGTGACAGCTGCTTCCGCCAAAGCAACACCGGGACCTCCCCCTGCTGAAATACGGCAGGACCCACTCTTTACTAAATGACTCATTAATGCCCCGAATCCCGGCCAATCAGTCCCCAAAATTATCGAGTGGGTGAGGCGAGGATTAACCGCTGCCTTTACTCTAAATTTTTCCCCTCTGAAAAAAATGTGGACTGACACTAAAGGGTAGCTGTGAACATCCCCATGCACACACAACACCTTCACCCCCTGTGCTCCCCCCAGTGCCTCGTCTTGCACCAGGCTTTGCTGGATTGAGGTCTGATTACAGCCAGAGTCCACCAAAGCCTGATATGTATCCCCTTGGATACTCACCAGTATGCGATACGCTCCGGCCCGATCGAGGGCGGCTCCTGGCGCATCAGGGATCCGAACCACCGCGCCCACTTCCATCACCAAGCACTGCTGTTGGAGGTGGCCTGGCTCCCCGCAGCGCCAGCAAACCGGCCTGGGCTTTCTCTCTGCACCGATACTCTGGGGATCACTTACCTGAGGGGGGGAGAGACAGACACGGAAGTGGGAAACCGGAGGACACCGCGGGTGCAGCGGACCGGCTGTGAGGGAGTCAGCCCCCACCTCCGCGGTGGGGGAACGGGGCGAGGATGAGACACAGAAGGGGAGGGGGAGAGAGAGAGAGGAGAGAAGCGAAGAGGGGATCTGTGATCCTGCCGCGGGAACAGCCGCCAAATGATCCTCCGCCAACTCGATGGCCTGATCCAGCGACACCAGGCGATGGCACTGGACCCACTCCGCCGTTCCTTTGGGAAGTTGCGCGATGAACTGCTCCAGTGCCACCAGGTCGACAACTCCCTTGGTGTCGCGGTTGTCAGCCCTCAGCCACCGCCTGCAGGCGTCCCGGAGTTGCTGGCCAAACGCGAACGGGTGGCCGACCTCCTCTAGGCGCAGAGCGTGGAAGCGCTGACGATGTTGTTCGGGGGTATGCCCCACACGCTGGAGGATGGCCCGGCGCAGGTCCGCGTAGACCAGCCGGCTGTCGGCGGGGAGCTGTAGCGCGGCCAGCTGCGCCTCGCCCGTTAGCAGGGGGAGGAGGCGCACCGTGCACTGTTCCACCGGCCACCCCGAGACTTCTGCTGCTTGTTCAAATAGCGTGAGGAAGGCCTTGGGGTCGTCGTGCGGGCCCATCTTCGTTGGGGTGAGGTGGAGTGGGCCTGCAGCGGTGGAGATGGTAGCCCCCGCCAACGCAAGGAGGTGCCGGAACGCCTGAAGATCTTCCTGTTGTGCCAGGACCAGGGCCTCGAACCGTTGTTCTTGCTCCTTTCGGAGGGCGAGCAGCGCCTGGTGCTGGCTCTGTTGGGCCGTGGTGAGGGCGTGGATCAGGTCTGCGAAGGGGGAGGACTCCATGGGGCTGTTCTCTTCTGTGCTTGGTCCCGGGTTTCAGCACCACTGTAGAAGTCAGAGCAGGTGGGTGGAGCACAGAAGTACGGCAGGCCAGAACTGAGTTCCAAAAACTTTTTTATTTGCACTTTTCAGTACCACATATATTCTCCCAGCCACACACCTACACACACACAAGTCATCTGGTGCGGGAGAGAGCTCCCTTCCTTGGCTCTCTCTCTCCTTATATAGGGCGTGGTTGCTGGGAAGACACACAAACACAGGTTAATTCACATCAGGTGTAGTGATTCTGCCACTTACCTTCCCTGACTCCACCCTCTGGTCACAGACTGACGCTTGACCATGCCCCCACTGCCACACAGAGATATTTGGGTAGCTGACTTTCAATTAGCATACATCTGCCCATTTCAAAAAGAGTACGCCAGCCCCTCTCAGCGGTACGTTTTGGTGAGGTGACTACAGGGCTGATGTCTCGTGTTTAATTCTATTCTTCCTTAACAGGGTCTGGAAATCCCTGCACATAAACTCTGTGCCGTTATCAGATCTGATGCACTTTACTTTTCCATAAGGAGCTGTATCTGCTAGGAACTTTTCAGTTGCCTGCACCATATCACTTTTTGTCTTAAGAAAATATACAAACACTGCATTTGAATAATCATCAGTGAATGACTGTACATATTTGTACCCATCAATAGACTCATTAGTTACTGGACCTGCTAGGTCTGTGTGCACCATTTGTAAGGGTGCCTCTGCTCTTGTATCAGGGTCTCTACTTCGGGTTTGTACAAACTTTCCCTGAATACATACCTCATACTCTTGATCAGGCTTAATAGCCTTGCCCTTAATCTGCATACCATTTAACCACCTTTTGTAATCTTAGCACATTCTCATAGTTGCAGTGGCCTAATATTTCATGCCATGCCTGCATGTCATGACAAGTATTACACTTATCACTATCTTCAATCTCAGTGTGCAAATAATACAATTAGTCGTACACATGAATGTTAAACCTGGTACCATCATTATATGTTAACATGTCCTGTCCTTGTTTAAATGTGACTGTTGCTCCACATGCGGTGGCTGACTTCACCGAGAAAATGTCCTGGGGGTAAGATGGTATAAACAACGCATTTTTCAGCGTGGCTCTGCGTCGTTGTCCCGTACTGTCGATCAGAAACATCTCTGCACTTCCCTTACGTTGTGCGACACCTCTGCACGGGGTGCCGTCTGCCAACTCCACATAGTGCGCGTCTGGCTTGAACATGTCGTCAAAGTTTTTAAACTTGGCTATGTCGGTGACGATGTGGGAAGTGGCTCCAGTGTCAACCATCAAGCCCCTCTCCTTGGTGCTGCGCGCTGGCTGCTCCTGAACCCCAATGTCTGCATCCTTGATCCTGAAGGCATAATCTGCTGCTGCTGCTCCAGATCCGTTGCCACTCTCATCTGTGACTTTCCTCGCCCCATCTTGTTTATCTTTACGTCGACAAGTAGCACCATTGTGGGTACCACTTTTACAATAACTGCACCATGTCTTTCGCCGACATGATTTCGCTCGGTGACCCTTCATGCCACACTTGAAACATACAATGTCAGCATCCTCATTGCTCCTGTACTGTGCTCTTGACTTGGCGGGCCCCCGCCCGGCTCTCGCCACAGTCTTCATCACATTGTCGCTGGACTCTGTTGTGGTTAGCTTCTCTGTGGCTTCAAAACTACGCAGCTTTGTTTTGAATTCTGCAAATGTTATGTTGTCCTCATTGTGTGCTACATGTATTGCAAATGGCTTAAAACTTTCAGGCAGCCCTTTTAAAACCATAGCAATCAGCAAGCCATCTCCTAATGTTTCACCGGAGTTCCACAGCGCCGTAATGGCGGTCTCTGCCCTGATGATGTAGTCTGTAACGGTCTCGCTGCTCGTCTTCTGAAGCGATGTCAGCAGGGTGTATAGGTTGATAATGCGGGGCTTCCCCTTCCCGGCATAGTACTCCCTCAATATCTTTAATGCATTTCTTGCATTGTTAGGTGCATCTCTCATAATTAACGAGAGGCTTTTATCATCCAAAAGTTGAACCAACTCAGTGTACGCATCTGCAGTCTTCTTACCGTCTGCTGCTACCTCATCTTGACCGTTGGGTTGTCTCAGAACCGTATCCTTTAATCCTAATAAATGCAAATGTCTCAGCACTTTAGTCTCCCACAGTTCGTACTTCGTTTCATCTCCGTCAAACATGAGTCGAGGCAGCCTGCTTGCTCCTCGTGGATCCATGATGCTATCTATTAGCCGTTAGCACGCTGTCCGTCGCAACTTTCTACCGGTGATAAAACATCAAAAAAAACTTCCTGAGTTGCTTCTGGGCCCATAACCTGTTGAACTAGTGCTGAACCCGGGGAATAATCTCATGGAGGCAATGATACTCTTTAACCGTTATGGCATCTTTATTTACACTCATCACGATCTTACACTTTCTCTAGTCGCGGTGGGGAGAACTCCAAACTTTTTTTTTTCTCTTTACAGATATAACAAGCCTGGGCATGTCCTAAACAAAATGTGGTGTCACAACATGAGTTTCAGGCTTGTGACTTGTGACCCACTGTGGTGAAAACAAAACACTACACCTCATTAAACTGCATTACAATCACATATCACATATTGTAACAACTGAGTACGTTAAATAAAAGAATATCTCTTAACAGTCCTGCGTCACTCGGTATAACCTATCCTTAATAACAGCAAAGTAGGGGAAGGCCGGCGTCACATTTGGCTGGAGAATTTGACCATCGATTACTCTCACTTGGTCAAATGTATGCCGCAGAGTCCCGTCTCGCGACTGCTCTAACAGGAAATCCCCAAGGGAATCCCCCAGAGAGGGAGGAGGGGCGCTCCTCACTCTACATATTGCCCTGACGCGGTGCTGACTTAGACGGCTCTGTGACAGCTTCTCCCACCAATGCTACTCCGGGGCTTTCCCCAGACGGATTACTGCAGGACCCACTCCTTACTATGTGCGTCAAGGCGTCCTGGAGTTGTTGCCTGAATGCGAACGGTCGGCCAACCTCCTCCAAGCACAACGAGCGGAAGCGCTGCTGTTGTTGCTCTGGGGATCGGCCGACAAGCTGGAGGATGCTCGTCGGAGGTCCGTGTACACGAGCCGGCTGTCGGCGGGGAGCTGCAGCGCAGCCAGCTGCGCCTCACCCGTCAGCAGGGGGAGGAGGTGCACCGCGCGCTGGTTGACTGGCCAACCCTACGCCTCCGCTGCTTGCTCAAAGAGCACGAGGAAGGCTTCCGGGTCATCGTGCGGACCCATCTTTGTTAGGGTGAGGTGGGGAGGGTCTGCTCCGGTGGTGGTCGTGGACCCCGCCAACGCAAGCAGGTGCCGGAACACCTGGAGGTCTTCCTGTTGGGCCAACACCAAGGCTTCGAACCATTGTTCTTGCTCCTTTCGGAGGGCGACCAGCACTTGGTGCTGGTTCTGCTGGGCTGTGGCGAGGGCATGGATCATGGATTGATTTGAGCAGTGCAAAACAACGCAAGCATATGGCTAATTAATCACTAGCAAGGTGCCCCAGTGATAGTAACGCTTTGTGAATAGTGAGCTCAGCTGACCACCACTTCATGTCTTTCATATCTAATGAGGTGGATGTGACAGTGGATGAAATCCACCTTTTGGAGGGTTGGGCAAAATATGAACCAGGCTGGTTCATTTTAAACGAGTTATCTGTGTTCTCAGACTCAAAGTCCTGTGCGTTCACTATTACACATAGTGGACATACAGCGTGCCTTTTTTAGCTGCTTGTAAACCAGTAGTGCTTTTTATGTGGTTACAAGGAGTAAAAACTTTTTATGCCATTGTTGTTTGAGGAATTGTGGCAATGTCGGCTTGATACAACACGGTTTTGGGCGCGTGCACACAATCAGTGAAGTATAATAAATAAATATAAGGCTATTTGAAAATGGAGGGTTTGTTCAGGACGTCCCGCCTCAACCAGTGATGACGCAGTGATGGTGACGATTCTTTCTGACCAATCAGTAGTCCTTTAGGTTTTCACGTCGCCAGCTCAGCTCGTTTGGAACCTCGACAGAGGTGATGCCAAAAAAAAGTACCGGGTACCAGGTACAATCCACAATTTTGGCCTGATGGAAAACCAGAAAAAGGCGAGTTGAGAAGGTACCATGCAGTAGAAAAGGGTCGTTAATGACATAGATTATTGGCATAAGAAAAAGGTACATGTTAGGACATCACACACATTTTCTGGTACGTGTATTCCTGTAACGTTTTTTTTTTCACTTTTCTTGATACGAATCAGTTCTTGAGTGACGAGGAACATTATTGACAGTAACTCTGTCTGGAATCCCAGCAATATATGAAAAGAGAGAAAACTGTTACAACATGCACAGGGTGAGTGAATATGCTGGGAATCAGATCCATGGCTCCGTTCACATTGGCAGTGGGGAAACTGACACAACATGGCGTAAGAGGCCTTGGTAATTCAAAATAAAGGTTAAAAGGATTATATCGGTGCATTGCAATTACATGCACTAGCCACTTTAATAGGAACTTGTTCTTTGCTGCAGGACTGGAACCCAATGTGGTTTTCTGCTGTTACATGCTGAGATGCTTTTCTGCTCACCATAGTTGTAAAGAGTGATTATATGAGTTGCTATATCCTTCGTGGAAGCTCGAACCAATCTGGCCATTTTCCTCTGACCTCTCTTATCAACAAGACGTTTGTTTCCACCCAAAGAACTGTCGCTCACTCAATGTCTTGTTTTTTGCACCATTCTGTGTAAACTCTAGAGACTGTTGTATATGAAAACCCCAGGAGATCAGCAATTTCTGAAATACTCAAACCAGACCATCTGGCTCAAACCAACACCCATGCCACAGTGAAAATCACACTTTGAGATCACAATTTTTCCCATTCTGATGTTTGAACATTAACTGCAGCTCTTGATTTGTATCTGCATGATTTTATATGCATTGTGCTGCTGTTGAGGGATCTGCTGATTAGGGAACTACATAAAACAGCAGGTGGATGGGTGTTCCTAATAAAGTGACCAGTGAGCATATAAACCCCATCATGAAAATGTGAACACTGTTTTCAGACTCCAGCTCTGGTCCTTATGTGTTGTAAAGCACTGACACTGGAGACTCCTTCCATAAATGTTAAATCAACATCATCTTGCAGAAAGCTTCATGATATCAACTATTAGATGTTTTTCCTTTGGATGTGCTTTAAATCTGGGTACAGTGGTGCTTGAAAGTTTGTGGAGCCTTTAGAATTTTCTATATTTCTGCATAAATATGACCTAAAACATCATCAGATTTTCACACAAGTCCTAAAAGTAGATAAAGAGAACCCCGTTAAACAAATGAGACAAAAATATTATCTCATCTCATTATCTCTAGCCGCTTTATCCTGTTCTACAGGGTCGCAGGCAAGCTGGAGCCTATCCCAGCTGACTACGGGCGAAAGGCGGGGTACACCCTGGACAAGTCGCCAGGTCATCACAGGGCTGACACATAGACACAGACAACCATTCACACTCACATTCACACCTACAGTCAATTTAGAGTCACCAGTTAACCTAACCTGCATGTCTTTGGACTGTGGGGGAAACCGGAGCACCCGGAGGAAACCCACGCAGACACGGGGAGAACATGCAAACTCCGCACAGAAAGGCCCTCGCCGGCCACGGGGCTCGAACCCGGACCTTCTTGCTGTGAGGCGACAGTGCTAACCACTACACCACCGTGCCACCCCCAAAAATATTATACTTGGTCAATTATTTATTGAGGAAAATAATCCAATATTACATATTTGAGAGTGGCAAAAGTATGTGAACCTCTAGGATTAGCAGTTAATTTGAAGGTGAAATTAGAGTCAGGTGTTTTCAATCAATGGGATGACAATCAGGTGTGAGTGGGCACACTGTTTTATTTAAAGAACAGGGATCTATCAAAGTCTGATCTTCACAACACATGTTTGTGGAAGTGTATCATGACATGAACAAAGGAGATTTCTGAGGACCTCAGAAAAAGCGTTGTTGATGCTCATCAGGCTGGAAAAGGTTACAAAATCATCTCTAAAGAGTTTGGACTTCACCAATCCACAGTCAGACAGATTATGTACAAATGGAGGAAATTCAAGACCATTGTTACCCTCCCCAGGAGTGGTCGACCAACAAAGATCACTCCAAGAGCAAGGCGTGTAATAGTCAGCGAGGTCACAAAGGACCCCAGGGTAACTTCTAAGCAATGGAAGGCCTCTCTCACATTGGCTAATGTTCATGAGTTCACCATCAGGAGAACACTGAACAACAATGGTTTGCATGGCAGGGTTGCAAGGAGAAAGCCACTGCTCTCCAAAAATAACATTGCTGCTCGTCTGCAATTTGCTGAAGATCACGCGAACAAGCCAGAAGGCTATTGGTAAAACATTTTCTGGAGGGATGAGACCAAAATAGAACTTTTTGGTTATGTTTGGAGGAAGGAAAACACTACATTCCAGCATAAGAACCTTATCCCATCTGTGAAACATGGTGGTGGTAGTATCATGGTTTGGGCCTGTTTTGCTGCATCTGGGCCAGGACGGCTTGCCATCATTGATGGAACAATGAATTCTGAATTATACCAGCGAATTCTAAAGGAAAATGTCAGGACATCTGTCCATGAACTGAATCTCAAGAGAAGGTGGGTCATGCAGCAAGACAATGACCCTAAGCACACAAGTCGTTCTACCAAAGAATGGTTAAAGAAGAATAAAGTTAATGTTTTGGAATGGCCAAGTCAAAGTCCTGACCTTAATCCAATTGAAATGTTGTGGAAGGACCTGAAGCGAGCAGTTCAAGTGAGGAAACCCACCAACATCCCAGAGTTGAAGCTGTTCTGTACGGAGGAATGGGCTAAAATTCCTCCAAGCCGGTGTGCAGGACTGATCAACAGTTACTGGAAACATTTAGTTGCAGTTATTGCTGCACAAGGGGGGGTCACACCAGATACTGAAAACAAAGGTTCACATACTTTTGCCACTCACAGATATGTAATATTAGATCATTTTTCTCAATAAATAAATGACAAATATAATATTTTTGTCTCATTTGTTTAACTGGGTTCTCTTTATCTACTTTTAGGATTTGTGTAAAAATCTGATGATGTTTTAGGTCATATTTATGCAGAAATATAGAAAATTCTAAAGGGTTCACAAACTTTCAAGCACCACTGTATTAGCCTTAGATTATGTAGAGCAGCCACCAACCAAATCCAAGTGCCTGAGCTTTTATGTATTAGAACGAGCGCATTAATATAAACCTGTGATTTGAATTGCAGCTGCGACTCCAGTTAGAGCTGCTGTTATGTAAGGGATTATGTTCAGTGAGACGGTTGTTTTTGTGAAATAAACACACTGAGTCATACAGGATCCTGAGGCAAAGCATTATTTCACAATAATGACCAGCATGCTGTACGTTATCTCACACAGTATCACACAGCTACTTACTAAAGAAATCAATCATTTGACACAAAATATTAATACAAGTTTTATTGCTTCCTCTAAAAAAGTCTATTAGATTCTATGGTGGCAGGCGTATCCATAGCAACATGAACTCTAGCTTTCTTAAGATTAGCCTTCGTGTTATAATTCACATTAAACACTGCAACAGGCCATACTGTGTTCCGTTTAGTGTTTACTTCTCTGTCATCCAGCTCTCTTGCTTTTTCTGTGCTTTTCTGGGGACAGTTCAGTTATTAACCATGAATCGAAAGTTTCGTGCTTTCTAAATATATTAATATTCGAAAAATCTTCCATGCTGTTTTCTGATGGAGGAGCTTTTTTTCTGCAGAGTGTCGCGAAGGTGTTGCTGTAAAAAAGCAACAAAATTTTGTGGACTTCTGAGTGCGGATTGATATGATTAGATGTGGTCCTCCAGAGTCTACGATCAGAACTACGGTCCATAGCAACAGTCTGCTGTTTAGAAATAACAGACTGCAGAATGTTGCGATTGACTAGTCAGAATGGCATATTCAGCAAAGCTGTGGAATAAAGAAAATTAAATCAACACTTTCTGACCAGGGGCGGCACGGTGGTGTAGTGGTTAGCGCTGTCGCCTCACAATAAGAAGGTCCAGGTTCGAGCCCCGTGGCCGGCGAGGGCCTTTCTGTGTGGAGTTTGCATGTTCTCCCCGTGTCCGCGTGGGTTTCCTCCGGGTGCTCTGGTTTCCCCCACAGTCCAAAGACATGCAGGTTAGGTTAACTGGTGACTCTAAATTGACCGTAGGTGTGAATGTGAGTGTGAATGGTTGTCTGTGTCTATGTGTCAGCCCTGTGATGACCTGGCGACTTGTCCAGGGTGTACCCCGCCT
The DNA here is from genome assembly GCF_027579695.1 of Neoarius graeffei. NCBI lineage: Eukaryota > Metazoa > Chordata > Actinopteri > Siluriformes > Ariidae > Neoarius > Neoarius graeffei. Next base: position 24,625,054 of record NC_083579.1, on the reverse strand, counting down.
TTCGCCCGTAGTCAGCTGGGATAGGCTCCAGCTTGCCAGCGACCCTGTAAAGAAGGATAAAGCGGCTAGAGATAATGAGATGAGATGAGACTTTCTGACCAGTCAGAAGGGACAATAGACAGTGCTTTGGTATAAGCTCAATTCAGTTTTATTTGTATTGTGCTTTTAACAGTGGACTTTAGGAAAGAGTCGCATTGGAAAGGGATAGATTCAGAGTGTAAACTCACGATAGATCTGAGATCACTAGATCCTGCATCGTGTACCTTTAATTAGGAATAAACTAATGCCAAATGTGAAAGGTACACTATGTAGGAGCTAGTGGCATCTAGTGGTGAGGGTGTAGATTGCAACCAACTGAATGCCCCGCCCCTTGTTAATTGACGCGCCCCTTGTTAATTGACGCGCCCCTTACCCCGCCCCCTCTCCTTTACCCCGCCCCTCCCTTTCCAAACGTGCATTACAGTGAACTCAGAACCTATTTCCCGCTGTGGAGACGAGTGAAGCCATCTGGCCGCCATATTACCACTACCATCGCGTGTATTTGGTTTATGTGTTAAAGCGTCGTATTTTCCTTTTCAGTTCAGTCTGATAATTTTTAATGGCTCTTTTACTACTGTAATCATTTTTATGGAGATTTTCAGTTTTCCTCTTATACAGTGTACCTTTCTCTTTCACATATTTCTTCTTCCTTATTATATTATATGTAAAATATATACACTCACAGGTGAAATGTCCATCCACAGCCTTTGACCTGACGATTTATACAGTTCATTGCTGCACATGGAGGCATTTTTCTTCTAATTTTTCTCACCAACTACATAAATAACTTGTCCAATTTTGTGCAGCTTCCAGTAGTCTAAATGACAGTTCCCCTCTGTGTTGGAAGTGGTAAGATGGCGGCCAGCTGGGTTCACTCTGATAAGTCTATTGCCCCTTTTCCACCAAAGCAGTTCCAGGGCTGGTTCGGGGCCAGTGCTTAGTTTGGAACCGGGTTTTCTGTTTCCACTGACAAAGAACTGGCTCTGGGGCCAGAAAAACCGTTTCCAGGCTAGCACCAGCTCTTTGCTGGGACAGAGGAAAGAACCGCTTATGTCAGTGGGGGGGGGGCGGAGTTGTTAAGACCAACAACAATCGCAAGACCGCGAAAGGTCGCCATTTTTAAGCGCCGAGAAGCAGCAGCTGTACAAACGCAAACTCCCCTTTTCCACCAAATCAGTTCCAGAGCTGGTTCGGAGTCAGTGCTGGTACTGGTTCACAACTTGTTCAACTTGCGAGCCAGCTGAGAACCAGCTTGCTTTTCCATCGCTCGCGGTGCTAAGAGAAGACACGTCATTACGTCGCTGTATACATCAGTTATGTCGTTGTATACGTCATTACGTCGCTGTATACGTCAGTTATGTCGCTATGTTTGCATAAACCTTGGCGCGAATATCGAAGCAAAAACAACGCAGAAGAAGCAGCAGCAACAACAACAATAATAATGGATGACTTCGCGTTTGTACAGCTGCTGCTTCTCGTCGCTTAAAAATGCCGATCTTTTGCGGGCTTGTTATTGTTGTCGGTCTTAACAACTCCGCCCCCCCGCTGACGTAAGCGGTTCTTTCCTCTGGCCCAGCAGAGAGTTGGTGCTAGCCTGGAACCGGTTTTTCTGGCCCCAGAGCCAGTTCTTTGTCAGTGGAAACAGAAAACCCGGTTCCAAACTAAGCACTGGCCCCGAACCAGCCCTGGAACTGCTTTGGTGGAAAAGGGGCAAAAGTCATCCATTATTATTGTTGTTGTTGTTGCTGCTGCTGCTTCCTCCTCCGTGTTGTTGTTGCTTTGATATTCGTGCCAAGGTTTATGCAAACACAGCGACGTAACTGACGTATACAGCGACATAATGACGTATACAGCGACGTAATGACGTGGCTCCCCTTAGCACCACAAGCTATGGAAAAGCAAACTGGTTCTCAGCTGGCTCGCAAGTTGAACGAGTTGTGAACCAGCACCAGCACTGGCCCCGAACCAGCCCTGGAACTGATTTGGTGGAAAAGGGGTATCTGAGCTCTCCAGATTTTATAGAGTTCAGTGGTATTAGAATGTGTCCACTTCTAAGTACTTACATTCACTTTCCCTTGTTTTTCTCATGTTAAATAATAAGTATGATCCTCCATTTTGCAAAATCTGGGTTCTCAAACTTGTTAGCCAGAACTAGCAAACACTGATTCCTCTTCTTTCTTTGTCTTCCTTCCAGATTCACTTCCACTTGTTAAAATGTGAAACTAAAAAAAAAGCGCTCTTTAGAGGTTTGTCCCTTCTGGCTTACCGTAGAAACATATCGGGCTCCATGAAGAGGACCTGCTCCCTTTGTAGATATTCACCCCTGACACATATCCCACAATCCACTGCGCTGTTGGGAACTTCCAGTGGCCAGGCCCAAGCTGCTGATAATGGTACAAAAACCAATATTGGGCTATATAATCAGTTTTGATGTTCAAATATCGAATGCAAGCTGAAATGTGATGTTATTAGATTGCTTTTATATGTCTAGTTACTGGTTCCATGGTATTTTTTGTTAGCACAGAAGCTTTTAATTAGTCATCCATATATCATGGCCCATCCAGCCCTTTCACTTTCACACTGCATTGTTTACATGAAATACATGTTTCAACTACTCAGCACTACAACTCTGGCCAACAACATTAACAGTGTACATTTACACTGATGACAACTTGTAAATATGCAATCATTTCGAGCAGCATTAATCTTGAAACAATCTGTGAGACCATGTAAACCTGTAATAATATTTGAACATTCGATATTTGAACATCGACACTGATTATATCGTCCAATATTGGTTTTTGTACCATTATCAGCAGCTTGGTGGCGTACGGTCACCTCACAGCAAGAAGGTTCTGGGTTTGAGCCCAGTGGTTGGTGGGGGCCTTTCTGTGTGGGGTTTGCATGTTCTCCCCATGTCTGTGTGGGTCTCCCCCACAGTCCAAAGACATGCGGTTAGGTTAATATGGGACGGCTTTGGGCTGAGGTGCCCTTGAGCGAGGCACCTAACTCCCAACTGCTCCCCAGGTGCTGTTGGCATGGCTGCCCACTGCTCTGGGTATGTCTCATCTCATCTCATTATCTCTAGCCACTTTATCCTTCTACAGGGTCGCAGGCAAGCTGGAGCGTATCCCAGCTGACTACGGGCGAAAGGCGGGGTACACCCTGGACAAGTCGCCAGGTCATCACAGACAACCATTCACACTCACATTCACACCTACGGTCAATAGAATCACCAGTTAACCTAACCTGCATGTCTTTGGACTGTGGGGGAAACTGGAGCACCCGGAGGAAACCCACGTGGACACGGGGAGAACATGCAAACTCCACACAGAAAGGCCCTCGCCGGCCACGGGGCTCGAACCCGGACCTTCTTGCTGTGAGGCGACAGCGCTAACCACTACACCACCGTGCCGCCGCTCTGGGTATGTGTGTATGCTCATTGCTCACGTGTGTGTGCATGTGTGTGTTCACTGCTTCAGATGGGTTAAATGCAGAGAGGAATTTCACAAGTGTGTGATGAATAAAGTTGTGCTTTCTTTCTTTCTTTTGGGCCTGGCCACCGGAAGTTCCCAACCATGCAGTTGATTGTGGGATATGTGAAAGGGGTGAATAAAGTACTGATTCTTAGTGATTCATAATCACATGTACAGTAATTATACACTAATCAAAACATACTTATGAATACTATATTGCATAATTTTTTCTGCTAATATATCCACCTTACCTAAATTAGGGGGGGTTGTTATTTTAAGCATTTTGACTTTTCCATGTTTTACCCCCCTAGAAATATGGAGATGGTCCATCTATGAGGGAAAATGTCAAATTTTATTAAATTGAACCTTGCTAACCCCCCTGTACATACCCTCTGAAAGTTTCCATTCTTACAATATGACAAAATACATTACAGTGCTGTTTGATATTAGAATGCTGCTTTTTTAAATGTGTTTTAAAGTTATCGATGAATGCGAACCTCTTCAGGTATGCCACTACAGTATACTAGTATACAGTATACACTACAGTATACAAAAGTATTCATACCCCTTGAACTTTTTCACATTTTTCCACCTTACAACCACAAACTTAAAAGTTTTTTATTGAGATTTTATGTGATAGACCAACACAGAGTAGCACATAATTGTGAAGTGAAACGAAAATGATAAATGGTCTTCAAAATTTTAAACAAATAAAAATCTGAAAAATGTGGTGTGAATTAGTATTCAGCCCCCCTGTGTCAATACTTTGTAGAGCCACCTTTTGCTGCAATTACAGATGCAAGTCTTTTGTGGTATGTCTCTACCAGCTTTGCACATCTAGACACTGAAATTTTTGCCCATTCTTCTTTGCAAAATAGCTCAAGCTCAGCCAGATTGGATGGAGAGCATTTGTGAACAGCAATTTTCAAGTCTTGCCACAGATGCTCAATGGGATTTAGGTCTGGACTTTGACTGGGCCATTCTAAAACATGAATATTCTTTGATCTAAACCATTCCATTGTAGCTCTGGCTGTATGTTTAGTGTCATTGTCTTGCTGGAAGGTGAATCTCCTTCCCAGTCTCAAATCTTTTGCAGCCTCCAACAGGTTTTCTTCCAGGATTGCCCTGTATTTAGCTCCATCCATCTTCCCATCAACTCTGACCAGCTTCCCTGTCCCTGCTGAAGAAAAGCATCCCTATAGCATGATGCTGCCACCACCATGTTTCACAGTGGGGATGGTGTGCGCAGGGTGATGAGCAGTGTTAGCTTTCTGCCACACATAGCACTTTGCATTTAGGCCAAAAAGTTCAATTTTGGTCTCATCTGACCAAAGCACCTTCTTCCACATGTTTGCTGTGTCCCCTACATGGCTTCTTATGCCTGTCTTTCAACATTGGCTTTCTTTTTGCCACTCTTCCAAAAAGGCCAGATTTGTGGAGTGTACGACTTATAATTGTCCTGTGCACAGATTCTCCCACCTGAGCTGTGGATTTCTGCAGCTCCTCCAGAGTGATCATGGGCCTCTTGGCTGCTTCTCTGACCAGTGCTCTCCTTGCTCGCTCTGTCAGCTTAGGTGGACGGCCATGTCTTGGTAGGTTTGCAGTTCTGCCATACTTTTTCCATTTTTGAATGATGGATTGAACAGTGCTTCCTGAGATGTTCAGAGCTTGGGATATTTTTTTTTTATAACCTAACCCTGCTTTAAACTTCTCCAGAACTTTATCCCTGACCTGTCTGGTGAGTTCTTTGGTCTTCATGATGCTGTTTGTTTTTCAGTGTTCTCTAACAAACCACTGAGGCCTTCACAGAACAAGTGTATTTATGCTGAGAGTAAATTACACACAGTAGGACTCTATTAACTAATTAGATGACCTCTGAAGGCAATTGATTGCACTGGATTGTATTTAGAGGTATCAGAGTACGGGGGGGGCACGGTGGTTAGCACTGTCACCTCACAGCAAGAAGGCCCGGGTTCGAGCCCCGTGGCCGGCGAGGGCCTTTCTGTGTGGAGTTTGCATGTTCTCCCTGTGTCCACGTGGGTTTCCTCCAGGTGCTCCGGTTTCCCCCACAGTCCAAAGACATGCAGGTTAGGTTAACTGGTGACTCTAAATTGACCGTAGGTGTGACTGTGAATGGTTGTCTGTGTCTATGTGTCAGCCCTGTGATGACCTGGCGACTTGTCCAGGGTGTACCCCGCCTTTCGCCTGTAGTCAGCTAGGATAGGCTCCAGCTTGCCTGCGACCCTGTAGAAGGATAAAGCGGCTAGAGATAATGAGATGAGATGAGAGTACAGGGGGCTGAATACTAATGCACACCACATTTTTCAGATTTTTATTTGTTTAAAATTTTGAAGACCATTTATCATTTTCGTTTCACTTCACAATTATGTGCTACTCTGTGTTGGTCTATCACATAAAATCTCAATAAAAAACTTTTAAGTTCGTGGTTGTAAGGTGGAAAAATGTGAAAAAGTTCAAGGAGTATGAATACTTTTGCAAGGCACTGTAGGTACAATTACAACATTTTCAGTGCAGATGATCATTATTTTAAGGTAATAAGCTTAGTAGTAAGTAACCTTACATTCAAGTAAATTAAACATATGGTAATTCTGCTCTTTTCAGCAAGTTTTAAAGTTATTGATGAATGTCACACTCTTCAGTAACACCTCAAATATGAACTATTTTTAAGCACAGAGGATCATTACTTAAGGTTACTAATTTAGTTTTAAGAACCAGTATGCACAAATGATTCATATCAGAATTATATCTCCCAATGTATTAAATAGTTATTATTTGTATTCTTGCAGGTAAATAATCACTGACAAATCAGTGCAAACTATGTAATTCTCTACTGATTGTCAAAATGGACATTTCAGACACAATTTCTGCCACTTAGCCTTATCTGTTGCATCTGAAACATTTCCAGTGCCTTAAACAACTCTTTTTGTGAGAAATAAACGTTATTACTGTGATTTTTGATGTTATATTTAAGAGTTATTTCCGTTAACCATTCAAAAGTTTGGGGTCACCCAGACAATTTAGTGTTTTCCATGAAAAGTCACACTTTTATTTACCACCATAAGTTGTAAAATGAATAGAAAATATAGTCAAGACATTTTTCTGGCCATTTTGAGCATTTAATCGACCCCACAAATGTGATGCTCCAGAAACTCAATCTGCTCAAAGGTCAGTTTTATAGCTTCTCTAAAGAGCTAAACTGTTTTCAGCTGTGCTAACATGATTGTACAAGGGTTTTCTAATCATCCATTAGCCTTCTGAGGCAATGCGCAAACACATTGTACCATTAGAACACTGGAGTGATAGTTGCTGGAAATGGGCCTGTATACACCTATGTAGATATTGCACCAAAAACCAGACATTTGCAGCTAGAATAGTCATTTACCACATTAGCAATGTATAGAGTGGATTTCTGATTAGTTTAAAGTGATCTTCATTGAAAAGAACAGTGCTTTTCTTTCAAAAATAAGGAAATTTCAAAGTGACCCCAAACTTTTGAACGGTAGTGTATATTAGTGAAAAAGGCAGTTTTTGACTATTTGGAGGGGTTATTAACTTCAGAGGGTATGTACGGGGGGGTTAGCATTTTTCATTTGGCCAAATATTGGTATTTCCATACTTAGATCATCTCCATATTTTGGAGGGGGTAGAAAAAATTTTTGGTCTAACACCCCCCACCTAAATCTCTCTCTAGAGAGAGAGTGCATATTTTAAAAATTGTCTAAATAAGGTAATTGTCATTACTCCTCCCGGGCCTGAGAGGGCGGATGCATCAAAATGCGTCCCCAACCTGCAGGCGTGGAACTGCTGTAAAATCTCAACCGCGCTTTATTTTACTCACAAGCGCATTCAGATAAGTCCCGCCTACCAGTCTGGGATTAGCTAGAACTCGAGCTTATATCATTGTGATTGGTAAATTGTTTGTGAGCATGAATGAGTAGCCAATCAGCGCACAGGAAAGTGGTGCGCGGGGTCGAAATACGGTCGAGAAAGGAAGGCGCTGTGGCTAGACCCGCTGTGTAATCGATTACGCTAACTATATATATAGATATACACACATATAGAGATATAATTTTTTGGGAAGCGGTTATTTTTTAGCTCACAAAAGCATTTACATCCAAGCTGATACAATATTGCAGGCTGTTCTGGGGATAATCCTTTGGTTTTTGCCCCTTGACTTTGTCTGTTAGCGTGTTAGCCTTTAGCCGATACTACATGTCATATATATATAATGATATAACATTTTGGTAAATAATTAGTGCATTCGGTGTAAATGGTGCAGTGAGTTTCAATCATCACGGCCTGTCTGCTGTTCTCAGTGAAGTGAATTTGTACTTTCAGCTTTAACATGGCGGAAAACACTGTAGAGGTAAGAAACAGCGCTCGCGCACAAAACCCTCTCCGGCACGAGCCCGTTTTGATTCCTTGTCTGTAAGTGCCAGGGTCTTGTGCCAGGGCTCCAGTGTTCGCTTGGATTGAGTTAATTCCTTATTAATGACTCGGGAGAGAATGTTAATGTTCGTTGTGGAATAATTTTGCTCATTTCAGTTGCAGTGAAACAACACAGGCGAGTGAATTACCATTAGTGCAATAAGACATTTTTATTCATTTAAAAATGTTCAGTAGTGTTTGTATGTAAAAAAAAAAAAAAACTTTAGATATAATATTTCAGTGCAATCTGTTTGGAATATGGAGGCTTCTGAAACATCGGGTTGCTTGTGGTGTTAAAGGAAAAGTCCATGTTTATATTCTGTAATTTGGGATGTGTTGATTTGATTCTTCTGTTAAGTTTTTTTGGGTTTCTCCCCCCTGAGAGTGAGTGTGTGTCGCTCTGATGTCATGGCTCGCGCAGCTTCAGTGGTGAAAAATATTGCAATCACGTGTCTTCATGTTCACTGGAGCGGATTGGGGGTGGGGAGAATGAAAAGGGGCGTGGCCAGATGTGTGTAACCTGGACAAATTACGTCGGGTTTTTTTTTTTGTGGGGGGGAAGAATACCGGAAACTGGTGCTAATTGGAAGTAGAAAACGCTGGACTTCCGGGAGGACATGCTGAGTGACGCTGTAATCTGTGGTTTTGTAAATTTGCTAAAGCAATAGGACTCCTGTAACGTATCATTTTTATGAACGTATATACTGTACATACAGTGGTGCTTGAAAGTTTGTGAATCCTTTAGAATTTTCTATATTTCTGCATAAATATGACCTAAAACGTCATCAGATTTTCACACAAGTCCTAAAAGTAGATAAAGAGAACCCAGTTAAATAAATGAGACAAAAATATTATACTTGATCACTTATTTATTGAGGAAAATGATCCAATATTACATATCTGTGAGTGGCAAAAGTATGTGAACCTCTAGGATTAGCAGTTAATTTGAAGGTGAAATTAGAGTCAGGTGTTTGCAATCAATGGGATGACAATCAGGTGTGACTGGGCACCCTGTTTTATTTAAAGAACAGGGATCTATCAAAGTCTGATCTTCACAACACATGTTTGTGGAAGTGTATCATGGCAGAAACAAAGGAGATTTCTGAGGACCTCAGAAAAAGCGTTGTTGATGCTCATCAGGCTGGAAAAAGTTACAAAACCATCTCTAAACAGTTTGGACTCCACCAATCCACAGTCAGACAGATTGTGTACAAATGGAGGAAATTTTAGACCATTGTTACCCTCCCCAGGAGTGGTCAACCAACAAAGATCACTCCAAGAGCAAGGCGTGTAATAGTCAGCAAGGTCACAAAGGACCCCAGGGTAACTTCTAAGCAACTGAAGGCCTCTCTCACATTGGCTAATGTTAATGCTCATGAGACCACCATCAGGAAAACACTGAACAACAATAGTGTGCATGGCAGGGTTGCAAGAAGAAAGCCACTGCTCTCCAAAAATAACATTGCTGCTCGTCTGCAGTTTGCTAAAGATCACGTGGACAAGGCAGAAGGCTATTGGAAAAATGTTTTGTGGATGGATGAGACCAAAATAGAACTTTTTGGTATAAATGAAAAGTATCATGTTTGGAGAAAGGAAAAGACTGCATTCCAGCATAAGAACCTTATCCCATCATGGTAGTATCATGGTTTGGGCCTGTTTTGCTGCATCTGGGCCAGGACGGCTTGCCATCATTGATGGAACGATGAATTTTGAAAATTATACCAGCGAGTTCTAAAGGAAAATGTCAGGACATCTGACCATGAACTGAATCTCAAGAGAAGGTGGGTCATGCAGTAAGACAATGACCCTAAGCACACAAGTCGTTCTACCAAAGAATGGTTAAAGAAGAATAAAGTTAATGTTTTGGAATGGCCAAGTCAAAGTCCTGACCTTAATCCAATTGAAATGTTGTGTAAGGACCTGAAGCGAGCAGTTCATGTGAGGAAACCCACCAACATCCCAGAGTTGAAGCTGTTCTGTATGGAGGAATGGGCTAAAATTCCTCCAAGACGGTGTGCAGGACTGATCAACAGTTACTGGAAATGTTTAGTTGCAGTTATTGCTGCACAAGGGAGTCACACCAGATACTGAAAGCAAAGGTTCACATACTTTTGCCACTCACAGATATGTAATATTGGATCATTTTCCTCAATAAATAATTGACCAAGTATAATATTTTTGTCTCATTTGTTTAACTGGGTTCTCTTTATCTACTTTTAGGACTTGTGTGAAAATCTGATGATGTTTTAGGTCATATTTATGCAGAAATATAGAAAATTCTAAAGGGTTCACAAACTTTCAAGCACCACTGTAAATAAGACAGTTGATATAGCCAGCATTAGACATAATTTCCCTTTGAAAATAACAGACCTTAATATGTTTATCAAATTCATACAAATAGGAACTTGCTCTAGGCATCCATGTTTTCCGAGCTGGAACTCAGGAACATCAGCTTGGAACTTTCAGACTTCCGAGTACTGCATTTCAGCTCTACAGCAGAGACTCGATTCAGATTGCTATCTATCAATGAGACCACAGGCATGATGGATGCTGCTTGGCATGAAGCATGGGGGGGGGGCAGCCTTCGGCCCAAAGGGTGGCTGGTTCGATTACCTGAACCAGCAAGAAAAATATGTGTGTGTGTGAATGAACAACACTTTCCCCTCCCTCTGTATTCATAGCTAAAGTGCCCTTGAGCAAGATACCTAACCCCCAATTGCTCCCAGAGCGCTGTAGCATATCTGCCCACTGCTGTGTTCACTGTTTCAGCTGGGTTAAATGCAGAGGAGGAATTTTGCTGTGTACATGTGACAAAATATGAAGGCTTCTTCTCTGCTTTGGCAGACCTGCCAACCTTTACGCATTTTGCGTAGCAGATACGCATTGACATCAAACTACGCTGCTACGATTTAACACTTCAGAATACGCAAAAAGCCATTGATGGCTTTGAGTTCAAAGATCTTTAATATTCCGGTTCAACTGTCTGCATTTGCGCACTAGGCAACTCGTCTATGGGTGTTACCTCATTGACCTGTAGAGAAAATAAGACTTCGACCAATCACAGTGCTAGTTTTAAACTCTTCAAATTAGGGCTTTGACTTCGAACTTCGATATTCGAATACAATTCGAATGTTGTGAAAAAAAAGAGATGTTCGAACGAATATTAGGCAGCTCTAAATATTCGAACCTGTATATGGTATCATTAGGCATAATTCTTTTATTTTTGTGAATGTGGTTGTAAACGTTTTCAGTTCAGGTCGCAGGTTTTTTTTTTTTAAACGTCTGTGGAATTTATGTGAATCGCAAAGGTCATTGTCTTTTGTCTTATCTGGGCACCTGTAGACGTTAGCGTCAAGCTGGCACGCATTGAACAATGGAGTCAGATGCTAGCACGTTGGAGATTTGCACTCCGGAGAATTTAAAAAGTGATGTGTGGTGCTATTTTGGATTCGAAAAAAAAGATGGAGAATGCGATTAAAAAAAAAAGGTTACCTGTAAAATATGTGGAAACAAATTGGCCTATCAATCAACAACTTCAAACTTGAGGGCCCACTTGAAGACATTGCACGCGGGAGCGCTAGAAGGTGAGAGGGGGCTGCTAACGTAGCCCCTTTTTATTACTAAATTACTAACGCAGACTATGCGACACTGCGCAGGAATGCTTTCATGCGCTGTTATTTTTGTCAACTTGGGATAGTTGCTAAAATAAAAAATAAAAATAAACTATTAGCTTACTTGCGCAAGTAGCCTATAGGCCTAAATTAATTTAGCCTACACATGGTGGAATTTACATACCATGAAGTTCATAAGTTAACGAAGTGAGCACGTAAAACTAATCTGTGATCTTATAACATATCGTGTTTGTTTGAGTTGTGAATCAGAGACGCGAGCAGGAAGCAATGACATGACAGCTGACACCGGTCTCATTCAAAACAAACATTCTCAAAAGCCAACACGAATGGGCTCGGAACGGCAGTGTTATAAACTCACAGATTAGGTGTAGGCGTAGCAGTACCTGCTCATTTTGTAAACGTTCCCCTTTGATTGTCAGTGAGGCTACAGTTTAGAGGCTTTCATCAGTACAAGCAACCAGGAAACCGAAGGAACAGCGTTTCACACAAAAAAGGCAACGGACAAACAACGAAGTTTGTGGATTATGTAACGTTAAGTGTCAGCCGGTATAATGCCAATTACTACGACACTGCACGTTTCATTAGTAGTGGTTGTAAAAACACGCCTGAATATTTCATATTTCCTGCACGTAATCTTATTGACATTGACTGAACACTGCCCCCTGGTGGACTGAATATCATTTAATTTTGATGCCGAGGTGTTAGTGAGGCCTTTAAGAATAATATAATTAATAAAAAAGTTTGAATACTATTCGAACGTCTAGATTAATTTCCAAACGAACTTCGAATATGATTTTTGGGCCAAGGTCAAAGCCCTACTTCAAATAGGCCTAGGCTGTGAGGCTAAGCGAAGAGCCGAGGAGCCATCAAAACGAAAGTAACGAAATTGATTTTCATCCCTCTCGGTCAATCTTTATACTGTGACTGGTTTTACAAGGGAGGACGGTGCTAAACACCGTTTCGAAGGTAAATGGGCAGGGCAAGGGTATTGTGAATAAAGCAAGGACAACAGTCCCAACATCATAGTTCAAAGCACAGTGTTCCACCTTATCTGAAGGAAATATTTGTTCCAGCTTGTTTTGATATTTGACCCAGGCTTCTCAATCCAAAAAATATTGCATAGCCTAAAGTGAAAATATAGTAGCCTACTGACTTTTCCATCCAGTCAACCGATAGACGTGTTAAAATCTTCTGAACTAGGCTACTCGTGCATGTGAGATTCAATGAGCAGCGCACCAAGTGTTTTCATGTACCGTAAGTGCGTGTGGTGGATGATGTGTTTGTGTATGTGCGTGCCTTGCAGTTAATAATACACATGACGTCAGATGAGGATACTGACAGAGAGAGAGAGAGGGAAGCAAATCTAAAAAAGAAGCGAGTCTATGCCCCTCAGAAGTTCCTAACGAAGTATCAAGATCAATGGCCATGCCTCCGCCCCTCTAAACTGCCTAATCATGCGTTTTGCACAGTGTGCAATTATGATTTTGACATTAGCCATCAAGGAAATACAGGTAATAATATTGCTAACATAATGCTTGCATTTATATACATAGGCCTAGGGCTGTGCGATATGGGAAAAAATGAATATCCATTTCACGATATACGATATATATCTCGATATATTTAAATCTCCTCTAAAGGACCCAATGAAATCTAACTTTTACTCTTTACTGTTTTCACTACAATCCCTGCAGATTAAATAACATTCTTGGTTAACTTTACAGGTGGTTTTCAACAACACATTTTACATTTTCATGTTAGTGATTAATCACAATTGAGTTGAAATAAGACTATATTTTTATTCAACAAAGGTGTGGCACAAACTGCAAAAACAATCTTGAAAATTGCAACAAAGGGGCAATACAATACAGAGCTGCTCAGAGCTCAAACCAATAAAGCGCAAACTCAACACTGAGAGACATTTAGCTTAAATAAGAAAAGTGCTCATTCATTAAATTATTTAAAAAAATAGATCTCCAAGCTATTAACCTGACTACTGAGAACCACTGGAACATTCACAATAGAGAGAGAGAGATTGAGGGAGAGAAGCGAGAGATCTGCAAAACATAATTTTTCTCTTTGCACACTTTTGAACTGAGTGTTTTCTGGCTCTGCCTCTCAGATGTGTGTAATTCTGGTATTGCCTTCTCTGTAAAATGTCTGCGACCAGGCAACTCGTGTTTGGGATCGAGTGTGTTTTTAGTAATTTTTGGAAGCCTGGTTTTTCCAACTAATCGGGATCATGTCTTCGGCAATGCCGTTCGTGATTGCATCCGTTATAGCTCTCCATCTCTGACTCGTTTTCTCATATGGGGTGGCTTTGGAGAACGAGGCCGCTATGGTCATTTGTTTAGCTTGTGGGGGGGTTTTAGCTCGTGGGCAAGTAGTTCGGCGTTTAAGAGACTCTTCATACTGTACCGGGTGAGTTTTCAGGTGATGGAACATATTTGTAGTGCTGCTGCCTTTCGTGATGGCAGGGTTTTTTTTTTTTTTGCACACTTTACAAACTGGCATTTGCTGTTCCACGTCCTCCTCGCGATATCCAAAAAATGCCAGTTGACTGACCCCTTTTTAAGTTCTTTTAGGAAGTAATTTGTCACTGAAATTGACAGAGCTTACACGGTAGCCTACGCAACACCAGTGATTGCACGAACTGAGTCAGCGCTGTAAACCGGAACCAGGAAATCTTCCCGCCAGCAGTGTTGCCAGATACTGCTAACGTTTTCCAGCCCAAAATATGTTCAAAAACCGCCCAATCTGGCAACACAACGGAAACTAGAAAATCTTCCCGGAAGTTCCTTTCAGCACTGAGATGTCGCCCGGGATTGGTTGGTGAGTGCGTGACGTTATTGTTTTCTTTACCCTTAGGCAGCCTCTCACGTTACTGCCTGAGGGACAGGGAGAAAACCACCGGGAAATGTTTTAAACAAACACGAAACAAACGCAAGTCGGAAGATGACCATACAATACTCGATAGTTACGATATAATAATTTTATGTATCGCACACAGAATTTTCGCGATATATCGAGTATATTCGATATATCGCACAGCCCTACATAGGCCATTATTTTTTTCCAAATTAGGCCAGGTCAGTGAATATTATAAAGGCTGTTATTGGATAGGCCAGAGTAGCCTATAATTTATTTTCAGTAAATCTTTCTGTAAGTGTGGTTATCAGTTTTCAATATTAATATTTAGTAAATGCAAAATATATATTTATATAGGCATTCTGGAATATTCACTTTCGGTGTTTAGTGTCGCCTAGTTCAAAGTGTAGTGAGGAGCAACAGAATCTCTTTTACGGTCAAAACTAAATTTATGAAAAAAGGTGTGTGGGGGTGTGTGTGTATATATTTTGCAGACTGCCGGCGTCTGTTTTAAAAGACATAGGCTATAGCCCTTTGGTTTTTCTGTTATCTATACAATATAATGCTAAATGTCAAAAGGGACATAGCATGCTATTTGGGATTCTTTGTTTATAATTCCCAATGTATTTAAGACACAATATGCCAAAGGCAGTACATTTATCACTTATCTTTAAGTTTAAGGTCTGTATAAAGGACATATTTTTCGGGCACAGTTGCCTTGTGCCAAATGTCTTGGTAAAAGCATTGGAAATATATTCATGCCTTTTCATTAAGAGTTCTTGTTTTCTTCATAGTCTACTTGTATGTTGAATAACTAGATATGGTGGTGAGTGGGAGCTCTGTGCTTAGTAATACATTGCTCACATGCTCGTTCATTACAATCAATACTGATCAGCAAATGTGCCTGACCTCACGCCGTGCTGCGTTGCACCACCGCGATAAGTTGCTACTCAAAATTTTTTTCCAAGGTTGGCAGGTATGCTTTGGAAGCTGACTTGTTTGACCAGTGTGTATAGATGATAAACAATGGACAGTTTAAAGGTCATAGGCAATGGTTGGAGGTGAAACGTAGAATATCAACTTTATTGTCTAGAAGAACGACCCAAAAAGCGAATTCAATTTTCCTAGTGTCTAATTTGCACCCTAAAATTGAATAAAACTGTTAAAATGTACTGTTTTGCCCAATTTCCAAAGGTTTGTTTATATCTCACTTATGCGCACTTTCACCGCTAGGGGGCCATCGTCGTGACGTCATTTAAGCCGGTGTTTCTCAATCTATGGGCCATGGACCAGTACCAGTCCGTGAGAAGATTACGGTCAGTCCGCAAGCCTGCCGCTGCACTAGTAGTCAGTATTATAATTTCAAACTACTGGTCACTGTCAATCAGATTATGTAGAAGAGCGATTGGCTGGCTCTGCTCTCAGTGCTTTTGTCACTGTGTGCCACGTAGTGTAAGTCCCGCCCCCCCCATTCTAGAATGTTAAGCATTCCTGCCCGTGCGAGGTTGCACACTTGCACTTATTCATTCATTCTGTCCCAAGTCCAGTCATTCGCGCGCACACGCTTTGAGAGCAATATCGTGGCATGTTCAAAGCAAGCTACTCTTGACTCTTTCTTTGGAAAGCGCCCATCTGACAGTGCAGATACACAACATGAGCCAGAGGCAAAAAAAATTTCGCCCATTCACTCGCAATTACGACCCTTCATACATACAGTTCGGCTTTATTTCAAGTGATAGTTGTCCTCCGAAACCAATCTGTGTTATCTGCCAAACCATGCTAAGCAACGACGCTATGAAGCCATCCAAATTACGCTGGTATTTGGAAACGAAACGTTCGCATCTCAAGGATAAATCAGAAGATTTTTTCAGAAGAAAACGTGATGAATTGGCCACCCAAACGAAAGTGTTGAAAAGTAATTTGACCGAGAATGAAAAGCTAACAAAGGCATCATACATGATTTCACACCACATTTCCAAATGTCAGGCACCCTTCACAATTGGGGAGAAGCTAATTATGCCTTTGATTCTTACTGCTTGTAATGAGGTGTTGGGTTCGGCTGCTGCAGCCAAAGTAAAAGAGATTCCTCTATCAAATGACAGTCTGTCGTCGAATTGACGATATGGCGGCAGACATCGAAATGGAAATTTTAGAAAGGGCGAAGTCATCTGACTGGTTTGCCATTCAATTGGATGAGACTACGGATCTCTCTAACTTGGCTATGCTTCTGGTCTACATCAGATATGTTCATGAGGATTTTTTGTTTTGTAAGGTGCTTCCAGGGACCACAACCACTGGAGAAATATTCCGTATGCTTGATGGGTACATCTCTGGGCATGGGTTGATATGCAGGCGTTGCGTCGGTGTCTGCACAGATGGGGCAGTGGCTATAACCGGCAGGCACAACGGAGTTGTTGCTCGGGTAAAAGCCGTTTCACCATCAGTGCAGGCAACGCACTGTGTTATTCATCGAGAGGTACTTGGCTCTAAACGCCTGTCCACAGAGCTTCATGAAGTTTTAAATCAAGTGGTCAAAATAGTGAACTTCATTAAGGCCAATCTGACAAATTCCCGTCTATTTACAGCTCTGTGTGATGAGATGGATGCAGATTATGTTCATCTGCTCTTGCACTCTGAGGTTCGTTGGCTGTCATGGGGTAAAGTGGTGAACAGAGTGTACGAGTTGAGGCATTCGTGACAAACAGTCCAATCTTACCGATCACCTGTGAGATCAGTCTTGGCTTATAAAGGTAGCTTATCTTTCTGACATCCTGAACCATTTCAATATGCTAAACCTGTCGATCCAAGGCTAAGCGTGTGACATTTTTCAAGCCAATGATAAAATCATGGCTTTCAAAAAGAAGCTCTCAGTCTGGACCAAGTGAGTTAATAGAGGTGTGTTTGACATGTTCGGCTGTCTGTCGTCTCTGGCTGATGAAGGTGTGGATTTGGGGCAGGTGCCGGCAGTGATCGTGCAACACCTTACCGAAACACTGCGTCATTTTGATTCATACTTCCCCTCAAAATCCCATCTCACGGAAAAGCAATGGGTGAGAGATCTGTTCACCAACCCAGAAATGAGCGCTCTGCCACCTGTGGTGCAGGATAAACTTCTGGAGCTTTCGTGCGATGCTGGTCTGCAGTCGAGATTTGGTTGACTTTCTCTGTCTGAATTCTGGCTGTCGTGCTGCAATGAATATCCCCAGCTGAGTGAGATGGCAGTGAAAACACTGATGCCTTTCCATTCAACATACCTCTGCAAGACCGCATTTTCACATTTGACAGCCACAAAGACAAAATACCGAAACAGGCTCAACTCAGAAAACATGTTCCGAGTGGCCTTGTTACCCTGTCTTCTTCGTTTCGACCTGTTAGTGGCGAGAAAGCAGGCACATCCTTCGCATTAGAATGCTGACTTTTCTTTTACCAAATCTCTGTGGGTGACTAGGCCCGTCATTTGAGGTTAAAAGTCAGCATGTAGCCTACGTTCAGTTCTCCCTTCTTCATACTGGGACTGTGTAATCAGTCAGTATTAGGGCTACAGTGGGTCTTTAGGTTTCTCGGTTTGAGGTCCCATGTTTCTGGTAGACCTTTTTATAAGTATGTGTGTGTGTTATTGAGGCACTGTTTGGCAGTGCTTCAAGTTCAAAGGTGTAGTTTAAAAAAAAAATCTAAAACACAAAAGTAAAAAAAAAAATCTTGGTTTAATGGTTCTTACGCAAATGGTAATATGTTATTGATGATGATTAATAATAATAATAATAAGTCAAATTATTGGGCCTACATATAGGGCTGCTCGATATTGGAAAAAATCAATATCACGATTTTTTCAGTAAATATCGATATCGCGATTTTTAAAACGATATTTATACACCTTTTTTTAAAGCCCTGATCATCAACACCTGAGGCACCGGGCCACATTTTTATAGTACAGGCCTCATAGGCTACCTGTCAACCCTTCCCGTTGTACCCTGAAACGCCTTTTACTTAAACTATTTACTGTGCAAGTGCGTACTTTGCATAGGTCCTATAGCCTGCACAAGGCTCACGTTCTCCTCACTCAACATTTCCGATCACAGAGGATGGAGCCAGTGCTGGTATTACCAGTGATTACTGCGTAACGTCCACACTGGCTCGTAGCCAGCCAAGGATAAAATCTCTCTCTCACACACACACACTACAACGTAAGCTTGTGTGTTGTTAAGACACCAACATTAAACACGCACAATATAGAGACAAGTCCTTAAGAATTAACATGCATGAAAATGGGCTTCTCTTCCTTCATCTTCCAAATGTGGACTCCGCTATCTTTTTGGCATGTCAGCATTGAAATACCATTTGCAGAGATATTTCACTCGCCATTAAGAAAAGTAAAAGCAACACATGATTAGGGCTACATGATTAGCAGGGGGACACCGTTTTAAGCGCACGGAATTTTAAAAACAATGTAATTACATCTGAGTCCGTCTACATCGCGCAATAAACCCGTCCTTAGCAGAACCTACTTCAAAGCATGATGCTAGCTGCAGATGCACAAGTCAAAATCAAATGAACCCAACATGCTGCGGCGGGCAACATTAATAACCAAATTGCCTTACCTTAAAACGCTGCCTTGACCACAGGACGACTCGCAATTATTCCACTTAAATCCACACGGTTTAACACATCTAACACAGCTAGCAAGCTGGATATGTGCTAATATTGTTGTGCTTGTTTTCTTCCGTAGATGCCATTTTTACATTACCCAGTCCCACATCCAAAAATATGACGTAAATATATGTTAATTGTATTATTATAACTATTAGCAAGCAAATCAAACAACATATCAAGAAATCAATATATCAAATCACCCGACACGTATGAAAAGAGAAGAACTGATTTTTTACTGTTGCGGAGATATCGCGGGAGTAGAATGGATGATGTATGCAAGGCTACGGTGTGCCTTAGGGGACAGAAGGGTTCGTTTTACCTTACTGTCACGTCAATGTTATTGTTGTTTTATTGCCATTGTAGAAATATTGTGCACGTCCCTTTCGACAAATGACAAAAAATAGTTTCATATCGATATTATGAATTTTGATATCGTTTGACACCAATATCGATATCGTGATAAAAATACGATATATTGCACAGCTCTACCTACATATCAGTATATTTATGTAATTTGGCAATAATCTCAAAGCTTCTGTTAATTTCCCTTGTTTAATAATAGTTTAGGCCTAAGCAGCAATAATAATGCTAGGCCTACTACTACTACTACTAATAATAATTATAATGGCATATCTTTGGACAGTTACTGGTCATTTGGCAATTTTCTACAATTCTGCCAATGCACTCCTGTTAGGTCTTATTTAGCCAAAATATTGTTATGCTGGTATAAGCCTGCTACTTGTAACAAGTACTACTAATAAAATAAATAATAATAAACTATCTATCTATCTGTCTGTCTGTCTGTCTATGGAGGCGCACACGATGTGTGTGTGTGTGTGGGGGGGGTTTCAGGGGGGCGCACAGAGGCGTAGGCCTATGCAGGGCCTTGCAGCACCAAGGCCTAATGTTACTGGGCCCCAGAGCAAAGAAGTTTGAGAAACCCTGATTTAAGTCAAACAGACCGGGAGCAGTTCTGTGTTTACCTGCGAACCGAGCACACATGTACGGACTTTGGTCATGAGAGGTTGTGTATTTTACACAATAGCGATTTTGAAGTAGGAACTCTCCAAATTGAATATCGAGAGGTGAAACCATACATGTATGAACCTATGGCCGTTGCAAAGCAATCGGTGAATGTGGCTCACTGGTTTGACTGTGCGGCCTCAGAATCGGACAGTGACTCGGCCGACTCTGATCGCGGTGACCCCGGACCTCAACAAGACTTGCGCCCAAACGATTTATCCTGGTAATTATGATAAATTCCTACTTTCGTTGTAATACTAAATAAGAGCCCTTTTGAAGAATAATTAAACTGCTGTCCCTAGTGGATATAGGTAACGATTACTTGACAGTGCTCCGGTAGGCCACGTTAGCCTGCCGTCCACGGCATTATACTACTTATAGCTTACTCTAAGCGAGGAAATATCCCTTTGTCTCATTTCCACAATGATTGTACAGGATCCCTCAGGATTCTTGACTTGTCAATTGTAAGCAAAAGTAAAAATGTTTACCTCCCATCTTCTCCTTTTTGCTTGAGCGTTGCTGGTCCATTTCTTCTTTGATTGCTTGATTTTGTTTCACACGCACAATCCACTCTCTCCGCTTAGTCTCCTGTTCCGGACCCCCCCCCCCCCGGCTTCACACGCACAATCCACTCTCTCCACCTCGTCTCCTCTTTCAGAAAAAGCCAACCCACTCGCTCCGCCTCTTCTCCTTTTTCGGAAAAAGCCAATCCTCTCGCTCTGCATCTTTTCCTCTTCCGGCAAAAGCCAATCCACTCTCTCTGCCTCTTCTCCTTTCTCGGAAAAAGGTAAAAGCTTCTTCCTGAACTGGTCCTGTTGTTACAGTTCACTGCACAACAATAAGGCATAGTTTTTCTTTGGAAATTCCTGAACGCACGCCTGCACTCAAGCTGAACGGCAATGTAAGTAAACGGAAGTGGACTCAACTCAAGTGGTTTGTTTGGCTTAAATGATGTCACGCGCCAAGTAGGTTTGGGCGGTATTACGGTAAGAAGGTATCCCGAGGTATCCAAAAGTACCAACGGTATCGGTCTCATTACCGTCATTTAAAAAAAATATATAATATCTAAATAAATATGGAGTACATGAGGTCATAATATAAAATAATAAATTGAAGATTGTCCCGAATAACTGTGTGATCGTATTTTCACTAATTCTATCAATTTCCTAAAGAAGTTCTCATCGCGTGCAGGGTTGTTTATGTCGTTACCATGGCAACCCTGCGTGACATTTTGGAGTCTGACAGATGAAGGAAGAGTTGCGTGATGCTTTGAAATATCTCTTAATGCTAGTGTTGCCACACGTCCAGGTTTTTCCGGGATTGTCCCGGTTTTTTGTGGAAAATGTCCAGGAAAATGGAATAACCTTCCCGGGACACGTTTTGTCCCGGTTTTTTACTTCCTCACATTATCCCCATTGAAATAAACACAAATCATTAATGTTTCTCGCAGCCACTTAACATATTAATAGTTTTCACGTAAGCAGGCATATTGTAGGCAGCTACTTGTGTGGCCTCACCGAATGTTTGCGCACGCAGCCAGTCGCCGTTGCTAGGTGATCGTGGTCAATACAACGGCGGCCGCGCGAAATCAAAGATACTGGAATACCGTAATACCAAACAATAGGTGAGAGTTCCCTTGGTCGGTGCGCGAGTAGGCTGGCTGTCTACTTCCTATGTTCTGATTCTGATAAAGGCTGGTTCTAAAGCCTGGGCCAATTTCATCAATAAATGAATCATTAAATAAATCATTAAATATATCAAAAAAGAATGCCTGAACACTGGCGTGAGAAATGAATAAATCAGTTGTCCCAATAACATAGCACCTCTCTCTTGTGATTATAACAAAGGATTAGGGCTATTTGGTATGATACGGTAGTCTAACTTTTAAAGTTCAGTTCTCCAGAGAAAAGGCTAAAACAACAACGAAGCAGACTGAGAGAAATTATATTGATTATATTTGTATTATTTTGATTTGGAAACGGAATGGGAGGAGAGACTCTTCAGAGGGCTGTTAGCCTACTATTAAATATTTGTTTAAAAAAAAATTGGCGTCCAAATAAGATCATTCCTATATGAACTTATTTTTTGTAATAATATTTGTGGTAGTGCCCATTTAAGGGTTAAGAAGACAAAATGAATTTTAACTAAACGCCTAACTGCACCAGTTGAACTGTTTTATTTTTAAACGTGAACATTCACATAAGGCATAAGGCATCGTGTGCGTGTCCGCAGCCCTCAACCCCCGCGCTCGTACGTGCGCGCAGGCGCGGCCGCCGACCGATGTGTCCCGGTTTTTTACAACTCAGATGTGGCAACCCTACTTAATGCACAAAATTCGCTTTGCTGCTTAATCCATACCACAGTGCACACAGTTCGCTATGCTGCTTTTAAATAGTACATTTGAGGCATAGGCGCACGTTACACAGTAGGCCGAAACAAAATATTATTTTTTTCTCGGTAATACCGTATACCCCGGGAAAACACAGAGACGGTTTAAAGGTATCAAAATTTGGATACCGCCCAACCCTAGCGCCAAGTGGTCATGAAAATAGCCGAACGGAAATTCGCTGCGATCCGCGCTAACTTATTTTAATTATTACTTATTGACAATACTTCTTGGGACTAGAAGAAAATTACAGAGGTTTTTTTTAACATATAAAGTTTCAAATGTGCATAAAATTAAAACCATTGCCTGTGAGCTTTAATGGACTAAAGCACTGCTGCAGGGTCCTCCAGAAAATCTGAAGTAGTCAGCTAAAAAATGTAGTAGGTGGCTCTGCAATTTGCAGCGACAAAGGTGCGCTAACGCTAGGGGGTTCTGGGGGGCAGCCCCCCCAGAAAAATTTGAAATTTACATGCCTTCTGGTACATTCTCATGTAATAAATTACTAGCCATTTCCCTGTCAAATACTTGCAAAATATGTATGAAATTTCCCTCCAGATGTACGTGTGCTCGGTTTTCTCACTTACCCTCTGTAGTATGCTGCCTGGCTCTGTAACATAACTACCTACGCTATGGTGTGGTCCAGTTCAGCCAGTCAGAGCATGAGAATCGATCAACAAATGTGTCGTCGTTTCCGGTCGTGCTAGACTCGAATCCAAGACAATTTCATTGTGAAATAATTGGCTTTGCGGCAAATTATGGGCAGCAGAGATGAGAGAAATCGCTTGAACATCGAAAGGCAAGGTTTTTTTTTGTTGTTGTTCTGGGATTGAGTAGCTGGCACAGACCATCTGTGTAGGCGGAGAAGATTGCTGGTTGCTGGTGCTTGTGGACATCTCTGCTGCTGCATTGTTTTGAAGATGAAGCAAAGACTAAATCCTACTGGAGCCACAATAAATCTTGAATGTCACTGCTCACATTTTTATTAGCTCAGTGAATGCACAGGTTGTTCAGGGTGGATTTTTCTTCTCAGATGACAATTCAGATTTCAGATAATTCAAGGTCTTTTTCCATTATAAGGTTGAATAGAGATCTTGCAGTCACGTGACCGGAAAGTACACAGCCACCATCTTGTCAGTAAAAAACACAGCTGAATACTGCTGCACTCATGTACAGAATGGATCAATTTCAACCGACGGACTACACGGCTCATTTTTCTAATGAACAGATAACTAGATATATGTCTAAAATAAACGATCTACAGATTAGTGACCCTTATGGCTTTCCGGACGTAGTTTTCACGACCGTGTCAGTGGATTTTGAACTGCCAGCGGAGTACCCGGACGTGTATAATTACCTCATTAACTTTCCCTCGCTGTTCAGTGGTGAAACACTGCGTGCTTATAAATCTCTGGACAGTTATCTTTACAGAAATTCAGGATTTGTCAGCGACTCAGATGTGGCATCTTGTAAACAAGAAAATAACAATCCTCATTGGATGGGTAAGTCACTTAAGTATTGAGTATAGCACTGACCAGCCGATTATAGAATAAGGTAATTCCAGCTGTAATTCCAAATCGTCCGTCTTGTTTGCCATGGATCTGGCGTTGGAGAGCTAGAGGCTTGGCAGTGGAGGTTTGAGTGGCTGTTTTCTGAGCTTAGTCAACAGGCCGGCTCTGCAGCCTCGCTTTTGCTTCTGCTCCCGGTGCTGCCTCCTTCGCTTTGCTTCCAATAACAATCCACAGAGACCCCGCTGGTCTCGCTATCTCGTCCGGAATGTTGTGCATGCAATGGAAATCGCTACAAACCGTCATTTTCTGCTGGAAACCAATGTCCAGTAAGTCCATACGGTTGTAGTGGATATTGAAGTCCGGTACAGATGAACAACACGCAAAAATACATACAAAAAACATAAACGTGCACAGGTAGGGAGAGCTTGTAGCCGCAGCCATTGTAGTAGAATTGTATATAGTAGGGTTTTCCAGAAGAAAAGGTAGAAGTAGAACCAGAAGTAGAAGGCGTAAATATGGCGTTTGACCGACAAGATGGCATCTGTCACAGTCTGGATCGGCTGTGACGTCACATGCAAGTGCTCCATAGGCTACGTTCACATTACAAGCCTTGTTTTTCAATTCTGATTTTTGCTCAGGTCGTATTTGCCTATCTTGATGGCTCACGTTTCATAATTGAAAATGATCTGTATCTAACTGTAATGTGAACACATCTGGAGTCTGAAACAGCACGCGTGTGCACTAGGGTTGGGCGGTATCCAAATTTTGATACCTTTAAACTGTCTCTGTGTTTTCCCGGGGTATACGGTATTACCGAGAAAAAAATATTTTGTTTTGGCCTACTGTGTAACGTGCGCCTATGCCTCAAATGTACTATTTAAAAGCAGCATAGCGAATTGTGTGCATTGTGGTATGGATTAAGCAGCAAAGCGAATTTTGTGCATTGATGAATGGATTAAGAGATATTTCAAAGCATCACGCAACTCTTCCTTCATCTTGAAAATAGCATTCAACTGTCGTTTACACATGTCTGCGTTGAAACGCCATTTGCAGCACTATTTCACCTACTCCATCAAAAAAAAGTACACGATGAGCAGGATCATACCCTTTCAAGCATGGGAAATAAAAAAAAGAAAAAGAATCAACCAACACCCAAGTCCGTTTAGACTGCGCGATAAACCATATTCTTCAGCGCAAATGAGGCGAACCTAATTCAAATGCGCGATAGCTGCACAAGGCAAAATCATATGGGCCCACGTCATGCCATGGCGGGGAAATTAATAATCAAATGGCCTTACCTTGCTTAAAACGTTGTCTTGATCACATAACTCCTTACAATTATTCCACTTAAATCCATACGGTTTAACACACCCAACAAAGATAGCAAGCGCATTGCTAATTCCCACCAGAAACCTAACAGTTTACGCTACGATGTTTTCTTCCGTTTCTTCAGTAGATGACATTTCAAACGTTTATTACCCACATCCCAAATGTCATACGTTATATTATTTTACCTTGTTGTTACTCATGTAACCTACTCAAAACACAGCTCATTGGAGAGATCTCGTGGAAGTGGAGTACCCCAGGCTATGGTGTGCCTTAGGGGACATATTAAATTTTTCGTTTGGTTTGAAACCAAAATACTGCCACACTGCCGATGTTGTATTTTTATTTTTTTTTTGCCATTAACTCGTTATCTTGACTTGACTTGCCATCTTTCAACCACAGTCTAAGTCTTTTTTTTTTTTTTTTTTTTTTTTTTTTTTAAAGATAGGACAGTATAGAGAGACAGGAAATGAGCGGGGGAGAGAGAGACGGGATCGGGAAATAACTTCGGGTCGGACTCGAACCCGGGTCCCCGGATTTATGGTACGGTGCCTTAGCCATCTGAGCCATGACACCCCCGGTCTCAGTCTCTTGCGAAGCTTTCTGTCAGACTCCAAATGTCACGCAGGGTTGCCATGGTAACGACATAAACAACCCTGCACGTGATGAGAACTTCTTTAGGAAATTGATAGAATTAGTGAAAATACGATCACAGTTATTCGGGATGATCTTCAATTTATTATTTTATATTATGACCTCATGTACTCCATATTTATTTAGATATTATATATTTTTTTTAAAATGACGGTAATGAGACCGATACCGTTGGTACTTTTGGATACCTCGGGATACCTTCTTACCGTAATACCGCCCAACCCTAGCGTGCACATTGATACATTTTTGCACAAGTCATCTGCATCATCAACAACAGAAAACATATTTTTGAGACGACTCCTAGCATTAAAACGAACAATATGGACGCATTAGTAGCTAATGTATGCATCACATTTTGCTCTGGAGGACTGCACACAGTTCAGGAAGGTAGCGCATGCATATAAGCAAAAAGCCGTATGAATTTGGACCTGACCGTTCTCGTTCGTGTCACATGGCCACAAATCAGATACTTCTCCAATCTGAAACCACATATGAAAGTGACTCAAATCTAATTTGTAAAGCTTGGATTTGTGTCCACGCAGCCCTGAAAACATCACATCTGTGTCACATGAAAGCAAAAATCAGAGTTGAGTCACTTCAGGCCTGGTAGTGTGAATATCGTCATGGAATAAATGTTATTCTAAAAAAAAAAACATTGTACTTTCACAAATAAATTTTGCTTTGATTATGAATATTTCTTCTGTTCAGCCAACTCGCTGTCTTGATTTTCAGCACAGCTGCTGTGGATATAAAACATCTCCATACACATTCCACGTTTTTGTGATGTGAAAAATGAGAAGCAAGATCAGTCAGATCAGATCCTTTTACACCATTAATGTGAAATGGCAACTGACAAAACTCAATGGAAAAGCGAATAGAAATGTTTTAGGAAGGAAAAAGGGAAAAAAAGTCATCAGGTTGCACAAGTGTATCCCTTTCTAAACATGCATGTGACTGCTCAGAATTAACCAGTTACAGTCAAACTTGTTCATATAATGTAATAATAATCATACACCTGTCAGCCATGAAGTTATTCTGATTCTCCCCAATAGAGATCAGCTGCTTCTGGAGGATTTTCTTAACATCTTTTTAGTTTTAACAGACAGTTGAAGCTATGGTCTGCAAAGCGCTTACAAAGAATGTATGGGATCTCGTTATTCAACGGGATCACTCAGGACAGGGTTAAAAGAGAATTTCCAAAACATGAGATGGACTATGGAGCACCATGAAGGCCTTCAACAAGTGGAGGAAATGGGGCACCATCGTGACATTACCAAGGACAGGACGTCCAGCGCTCGAAACTAACGGTGTCCCGACGTCCCGGGGACCATAAAAAATGTCATCGGGACACAAAATTATCATATCTGGGACAATCCCGGGACAATGGAAAAAAAGTTCTACATGGGGGGAAATTGTGAGAGTGATGCAGTGCGCGTAGCAGTCACAATTGCAGGGCCTGAGCTGCACTCTGTGAATGAAGGATTTGCCTTGAAAGCCTGTGTCTCTCTGAGAGGGAGCAGCCCGTCCCTTGTGTGTGTGTGAGAGCAAGCAGCCCCTCCCCCACCCGCGCGCTGCGAAGAGAGACACAGAAAGGGCCGTAATTGCTCAGAGTGCACCCTCCAAACAACGGGGATTTACATGAAAACGGAAGGAGATATTCACAAAATTCTTTCACATTGAGTGCCACAAGGCTCTCCTGAACACGTTGATGTAATTTTTTTGTCTGTAGTGTAAAAATTGAGGTCACTAGAGCGAGTTAAAAACGAGTTTTTGCATGAGAAGCCTGAAAGTGAGGAGAGGACAGGCACTCAGTAGCCTGGGCCCGCCCATCCTAAGCGTGACGCAACACGAGGGCCTGTTGCGAGCTTAGTCTGGCCAGGCAAGCTATCTACAGCTCTTTCAAGCTCCCGAAAAATCGTGAGCCAATCAACTTTGAGCATCTCCAACGGCCCTGGGTAGAGGCGTGTTCAAGGCAGTGACGTAGTAGAACTGCGACCGGAAGCCATAGATTGTTTACAGAATCTATGCCAGAAGCGCTTCATTCACTAGAAACATTACGAACATGGAGCAAGTTCTCATTGAAAACGGAGCAAAGAGCAGCCCTGGAGGTATTTATTGAAAGGAAGGACGTTTTTGCCTTGCTCCTGACTAGGGATGGCGAAAACTAAAAAAAAATCTTGGCCGACCACCGAGCCTCGTTAGCCGGTTAAAGTCGGTTAACCTATGAGTTGAAAATTCTAGAATTGGAATTATTACAGGGATGCAAACGGCGCGCCTTTTGGCGGATGCCGCCCTCTGCACGGCTGAATTGCGCAGATCCGACCTTCCTTTCCCAAGGGGGAGCGTTGGAGCGTCCGACCACAACTTCTTCAAAGCAAATTCTGCATATAAGCAAATGCCGCCACAGTCCACGAAACACAGGAAGTACAAGCACGAGAAGAAAACAGCAAATCAGAAAGCCGCACACACTCACGCCGAAGCCGCGCAAAATTTAATGTACAGTTTAATGAACTGATTGCGCAGCTTCCGCACAAACGCGCGCAGCCCCCCGATCCACTGCCCTCCTCCCACACCCCCCACGCCTCATGGACTGCAACGGCACCCGCCTATTTAGTAATTTTAATACAGAATCCACCTTGAAATTACAATCAGACACTCCAACCCCCCCCCCCCCCCCCCCCCCCCAAAAAAATGGATCTGCGCGATTCAAAAAAAAAGTCGGCATCTGCGCCTTTAGTTTGTGTGGAGAGATATGATCTGCAATAACATGCATTGTTGGCTACAGACCGAAACATACTTTCAGAATGCACTGGCCAAGGCAGGACTAAACTCGATGTGCCTTCTAATAATAATTAAAAAAAAAAAAACAGAATAGTAATTTGTAAACTAAAAAGCCTGTGTCTACACTTTTCTTTCGCTGAGTGGCCGCTGGGCGGGACATGACTGAATGGGTGTTTGATTTGTCAGCTGTCTTTAACTGGGGCGGGAGGGCGGGACATGACTGAATGGGTGTTTCTGATTTGTCAGCTGTCGTCCTTACACCGTATGGCATGCCCCAAGCGTTTACAACACGGAATTCCAGGTTCTCTGCTCCAAAATTGGCAGCTTCAAAACGATTGATTTTTTTTTTTTTTTTAACCGACAACCAAAAAAAAAATTAACCGGTTGACGTTGATTCGGTCAACCATCGGTCAAACGGTCATCGGTTAACATCCCTACTCCCGACCGGCTTCGGTAAGAGTTTAATCTACCAGTTAGCCCCGTCGCGTCACATACGTCAGAGGAAAGAGTGATGTGATTGGTTTAAGCTTCGTCACAGCCTTTTCTGGCTTCGACCAGTAGCAAACTGAGGCATTTCAGGGAGGCGGGTCAACCACGCACTTTGGGAAATGGTTGGGCTTAATATCTTTGCCAGACCAAATGCTCGCAGAGCTTTGAAGTCACGTTAGCCAGACTAGGCACTCAGCCCCATAGACTGCCATTATAAACGTGGCTGCGCTGTGACTGCAAAGTCAGAAAAGTCACTGTAAATAATGTAAATGATTTCTATGACTAAAGGTTACAATAAAAAAACTTGCATTACATTGCTTTGTTTGCACTTATATGATATGACACTTTTATCCAAAGTGACTTTACAGTTCTTTTACAGTGTTACAGTCCCTGTAGCAATGTTGGGGTAGGTGCCTTGCTTAAGGGCATTTCATCCATTGATGGTATGGCTGATGGCTTTCAAAACATCTCTGAATGGGGCAACAGGTATATTACATAAAAATGGATAACGGTAATGGTGAAAATGATAAGTTGGCCTTATATATGCCAACAGATATTCAAGGTATAAGTAGATGAAATGAACATAAAAGGGGTCTTATTTTCAACTAAAGTGTACTGCAGATGTAGGGAGTTGAAACATTTTCTGAATGAGCTAGTTGGCCCCTTTAAATAAATGGGTATCTATTCATGCAGTGAGATCGCCAAAGTTTAATAAACTGAAAATGCAATAACTGTAATTTTGAAGTAGATGATGTATAGGACATGTGTCACTTGTGTTTTGTGACTTATTGTAAAAATGATATAAAGGGTTCAAAATCGCATAGTTACAAATATAATAGTAACTTCATATGATAATATTAACCACTGGTTATTTCAGAGAGGAAAAAAATGGGGACACTATTGCTTCCATTCGGGACAATACAACACAGAATTCGGGACCACTGGGGGACACAAAGAAAAAAAGTTAATTTCGAGCCCTGAGGACGTCCCTCGAAAATTGATGAAGGGACAAGATGAAAGCTTATCAGGCAGGCAGATAAGAGACCGACAGCAACAGTAAAGAAGCTGCAGGAACATCTGGCAAGTTCTTTTTTTTGGGGGGGGGGCTTTTTCCACCTTTATTGGATAGGACAGTGTAGAGACAGGAAATGAGCGGGAGAGAGATGGGGAGGGATCGGAAATGACCTCAGGTCGGAATCAAACCCGGGTCCCCTGATTTATGGTATGGCGCCTTATCCACCTGAGCCACGACGCCCCACATCTGGCAAGTTCTGGTCATTCTCTGCATGGAAAAAATAATCCAAACCCAACTAAATTCTTCCAAAATATGTGGCAAAATGGGTTGTCGAATGTTTTTGCCATCATTCTGTACAGGGCTCGATATTAACGGTTGTCCGCTTGTCCGGGACAAGTGATACTTAATGT
This sequence comes from Neoarius graeffei, assembly GCF_027579695.1. Lineage (NCBI taxonomy): Eukaryota > Metazoa > Chordata > Actinopteri > Siluriformes > Ariidae > Neoarius > Neoarius graeffei. The sequence goes on along the minus strand of NC_083579.1, from coordinate 24,594,348 downwards.
CGGACAAGTTCATCGTCTCAGTTACTTGTCCGATCGGACAAGTGCCAAAATACGCCGATATTCAGGTTACATATCAAGTTTATCAGTTTATTCACATGATTTCCGAAGCATCTCACTCGACATATTGTTTTGATGAATTGCCGGATGTTTCTATTCGGAAAGAGCGATGTGCGTATGCGCAATATTCCACTTGCGAAACCGGCCAATACCGCTTCGTGTATTTGAGTTGGAAAGTAAACGGTCGTTTATGATTGGTTTTAATCGTGTCATACATGTGGATTTGTTGACATTTCTGTTGGCAGGATCATTATTCAACTGTATTTACGTTGAGTATGTGGTAATTTCCAAATCTTTGAATAATTGTTGATGGTGTTCATTATATAGCCGAGCGTGTGCTGGCGGGGAATGTGCGCCTGCATGCGTGTGGATTGACAGGGAGTGAGGTAGGAGTGGGGAAAGTTATCTATGAAATTCCAAGCTGTCAAATGGCTGATAATTAGGTTACTGGCTGTATTAATTAACTAATTAGTAATGGGAATTTAGGGATTTGAAACATAGGGCTCTATAATTTAGATATAATTATGGATTATTTGAATATCTCTTTTTTGACCATTAAATACCATACAGGAGCCACACTGAATAATTGGACAACAATTAATCAGTGAAGGATATATATTCAAAATTAATAATTTAAAAATGAAAATATATATTTTAATTTTCTGGTTTTCAATTTCTCATAAATTAATGATTGATGGAGTCCAATTGATGGAGCAGAACTCAAGGGTTGATAGATGAAGATGAATAGAAACTTTATTTGTATCCATTCATCTGCGAGTCAATAGAGGTGTGGAGGTTTTTATAACAAGATATATTATCTTGTCATTTGATACACTGAAATCTAGTTATAATAATCAGTCATTTACAGTATTAATCAGTCAATTTTGTTATCAGTTGTTTTTATTTGTAGTATTGTTATTTGTTTCTCTTGTCCAAACTAGTGATATCTCATCAAGTCATAAATTTTATGATAATGTTACTTTTTGTGATATTTGTTACTGAACTGCAGAGTACTGATCTGTGTGTGTGTGTATATATATATATATATATATATATATATATATATATATATATATATATATATATATAATGGTTAGTGTTTCTGGATCTCATAGTTATTTTGTTCTTAAAATTTTATGTTCATAATTTCTACTCTATTGGAATATATTGCTTCTGAACTTCAGCATAATAATTGGTGAATTATGGTATCAGTCAGTCTGTTTTACTATATTTTTGAACTTTTGCCTCAGTATATCAAGTATTGATTACTTTTTTTTAAAGATATTTTTTGGGCTTTTTTTTTTCACCTTTATTGGATAGGACAGTGTAGAGACAGGAAATGAGCGGGAGAGAGAGACGGGGAGGGATCAGGAAATGACCTCGGGTCGGAATCGAACCCGGGTCCCCGGATTTATGGTATGGCGCCTTATCCACCTGTGAATTCGGAAACAAATGCAATTAAGATTGTTGGGTTACAAATAGTTTGTGTTTTTTTTTTTTTCCTCGAATATTTCTTTGGACAAGTCAACTTCACACATCCGGACAAGTAAATTTCCTTTCAACTTGCCCGACAGGACAAGTGGTTTCAAAAGTTAATGTAGAGCCCTGCTGTAGTTCTAAAGGTATGTTTGCAAAAATAACAGTTGAACACCCAAAGTACACCATAGCTATGGCAACGCATGGTGGGTGGAAGCACCATGTGATATGGCTGCTTCTCTTCAGCCAGGCCTGGGGCTCTCGTCGAGATAAAGGGAATCATGGACAAACCAATTTAAACAGCTGAAGATGAGCAAAGATTTACCCTTTAAGTATGATGATAACCCAAGTCAAGATGTGCCAAGTCGGTAAACTCTTTCCCAGAAACACTGAGTACTGTATTATAAGCAATAGGTGCTTTAACACAGTATTAGTTAAGGGGTGTGCACACTTGCACAACCAGATAATTTTTTTTTTCCACTCCTTTTGAATTTTTGAAAAAGTGATAAAAGGTCTGACATGATTTTTATCTTGGTTTCATCATCCCTTTCAGTTAATTTTGCACCGGTATTTAATCTGCTGCTCTGTGTCTTAACCAGAATCTAGCCATTCTGTTTTCATGTGACCTTCGCTTCAGTCTTCTCTCAAACATAAATAATACGTTGATGGTCATGTGTGTTTTTACTGTTTCCTTTTTTCCAGAACGTCAGCTCTGTGGAGGGAGAAAGGCAGAAAGAGACGGAGACAGAGCTGTCATCAGGTGAAGCACAACATACAATGACTTTACTTAACAATTATTCGCCGTACATAAAGTGAATATTGGCGAGTAATATCCAAGATGAAGTCGAGGCCATTATTCACTGAGCCTGAGGCAGATAATTGTTTTAGTATAAATGCACAGGTGATTTGTTTAAAAAATTATTTCAAACTTCAAAATATAAATAAACGTAAACATAACAGTGCGGCACTTATCTATGCGAGTCCAGGGGCTTCAAAGTTTGGGAGAATAGCAGGGTACAAATAACTTACAGCAGGGTGCAAAATGGTAAAATGTCTGCCAGTGGCAGACATAATGCACGCAAAGCGTGCAGGGGGGGTTTCAAAGGGGGGTGCGGCCCCCTTTGGGCACGGAAAATTTTATGAAATGCACTGAGAAATGGTGGCCTCTGGTAACTTTTAACAGTGAAAATAAAGGGTAATCAATACCATTTGGAAACTTGAAATATGAAACCATACCTCAGTCGTTTTATCAAATTTCAGAAATATTTGCAAACAAACACGTAAGTAGTCCGATTGAAATCCACATATGGATGATATAATAATTTTAAGTCTGATGTTGTAGTGGACATCTGTTATGGACATAATTCACCATACACCATACCTTTTTCCTCTGATCTGATGTGCGTTCCGCACGACATGTTTAATGTGTTACCTGGTTAAAGGAATACGCCACCCCCAAGTGAAATTGAGTCAGTCCCTAGAGTTGGATGAGTGAGCCAAAGCGTTTTGTAGCCGACCCAGCCATTGTCCTGATCTGGAAACGTCCCGGTTAGCTTTAGCTTAGCGTAGTTGCTGTAATCCGGCGTGTCCAGATAGCATTGTCGTTGCAAAAGTGAATCAAATAACTCAAGATTTTTTATAATTATTTCTCATGACCTGTACATTCACATCGAGTACACATATCAATGCAAATTAACACGAAGGGATTTACTAGACCAATTTATATCTGGAACTATTTACGGCCACAGCACAGGCAAAGCACCGCTGCAGGCGCAAAGACACCACGCAGCACCTCAACTTCCGTCAATACACCAGTGTGACCAGGGAAACCAGGGTTTTCAGGTGCTGCATGGTGTCTTTGCGCCTGCAGCGGTGCTTTGCCTGTGCTGTGGCCGAAAATAGTTCCAGATATAAATTGGTCTAGTAAATCCCTTCGTGTTAATTTGCATTGATATGTGTACTCAATGTGAATGTACAGGTCATGAGAAATAATTATAAAAAATCTTGAGTTATTTGATTCACTTTTGCAACAACAATGCTATCTGGACATGCCGGATTACAGCGACTACGCTAAGCTAAAGCTAACCGGGACGTTTCCAGATCAGGACAATGGCTGGGTCGGCTACAAAACGCTTTGGCTCACTCATCCAACTCTAGGGACTGCAGGGACTGACTCAATTTCACTTGGGGGTGGCGTATTCCTTTAAGTATTAGTGACGCAGCCCCTTTAAGGATGGCAACTCGGTTTGTTTATCTGATGAGGAGCGCCATCTTGTTTTTCTTCGGGAACTCGGTTTGTTTATCTGATGGGGAGCGCCATCTTTTTTTTTCTTCTTTGAGTGTTTCAATAAACGACACGCCGTTGCGTTGTCAAAGTGAGAAATTGACGCCTCTTTTCTAATATTGCAATTTCCACAATGTGCACTTTGACTAAGCTAAGGTGACAAGTTTCTCCAGATTCTCTAATACTATTGAAGAATATGGTGAAATCTTGAATACAGATGAACTAATTTTATATATATATAGAGAGAGAGATGCAAGTACGAATTTTTCATGGGGCGGGATGGTTTGGAACAAGTCATCTAAAATTGGGATAACATTTACCCGGGACGGGTATTTGAGGCGGGTCGTCTAGCTTAAGCTTGATTAGCGTTGTTACGCACGCAGTTTGTTTTTTCGAGCAGCTGTCAAACGTAGAGTCAACTTTACGATCTGCAATTATAATGTCTTAAGCAAGGCTGAGAAACGGTGGACTAAGACGTATTTATTTTTCTATATCAACACAATGACAGAATAAATTTGCGTTCAAAACATACTTACCTTTCCCTCTAGACCTTTTTAGCCACGCATCCAGCATGGAGCCGCTTGCAACTCTCTTCGTCGCCATTTGTGAGTCACATGATGGTATGAACCATTCACAGTCCATGGAACACTAAGCCAATCAGAGTACGGCTTACATATGGCACAAGGGGCAGTAATGGCTGCACTCATGTCGAGGATATAAACAAAGGTGACGCGGCAACGGACATGCATGACATAGTGGATGTAATTTACGTTCACAACTTTTTTTTTTTTTTGCCGTCAAATATTTAATATTAAATTTTGTGACTCGACTGACAATAGCCGGCGGCATAACAAGCCACAGACGGCGATTTGCCGCCAGTGACCGGCTACTTTGGAGACCGCTGCGAGTCGCATAAAATACTTTTTGAAATAGGTAAATCACCTTACCTTTGAATATTTTTAGACCAAACTTTGTAGCATCTTTAGCGCTTTTTAGGAACAGCATTTTCTTAAATAATTTGTAATTCTTCCTCACTTAGGTGGGGTTTACATTAGACCGTATCAGCGGATCATCAGATTAACGTTTTTAAAAACGATTAGCGTGCACACAGCAACGCCAATACACGATTCGCGTGCACACAGCAACGCCAATACACGGATACGCTAATCACATGACTAATTAGACGGCACGTAAGTTGAAATGTGTAAATGTGTAAATTTCTCCTCAGCGGCTCGGCTCCGCAGGCATCCTGCGCTCCAAATCACTCCGCCCTGAACAGCGAGTGCCCTCTGGAGGGTGCGCACTCCCCGGCCCTGCGCAGCTCACAGAGCGCGCGAGTGAAGCGCACGAGCAGTGATTCGGGACTGAGCCGCTGTGTGTGAGATCCCAGTGCATATCGGGCATACGCAAGTCACTTACCACTTGCAGGTGGAAGGATGGCAAGCCTAAAGACAATCATAACTACACAATGGGCAGTATTTGCATCAGTATTTGCAGTATTTTCATACTTTTGTACTCTTTAATGAAAGGTGATACAAGGCGGAAGTCCGCACCGTTTTTCAGCAGTCGCGTCACATGACCAACGCCAGCGAATCAGGAAGGTGGATGTCACAGTGACGTTGTCCAATGACGACGCCAGCTAGAGCTCAGCACAGCGTATCCGCGTATCCTCAATGTTTACACAGCACCGGACCAGACACGAACTGGGTTGAATACGTGGGCCCTGGCGGATTCCCGTTTCCCGGCGTTTTAATGTGAACGGACAGTGCATCCGCGAAGAAAACGAGACAGATACGGTCTAATGTAAACTTGGCCTTACAGTGGCGAAGTGATTGGCTGCTAGTTTGCTCGAGAGTTCTAATTTTTCGACCAGTAGTGCACGTGATTTCCGATAATCACCCTCCATATTTATACTAAAGAGCGTTAGTGTTTGTAGATTTTCTGTTGTGCAGACTTTTGGCAAGTGCATTCGTTAAGATCTGGGTTTTCATGGTTACAAGGTGAACTACAAAAAAAACCACACTGGAAGATAGACTCAGTAAGTGAAATTATTATGGTGGCTAAGTTTACAAAAGTTAGAGGAAAGTTGATGCTTTGGAAGTGAGCATGCAGACAGAATGCAACATGTACTTATCTATCTGTTTCGATTTTGAATATACAATTTCATAAATCTTATGGGTTTTTGTCGTAAAAATGTGTTAGGAGTGACGCAAAGCATGCCATTGTGAGATTGATTTCCACAAGCTCTTTTGACTGACAGATTTTACTGTTGCACTGATATTGTTAAAGTATTAGGAAATGTGGTTTTGTAAGCCAAATCTCAGTTGCACCACATGACCCTTTTAGGCCATGCCAATTTATTTTCTTCCAAACATTACAAATATTTATCAGTGTTTTTAAAAAAAAAAAGTCTAAGTGAAATTTATTTTCCCTCTTGTTCATCACTGATTATTGAAACTTGTTTGTTGATCATTAATAGGTGCTGAGATTCCAAGACCTGATTTGTCCAAGCCAGACATGGAGGAAGATGAGCTGGATGGGCTTCCTGTTTTTGGAGCAGATGAAGACGAGAGTGACGTGGAGAGCAGCTCCACTCAAAAAGACAAGCCGACTGATGTTGGAGATGAAAATGACACCAGAAACAGTGTCTCACCGAGAGCTAATGAATCGGGTAAGTTGCTGTTTCAAATGTGGGTATAGATGGCACAGGTAACCTGATGTTTCTTTTATGTGATGCATCAAAGATGAAGGGTTCCTAGACAGGCCATAGGGCTGTTCCCCTATTATTGGCACCCTTGCTAAAGATTAGTAAAAAGGGTTAGAAAAAATCCACCTTTTGGTGAAGTTGCTTCATCTCACACTGAAAAAATGAAAAAAAAAAAAAAAATCCAATCTTTAATTGAAATAAACTTATTCAGAGAAAAACAAGAAATAATCTCATCTCATTATCTCTAGCCACTTTATCCTGTTCTACAGGGTCACAGGCAAGCTGGAGCCTATCCCAGCTGACTACGGGTGAAAGGCGGGGTACACCCTGGACAAGTCGCCAGGTCATCACAGGGCTGACACATAGACACAGACAACCATTCACACTCACATTCACACCTACGGTCAATTTAGAGTCACCAGTTAACCTAACCTGCATGTCTTTGGACTGTGGGGGAAACCGGAGCACCCGGAGGAAACCCACGCGGACACGGGGAGAACATGCAAACTCCGCACAGAAAGGCCCTCGCCGGCCACGGGGCTCGAACCCAGGACCTTCTTGCTGTGAGGCAACAGCGCTAACCACTACACCACCATGCCGCCCACAAGAAATAATTTTCAACAAAAAACACGTGCCACTATTATTACCCCCACATTTAATACTTTGCACAACCTCCTTTTGCCAGTAAAACAGCACTGAGTCTCTCCTATAACATTTTATCAGGTTGGAGATACAGAGCAGGGCATCTGAGCCCATTCCTCTTTACACAATCTCTCCAGATCATCCAGGGTCCTCGGCCCTCTCTTGTGCTCTCCCCTCTTCAGCTCAGCCCACAGGTTTTCACTGGGGTTCAGGTCAGGGGACTGAGATAGCCAGGGCAGAAGCTTGATTCTGTGCTCAGTGAACCATTTTTGTGTTGATTTGTACACATGCTTCAGATCATTGTCCTGCTGGAAGATCCAGTGACGACCCAGTTTTAGTTTCCTGGCAGAGGCAGACAGATTCTGATTTAAAATGTCCTGGTATTTCATGGAGTCCATAATGCCATGAACCCTAACAAAGTTTCCAGGGCCTTTGGAGAAAAAAATGACACCAAAACATAGGGCTGCACAATTAATCGAATTTAATCGAAAATCGCGATTTTGGCTGCCACGATTAAATTAAATGAAAATCGCGATTTAGTTCCATTTAAAATGCGAGCTCTGCTGTATATCTGATCAAGCACTTTTTGACCAATACTCCGCCAAACCATTAGGGGGCGAACCGACGCATGTAAGGTTTCATTACTCCGCCTAAATAAGCAAGCAAGCCAAGTGCAGTGTTGCCAGATTTGGCGGTTTTAAGTGCATTTTGACGGGTTTTGAACATATTTTAGGCTGGAAAACGTCAGCAGCATCTGACAACACTGGCCAAGTGCGCAGAGCTTCAGTGCAGCGGTATCTTCTTCAAGGGGTGATAGCGTGAGAGTAGGTAACAGACTGAGGTGAGAGAGAAAAGCTAACTATGTCGGAACAACAGACTATTTAGCACTGGAGGCAATGCTGTGACCTGCCTTCGCTCATGTTTAAAGCCAGAGCATGTTGATAGGCTGGTCTTTCTAGCTAAAAACTTGTAGGCCTCAGTATAATGCTATGTAATTGTTGCAATTGAGTTTTCAGTTTCTTCATCCTTTGGTAATTTCTTGGAAAAATTTCATTTATTTGTCATTTGGAAATCAGAATTTCTCTTTTAAATTTCATTCTGCACTGAAAGCTGTTCATATTGTTTGTTTGAATATATTGAAATAAAATTTAAGTGATTTCCCTAACATCAAGAATAATCGTGATTTAATAATCGCGATTACAATTTTGATCAAGATAATCGTGATTATCATTTTTTCCATAATCGTGCAGCCCTACCAAAACATCATGGAACTTCCACCATATTTAACAGTTGAGATTGGGTTCTGTTCATTATTAGCTCACTGGCCATAGGGCGATGAGCTATTGCCGTCACGCGGTGTCCGTCCGTCCACAATTCACAAAAATCGCTACGCCTCCCTGAGTTTTCAATGGATTTTGATCCTGAATGCTTTGTTTGGACGATCTAATCGGTGTGCACAAAACTTCCTCTCTGGTTTTGTGATTTCTCGTTAATGAACTTCGAGGAAAATTGCTATTCCTCCATCAGTTTTCAATGGATTTTGATTGATTTATTTGGAAGATCTAATTGTTCTTATGAAGAGCAACTTGGCTCATTATAAACGAGTCGGATTTCTCATGGTACGGGCGTGTGAGCTACTGCATCGCTGATGCTCTGGTAGTCATCGTTCTTTTTATGCCAAACCCTCTTTGAGTGCTTATTGTCAAAAAGCGCCCAGTATTTCCCCTATAGAGGCTTTGCACCATCACCTAACCCCATAGCAACGGTAACTACACCACCGTGACAGGGGGCACGCTTGTAGCGCTTCATTCAGCCAAATTAGTTGTTATTGATCAGTATGGGAAGGTTTTGCTGCGTTTTTGGATGTGCAAATCGTTTTGAACAAAATGAAGACGACGGACTTTTTTATTTGCCAAAATCAATTCATCATCCGGGGGGGGAACTAGAGATTTCTAAACATAGAAGGGGAAAAAATGAGGGGGGGAATTTGTCAGGACTCAGTGTTGAACGGAGATGTAAAAAAAAACCTGATGGTATTCTCACTTCTTTTCCACAGAGGGAAGAATTCCAAAAAAAAAAATTAATTTCACAACTGTAGCAAGATGCTTGGCATAGCCTCACCTTCAAAAAAAGAAAAAAAAATCAAAGTCCCTCTCATGCCAGAATCTGGTCTTCCCAGGCAATCTCCTGTCCTAGTACTAACTAGGGCTGTGCGATGTCCCCTTAATTGGCATCGACGATGTTTACAGTGCAAACATCGTGATGGACGATCATATCGTGGGCGGGGGGGGGGATTTTAATACCACGTTATTAAATATATTATTATTATTATTATTATTATTATTATTATTATTAAAAGTATTAGATACTCATCCGAGGCTTTGGCACGTAAAGAAAAAAAAGCGCTAGGTGATGTGGAATATTTGGCCTTGATAACGGATATGTGGTCCAGCTGCAACATGATGCTCTATATGTCAGCTACCGTACATTATGTGGACCGAGAGTGGGCAATGCAGTCCAAATGCCTGCAGACGAGTTTCATGCCAGAGACACATTCAGCGGACAATTTAGAAGACGCATTGCGCGAGACACTTGCCGAATGGAAAATAGAGGAGAAAAAGATCGCCTGCATAACAACGGGGCGAATATTGTCACAGCCATCAGGCAATTGAAATGGCCGTGGTTAAGTTGTTTTGGGCACAATTTGAACCTGGCCATAACCAACTCGCTTGCGCAACAGAGGGCCAGTACAGACCGAGCGTTTGGAGTTTGCCGAGCAGTCAACACTGCGTTTGCGCACAGCTGGCTTCGGAGAAATGAGCTGCGCAAAGCGCAGGTGGAAATGAACCTCCCTGAGCACTCACTGATCACGGCAAGATATTAATCTGCTCTAACAATGAAAGACTAGTATTCAAACTATGAGAAGAAACTACACTTAAGCTATTACTCATTGTTTATTTACACCATATCAATTGAAGATGCGTTTCGGCCTTTAGTGCGCACTTGAACGCGCTAATTTTTCCAATTTATTAGGGTTTGAATTATTGCACCAGCTTTTAAAATCATGATTTAATATTGTTTTTTTTTTTACTGTCTTTACACTTGTCAGAATCACCTTCATTCTTCCCTTTGGTTTGACATTATGGCTTAGAGTGGACCATTTTGTGTCTGAAAGTAGGCCTATTTACCAGATTAAAGTTATTTGACTTCTGCCGAAGTCTGCGCTTCACTGCCGTTTGATAAGGTGCAATATTTCCCGACTGAAGTCGTTAATAGTGGCTATTTGTTTGAACAACATGACAAATTTTACATTAAAAGTACAGTGTAGGCTAAAAAATGAAGTCAAAATTTATTATTAGTAGCATACTGTATTTGTGTAACCACATATGTTCACTAGCACGTCCCTGCACCATAGCCTACGTGAACAAGCGGTAATAGGATATTACTTTATAATGATTTATATAATTATGTATTTATAATATGTTATATATTTATATATTAAACAAAACTAACTAATTAAACTAACAAAAAACTAACTTTTTAGGTTAAATAGGCCCAGATGATACCGTATATGCATGTTTATGACAGGAGGGGGCGTGGTATCACGATGGTGGCTCTCCATCGTGATGGATGACCACCATCGTCGATGGACGATGGCATCGTCTATCGGCACAGCCCTAGTACTAACCGGCTCTTTGAGACGTATGGGTGCAGATCTCTGTTTCGATAGCCCTCGGCCTCTCGCTTTTATACAGCTTGGGTTACAGTGGGGGGCTAGTCCTCTGGTAACTGCAAGAGGTTGACTTCCCCACTCGTATCTGTATTCCAGCAAGCCTTGCCAGACAATAGTAGGTACCATTTTTATGATAGTCTTTGGTATGACCTGACCATGAGTAAAACTCATGATCTCCTGGTCAAGCGGCGGACACGCTAACCACTAGGCCAACTTGTGACCTCACGTTCACCAAGACTTAAAAAGTCCCTTTACATTTGGGGATCCTTCGGAGTGGGTTTTGCACGCACTTGGGAGCCAGTCATTATGGGAAACACCTGATGCTGATTTGAGTGCAATCAGCACGCATAAATAAGGACACAGAGGCCTTGTGACATATTATCACTGTCACGTTTGTTTGTAGCCATGTTTATGACTGCTTTCGGTTTCATTTTTGTAAATATCACGCTAGGTAATAAACACACTTCCTGCATTTAGACCTGTCTACCACTACATACCTGACACAATACTTCACAAAGTCTCTGTGAAAAGTGTCCTTATTTGCACCTGCTGATTGCGCTCTGATCAGCATCAGTAAACTCGGCATCAGTTAAAAAAAAAAACACCTGTAAACTTGGGGGAAACACTGGCTCCATTTTTGTTACATCGGACCATAGAATGTGGTTCCAGTCAAAGTTGTAGTAGCGTTTCGCACACTTCAGGTGCTTAAAGGGGAACAGAAGGCAAATATTTTATCATAAATTCTATTTCTCATTTTATAAAATATAGGAATGCATTTCTGACAGCTATTTTGTCACCTCTATAGCAAGTTATGAGTGTTTTGAAATATGCTCTGTAATCTATCAGTCCATATGTCAAAGCGATGGCCGTAAACGAGATGCGTTGAGACCTGTGCGAGACATCGTAGGACGGAAGTAAAACGTACAGCGGAAATCAAAGTGACCAACATCTGCCAACATTGTCAAAAGACGCGCGCACGCCCTCCTACGAATGCTGACGTAATCAAGCCGGAAGTTTTCCCTGTGTCCGAAATCGCTCCCTACTCACTGTATAGGGCACTATATAGTGGGGCCATCATTTTGTAGTGATGTCCGAAACCTTAGTGAGGATTATGTGGGAAATGCGCTCAGTGTAATATGTATTTATCACAAAAATACATGCATGTATTTATTATTTTGAAAACCCACCAGCTGCCTGATCTGGCACATTTTAATTGTGCAACAGTAATGACGTAAATACCAGCGCGACAGACTAGTCCTTATCCTGTCGTCTTTCCATATCTTCTCTACTTCACGTTGGTTTGAAGTCGTATGGAATAATCTCCATGTCACGTACGCAAGGGAAGCGGGTGCATGTGCAGAAGTATACAGTTTAATAAAGTGCAGAATATATATACAGCGAGACAATATATACACAGGCAAACAATCCAAAACGGCAGGCTAGATCAAAAACAAGAATACAGGCAAAAGGGTCGGTCGAGGCACAAACATTCAAAGGCTAAATGAGGACAAGAACGAGAAACAGGCATGAGGATCGTGAAACAGGAAATCAAGACAACGGGTAGAAAGGCTCAGTAATGCGTACATGCGTATCGTAATACTTCGCGATGCAAGTGCATCAGCACAGTCCTTAAATAGGCAAACACACAGTTCCTTAATTGAGCTCAGGCAGGGCTCTACACTTTTTTTTTTTTTTTTTTTTTTTCTTTCTTTCAGGAGCACATGTGCTCCTAAGTTAAAATTTTAGGAGCACAGGGAAAAAAATGGGGGCACGAGCAGGTTTTCATTTTAAAGGTTTATTGCAGCGCAAACCTTAGACACACCAACACAACGGAAAATTCAATTGAGAATGAATGAATGAACGAATGAATGAAGGAACAAACAAATGAATAACGAATAACTGAATGAATGAACAAACAGTAGCTAAACAGAGAGCAGAGCTCAGCAGAGCTAACAACATCATCAAGGACAGCTCCCACCCTGGCTCTGAGTTCTTTGACTTGCTGCCCTCAGACAGGCGTTACAGGTGCATCAAAGCAAGGACCAACAGACTCAAAAACAGTTTTTTCCCACAGGCCATAACCACCTTGAACAATTAGCCTTTTTCACATTACGTCACTTGCAGGGTAACTCCTATCCGTTTTCAGCCTTTTGAATGGAAGAAGAGGTATACGGCGGCAACATATGTTAACAAAACTGTGCCATTCACAGATAAGATTGATGATAATATTGCGCATTGTTGTTTATCATTACGTATTGTTAGCGACCATTCCAGTCACCGATCTGCCTTGTTTTGGAAAGGAAGTTTACTGACTTCCTATGGTTGATACTTGTTAGCCAGCAGATTAGCATGCCGCCTCTTCTTCCATTCAAAAGGCTGAAAACGGATGTGAGGTTCTTCTGCAAGTGACGTAATGTGAAAAAGGCTAATTGCATGCACTGACTGATGCCACTTCTGGCAGGTGAAACAATGCACCAACAAAGACCTAAAAGGACAATATTCTCACACTTACCTGATACAGTGCAATACTTATTACAGTGCAACCTCACAGAGCAACTTTTTAGTTTTTATAGCTTTTGTATATTTTATATTTATATTTCTACACTTTTACATCCATACCCAATACAGTGCAATATCCTGAGTTTTGTAGCTGAACTGAGTTTCTATAACTAATGTGCAATTAACATCTGCAGCTCAACATGCCCAGTTGTGTATATATATTCTTTGTTTTTCTGCTGTGTTGTGACATGCACCATTTGTATATACTGTATATTATTTGTTTTTCTACTGTGTTGTATGTTCCCATCTAAATGTTTGCACTGGGGTGTGTGCTTTCCATCTCATTATATAATTTTCCTGCACCTTCTCCCGTCATTCTAGCTTTCTTCACTACACTTTCTTCCTCGTCCGTTCTTTTATTCTTGTTTCCACCATCATTGCTTTTAAAAAACGCCGTTATTTTCTGCATAGCGAATATATTTCTCAGCTCGGTCCGAACCAGCTCTCTTATCTCTCAGTTGAATGATCTGATGAATCCCTAAAAAGCACTTTTCCCACCTAATGCCACACCCACAACATACAACTGTGGGAAAGAGGGGCAATCACAGAAAGATGAGTAGAAAACGGGAAATGTTACGGGGGATATTTATTGTGATAGTAGGCTATTGTAGCGTCAGCACAAAAGCACCAGACTCAACTTTAACTGAAAGTGTTATTCAGTAGCCTAAACTTATTCAAGCTACAGACCGAGAAGAATAAAAATGCTGAAATCTCATGTCCCGGTAAAACGCACTATGTGAAAAATGTAACTTTTTCTCACCCCCCGGGCTACCATGGGAACCACCGCAGTGCAAGACAGAGGCCATGAACGCAACTACAGACAGGGAGCAAGGTGCAGGCAGAACACGTGCGCACACACACGCGCGCACACAACACTGAACACACACACTTACAACAATACAGGCCGTTACTCGTTACACTATATTAGGTAGGCTATCCAGCACTGGATTTACATACTTTGCAGTTTAACGTTTGATACATTTTAGAATGTTAAACTCATCGCGTCTGTGCTCAGTACTTTCCTAAATTGTTGGCCGCAAGAAGCCCTCGCACGAATGAGCGTTTTTTTTTTTTTCTGTCGTTCGCATGCCGAAAAATTCGCTCGCAAATGCGAGTGAAATGTGCGCACTGTAGAGCCCTGAGCTCAGGTGCGCCTTGTTCACGGCGCGCATGCTGGAGTCCACTCAGCGCGCACGCAACCCGAGGCACGCCTTCAGGTGCATGCACCGCAGCGCGCAGGACTGACACTCCATCACTGATGAAGCTGGCAAATCTCAAAATTAATCTAAATTGGAATATGGGGATCTGGCTGCTCTGTAAACAGTTTTCAAAATGGTGGCGCTGACGCTTCACATTTGAAGTCTTGCACAGGTCTCGTGAAGATCGTGCGGATAAGCGACACCTGCCGTGGCCCATACGAACTACATTCAACATGGCTAAAAACCAAAAAGGCTGATAAGTGTAATATAGTATGCCAATACGAGTCACGATATAAGGTTAATAAAACCGAAAATGTAATTGAATAACATGTTAATTTAAGAAATAAAGCAAGTTTAAAAATGACTTCAGTTCCCCTTTAAGTTTGTGGTTAGCTGACAGAAAAGGCTTTTTTTTTTTTTTTTTTTTCTGGTAACCCCTCCAGGTAATCTTTTGGCATGGAGGTGGAGTCTGATGGTGGTTTTGGAGACTTTGAAACCCCAAGATTTTACTCTTTTTGTAATTCAACACTGATCCTTGGGGAAATTTTCATTTATTTATTTATTTATTTTTTTTGCGCCTCTTATTATTCTCCTCACTGTACATAAATATGGTTCCGCTTCCAGGCAAGTTTGTAACAGTTCCAGCTGGTGTCCACTTGATTTAAAAAAATATATATATTATTGCCCTAACAGTAGAAATGGACGTTTTCAGGCGAGTAGCTATTTTTTTTTTTTATCACCATTCCCTGACTTACTGTATGAAGGTTAACACACTTCTCCCTCATTTGGTTTGTGCGTTCTCTTTGGCCTTTGTGTCACCTCATATTGGTTCCCCAGTTAATCAGGAAGTCATGAATTACAGCTCGAAAATTCCCACACACTCCAATCAACTCAGAAATGTACAATTTAAATGGGAAACAAGCTTCAGTTATATTGTTTGCTATCATTTCCAGATGTCCCATGAATAGTGGTACATGTATTTTTTGTTGAAAATAAATACTTTTTCTTGGTGAGGGATTTGCTTTTGTCTGAATAAATTTATTTCAGTTAAAGGTTGGATTTTTCTGATGTTTTTCAGTGTGAGATTAAGCGACTTCACCAAAAGGTGGATTTAAAAAAAAACAACAACTTTTGCTAATCTTTATAAGGGGTGTCAATAATTGTGGAAGGCACTGTATTTACTTAGAGGTGTTTTTTAAGTCTCACTGGAATTTAGGGACCCCTCCTAGTAGGTTGGGGGGCAAAATCTGCTGCTGCAAATTTTGAAAATTTTGTCTTTTTTGGTGCAATCTGGTGACCTTGGAGCTGCAATTGAGCCTTAAAAAGAAAAGAAAGAAATCATTAATTTTAAGTGTGAATTACAACCCCGATTCCAAAAAAGTTGGGACAAAGTACAAATTGTAAATAAAAACGGAATGCAATGATGTGGAAGTTTCAGAATTCCATATTTTATTCAGAATAGAACATAGATGACATATCAAATGTTTAAACTGAGAAAATGTATCATTTAAAGAGGAAAAATTAGGTGATTTTTTTTTTAAATTTCATGACAACAACACATCTCAAAGTTGGGACAAGGCCATGTTTACCACTGTGAGACATCCCCTTTTCTCTTTACAACAGTCTGTAAACGTCTGGGGACTGTGGAGACAAGTTGCTCAAGTTTGGGGATAGGAATGTTAACCCATTCTTGTCTAATGTAGGATTCTAGTTGCTCAACTGTCTTGGGTCTTTTTTTGTTGTATCTTCCGTTTTATGATGCGCCAAATGCTTTCTATGGGTGAAAGATCTGGACTGCAGGCTGGCCAGTTCAGTACCCGGACCCTTCTTCTACGCAGCCATGATGCTGTAATTGATGCAGTATGGGGTTTGGCATTGTCATGTTGGAAAATGCAAGGTCTTCCCTGAAAGAGACGTTGTCAGGATGGGAGCACATGTTGCTCTAGAACCTGGATATACCTTTCAGCATTGATGTGTCTTTCCAGATGTGTAAGCTGCCCATGCCACATGCACTAATGCAACCCCATACCATCAGAGATGCAGGCTTCTGAACTGAGCGCTGATAACAATGTGGGTCGTCCTTCTCCTCTTTAGTCCGAATGACACGGCGTCCCTAATTTCCATAAAGAACTTCAAATTTTGTTTCGTCTGACCACAGAACAGTTTTCCACTTTGCCACAGTCCATTTTAAATGAGCCTTGGCCCAGAGAAGACGTCTGCACTTCTGGATCAAGTTTAGATACGGCTTCTTCTTTGAACTATAGAGTTTTAGCTGGCAACGGCGGATGGCACGGTGAATTGTGTTCACAGATAATATTCTCTGGAAATATTCCTGAGCCCATTTTGTGATTTCCAATACAGAAGCATGCCTGTATGTGATGCAGTGTCGTCTAAGGGCCCGAAGATCACGGGCACCCGGTATGGTTTTCCGGCCTTGACCCTTACACACAGAGATTCTTCCAGATTCCCTGAATCTTTTGATGATATTATGCACTGTAGATGATATGTTCAATCTCTTTGCAATTTTACACTGTCGAACTCCTTTCTGATATTGCTCCACTATTTGTTGGCGCAGAATTAGGGGGATTGGTGATCCTCTTCCCATCTTTACTTCTGAGAGCCGCTGCCACTCCAAGATGCTCTTTTTATACCCAGTCATGTTAATGACCTATTGCCAATTGACCTAATGAGTTGCAATTTGGTCCTCCAGCTGTTCTTTTTGTACCTTTAACTTTTCCAGCCTCTTATTGCCCCTGTCCCAACTTTTTTGGAATCGGGGTTGTATATTTTATTCGGCATTTAACACATTTTATTTACTAACTTAATAAAATGTTAAGTTTAAATTTAGCTTCTTATTCATTAACCAGAACTTTACAAATCACTGTAATTATCAATAAAATCTTCTAGAAATTCTTGCAATAAAAGCAGAAACCTTAAATTATAATTTCTAGTGCACTTAAAGGTCTGATGACACGAACATGACTCTATGCAATTTCTTAAATAAACTATACAACATGGCAAACATGTTAGATTTCTGTTATAATTACGTGAAAAGAAGCTGTTACGCGAATATCCAACTTTTAATTGCACAGCGCAAGAAAACTGGGTCCCTGGCTCGCGGCCATGCTGTGACGTCAGCGGAAGAACACGCTGCGGTTCACTGGCTGTTCTACTCAGTGGAAATGGCGCATGAAAACGCCGGTGAACTCTCTAGTGCTAGCTCTTCGTCTGAACAAAAGAACAACCAAATATTGGTACTTTAAGCAGTGATCATGATGGCATGATTTTATCTGATTTTAAATAAATGAGATTGATAATAATGTGAATGTTCACAACTAGTACATACAAACTCTGCAGCTTCTGATTCAGCAGCTGCGTCATACTCCGCAAAAACATCAGCAAGAACCTACAATATAAATGGAAATGCAATACACTAAGCTCAAATGACTTTTGGAAAGTATAATTTCTAAATTTTTTCTACATATTCTTGAAGTCGGTCATCGGGGTACTTGCTACCGTTCCCTAACAACGCATGGCAAAGGGTAAAGTGTAGTGTTGCTACGAGTACTTGCTAAAGCCTCCGGTGGAGATCCTCAATGTGCTGATAAGACATACAGTTCTATATAACACACAAGTGTCACGATAATCACAAATCAGATGCAAATTTGTTAAAATACCTAATTTTTAAGCAATCGTGTTGATCTCTTCCGAATAGAATCTGATAGCCTACCCTCTTTACCCTTCGCCTCTCGTTGCTAGGCGGCAGTTACATGAAAGCCGCAAGGTTTCACAAGCAAATACATGACTGATATCACGCCGACTTTATGATTACATTTATGATTATCATGAATGTGTACTCTGATGTGTACTCTATGAGCGCTCTGGAGCGAGTGACTTCCAAGGTGGCCGCGCAGACCGCAGTGTTACTATTTTTAGCATCATGTCGGAGCACTCTATAGCTCTACGTACCTTTATCTTATGTCATTTCTCAACACATGTTCTGACAGGAGGACTGTCTTTGGAGGAGTCTCCTTGTCCCAGGCGACTGCTGGGTCCGGCATAGCTACTAGTAGACCCCCTCCGGAATACTGTAGGCACTGCTGATGGTAGTAATACACATTTGTGCTGAACTGCACACCCAAGAGATTCTTTTAAGCTGGGAAGGGTGTCAAAATAATCCAAATCGAAGTGTTCAGAGCACAGGACGGATGTTGGTGAGGGCTCCCACTTGTCACGAGTGCGCCTGACTTGCTTCACCCACTTCGCATGCAGCTCGGGATCTCTGGGAAACTTGAATAAACTTACCCCATCCTTGTGGGTTTTGGAGCAAAAGCCGGCAACACAACACGAAGGCATAATAACTAATGTATATAATGTATAATAATGACAAACTGAACACCTGTCGCATCAACAACAAACTGGTAAGTGAGGAGGAAGATTCTTTCGATGACGTCATATAGCCCCTCCTCCTCATTCGTCTCCTGGGTGCTGCAGCCCCGTCAAATTTGCCCAAATAGCCGCGTTTTTTATCATAACTTGTGAAATAGGCGCCTTCGTGAATTAATATATGGATCATCGGGAATTACTTTTTATGTTATAAAACATCGCCAAAGATGTCAAAAACGTGTCATCAGACCTTTAAGACACAAAACAAAATTCAAATTGCTGCAATCAAGTCCTCTTACACAGAATACATCTTTACTATATACAGCAAAGATAACAAATGAGATTCAGCCAACTCTGAAGATTAATGTTGTGAAATATATAAAACTGAAAGTAATAGATACCTCTAACAAGTTTTGATTTCACGAAATATACATAATGCAAATGTTGCGTCACGAAATATTAAGAATCATTTTGATTCTGTTAAAAAGTGCAATAAACAAGTTAAAAATAAGTGAAATTAAGTTACAAATGAAAGGAAATTTTCCTGGAGTTACTAGAAATGTAAATACTGTAAACAATACAAAAAATTCAATCATAGTAAAGTACTACTTAAAAGAGAACCCATTTTTAAAATACAGTTATGAAGATGGATTATGATATAAACTAACGATTCATGTGAATAATTGAAAATAAGGAGCTCACACAACTAAGATATCCATCTCCAAAAGTCAGTTTCTATGCAGAATGGGCGATTTCATGGAGGCCACCATTGAAAATATTTTAACCAATCAGAAAAATCCCCCCGATCGTTTCCGGCAGTGCTCTGACATCATTTGGGTGCAAGACACGGAAGCTCCGCATGACGAGTAAGACAAAGCTGTCCCTGACTGGAGATTATTTCATTAAAACTTTTATATGGGGGGGGGGGAATAGAAATTCTATTTCTCTAACAAAAAAAATGGAGGGGGAAAGATAATACTGATGTTACTGATAAACAGCGAGGGAAGAGTGAACAGCTGATGTACTCCTATTTGCCTGAATGGAGGGAGGTAACTTTTCATATTTATATCCCCGGTACAAGTAGTGCTGCCGTGACAGCCTCATTCTGTGGACTGTAACCTTGCTAGACAACCTACAAACAGATCTGCATACAATCTGACTTACCTAAATCTGTTGTTGAGGCAAGTGCGTGAGTTTTTACACGTTCCTGGCAGCATAAGCACTAGTTAGCATGCTCTCGACTCATTCATGAAAAACTTCAAGACGTCACCAGACTAGCCTACCGTAATTACCGTAGTAGACAGTCCAACCCCCATGGCAACGCAGAAAGAGGGTAAACAAACGCTGCTTTACGCAGCTCGTGTGCTCTGAACGTTTTGAAGAAAATTTTCACTCAAACAACTGATGCACTGGGCATTAGGAATACTGTACAAGCAAGCGCTGAATCCAGATGCGGTTCCCACAATCTTTGGCCAAAAAGTGGACAAGACAAACGAGACAACGCGGTCAGTAGTCCGCAAAAGAGAACTTCAAAGGGTGAGGAAAACACTTTATGGCTTCCCTAACTTTTTTATTACGCGTGCTATGTTTTGAGTTCTTTTGGGCATAAACGTAATGATTGCTGATGCAGCTAAGCGGCTTGATGTTTGTTGGGTGTCTTGCTTTGATTTAGTGTTGTCAAAAAAGCCTCGGTAGTCTCGTCGTCTTCCGCTTATCCGGGGCCGGGTCGCGGAGGCAGCAGTCTGAGCATGGAAGCCCAAACTTCCCTTTCCCCAGACACCTCGGCCAGCTCCTCGGGAGGCTCCCGAGGAGCCTCGGTAATGACTGACTAAAACAACTCCTATAAATATTGTTCGCTTGTGTGTAACTAATTGATATGGTAATGTTTATTTATCATCGTTATTCATGTCATTGTCCAAAATACTTGAGGAAATCTGTGAAGAAATGCCGCTTGTGCTATGGTCCATTTTGTCGAATACAGCCATGTATTGTAACTGATGTCACGCTTTACGGAAACCATTCGGAGTTCTTTTAGGTATACAAGAATTTGTTTGTGGAATAGCCAACCTTGATCACTGCAATCTAGTCAAACACGTGATCATTTTAAGAAACGGGTGAAAGTTTTTATGGAGTAAATTCCAAACCCAGTTTTATGGTGTGTGTGTAAGTGTAACTAATTTTTAATCATTTTGGTGACATTTCTGTAATCTAGTTGTACTCTGATAATTTTTATTTATTTATTTATTTATTGGTTTATAATCGAGGTCTGCGCGGGACAGAATTTTCAGTCCCGCTCCCGCAAAGAATTATGATTTTCAGTCCCGCTCCCGCCCGCGCCTGCCATATTTTATCCCGTTCCCGCCCGCAAATCCCGCAGGATGCAGACGTTTGCGTTATTTCTCACGAAAGTTCTTGTCATTGGCTTGGGGAATTAAACATGCTTAGCTGAGCTCTCCACTGACCAATCCTTCACCTAGCTCACGTAGCGAGGGTGCGCGTTGCAAGGCGGCATGCGCAGCTGAGACTTTACAGAGATACCCAACACGCCTACCAAAATCTACAGTGGATATTAAGCATATTGTACATTGCACATAGCTTATCACTCCTCACATTTACATTCTAGGATGTACAAGTAGGCCTATAAGAAATTAATATAATTTAAAGACACAGCGTGATGGTGCCCCGCCCCCTACTTTGAGTGGATTTGAGCATAAATATCTACGGCTCACGTTCAGGGGTGCGTTTCCCAAACAACCAGCCAAGTTAGCATTAAACCAATATGGTACGATGCAAGTTTGAACTAACTAACATCCAAAAAACGACTGTTTCCCAAAGCTGTAGTACCAACTTGGTCTGAACCAAGTTGATTTGAACCAACACAGTTCAAACCACGATGTTTTCAGATGTGTTCGGATGGTCTCGTTTATTGTCGGAATTCAGAGAAACAACCCGAAGTTGGCTGACAGCGCGAACGGCATTTCACCATTAAATGACCGTTAAGCCAAATTTGGTGCGTCCATAATCTTCCCCTGATGCTTGCAACTTGGTGTAGATGTTCATTTAGACTAATATAAAATTGCAATACCCCTCATTTGGAAATCACGTTTAAACAAAAGGCATCTCCATAAATTAAAGCATCATATACTAGTTTTGGCTATAAGGCTATTTGCCCTGATTAAAAATAGCTAAGCAAACTGCTGTGAGATGGCACAGATAACGTTATGTAGATCTACATGCTGTGTATTTATAGGTGGCATTGTTGGGTTTATTGTAAGTTTGTTTAGACTCTGACATTCTGCTGATACATTCCAAGTTGAGCGCTGCATGCGCTCATGATTGACAGCTCTTGCGTTGATTGACAGCTCTCGCTTTGCGCACTCGCACTCCCACTTCCGAGAATGAACAGGTGAATGCGCATTCTCTTTGCGCACTCGCACTCCCACTTTCTTTTTAAAGCAGCACTTACTTCTGAAGCACTGTGAGCTTCACTAGAGGAGCTCTGCTTCTGCCATGATCGGAGATCTCAAACACGGAAGAGTGGAAAGGAATCGGAAACGTACGCGAGATTAGACCACATCCGCAAATTTAGGCATCTTAAAATGTTTTTATTAATGCCAAAATATCCAGCACAAATTATATATGATAGACATAAATTAATAATTTATAAGTTTTATTTTAAACACGTTTTTAGTTAGCGGGACTGCAGCTTATCACCTCTCCCGCCCGCTCCCGCATTGTGCACTCTGCCCGCGCCCGCAATGAGCTTTCAAAATTTGTCCCGCGCCGCACTGCTTTGCGTCGGGTCCCGCGGGAGTGCAGGGCTCTAGTTTATAACTCATTTTTTATTCAATTTTGTCAATTTATTATTGTCTCTTCCATTTTGTTTCCTGCTGTCATCAAGAGGACCACATTGGAAACAAGTGTATTTTATACTGTGTGTTATCCTCGGTGCTATTTATACTGTATCTTTTACATGTATGAATTTTACCAAATAAATCCATACCATACCAGCAGCTCGGGTGTTTCTGGCAGTATTTCTGCCTTTTTTCCTACAAGTGCATCTTCCTGTAATGTTCCTCTATAGTAAAGCAGTGTTTGTTTACCCTCTTTCTGCGTTGCCGCGGGGGTTGGACTGCCTACTATGGTAATTACGGTAGGCTAGCCTGGGGACGTCTTGAAGTTTTTCATGAATAAATCGAGAGCATGCTAACAGGTAGTTTAGTACGCGTAGTTTTAGCCTCATTTTACAGGTAAAGAGTTCAGCTTGTTAATGTACTATTTCAATGTATAGTGAAAAATCAACATTGTCCCCTTAGTAGACCTTTCGCTTTGTCCCTTCAGTACTGAAGTATACACTCAGCCTTGTGCCCAAATGACGTCACGCATCGCCCTTCCAACAGGCAACATGGCATCCTTCTGGTGGCATTAGAACCAGTGATACAAAAACTCTCACAGCTTTCTTATAAATGGCCAAACATGCCTGAAACTTTTCTTACGGGCTTTAAAGATTACAAGCTACCAACCCATGCATGTATTTACTTTGCGTTTTCTATTCCTTTTAAGATGATGTAAATCTTGGCAAAAGAGAAACCAATCGAAACCGATAGAGTGAAAGTGATTATCATGCTGTTACCATGTGAGTAGTCTTTTATGAATGCGGAAGCGGGCTCTCAGCGCGCCGAGTCCGGTGTGACTGAGGAAGGTGACAAGTTTTATGTTTTGTCTAATTTAGGTAATTTAAAAACAGTATTATTTGGCACTGGGCACATAGGAAAGTGTAAAGTTTGTCAATATGTTTATGATGCTTGTATGATAAAAACTTGCGAAGATATTTATCTAAATACATGACCTAGTTGTTCTAAACCTGCTGAGCTTCCCCGGCGAAGCTCTCGAAACTCGTAGTATTTTGCTTCCGTTCGAGCCTCGTTTCAAAGTCTGACCAATAAGAGTGCTACATTTTTGGCGGTAAATTTGATTTTCTCAATTTAACTTCCATATATGGAAAGCACACGTGCCAGACACGCCCTGGGAAACCGCTGACCGTCGACAAGTGTCCACAGAAATGCACAAAATTACTTCACAAAACAACAAAATTTCACAAAATTTTGGTTTGCATGGGTTGGTATAAAATTTATAGGCCATGTTTGGGGATTTATGGCTGTGTTTTTTGAGAATTGGGCGTGTAAAGCACGGCTCGCTAGCTAATTCTATGGATGTACCCCTGTTGCCTTTGTGTATATGTTGGTTATGTTGTGTATGAAATGCTTTCTTTGGTTTATTGCAGGTGAAAGTGTGCACTGCTCTCAGATGGAGGATGGAACCTCACAAAATGAAGGCAGTGTAAGTTCCACTGTATACAACAAGCCTGTTGTGCTGGATTTACTGCTCTATACCTTTTTATATTCATGGTTTTCAGTGTAAAGTTTAATCACATAGAAATATTGATCATAGGTATTGACACTGTAGCATCCTCATAGTTGAGGGTCAGCGATCCAGAAAACTATCAACTAGCTTCCCTGAATTCTCTTGGGTGATTTATAGCACACCAGAGGGACTCAAACCCTCATCTGGTGGCGGGTACACATGCACACCTATAGGCAATTTAGAGTAGCCAACCGACCTAATCCACATGTTTTTTGGACTGTGGGAGGAAACCCACACAGACGTGGGGAGAACATACAAACTCCATACAGAAAGGCCCCCGTCGGTCACTGGGCTCGAACCCAGAACCTTCTTTGCTGTGAGGCAACCGTGCTAACCACCGTGCCACCTTTATGTAGGCATATCAGGTGAAAATTCAATCCAAATTGCTTGAAGCTGCTCTCATTGAATGCAGAATAACACTTTTTACAGAATTAAAATGTTTAAGTTCGTGAGATATTGCAAATCAAAGATTGAAAAAAAGCTTAATTTTTAGAAAACTGCCGTAATATTATGTATGAGGATAACGTGGTCCAAAACGGGCCTCATTAACGAAAGAGATCAAATGTTTTTTCTTAATAATTTTTCTATTTTTCAAGATATTTCCAGGGAAATTGGCAGGCACATAGATGGTTGTATACTGAATACAAAGTTTGAAAAATTAGTAAAGCAAATTAGTATTTAATTAATATTATGCTAATTAATTGACAATGTTAAATTTGTACGCTCAGTAAAAAAAGTAATGAAAGAATTTCTAATGCTCTCTTTGTGCTCTGTAGGCCTGTGTATTTCTCCAAAGTAGGGCCTTACTAGTGTTTTATATTAAAGAATATAAATGATATTCACAGCTTTCAAGGCTAACCTCTGAAAATCTGTGAGCCACATCCAACAAACAATTCCAATTAATTGAATTGAAATTGACACTCTCGTTTCTGACTTCTGGTTTTTTAACACATCATTCTGACCACTAAGATCTCAATATTTTTCATCAAAACAACTGTTGTATTCTAAAATAGTTATTTATTTACATGAATCAATTTGATTTGAAAAAAATAAGTAGGTAAAGTTATGAAAACTCACTTCAAAGTCTCCTGTGAATCCTAACATCTAAACTAACAGATGGAAAATTTTGCTGAATACTTCATCAGAAACAGTGAGAGCGAGAGAACATCCCTATAAAAGTTATCTGATTAATATTCACGAGTAATCCAGTCGAAAATCAATCAGAAGAGAGAGCGAGCCTGACCACTTTCCCATGACTCAAAAAGCACCGGCAGTTTCCCGACGTCACACGAGCAGAGTGTACTCTGTTGTACCAACTTCAACCTGCCGTTACTCCCAAAGTACTGAACAGATCTTAACGAGAGAAACTTCTGCTTTCCAAAGACATTATAAGCTTTTTCATGATGGTATTCACAATAGAAAATATTCAAAAGTTAAGCACTGACAGATTTGGAAACTTAGATGAGCGTCTGCATGCACAATTTTCACAGCACGGCCAGCGAGCATCGGATATGCCCGATTTGTGTAGGTGCTGCCCTAATAATTTTTTATTTTTATCTTTTCATGATGTGTATATGTATGTGAAGCGCGCATATAAATTTAATGAAGTGTTTTGCGCACACACGTTCTACCTCGAGCAGGCGTCATCACAGGAACCCACTGAAGGAAGCCAAGAGGACATCGTGTATTCTCCTCTAAAGAAAATAAAGGATGAGCCCATAGATGAGGACTATGATAAAGCGCTCATCAGTTCTGCACACTCCTCTGACATCAGTCGTGTTAAAGAGGAGCTTGAGAATGGAGATCATGAGGTACGGCTTTTTGTTCTCCTCCACTTTGTGTCCTGTAATAATTTCGATGAATAAATGTATCAAGCCTGTTTGTTCATGTTTTTGGGGAGGAGTCTTGCTCAGACATTTGAGCTAGTTTGTGGTCAACAGATTAAATTAATCGCATGCATTTTATAATTATCTTTAACAATGATGTTGAAAATTATATCTAAGTTCTTTGCATAGCTGAGTGTCAATAACCAAAAGTAAACACATCTCTCAAATGTGTATTTAGGTGTATTGTGAAACTTTAACATACAGCATCTCCAGAATTATTGGCATCTTATTAGCAAAAGACCAAACTCTGTGGTTTCCCACATCAGCACAAGCAGACCTGCTATAAGGGGAAGAGGCTGCCTACCTTAGTACAGGTCCCCACAGTGGCACAAATGGGCCTGCCGTTAAATACATAGCCTAATCCCGTCAAGGCGAGGGCACTACCTAATGCCCTACAGGGACCTGTGGGCTGCCACTTTGGTAAGATGTTGATTTCTCCATTCTCATAAACCTCTCGGCTTCCTGAGACACTTCCGGCTTGTAAACTTTTGACTGTAGCCCAGTTTGCACTGCCTTGCAAACAGAAGAAAATTGTTCAGGTGGATTCTCATTAAAATCTAACTGCCGAGAAAGTTAATACTGAGACTTTACTGTTTTAGCCAGCATTAGCTTTTTCAGCAGTTTGTGCTACAGTAGCTCTTCTATGGGATTGGACCATATGGACTCTCCTACATTCCCCATGTGAATCAATGAGCCTTTGACACCTGTGACCCTGTTACCGGTTCACCGGTTGTCCTTCCTTGGACCACTTTTGGTAGGTGCTAACCACTGCATACCAGGAACACCCCACAAGATGTACCATTTTGGAGATGCTCAGACCCAGTCATCTAGCCATCACAGTTTGGCCCTTGTCGAAGTCGCTCAGGCCAATTTTTCCTGCTTCCAGCACATCAACTTCATGAACTGAGTGTTCTCTTGCTGCCTAATATATCCCACCATTGTAATGAGATGATCAATGTTATTCACGTCACCTGTCAGTGGTCATACCGTTATAGCTGATCGGTGTATATGACCTGTATGTGGGCACTCTCCTCTGAGTATGGCAACCCCTAGATCTGATCTCAACTGCTTGGGCGGTTCTTTGTTAAATTTGGGCCTCGTCTTCTAGGTTTGTGAGGTTTTATAGACTGTATGTGATGTCCTTGGGGCACATCGTGTGAGTAAGATGCCTCCTCAGACCGCGTTCTTTGTGTAGAGTGGGAAAACGTGTACCTTTACAGAGACGATGTAGCATTAGGTTAGCTGTTAAATATAGGGGAGAAGTAGCTCCCTAAATATTAATCACCATGACAAATCATTTCAGTTTCACTAGTTAAAGCTGAATTGTGACAGTTTTGATCAAGCATTTGTACAGTTTTCATAAAACCACTTGCGGCCAATTCTGTTGTTTTGCTGTTTGGCTAATAGAAAGTGTAAAAAGATGTTGTGGTGTTCCATGCTCTGCTAAAATGCATTTTAACTGTGAATTCTATAAATCTTTTCTCCTTGGGTGCTTTACTGCATTTCAGTCCTTGGTTCCTCTGGATGAATTGAGGATCAGCTCTGTCTTTTCTGTTAGAGGAAACAGTGATGCCATTTCCGGTGAGTGATTGAATTTTGAAACTGAAGCTTTAACTGAAAATATACTTGACAATATAAACACGAGCCTTCCTCGGGTAATTACCAAAGGATTGTTCATATGCAAGAGTTTTCAAATAAACTGTAAAATTGAGTGCCTCTGCATCACTTTCTACAGCTCCTGTTGCAGCCCCACAGCCGTCTCCCTTCTCTAATATGACTCAGTCAACCTCAGCAATCAGACCACCTCCTATAGTCTTGCAGGCTCAAATGCAGTCTCCTTTTCAAGCACATTTGCAGCTTCAACCCAAGACCTTGGCCCAGCTTCAACCCCATCTGCAAACTCATCTTCAGGCACAGCTTCAAACTCATATTCAACCTCAACTTCAACTCCAAGCACAGCTTCAGGCACAGCTTCAAACACAGCTTCAACCGCAGCTCCCACACCAGCTTCCGACACAACTCCCACAACATCTCCAACCGCAACTCCCACAGCAACTGCAAACGCAACTCTCACACCAGCTCCCACACCAGCTTCAGCCGCAGCTCCCACACCAGCTCCAGCCACAGACCCCACCACAGCTCCAGGCGCAACCAACACCACATCCGCAGGCTCAGCCCACACACCAGCTCCAGCCACAGCCCCCACCCCAGCAGCAACCCCCTCCTGGTCCTGTGCGAATCTGCTGCTCAGGCTGCTCAAAGGTCCTTCAGAAAGGCCAAACTGCATTTCAAAAGAAGGGTTCCAATCAGCTGTTCTGCTCCACTGTGTGTCTGACTGGGTTCACCCTGCCTCCAGCCCCCAATATTGCCCCAAAGAAAACCTGCCACCTCTGTCTCAAGTGAGTCACGCATGCATATGAATCACACTTTTTTCAGATGGCTGATCCCTTTCTTATCTCTTCCTCCTTACACAGTCAAGCTTTTATTTATCCAGTTTAAGTAAAAGGAATTAAAATACTAGCCCTGTGCACTGTTTTAAAATATCATCTGTGTTTGTTCTTTATTCATTTACTTTTTTTCTCATTTATCCTAAGGGTGATTGGGAATCCAAAAGACTTAATAACTGTTCCAATTGACTCCGCAAACAACTTGAAGGAGTTTTGTAGCCTGTCCTGCCTGAGCATTTACAAGTCCAGGGTCGAAGGTTTAACTGACGAGGATGCCGTTGTTAGATGCTCCGTGTGCAGAAATCCCAGTGAGGTAAGCTTCAGGGGGAATAGTGTGGAAAAATACATTAACATGATCTCAAATTTGAGTATGCTGCAAAATGTATAGAACATCCAACAAAGCTTGAATGGGGGAAGAAAGAAAAAGGCATGATAAAATAAACCAAGGTGTAGATCATAAGCAAAGCAGTGATGAGGTAAGCCATGCAAATTTATTACAGAACAGGAGTACACCAGTAATGGACTTGGAGAGTGTCCGTAGCTATATTAGAGAGGGTCTAGCTGTTGTCAGAAGCAAGAGAAGTACTAACACTTGGATTAAACTCTGAGTCCCAGAATTTCTGACAGCGACGAGTCTGGTAATCAGCGCAAGCTTCTATGGGCCAGAAACATGCAGGTACCAAAAATACAGCTGTACATGGTCATTAGTCTCTGGATGAGGGGCAAAAACTTTTCACAGATCCCCATGTTGCAGCTCTGTTTCAGGACATCGACTGCCAGTGTTTCCCACAGAAATTTTGGAGACTATGGGGGGGTGGCGTGCATGGCGTGGCGCGCGTGTCCAGTTGAATTGCAGGGGTGCGCGGGGGGTTGTTTAGCACGTGGCGCGCATGTCCGGTTGAATTGCAGGGGTGCGCGGGGGTTGTTTAGCCTACTAATACTACTAAACGAAGACTAACAAAGAACAAATTCGTTGGTATGGGTTATGCACCTTGTATTTTATTTTAGCATGTTGCTACAGAGGGCAGTCCTACAAGAACATATTACAGATAGCAACCAAACCAAAAATCCTACAATACTTCACACCCTGAACTCCTACAAAAAGTCCTACAAAACAAGGACTTCTAGCTCTGCTGTATGTCAAAAGTGACCCTGACAAATGCCTGCCCTATTTACAAAGACCACACCCTGCACTTGTGCATTTGATTTTTCTTGGCTTTGAGAAAGGGTTCGAGTGCCCTTTCATAATTTATATCTTCTGGTTGTGGCCCGTTAATGGAAATCCTCAAGCAGGCGGCCAGGTGCTCTCCTTGCAGTCTGTTACGAAGGTCTGTTTTGACCTAAAATGGCAAACAACTTGTTACTACAATGAGTCATGTGATTGTAGAGCTCACTCTGAAATATTTAATTAAGTGAAAGTGAGATTGAACTTAGGTGGGATTTGAGCATAAAAACAATGGGTAAATGTAAATTAAAATTCACATCACTGGTTTGCCTGCAGATGTTCTTACCCTGTTCATTGTGGAAAAGTATTTCACAATTCACACTCGACACCGGCACAACAAGGGCAATCGCTGCTAAGTGGCTGAGTAATGGGTATAGATAGTTTTCACTGATGTCACGGCATTCCGGGGAATGCCCCCCCCAGCCGCCATTTTGGGGGGCAAACAAAACGGACCATCGCCACTACCGGCTACGTTATCTCGGACGAATTTATGAAGTTATATAGTCAGTTTTCTAAAATAAAGATCAATGTCGGCAAAATCAAGCAAACAGAAGTATATAGATACATTAGATGACCTCTCACGACAACGGTATGCAGCCAAACTGGCCTTGATTGGGGGAATTGACCCCTACGAAGTGGACAAAGATGCATTTTCAAGTGACTATGCAGGGCTGCCAAAGCCTGAAACTGCCAAAGCCTGCTCCGAAGCCTGAAACTGACTTCATCAAACTTTAAAGGCTGTCTGATATATACAACTTTATATATTCACAGCACGCCTTTTGGCGGATGCCGCCTGAATCGCGCAGATCTGATTTTTTTTTGGGGGGGGGGCGTTGGAGTGTCTGATTATAATTTCAAAGTAAATTCTGTATTAAAATTACTAAATAAGCAAATCCGTTACAGTCCATGAAACAGGAAGTATAAGGATGAGAAAAAAACAGTTTAAATCGGAAAGCTGCGCACACTTGCGCAGTCCTGCACACCGCTCGGGCTGCGCAAATGTGCACAACTTTCCGATTTAAACTGTTTTTTTTTTTTTCTCATCCTGAAATGATCAGAGCAGACTTTGCTGTGTTTGGAAGGCTGATAATCCTTGCGGTTGATTCTCGCAAGCCATAGATTTCTCCTTTGTATGCTGAGTTTGTTTGCTCGCCTTCGTGCTCCCGTACAGTGGGAATTCCATAAAAGCTCCACTTGACTTCATCATCTGACCTATTACGACAGCCGTGAATACAACAGGTGTGCACCATTGCTAGCTTTAAATAGCCTGCTTGGGTTCTTTTGAAGACTTTGTACTCGCGCGCTACAATGTGTGCTCAGTCACCCGTATGGTAAGCTGGACCCCCAAGATGGCCGCCACTAGGGAATCCCCGACTCTGTGACGTCATGTGAAAACTATCTATATCTGCCCCCATTCATCGCACTCACTTGCTAGGAGTGTTCTACCAATTTGACATCCTGACAAAGACAGCAAGCAGTTGATGTTGGGGCTACCTCAGTCACTACCTCTTCATCCTGAGGTGAATTTCGATCCCTCTTTTTTAAATAATTCAAAATGCTCATGATCTGAATTAACAAAACAAATTTAGCATCAGTTTAATAAGGATCGGAGATTTTCTGTTACAGCTGTAGCGTCTACAATAAGGCTGACATCGTCCCCTGACATTCAACGTGTTGCATTAAGGCCTACGTTAGTGGAGAAACACTCCTCATCAGTAAATTTGAAAACGATCAAATTCGAGTCAAGTAGTTAATTTAATTAAGTAGGTAACTAACATTACATTCCCTTAATTATGTGGCCTAATAGCTTCACCTTTAGAAGGCAGCCTATTAGAAAAGGCTAAAAATAATTTAACGTCTTCTGTCTCACCATTAACAAATCGCGTTAAGGCTACTAGCACTAATTCTCAAAAGTGGCATTGAAGTTCGCGCTCTGTTAGAATAGACTACTTTTCCCTTTTAACATGTACATGCAGACCTAGATTAGTTTATCACTGCTGTCACTTCATGTCTCCATCACTTGAATAGACTGCGCACATACAATGTCAAGCAGGAAGCACTTCGCCGGTGAATTTGGAAACGACCTGATCCTGGTAGGATGATAAAGTTAATTTGACGAATTAGATAACTATGTAGGGCTAACTAATATTGCCTCAAAATAGCCTACTGTTGCCTTACAGAAAAGGTAGGTTTGCCAGTACGAAATGGACAAAGTAATTTTACTGAAACAATACACAACGTCCTCCATCAATGCGCTCTCCATACGCCTATAAAGCACAATAGCGTAGCCTAAATATCACCTTCTCAATCGTGTCAAAGGCTACATAAAGTTGTATAAACTTACCTTAACATGTAGATGCAGACAGGATGTAGCTTATCAGAGTTGTCTCCTCACGCTGCCTGATAGGCAACGCATGCAATGTCAGGCCGGGTGCATCAGTGTCGCCATGTGTGCGTGCGGGCGCGGGCTGAGACTATGGCGGGCCGCCATAGTCTCGTCAGTGTGTGGGGAAACACTGACTGCTTACCCTGTGAAAGTGAACGAATTGGAAAAAGGCGGCATAAACATTGCCAGCCATCATCTCAGTCCTGACTCGATCATATTGTTATTCCATGCAGCGTTCAACAGAAGGAACTTTTTTTTTTTTTTTTTTTTTTTTTTATGCTTGACCACATGGAACATTTGAACACTATGGTACCAGGATCTTATTTACAGTAGACCAGAGCAGAGAACATCCCTTATCATGGCAGAACTTGGATGCTACAGCACTGATTTTGTTCCCCTGAGTGAGAGCTGGAGTTTAGTTTTAGTGAGGCATCTCTTAGGGTTATCAGAGTGGGATACATGATGTTCTGGAATGGCTATCCCTCTGTTGATCACCTCCATGGTGCTTGTTTTGCCATGAAAAGCTGTAATAGGCATCAGTGAGTGAGCAGCTATTGATGCTCCACCTGGTTTTAACTAAAGGCATCATGCAACTTTGTGTAGTGTGCATGCCTCCCATTTTGTAGTGTGGAAGTAGCCTTTAGACTGCTGGTTGCTACGGTGCACAGCAAATGAGGTACTTTAGTATACGTAGGTACCAGTCATTCTTTTGGGTGAAGTACAAGGCAAGCGCCGGGAAAAACAATTAGGGATAAGACCCCTAAATCCCTGTGCATAACATCGGATTACTATCAGCGCACCCTGTGTTTTTTTTTTTTTTTTTTTTAAGGCACTTTGATTGAATTCATTCTTGTCTATGATGATGCGAGATGTTGGTTTGACTAGTTTGATTTCAACTCCGACAGATTCCATAAACTTCTTGATGGAGTTTACAAAGTCAGCTTGGATAATCTAGCACCCAAGGCCCTAAAATCCACTGGCTAACCCAGCAAAAAAAAAGAGGTGCACTGAGAGCTTTGCAAAACAACTATTTGAAAGATAGGAGTGCAGAAATCCAGACATATATGGTGTATATTCACCGGCCACTTTATTAGGAACACCCTAATAAACCATGCAATTATCTCATCAGCCGATCCCTTGACGACAGCACGATGCATAAAATCATGCAGATACACATTAAGCGCTTCAGTTAATGTTCACTTCAAACATCAGAATGGGAAAACTTGTGATCTCAAAGTGTAACTTTCACTGTGGCATGGGCGTTGGTTTGAGCCAGATGGACTGGTTTGAGTATTTCAGAAACTGCTGATCTCCTGGGTTTTTCCACACACAGCAGTCTCTAGAGTTTACACAGAATGGTGTGAAAAACAAAAAACACTGAGTGAGCGACAGTTCTGTGGTTGGAAAGAAAGTCTTTGCTGATAAGAGAGGTCAGAGGTAAATGACCAGATTGATTCGAGCTGCCAGGAAGGATATAGCAATTCATACAATCACTCTTTACAACCGTGTTGAGCAGAGAAGCATCTCAGCATGCAACAGCAGAAAGATCTCATTGGGTTCCACTCCTGCAGCCAAGAACAGGAATCTTAGAATTAAGAACAAGTTCCTATTAAAGTGGCCGGTGAGCGTATTTTGGTGACAAGTTTCAAAAGTTAAAACTATTTACATGCCTAGAACTTTGCAATGACACCTGGAAAATGGAAGGTGGTAGGATTCTCATGAAAGATAAAAAAACCAAAAAACTTATTATTCAGTCATTAGAGCGCTTTAAATCCTTGTCACTGACCTGAATGTTCTGGATGAGATCCTGACCTTGACCCTTAAACAGGGATGAAAGTCTTCTGGAAATCCGGATATTTGACAAAACTCTTGAAAATCTCCAGTTTTCTGAATGGAGAAATTTATTTTTCGCGTTCCTAGACGCGGCGTAATACTTCGCATCGTCCTTGCATGGGTGCGGTCCTTAAAGAGCCCAAACATAGTTCATTGATTAAAGACAGGTGTTCTTTGTTAACGGCGCACGTGCTGGAGCTCGTTAGGCGCGCGCCCCCAAGGTGCGCCTTCAAGTGCACGAGCTAAGCCACGCAGGACTGACACCGTTCTGCGCAAGGGCAACACAATCGCACTAGAAAGCATGTTCAAGCTGCCAGTGTAGCTGCAGTCTTTTTAGTTGCGAATTACAAGTATTTCCTCGTGTTAATAATTCGCCATGTCAAAACAAGCAAAACTTTCCTCCTTCTTTCAACGTGAAGAGAGGTAAGCAATTTATATATATGAGTGATTCCACGCTTATGGGTACTGAAATGGGGACATGAACTTATTTTTAAAAATTCACCTAAAACCATTTCTTTTTTTGCCATCAGGTCACAAAACATGTAATCTTTAATGAATGATATGTTAAAAGATAACTTTAATTTTCTGAGATGTAATAAAAACATTTATATGCCAAAGTCAAGCCTATGAGTTCCAAAATGATGTCTGTTACATTACTTCTGTTACGATTGTCCATCTCGCGTCTGTTACAAATTAATTACAATCTAGCTATATACCATGTTAATCTTATTGAAAGAATGTGTATGTTTATTCTACTACACATGTTTATTAATTATATTTGCTAAAACATCACCTTCCTATGTTTCAAAAAGTAATTCTACATTGTTAAAATTGAGAATATATATGTCCACAACACTTCTGTTACGTTCTGACTTTGGCATATAAATATGTTATTACATCTCAGAAAATTAAAGTTATCTTTTAACATATCATTCATTAAAGATTACGTTTTGTGACCTGATGGTAAAAAAAGAAATGGTTTTAGGTGAATTTTTAAAAATAAGTTCATGTTCCCATTTCAGTACCCATAAGCGTGGACTCACTCATATATATTTTCCCCATCAAAGTTGCATTTTGTGGCTTCGAAGCTAAGTTTTAGTGCCGTTTCTAGAACACAACATCAAGAAAATGTGGAAGAAACAGCAATAATGGAAGAGCCGGTTTCTAAGCTGCCTAAAACTAGCAATGGTAATTTATTTTTGTTACATAATGTACTCAGGCTGCCAGTCAGTGTGAGACACACACACACCCTACGCCCCTGATTTACATGAGAAATTTGGTATTCATTGGTGTGTATAAATTTACAGACGATATGAACTAATGTAAACAATTGGCTTCAACTCGCATAAATCTGAATTGGAAATTTTTAGTTCACTTTAGCTTATGCAAACGCACAACTCTACTAAAAGATTGATAAACGAGGCTCAGTGTCCCCAACATTGAAACCTGAAAGCTTTAGAAACTCTAACAGACCTTTACTTTTTAACAGTACTGTTTTGGGATTTTGCTGAGTTTACCTTCAACTGTCTGATTTTTTTCAAAGTAATGAACTGTGTAGCCAGGAAAATCACCGCGTTTTCTAAATGCACTCCTGAAAATTACTCATTAACTAGGGGAATTAAATTTGATATTTTTTACATGTTAATCATTAATGTACATGAAAGAAAAAGGCTTAAAAGTTATAACTTGTTTTAGTGAAAATAAGTACTAAAATGCACTAGAATGCAGGGTTTTGCGTGTTATGTTATTAAAATATTTTCGGGGGACGTTCACCCGTAGTCAGCTGGGGTAGGCTCCAGCTTGCCTGCGACCCTGTAGAACAGGATAAACTGGCTACAGATAATGAGATGAGATCTTCCATCCGTTTGATGCGTGACACGGTATGCTGTCGTGCTGCCGGTGTCAGTGTTTTGTGGTGAAACGGTCAGGATCGCATCTGGTTTCAGTTGTCGTTTCTGCCTCGTGTCTCGCTTCTTCCCAGTGATATTTTTTTCCATACAAGTCCTCCACAAAACAATCTTCTGCAAAATGCTTACTTGTGCAATTTGCTGATTATTCCAGGAGTAAAGTTTTCTTGTTTTACTTGAAGCCACTTGGCCAAACGTCTTGGATCCAGGACAGAATGAGGAAGATGTATGGAATCCTACGTCATGCAGTGCCACCTTCATTTTTGTCTCCTAATACATCCATGTATCTGGCTAATCCAGTATGGCTGTACCTGTGGAAATGGCCCAGTGGACTGATGTCACAACTTTAACGTTTTTTTTTTTAAGCTAAAGTCCATTTAATATATTTGCCCTCTGAAGGGTGCGCACTCCGGCCCTGCGCAGCTCACAGAGCGCGCGAGTGAAGCGCACGAGCAGTGATTCGGGACTGAGCCGCTGTGTGTGTGTGAGATCCCAACGCCAGTGAATCAGGAAGGTGGATGTCACAGTGACGTTGTCCAATGACGACGTCAGCTAGAGCTCAGCACAGCGTTTCCTCGTTCCTCAATGTTTACACAGCACCAGATCAGATACATACTGGGTTGAATACGTGGGCCCTGGCGGATTCAAGTTGTTCCGCCTGTGGAGTCGTTTCCCGGCGTTTTAATGTGCACGGACAGTGCATCCGCGACGAAAACGAGACGGATACGGTCTAATGTAAACACCACCTTAGAGCCACCAATTAACCTAACCTGCATGTCTTTTGGGGGAAACCAGAGCAGCCGGAGGAAATCCATGCAGACACAGGGAGAACATACAAACGCCACACAGAAAGGCCCCTGTCAGCCACTGGGCTTGAACCCAGAACCTTCTTGCTGTGAGGCGATAGTGCTAACCACTACACCACCATGCTGGCCTACAAATATGAATAGGTGGGCCTTAAAGTAGAAAAGGTTGAGAACCTCTGGTCGAGAACATCTTGTACAGTGACGACATTTCATAACCCTGTAATTTCAAAATTTCCTGGTTAATCACTTTAAAGGTGCTGTAGAATGCATTTATTCAGTATTTTAAATTATCTGTCTCAATAGAAGATGTGTTTTGTTTTTGTTTTTTTGGTCAGGTTCATAAATAAGTCAATGAGGCACCACAATATTTGTCTAAGCAATCGTTCGAGTTAGTTTCTGAGCTGTGCCTTGTTGAAATATAAATTAGAGATTTAATTGATAAAGGGATTAACAAAACCGCATCTTGTATTGTAGAGTTATAGAACAACACAGGCTGTTTCTTTGAATGGGACACGGGCAGGAAAATAAAATGATCCTACGAATACATAAGCTAGGTTGTCATATTGTTTAGTTAGCTATGGTAGCTACATGGAGCTTGCTCGTAGGTAATGTTACCCATACTAAGCTGTAGGAAATGTTTTGATTAGAAAAGGAATCAAAATCAAGTAGTGGCTAGTTTATTGCCTGTTTATTTAAAAAAAATTTTACCTGCTGATCCATCCGTTTGATGTGTGTGACGGTATGCCGTCATATTTTCCTGCTTGCTTTTGATCTCAACACGAAGTAAATTAAAATTTGTTAGCTTGCTATGAAACTTCTGGTTTAAGGTGATCTGGCTTTAACTGTCAAAAAATGGATAATCATGCAGCACGGCTACTTACAGGTTGTAGTCGTGGTTGTGTTGTCACTAAAGTTGGAACTGCACCCCTCTTCAGTGCTAAAAGCTGAGCGAGACCTGCTTGATCTTATCCAAGATTTGAGAAACTGTCCACAGTGAAATGTGCACAACAAGCTAACAATTTCAAATTAATGTTATCAGGGATTCCGTTAAAACACGTTCCCAGTTCCTTGGGAAGGGTACAAAATGTTCCAACATCCCCTTCACAGCACCGCACCGCACCCCACCCTACCCCAGTCTGCCATTTTCGTTCTTGTTGAGCCATTGTTGTATTGTTCACAATACCTGCTGAACTGAATTTTCAGGTGATATTACCTGGGCTGTAACGTGTGCTGGTGTTTGCAGATTTTGCGGGTGTAAATACGAATGCGTCACTTTTGTTACAAAACAGCACGTGTCCGAGAGGTACAGCACCAAATACAGAGGGGTTTGTGCCAGAGCATCGAGGCTGTATTTGTGAAGCACCACCTGTGATGGCTTGAATGTTTGTTTCTCTTATGGTGGAGTGGGTCTTGTAATGGTTCTGTCTGGGTCAATGATCTCAGGTCAGAAAATGCTCTATAAGGACCAGTTTAAAGCCAGCCATGGAAAAAATGTAATATTAACTAGGGCTGGGTATCACCAGATACCTCACGATACGATACTATGGCGATATTTTGCCCACGATAACGATAATATCACGGTACAGCGATTCTGCGATAATCGATATATTGCAAGAAATTTCAACCACATCACGATGTGTGTCACTGAAGAAAATCAGAATTTATTGACCACTGTAAAATTACATTTCACATACATAACTACACACTCTTGCCAGACATATATTTGTCTCTATTCCACTGCTGGCAAAACCAAGAGTTGCTTCACTACAACATACAGAAAATTCCCATTTCTGCGCTAGTATTATCAACTTTTCTGTAAGCATGGACACATCAGTGCTGCTTAACAAGCAGAATCAAATTGTTTTATGAAAACTTAAAACTTGCACTGCAGACTGCACATGCATTTCAGTGCTAACATTAATATCAATTTGTTCTTTGTAAACTTGAGAACATATACCTGAGAACATTTAACTTGTGCTTATTTTGCAGGAACAACACACTGTCTGAAACACATTGAAAAGTGCAGTGGGCATCTTAATTTAATTGGAGCGAAACAGGTTTTGCAAAGTGCATTCTCTTTGTCCGACTCACTTTTTTTTTTTTTTTTTTTTTCTCCTTTCCTTTGGAATCCAAAGTGCCTCCAAACATCTTCCTTAAAGTTCGGCGGCGTCTCTAGGTTTATGTTAACAGCCATGCTTGCCTGTTTTTTTTTTTTCCTCACTGCAACCGCCGGGGAAAAGAGAGAAGACGAAGAGTGCCTTGCAGTGAGTTAGCGGCACAGCGACACCTCGCGGAGCGGAGGTGTGGAAGTCGTACTGGATTTACAACCCGTCTGAAACATGATTTTATTATTTGAAAAAATATCGATATTCAAATTTTGAGTATCGATATTGAATGGGAAGACAAAGTATCGCGATATATCGCCGTATCGATATTTTTGCACACCCCTAATATTAACCCACTTCTTGTGTAAACAAGTAACCACAGACTCCCATACCTGGCATGAGGTGACGACAAATTGAACTCTGGCTCATAAAAACACAAACCTGGACCACACGCTCTATATCGCAGATTCCCATCCCTCGTCCTGGAGTACCTGCTGTCCTACAGTGTTTTTCCCTGTTCTATCGCTCTTACTTCAACTCAGGAAGAGCACTTCATGAGCTGCTGTGTCAGGACCAGGGAAGACATTTAAATATGCAGGACAAAGCTTGGGAGCCAGTGCTCTTCATGGCGTTACACAGACCGTGCAGGCACACAGTGCCCTAATCTGGTTTTGACTCACAGATGCAGGTAGTATCTTATCCACTAGAGGTCTGTACTTTGGTGTCTTGTTCCAGTCACTTGGAAATGCTGAATGCTCCAGGAGAAATTCACTGCAAATTTCTCCTGGGAAATTAAACCATAAACCCATTTCCGTAATGTGCTCCCAGCAAGTGTCTGTCCCTGAATACCTTTTTGAAGAATTTGAGAAGGGCAGTTTTTTAATACCTTTTGTGTTCATCTGTACAATGACGGGAGTATTTCCACATGAGTTAAAATACATGACTAAAGGATGTTGGGGAAAGGAATAGCAATTTCTTTTTACAGTGGTAGGCGCAATAGTATATTGTACGTCATCGGAGTACAGCGATTTATGAGCGTAAAGGTTTGGTGTATGTGTGACGACTAGAGTTTGATGCTTATAAGTAAATTTGGAAAGCAGAACTGGACAACAATATGTGGCCTGCATTCCTGTTTTAACGTTCTTTCTCTTTCTTTCTTTGCTTTCTCAGATTCAACATGAAGTGAATCACCAGGGTGTTCTGCACCGTCTCTGCAGTGACGAGTGCTTCTCACGTTTCCGCTCCTCTAAAAGGCTGTCCATGAGCTGCTGTGAGAGCTGCGGCAACTGCACCGTCACAGGAAACTATCACCTTGTACAGATAGAGGACGCTGTGAAGAAATTCTGCAGCCCAGCCTGCATCAGCACTTTTAAACAGGTTGGAATTTATTTGCCTGTGTTTTTAATTTGTCTGGCATGTCTAGACTTCAAGGGAATTTATGCATAATAGTTTTTGTCTTGTGGAATCTTGAAATTGATCTGCACTTGGTTGTAAAAATGTATGTTCCACCACAAAGCCGTCTTGTTGTTTTTTTGGCATGCACTTTAAGGAAACTAATCAGATGGAGTGGTGTAATGTCAGGCCTGTCCCAAAATGGACTTAGAGTTACCACTTGTAGTTGATTTGTTCAGAGTTCAAATGTATTCTAACAAACAATATAATTACAAGCAAACATCCCACGAATAGTCAACTAGAAGAAGCAGCCTTTATCACATGTACGCTCAAAGCTGCTCCTCTGCGTTTAACCCATCTGAAGCAGTGAACACACACAAGTGAGCAATGAGCACACGCGTACCCAGAGCAGTGGGCAGCTATGCTACAGCGCCTGGGGAACAGTTGGGGGTTAGGTGCCTTGCTCAAGGGCACTTCAGCCCAACCTTCAGGCCATGGCTGTCCCATGTTAACCTACCTGCATGTCTTTGGGGGAAACTGGAGCACCCAGAGGAAACCCACGCAGCCATGGGGAGGACATGCAAACTCCACACAGAAAGGCCCCTCCCTATCAGCCACTGGGCTCGAACCCAGAACCTTCTTGCTGTGAGGTGACCGTGCTAACCACTATACCACCGTGTCACCCACAAACTAACTAATTGAGGTGCGAGGTGATGTATTGCATTCATAAATAAAGACAAAAAGAAAAAAAAATCAATAAAGGAAATATGTCAATAACGAAAAGAATGAATTTGAAAGAGGAAAAGAAATAATCATAAAAGCTAAAATTGAATTATGCTAAAGAACTCGAAGGTCTGAAGCATTTATAATTTAACCTATCTACAATTGAGAGGGCATCAGCATAGCTATCTTCTCTTAATAAAAATTCAAAGATTTTTTTTTTTTAATGTAACTTTCTACCTGAAACTTTTTCTTACTTCAATTATGTAGGGGTTTTTTTTTGTACTTCTAATTGAGATTTTTTTTTAATATAGAAATTGCCTGACGATGAAAATCCAGCATTGCATGAGTGAACGTTTGAAGCAAGAGTAAATAAGTCTTTGTTTTTCAATAACAGCATGTCCTGAAGTGTGTTATTCCAAAAGAGTTGCTAACCATTAAAATTTTTGTCTGTTTATTGAAAAACAGCATGCCATAGTTTTATCCAATTGCAGTTACTTTAATATTGTGGAACATCTGTAAATCAAGTTGGCTCCCCGTGTCACCTTACTAATACTTTTTCTAACTGAAGTGAAATGTATTGTTACTTACAGAAAAGCGGTAAGAGGGTACACTGCCCCTGCTGTCAAGATTTTAAAGCTATGGATCAGATGTTGGAAGGCACAAATGCGCAGGGGGTCATCGAGTTCTTCTGCTCCTCCAGATGTGTGGCTAATAGCCAGGCGTCCTGCACTTTGTCAGGTAGATTTGGTTCTGTATTCATTTATACTAAAATCAGCTATAAACCTCAGTAACTTTTTGTCCCACGTCATTTGAAATGAAACCATATTCATGGTTTAATCTCTTGAGACTTTTTTTTTTTTTTTGGAGACATTTTGGGTTTACTGGACCATAATACTTAATTCCGGTAAATGTCAACCCATTGGCCTCATTTGTGGGCACTTTGTCTGCCATCTTGTGGTAACAAAAGCAAATTACACTCCAATTTACAGTCACGATGGCAGCAATCGTCAGTAGCATGCTCTACAGCTGGTCCCAAGAAAAAAAAACTCAACCAGGTACAAAACTGATGGAAATTTTATGACTGAAACTTATGTATGCTTCTTAACATTTGTAGCTTGATAGGGCATACAAATTTGACTATCGATAGAAACAACATACATCGCCATTAAACAGGAAGTACTCGTATGAAGACATTGGGACTTTATCAGTAGTAACAAGCTTCAACACCAGTAATCAGAAAGTACATGTATGAGGACATTGGGACTTCCTTATTTGTCCAAAATGAAGGTGTAAAAACATAGCTTGGGAAGAAACCAACAGTTTACAAGAATGCATGTGGTACAAATAAGTCAATCGAGTATTCTACCGACTATTCCATCGAGTAATCGCATAAGAAATGCATCTTGATTTTATTAAAGAG
Source organism: Neoarius graeffei (assembly GCF_027579695.1). NCBI lineage: Eukaryota > Metazoa > Chordata > Actinopteri > Siluriformes > Ariidae > Neoarius > Neoarius graeffei. Next base: position 24,551,751 of record NC_083579.1, on the reverse strand, counting down.
TAATAGCAAATGTACAAGAGAAAATAAGACTGGTATCTTAAATAACTGGTATTTGTTTTAGAAAAATGTACATTTTAACTTCTTATTGTACATCAAGTTTTAAAATATTTTCTGAAATGTAAAAACAAAAATGAGTAACTTTTCAAGTTACCTTAAATGTTTTTTATACCCTACACCTCCTGACCCTGATCACTACAATCAGACTATAATGAATATACCTGCTGTATTGGATTGGTACATTTTAGGCTCAATTGCTACTTCCACCACCTGATATTCTGCTCTCTTGTGTATTTCATGCATCACTGTGAGGTGCGTGCGAGAGAGGGGTGAAACAACAAAAATGTAATGAGTGTAAGTGCTGTTGGAGAAACAGCTAACATAACAGCAGTATGGATTATACCAGGCATGTATTGGGCATATCTGGTAAGCCTTTGCTTGTGGCACGACACTGTTTTGTCTGCTAGAAGTGCAAATCAGCTCGTTACTCAGCTAGCACCTGTTAAGCTAAAGTCACGTTATCATGATCTGATTTTTAACTTCTCACAAAACACTTTTCCACATCAATAAACGCTGTGTGAATGCAGCAAGAAGGCACTATATATTGATTAACTAGCCATTGCATATCACCATAATTACCGAACAGGATACTGATTTACACTACCTTGTCCCCCGGGAAATGGCATGCTCCCCTGGGAAAATTTGAGATATTGAAGCAAATTTGGGGCCCCCTGGTCCAATCTTGGCATGAAAAAGCAGTTGGGAGAAGCTCTTAAAATAAGGCGTTTTAGATGGTGAATTTCTGAAAAAGGAATCTGTCAAAATAATTTCAAGAAAAGTCTTATTTTATAGCACACGTAGCCTTTGTGCCTAGAGGTAAATAAGCATTAGAGATTTCACACGCCTCAGATGAGGTTGCATGAAAAGTTCTGTGGCTTCCTCAAATGGGAAGTTCTCAAAGCCTATCTTGGCATAGCTTAGACGAACAAGGCGGTCCAATGTACTGATACGAAGTTGATTGCGGAGGCCAACCTTTATTTCATTGCTACAGCTGAAGACCCTTTCAGCCTCTGCATTGCTAACCAGGATGGGAAGAGATGCAGCAAACAGTTCAAATAGCCCTCCAAAATAATCAGTCATCCTATCAAATGTACAGTCATGATTACAAAATTATAAATTAAAATTGCTCGTTTTTGTTTCATCATAATTTTCTCTAATAAAGGCATTGCACTGTCACCTGACCCCATTGCAACGGTAACTACACCACCACGACAGGGGGCATGCTTGTAGTACTTCATTCGGCAGAGTTAATTGTTAATCAGTATGGGAAGGTTTTGCTGCATTTCTTTTTTTGGACGTGCAAATAGTTTTGAGCGAAACGAAGACATCAGATTTTTTTTTTTTTTTAATTTACCAAAAGTAATTCTTTATTAGCGGGAAAAAATAGAGATTTTTAAATATAAAAGGGAAAAATGGGGGGAGGACATTCAGCAGGTCTCTGTGTGTCGAATGGAGAGGTCAAAAACCCAATGGTATGCTCACTTCATTTCCAGGAAGGTAAGAATTAAAAAATAAAATAATAATTTCAGAAGTGGAACAAGGTGCTCATTCTTATCCAGTGCCGTGAATGAGTGACACAGCCTAAAGCTGACCGAGACTTAAAGGAGATACGCAGAACCTTTTTATTTTTAAATACATTTCTGAGTGGATGGTATCTCTATCCTTGACTCTTGTATACTGCATAAATGGAAATAAAAATGTATATATTTTTGAGAGTTAAAATCGACCGCAAAGTTGGCATTCAAGCTGCCCTGACTGCGTGACGTCACAGCAGGAACCGGTTTTAAGGCCGAGGCCTTTGACAGCTATAGACCAAAGTCATATAAATAAAAATTTATGGCGAAAAATAAGAAATACCGTTACCAACTTGTTCAACTAAGACTGATTTGACTTCATTGATTATGGGTTGACTCTCATTAAAACAGGAGAGGTGTTATAACTTATGCAACATACATGTATATGCATGCATTTTCACTGATAAAACGTAAAAGGCTAATTAAATAATCAGATGAACTGAGACAATCACATTCTGAAGCAAATTAAATAATCTCATACCGGTAACTTAAATACACAATACAAGTTACATGTATTAATCTAAATGCAGGTAAACAACGTGGTGTTTTTGTTTTGTATCCAAATGAGAGTCGCATCTTACCCTTCTGTGTTCTTGCTTCTTGAAGGCCGACCTTGTGGTCGATTACTTTTGAAACAATCTGACTTTCAGTTGTTTGCTCAGTTCTCCATTCATTCGCTTCTTCCATGTAAAGGTGAGATATTGCTGCTGAGGTAAGCATATCCAGCGGAGAAATCAGATGGCTGGTCCACTCATTCTCCATTTTCTCCATACTGAGTACTCTGCCATTACTGCTCGGCTCAGGCAATTACTAAAACCCGGGACGCGAAGTCACCGGTTTTAGCAACAACCGCGGGGAGGTGCCTGCCCGAGCGATAATATGTCCCGTTCCATCCCGGGTTTTAGCAGCAACCCTCGGCTCACGCTCCAGGAGAACTGGTGCAACTGAACTTGCTTTCCTTTTCTTGTAGTTTTCTTAATTGTTGGTACTGCACCCTCTTTCAATACAGGCTTATAGCCAACTCTCCTCAACAGATCAGAGGTCTCGTACGAGTCTTCAGTAAAATATGCAGAGCAGAGGAGAGACCACTTCGTAGCTGCCCAATGTGCCCGTGAACTTCTTGCAAAACGTGTCCAAATCTTTGTAGTTTGAACATTCTTGGGCCATGAATACAATGTAAATCCACCTTCTGTCGTGTTGCTGCACCCGCCAGCAGCACATCTACGTAGCGTCAATAAATTAGCTCAAAATGGAACCTCGAAGTTGCAGTCAGCTCTGTTTTAGTATAGAGAAAATGGCGATGAGACTGATAGCCTTCCTGCGGTGACATCACAGATGTCAAGGTGATTCACTCAGACCGCTACCTATATGAATCATTTTAATCATAAAAAATTACTGTATTAGATTTTATTGTTAATGCTTAAAACTATTCCTGTGCCATTCTTGAGGTCTCAAGGCATTTATAAAAAGTGAGGTCATGGTTCTGTGTATCTGCTTTAAAGTGCATTTACACTCTGGGATCCTTCGGAGTGCGTTGTGCGTGCACTTGGGAGCCAGTCATTATGCTTCATTGATTCATTCACACCTGATGCTGGTTTGAGAGCAATCAGCATGTGCATGTAAGAATACAGAGGCTTTGCGAGGTGTTCTCATTATCACCGTCACATTTGTTTGTAGCCATGTTTATGGCTCTGCTTTCAGTTTCGTTTTTGTAAATATCACACCTGCTAATACACTCTTCCTGCACTTACAGCTGTCGACTGCCGTATACCTGACAGAATATTTCGAAAAGTGTCTTTACAGCATGTGCTGATTGCGCTCAAATCAGCATCAGGTGTTTCTCATAATGACTGGGTCCCGAGCACATGCACAACATGCTCTGAAGGATCCCCGAATGGGAATTTTGAAGCCCGTCGTTGCAGAAAATTACCCATCGACTTCTAGTATTGGCCATCGAAAAGACAGGTTGACTGGTCTCTAGATACCCTAGGTGCTGTTGTGGTAGGCTAGTTCGACTTTGCGATAGATGCACTCCACACAGTTTTTGCTCCGTTTTATCTTGAAATGATCCCAAGCTTTTTGACACTTCCCGTCCTTTTCTCTACCCATACTCTTCTCACCCCTTGCCGTTTTCTCCCTCTTCCTCCATTTTGCAAACCATGCCATCAAATCACATCTGGCATCTCCTTCACGTCACGTATCTACAGCAGTTCGTTGTGCCACAGTAATCATCATCCATGTGAAACACAGTGAGCTGCTGGGAATTAAACGAAGCCTCGATGCAAAAAAATGCATCGATCATTTTTAGTAATCGAATTAAAGTTACTCGAGGAATTGTTTCAGCCCTAAAATCAACATTGATTTTATTACCAGGCCTTATTTTTCTGTCTCAAGCAGAAAGATTGCTGAATGTGGGAGCAGGAGCTGGAGAATTTGTCTGATGATGATGACAAAGTAACTGATCAAGCTTATAAACCACCTAATTCACCAGAACAGAGCAGTGGTGAGAGCTTGTGCACAAACATGAGTGTTGAAGATAATGAGCCAGGAGCAAGTGGAGATGGTGAACATGAGTCACTCTGCAAGATATAGAGGACGTTTGTGTAAATGTCAGTGTGTTGACATTTGATGAACCTAGATCTAACAGTGATGGACTTGAGGAGACCAGGCTAGAACCTAGCCAAGATGGATATGAAAAGTCCAGACCAGGACCGAGCCAAGGAGGACGTGAAGAGTGCTGGAAGTGCAGTACATTTTCTCCAGACTTGGTTCAGTTTGAGGCTGAAGATGAACGCGGACATGAGCAAGAAGATTGGCAACCACTGGATTATGTGGAGCAGCACATGGACACAGAATTGATAAAACTAATTGCTGACTGCATGAATGTTATGTCACTATCTGATCATGGTAAATCTCTCAACACTTCAGTCGATGAGATTCATCATGTTCTGGTGCCTTACCCATGACTGAGGATGTTCTGGTCCAACACCTTATGAATCCCTGCCATCAGTGACAATCAGGCTGAGGAATCATCTAAAAGTCATCATTGATGGTGACATTTCAGAAGACATGAAGAAAACCGACAGGTTCTGGAAGGTGAGGCGCTTTTTTTTTTTTTTTTGGATTGCATTCTCAAAGGGTGCATGCTTCAGGCCCGAACAGAATGTGTCAGTTGATGAGCAGGTTATCCCATTTACAGGAGCCCATCCACCTTGACAATATTTGCCACTAAACCCCAATCCAGTTGGCATGAACTTTGTGCTGACTTCGGCAAATGGCATTGTTCTGGACTTTGATGTCTATCAGGGTGCAAACGCATCGAGTTCACAGGTTGAAGTGGAGGGACTGGGTTTGGCAGGAATGGCCCTAGAACGTGTCGATGGTACAACGTGTTTATGGTACAAAACTGTACTGTGATTGATTCTTCACAACCATAAACGTTGTGGATTGAATGCTTGAGAAGCAGGTGTACCCAACTGGCAGAGTAAGAACTGGTCACCAAAGCAATGGGAAAGCTACCAAGCAACCAAAAACATGAAACGGCAAGGAGGAGGCACCTTAGCATCAGTTAGCAGGAGTGATGGTAAGGTACGTGTTGTGAAGTGGTACAATAACAAGCCAGTCATGATGGAAGAGCCAAAAGATACCTGCCAGCAATGGTGCAAGAAATCCAAACAATATGTGGCAGTCACACGACCAAGCGAGTACAACTCCAAGATGGGTGGTGTTGACTTGGCAGACAGAATGATGACTTGCTACCGAATGAATGTTTGAACCAAGAAGTGGGCAATTCGGATGCTGATGCACTTCACTGATCTTGCTGTAGCCAACAGATGGCTATTGTATCACCAAGCCAACAGTAAGCTGAGTACACAAAGAAAGGGCGTCATGCAGTTCCTTGAGTTTCGCACAGGAGTGGTTCAGGTGTACTTGACCAAGCGTGACACTGATGTTGAACATGTACATTGGGAGAATGCACACCTTTTGCAACAAACCAAAAAACATCAAGTCAATCTAATACGCCTGCATCTCGGTCTGCACAACTGCTGCTGCATATCTTCCAGATATGGTGTAGCTGAAAAACCCAAAGCATTGTTCTCTGCAATGTTGTTCAGGGAAATCCCGAGTGCGATGTAAGGCGTGCGCGGTGTCCCTCTGCTTGCAATCAGGATGCAACTGCTGTGCAGAATTTCACATAGGCAAGTGGGTGTGAAGGAAGAAAAAGGAACATAAGACTTTACTAGTTTGGACTATTGAGTAAGGAACATTTTTGTAGACATCATACATGACTACTACCCCTTTTCCACCAAATCAGTTCCAGGGCTGGTTCGGGGCCGGTGCTGGTTCACAACTCGTTCAACTTGCGAGCCAGCTGAGAACCAGTTTGCTTTTCCATAGCTCGCGGGGCTAAGCGGAGCCAGTTTATTATTTATGGTTTATTTATTTATGGTTTATTTTTATTTTTTTTAACACAGCCATGTTTTGGCATTGAAATAAAATTTGATACTTTTTTACACAGTGGTGGCTTTTTGGATTATACAGTAAAAGAAATTTGATTTTCCCCATATAAGGACACTTTAAACTACTTCCTGTTCAAGACTAGTTTTTATACTTACCAGGTCATACTTTTAACCTGTTAGTGTTTTGTTTGCTTAATTGTGTAAGAAAGTATAGAACTTTTAATTGGAGAAAGTTAAAATGCAATCCAAACAAAAGCTCAGGAGGTTAATTTATTCATATTTTTGTGTATGTTTTGTTAATCATAATATAGTCCCTCACTCAAGAAATGTGATGATGAATTTTAAAGGTTCTGACTGGAAAGTTGAATTCTGGGTAAATTGTTCTTTTTCAATTGCTGTTGGAGTTTCGAGATGTTGCGCGCGCACACCGTGTATCCTGTGTGTCAAAGTTTTGCCGGAATAAAAATCATCCCGCCTTTTAGGATTCTGGAGATTGCTGAAGCAAGTGAGCAGCAATATCACGTGACCACCATGGGGTATGTTTGACCTACTTTTAACCAAAACAAGTTGGTGTGGACAAACATGGTGGACTCTGTTCTCCCATCAGTTAAAAGCCAGTGGAAAAGGAAAGCCTGCCTAGTGAGTGTAACAAGATAGAGCAAGCCTAGATGTGATTTTTCTGGACGGATAACTAAATCATTGTAGCTAGTGTTTAGCTATCTTAGCCTTAGAATGCATGTGCTCAACTCCACGGTAGTGAGTATGGAGTTATACACCTAATGTTTTGATCTTGCAGAGAAGGAAAAGAAAACACAAAAGCAGTAACAGAGAAAAGATATATGCATCTTTTGTTTCACAGATCTATTCGCGAATGTCAGCCACAAATTACATCCCTGCGACTCAAAACACTCTGAGGTCGATGCAGTGTCACGATGTTTTCCTTGCGTCGCCATCTTGGTGTGACGCAGTTCCATAGTTTTGCTAATTAGTTAAAGCTCCTTGCATTCAGCTATTTCCATCGGGCCATACTGTTTACCTCAAGAAAACGGTCCTCAAAATGGAGAAAAGCGACCCTCAGAACATCAAAATGATCACATCTCGTCTGCATGATATTGTTTTTGCGAGACATAGGAAAATGCCATGCATAATTTAAAAAAAAATAAAATAAAATTTCAGATGACTTTGCAGTCAGGACCTTGAAGTAAGTGTAGGTGAAGTTAAATTGCAAAACTGTCAGTCATGATTTTGTTTCAAATCCAATTTACAGTCAACACAAATTGCGGTGTGTGTATGTGAGCATCTTGTACAAACTGCATGACCTGAGTTTAATACACTATGTTTGAATACAGGTGCTTCGTTCCCATGCACAAATTGCCAGAAGTTGGCCGTCCCTCAGTATCACTTGGCTATGCCTGATGGATCCATTCGGAACTTCTGCTCATACGACTGTGTTGGTAGATTCCAGGTAATTCACATAAAGCCGAATATCCAGGCAAGAAATAATGACAAACTATTTAATTACAGTATGTTTGCTGAATCTGTTGGTAGCTAATCTCAAACTAATTCCTGTAAAATGCTGCTGGTCTTGAGAAGAAGAAACGTGCCTTCCGGGGGTTGGGGGTTGTAGTCATGACAACATGAGAAGTTGATCGGTTAAGAAATTAAACTTAAATATTGCAACTATAAGTAGCTGCCTGCAATTAAAAAAACAAACATGAATTAATCAGCAAACTGAATAGGAGCCACTGAATGTTAATGCCGTCCAAACCTTTGAGCAGCTACTCACGGAGTTAGAGTAAAAGTGGTGTTGTCATGATGTGTGAAGACTTTAAAGGATTTGATTCTGGACAGTGATGTGTGCTCCTAAAGCCACAGTAATTTTCGTCTCACCAGCTTTCAAAACCCTGCAAGAGAACTGACATCTTTAATGAAAATAGTTTTGTCACTGTTATTGCACACCAGGATATTTCTTTGGTGTTGTTTTTGTCATTTAATAGTTTTTAATTTGTTTCCAGTAGAAAAAGTCCCATGATTTTAAATTGTGCATGACTCATACATGACGCAAATAAGCAGATGATGAGATTACGTCACGTAGTGTGTCAACAGAGTACATCCAAACGTGATGGATTAGTTAGATCATGGGTGTCAAACTCTGGCCCGCGGGCCAAATTTGGCCCGCAGTGTAATTGTATTTGGCCCGTGAGGCAATCCCAAATGACTACTCGTCAGATTTGTGTATGCAGCGCATTCACCGCTAATACTACAAATCCCATAATGCTCTGCTGTTGTTTTGGCGCGTCAATCAGGACAGGACCCAGAAACGCAGTAGGACGTCCAAACGTTCAACAACAAACGGACAGTTGCCATAGCGACTTCACGCTACAACTTTCACCATGCTACCCCTTCCCAAAAATGGCGAAAAGAAAGGCAGAAAACCGGAGCTTTCTGGACAGGTGGGAGGAAGAATACCATCACTCGATACTGAGGATTTCCTCAGCTCAGAGCCTGAGCCCAGACATTCATGAACTAGCATCCAAGAAGAGATGCCAGGTATCTGGCTTGGGCACATCAGATTAGATCAGTGTGTAGCAAACTGAGCAATAATTAACCTTTTCTTTATGCACTTTTTCTTGCTACTCCAAGGCATGGGCTTGAATGGTCGCTTGATTTTCTTATTGTTTTATTTTTAAAATTATTAGCCTGTGGAAAAAGTTATTGATATTTAAATCAGAAGGTTGCAAATAGAAAAGAGGCATACGATTTTTATTTAAATTTCATTTAATAAATTAATGCCTTTTTTTTTTTTTTTTAAATTTGAAATTCAATTTAGCATGTCTGCACTATTGTTATATATTGTATAGTAATAAGCGTTGCTTGTTCCATATTCAGTGTTAAAGCAAAACTTGTTTGGGTCCATATTAAAAGGTTCATTTGTTCAATGTTGGCCCGCGACTTTGTTCAAGTTTTAAATTTTGGCCCACTGTGTATTTGAGTTTGACACCCCTGATTTAGATCATTTGTTAATGAGAAAACATCACATCTTTAAGAGAATGCAATCCCTGACGATATGAAAACTACAGCTGGTTTCGCTTTATTAATCAAAGCAGTAGTCAACTAAAAAATAAATAAATAAAATTCCGGTCTTGCTTGTTTTCCTGATTATCATCTGTATGTCATAACAAACTTCTGGTGTGTTCAGCCCTTAACTAGTGTGTGAATGTGCTGCATCTCATCTGTGTACAAATAGGAGATTCTGATAGGAAAATCTGTTGCTTTTTTAAATATAAATATTTAAAATGTATCAAGGATTTTTTTTTTCTTCTTCTTTCTGAAATCTCTGTATAATCTTCACCAGGAGAGGCTACATAGATCCTCCGTTCAGATGAATGGAGGATTCTATCACAGTCCAAACACAGGCCTGCATCCTCCTGTACCTCATCATCCATCTGCCCAAGGATTTAATTCTCATCCTAATGCAACACCTGCTTCAAATCAGAGCACCATCTCACCATACGTGCCTGCTTCTCGACTCTCAAATCCTCAAGACACCCAGCAGTCACTGACCCTCGGCCCTGTCAAACTCACCTGTAAACAGTGCCAGAAGCAGTTCAGCTCTAAACCCGAGGTCCTACAGTTTAAGGTAGAGATCGCTTACCAAGTGATGCACTTGTTTTTTGTTTTATGCAAAAT